>NC_080791.1:105253247-105927145 GCF_028018385.1 Neofelis nebulosa | reverse complement strand
CCAAGATAAAAAGTTAGTGTATCAGGGGCACCCAGGCGGCTCAGTCGGTTCAGCCGTGCGACTTCAGCTGGGGGCATGATCTCACGGTTCGTGGGTTCGAGCCCCGAGTCAGGCTCTGTGCTGATGGCTCAGAGCCTGGAGCCTGCTTCGAATTCTGTGCCTCCCTCTCTCTCTGCCCCTCCCCCCCCTCACACTCTGTGTGTGTGTGTCTCTCTCTCAAAACATAAATAAACATTAAAAAATAAAGTTATCAGAGAAATACCCTCAGTGTTCTCAAAGTGCATTCTCTGAGCCAGCATATCAATATCACCACCCTTGGAACCCGTTCCAAATGCAGTTCTCTGCCCTCAAACGTGCCCTGCCGAATCCCACTCTGCGAGTGAGCCCAAGCAGCCTGTCATGACAAGCTCTCCCATGATTCTGATGCGGTCAAGTTTGATATCCGCTACCCTGCCACATAACCTCAGCCTGATTTCATTTCACGTTGAGTGTGAACGCTTCGCTTTTAGGAACAGGTGTCTTTATCTCAAAAAAAAAAAAAAAACCCACAAAGTAATTTGGGGAGCCCCCTACACCCTCGAAAGGACTTGAATTTATTTAAGCCAAAAGTGGGGGAAGGGGACTGTAACAGGCAAGCCATCCAGCAGAGCACCCGTGAATGCCAGCGCCCCGCCCCCGACTCCGGTGCCCCCTTCTCCCCTTCCACGCCACCGGCCACCCTTCGGGATCCCAACCCTGCAGTTCCAACGGCCCCCGCAGACGGCCCCGCGTGGGGCGGGTTGGCCCGACCACGATCCTCAGCCCCGACGGCGGCCTCGTCGCCCCGCCGCTGGGGCGCCCCGATTGGTGGAAAGCTGTTTACAGTCGCCTCGAGGTAGCGTCCCCACCTCTGTGCGCTCAGGATTTAACGTTCCAGGACGCGTGGCTCGAAACCCCGTGTGCGCAGACTGTCGTTCCAAGCCCCGCCGGCACAAATCTGGGCCCCGAGGGCACGCGCGGCGCCGGCCGAGGGTGTAAAGTCCCCGTCCCTCTCCCGTGTCCCCCGCCCCACCCGCGGGGCCGGGAGCGGACGACACCCCCGGCAGCGCCGGGCGTGGTGGCCGCGGCCCCCGCGGGCGGGGCGGGCCCCCCCAGACGCCGCCCCCGCCGGCCCGGAGAGCCGCGCAGCCAATGGAGGCCGAGGCGCTGCGCGGGGATTGGAGCGGGCGCGGGGCGGGCCGGCGGGGCCGAGCGAGGGGAGGAGGCGAGGCGAGCGCTGTCAGCGCGGTTATAAGGGAGGGAAAAGTTCCCTGCGCCGGGAGCCGGGCAGGCGCACGCTCGTACGGCGGCCGCAGCGGCAGGGCGGGGCCGCGGAGGAGCGGGTGGCAGCGGAGGACGCCCCCGGGGACGCGACTCGCTCCCCTCGGGGTCTCTGTCGGACCTCGGAAAGGTACCGGCAGGGGGCGGGGGGGGCCGAGGGCTTTTGCACGGGGCCATGGGCGACGTCGGGGAGCCCGGCCGGGGGCCCGCGCAGCCGGGGGCGCCGCTGCCCACCTTCCGCTGGGAGCAGATCCGCCCGCACAACCTCCCGGGCGACAAGTGGCTGGTCATCGAGCGTCGCGTCTACGACATCAGCCGCTGGGCACAACGGCACCCGGGGGGCAGCCGCCTCATTGGCCACCACGGCGCTGAGGACGCCACGGTAAGGAAGCCCACCGCTGGCCGGGTTGGAGCCTGGAGCTCGCTGGGGCCTGGTCGTGGGCACTGCGATCCGCTCTGCTTGCACGATCTGGCATCCTTTCTACTCTTCGCTGACCCTTGATCTCCTGGTCCGGGACCCAGAATTGGGATGGACAAGCCAGGGCCTGATGTGGGCTGAGGAGGCCACGTCCCTGCGCGGAGGACCTGCACACCCGGCCATGGACGGGGTGGGGGCTGGGCTGGAGCGGGTCTGTAGGGGGAGTGAGGGGCTCTCAGAGGTGGGTGTGCCATGGCCGACTAGCCGGCCCGAAGTGTGAGCCCTCCCTGCTGCTCTGAGCTTCTCTCGGTTCTGGGTCCCCCAGGCCAGGTTGCTTCTGCCGTGTGCCAGGGGTAGGGTGGGGTCCCCAGGGGACTGGCAAGGCTGTGCCACCAGAGGCTGGGGGCTGGGCAGTAAAGCTTGGGCAGTGCCCAGAGGTCTGTGGCTTTCCCAAGAGCTGCTGTAAACTGCTTTGAGGGGCAGTGACTCACCTCTCCTGGGCTGGCAGCTGCACGTGGGAGAACTTTGCCAGCCAGGCTGGGTGGGCCTCCTCGGGAAGCACAGTCACCCCAGGAATAGACTGACCCTTGGGAACCCCGACTTCCCTTTCCCAGCCCATGTCTAGACGTGTCTTGCCAAGGAGGGTTGTGACCCGGTCCAGTGGGAGCATCTGGCCGGAGCCCAGTGGTAGAGCAGCCTGTGCGGGGAGCCTCCTCACCAGCCCCTTCCCGTGGTCCAGCAGTCCCTCGTCTGGAGAGACCACGATGCTCTGCCTTGACCGTGGAACATTCGAGATGGGCCACACCGGCCGGGTACCAGGAATCTTCAAGATTCCAGGAGACGAATCCCTAAGTGGCAGAACTTTCGGCAGCAGAAGAGCGTGTCCTGTCCCGGGAGGTCCTGTTTACCAGGACTTCCAGGTTGGACAGTCTCCAAAGACTCTAAGGGAAAGGTCCCTCTTCCCCACTTCCCCCCTAAGAAGCCAAGGGTTTAGAGGCAGAAGCCTCCTGAAAGGCTAGAGACTGACAGACTTGTCCACGGGCCGGGTGGTGGCCATGGAGTTGAAGACGACTATGGGCCAACAAGTGGGTGGCCACGCACAGGCCTGTATGCGCGTGAGCGCTGCACGCATTCGTGTGCACGGTTGGACGCGCATGCATTTCTGCCGGGGTATGGGGCGGTTGGGGTGCCGCTGCCCCTCCCCCTCAGCTGGCTGTGCCCTCGCCGCCCCTGAGGGATCCTATGGCTGCGTGCTCGGGCCTATTTCAACCTCGGAGCTGAAGGGCAGAGTGGAGGCAGGCGAGAGGAAAGGCTGACAGAGGGCATTTCTCAATGCTCTTTCCTGCCTGGTGCCCAGGCCGGTGCTGGGGGCCTCTCACAGGGGAACCCCATCAGACGCTTATCTCTTGACCCTGAGACCTCCATCTGGCAGGTTTCTCACTGATTCATCACCGGTAAGGTCTGTTGCCCGTTTCCAGAGAAGCAGTCTGTGTGCTCGCCGGGGCTCGGTCCTGGCTCTGCCGGTGGAGACTCTGTGTGACCTTGAAGCAGGTGTCACTCCTCTGAGCCTCAGTTTCCTCATCTGTGAAGAGGGGGAGAGCTGGGCCAGACAGTGAGCCAGCTGTGGGCAGGACCCTGCCTTTTCAACTTTGTGGCCCCAGGCCTGCCCACGGAGTAGTCCTTCCTGGTCGGTATACGTTGCTGGCTGATAAGTGTGAGTGTGTCCTGCAAACAGATGGACAGATTATAGACCGGCCCACTGCTGTGTGTGGTCAGGCCCAGCCCCCAGGCGCCCATTCCAGGCCGTGGAGCGCAGGTAGGGGTGGGGCAGCTGTCATGCTGGGGCTGTGTTCCTGAGGCCATCTCTCACTAGCCCCAGCCGCCCATCAGCTGTTCTCATGTCCAGGCAACAGAAGCCTTCCTGCCAGGAAATTCCCAGAGTTCCTGTGCCATGAAGTCAGCCTGTGGCCATCCTGGGATACAAAACTGGGTACCCTGGGGAGAGTGCTCTGGGCCCCGAGCCAGGTTTCTCTAAGAGTCATAGGCGGCTTGAGACTAGTGGAGGCAGCCAGGGAGGGGCGAGGCCTGGCTGTTGCTGACCAGAAGTATACCAGGGCTGGGTACTGAGTACTTGCTCTGTGCCAGGCTCTGGGTTTAGCACTTGACTTATGGATACTCTCTTTTAATCCCCAGGATACCCCTAGGAGGCAGGTACATTACTGGTTTTTCCCACTTTACAGATGGGACAACTGAGGCTCAGAAAAGCAGAGTGACTTGAAATTAAGTGGTGGGTCTGAGATTTGAATCCATAGCCCATCTTCTTAACCCCACACTACCCTGTGACTTCACCGGCTTTTCCATTCGTTCATTCTGCAATTATTGGATCAGTAAACCCAGTAGCAGATATTCAGCGAGCAGGTCCTAGCCACCAAACTCTGCTCTAACCTCTGAAGATACAGCTGCGAACAAAACATCTCAAGGAGGAAGTTAGAGCAAAAGCTCAGAAGTGGGACTGTACTCAAGGAACAGTGAGGGTATGGTGTGGCTGGGAGGGGGCAGGCAGCGAGGTCCAGAGGTGACAGGAGTTGGCTGGGCTTCTGTGTCCTTGGAAGCGGGACTTTGGTTTATTCTAAGGGGATCTTTGGAGGGCAGAGCAGGGAAGCCAGGGGAATCTGATATACATTTAAAAGGATCCCTAGGGAAGACAGAGCCTTCCTGGAGAAAGGCAGGAGGCTAAGGGAAGAGATGGTGGGATGATTCTCCCAGGTAAGGTCACTCAGAAGAGGTGGCCATTCACCTGGGCTCCGAAACGCAGGCATGGCCAGGGCAGAAGGCAAGAGCGGCTATCGCGTGGCATTCAGACAACAACCGATTGAAAGAAAGCGGGTATGAGTGTTCGCCCATTCTGCAGATGAGGAGACAGGCTGAATATGGGTGATGCGAAGGGACCTTCTTGGGGCCCTCAAAGGGCAGGGCATCAGGTCCTTGGGCTCGGAGGGTGGGACTTGTGTCTGGGTAGCAGCTGGGGGGAAGTGAGGCATATCCCAGGCCTCAGAGTGAGGGTGGGGCCTCAGAGAGGGGCTGGCCATGAACCCAGATGACCTGGCCCCAGAGCCCACGCTCAGGCTTCCTCCCACCTCGGCTGGCTGCCTTGGAAACCCTGCTGCCTGATGGCCACTCCCCATGAAGTGTGACCTCTCCGGGCTCCGTAGGTGGTTTCTGTAATGTCCCCACCCACTCAGGCCCCTTCCCAGGGTAGTCACAGTGCCCAGCTCCCCCACTGGGGGAGTGCTGGGCAGGAACACAGTACAGAGGTGGGCCGGGCACCCTGGCAGTCCTGCTTTTCCTCCCCAGGGCACCCAAGCGCTACTCTGTATGGCAGAAAACAGCTAGGGAGAACCAGGGCTTGAGGAGGGAACTGGAGAGTGATAGTGGAGAAAGTGTCCGTGGGTATGCCCCCTTTGGGGTCGCTGACTCGGGAAGTCAAGGGTGCTGGGGGGAGGAGCCCTACTGCGTGTGCTGGCCCGTCACCAGCCACACCAGGCTTCCCAGGAGGGTCTGTCCTTGAGGTGCCCCCGCCCGCGTGGGTGCGAGTTGGACGCGTCGCGTTCGGAGCTGTGCCTCAGTGTCCTCGTCTGCAAAACGATGCACTGATAGTGCTTCTCCGCTGGCTCTGATGAGGAATGATGTGGGGAGGGGATGGTAAAGAGCATGAGTGCTGGGCACGAGGGTCTCCTGCATCTTCCACCTGCGAGAGGGAGGGGCGGCGGGATTCCTGGGGTGTCCCTTGACGCTTACCCCCCTACTCCCCATCCTCACAACCCACCGCTGCCTCCTCCACAAAGGCTTAAGGAGGCAGCAAGGACAGACCCAGACCTCCTGAGCGCCCCCCCCCACCCCCCCACCCCCACCCACAGCCCCGCTCCATTCCCTTCCTGAGCTGGAACATTCCCGATTCTTTGGGGGAGTGACCAGAAATGTTCCCCATCCCGTGTGTCTGTTCCCCAGACTGTTCCCCAGTCTGTTCCTCCTCAGGCTGGCCAGGGCCCGACCGGCAGGGTGGACCCCGCTCTCCTCCCTCACGCCTACAGGCCCACCCTCCAAGGCCACTAAGTCTGAGTGGACTCGGGACAAGGGCGCATCAGGCCAGCGGGGCCTCGGCCAGAGCTGGACGCCGGGCCCTTCTAAGTGTACTTTTACCTGCACTGACTCAGTCCTCCCCGCAGCCTCACGAGATGGGCACGGGCGGTTTCTGATCTACTAATGCGAAAATACTGAGTGGAGGAGCGTGTGATCTTGTCTGTGGCTCATAAGTAGCTGTTCAGGTTCCCTTCTCAGCAGGCTGGCGCTGAGCCCCCCACTCCCGCCCCTCAACTGGCTGCTGTTTGGGGCTCGTGTCGGGCTATGGGGGCAGGGCAGGAGCCACTATGAGCTTTCCAGGGACCGAGGCGGGGCTGGCAGGGCGTGGACATCACAGAGCTGCTTGGGTTCGCATCCCGACTCTGTCATGACAAGCTCTGACCTGGGCAGATGCCCCTGCCACTTCGAGCCTCTGTTCCAGCAAACTGGTTCATATCCCTGCCTTGTTGGCTGTGGATGGTTGGCTCTTGTCCACTCACTCACACCTGCTATCCAGCCCCTGCCCTGCCAGGCTCTGAGGACGCTCTGTGACCGTAGCCTGTCATTGCCACCAGCGGGTTCACCCAGCTCTCTTCCCAGACCCCGCGAGAGACCCCGAGTGCCACCTTCCACTTGTTAGGTGGGGAAGGATCATAGGGAGGATGTTTCCAGGTGCACCAGGGGTAGGTGGGGGTGGGGCCTCCTGCAGTGCCCCAAGAAATGCCAGGACCACCCTCCTGTCCCCTACAGTCCAGTCGCTAAACAGCCAGGTCCCTGGCTGTGTGGGTTGATGACCAGCTTCATGGTGAGGCCCCCCACTACAACCTTTCCCCCCCCCCCCCAGCCACACACACACAGGAGACCCACTGCCTCCTCCTGGCCCAGGAGCGGCCACAAGCCCAGTTTTGTAGTCAGACTGGGTTCTGATCCACTCGCCATCAAATGGAACTGTGTGCTCTTTGTAAGCGGCTTAACTTCTCTGAGTCTTCTGCCCAGGCCCCGGGTCCTTAAGCAGTAGCCCAGAGAGGATCTGGTCTGTTGGTCCCAGCAAGTATTCCAGCAAGAGCTGATTTGCTGGTGCGTCAGGTTTGGGTCTGAGGCCGGCGACCCACCTTGTTGGTGCCGAGAACGCGATAGGGTCAGTGGTGCCCACCAGCCCCGGGAGCCCACCTGCTTCCCAAGGACCCGCCACAGCCCCGCCCATCCCCTCCCATCAGCTGGATCCTGGTCTGCGAGCTCTGGGGTTTTCTTGCCAGCCCTTCCGGGGCTCACACCTCCCCTTGCCACACCAGGGGATAGACCTGGCTGGAGGGCCCTCGGGTGGCCCTGTCCATCAGCGCTTCTCCAGGCCTGGCCTGGGTGAATCAGGACCCAGGGAGAAGCATCCAGGAAGTTGGCCCTGGACCCCCCCAGGGATCTGCTGGGCGCTAGGGTGGTCCCAGAAGACACAGAGGGAAGAAGGGCTGGGAGAGAAGGACTGGAAGAGGAAGGAAGAAATCCTGGGGCCGTGGCCACAGTAGGCACGCGTGGGCCCCATGTGCCACGAGGGAGTTTCAGCGGAAACTCCCCAGCGCCTGCTCATCAGCCTTAAAAAGGAAGGAAATTCTGACACCTGCTACAATAGGGGTGAGGCTTGAAGACGTTATGCTGAGTGACATGTTAGTCTGGCATAAAAAAGGACAAATCTGTTTGATTCCTCTTATCAGGGGTCCCTCCAGTGGTCCAATTCGTAGAGACAGCAGAGTGAGTGGTGGCTAACAGGGGCTGGGGTGGGGGTGGGGGGTTGGTGTTTCATGAAGACAAGAGTTTTAGTTGGGGAAGGTAAGAAAGTTCTAGAAGTGGACGGTGGTGATGGATGGCCAGCAATGTGAGCACACTCAGTGCCGTTAAACTGCACACTTAAAAAGGGTGAAAGCGGTGAATTAAGGGGCAAAAAAAAAAAAAGTTACTGCTCTGAAGTCCAGAGCCAGAAAGGCCCCAGAGTCTTGCCCTCTTTTGTCTAGTCCCAAGCTGGAGGGTCGACTCGCTCAAGGTCGCAGCGGGTGGGGTCAGCCCAGCCAGCCCCAGAGCGGCCTTCCCTCCCAGCTCCCCAGGAGCCTGGGGTACCCCCCACCCCGTCAGCAGCTTCCTGGGGTGGGGGCCAGCCTCCCCCACACTTTCTCACTCCCAAGTGTCCTGCCCCTCCATCAAGGTCATCCCGGAGAGGCGGGGAGATCGGTAGTACACAGCCCCCTCCCCTCTTAGGAGCTCAGGGAGGGAGTCTAGGTTGTTCCAGAAACAGCACCCTCCCAGCCCCCAGCTCTCTGGGCTGCCCTGGGCCAGCAAGAGAGCAGACAACAGGAAAGGGGACCGCTCAGGTGGATCCTGCAGGTGGTGCCTCTGCGTGGGGGGTGGCGGGTGGGGGCCCGGAGGGGCCTAAAGTGCTTCCTCCTCCCAGGACTGTGGGGAAGTCCCGGTAGTGAGTGTAGGGGCTCAGCTTCTGGTAGGCTCCCTAGCAAGAGAACGACGGGAGGCCCCTGTTGTCAGCCTTGGTCCAAGGTGCTTCCTTTGGTCGCACGCAGTCACCTTCCCAAGGCCCAGGGGACACCCACCCCGTGGTGTTTCTACAGTTCGGGCAGCTGGATGACTAGTCCCTTCAGAGAGAGTCCAGGGAGAAAGACCCATTGAAGAGCTGGGAACAGTAACGAACCAGGCACACCAGGACCGGATTAGAGAGACTGAGGGAGCCCGGCTGGGCAATCCGAGTTGGCTCACACTCCAGTGCTGCCTGGGCCACTTCCTAACTGGTCCCTGACCCCAGCGCTTTGTCTTTCTCGACTTTCCAACCCCTGTTGCATTGCACCCCATCCCCACCCCCAGCTGTTCCAGAGAATCACAGGAATGTTCCATATTTATTTGATTTTTTTTTTTCTTTTGTAAAACCCATCGTTTCCACGTCTGCTTTTAAAATCAAATGAGTTGAACTGTGTATCTTCCTTGCAAACCTGAGAACCCAGTCTGTGTGGCCCTGGACTGATTTTTGGAGAAGGGTGCCCTGTGCTGGGGGAAGCAGCTGGGGCCTGGGGCACCCAGGGCCTGAGGAGGACCTGGCAGGGCATCCAGGGCCTGGGGAGGACCCGGCAGGGCACCCAGGGCCTAGGGAGGACCCAACAGTGTACCCAGGGTCCGGGGAGGACCAGGCAGGGCACCCAGGGCCCGGGCAGGACCAGGCAGGGCACTCAGGGCCCAGGGAGGACCCGGCAGGGCACCCAGGGCCCAGGAAGGACCCAACAGGGCACCCAGGGCCTGGGCAGGACCCGGCAGGGCACCCAGGGCCCAGGAAGGACCCAACAGTGTACCCAGGGTCCGGGGAGGACCAGGCAGGGCACCCAGGGCCCGGGCAGGACCAGGCAGGGCACCCAGGGCCTAGGGAGGACCCAACAGTGTACCCAGGGTCCGGGGGGGACCAGGCAGGGCACCCAGGGCCTAGGGAGGACCAGGCAGGGCTAATGGGCAAGGCTGACCCATTTGGCCCTCTTTTTATGACCCCTGAACGACCAGCTGCTTCTCCGTCTGTCTGCTCTGCCTTCTACCCCGTCTCTATCTGCCCCTCTGTCCACCTGACTGTCTGCTCTCCTTCAGGATGCCTTCCACGCCTTCCACCAGGACCTCAATTTCGTGCGCAAGTTCCTGCAGCCCCTGCTGATTGGAGAGCTGGCCCCGGAGGAGCCCAGCCAGGATGGACCCCAGAATGTGAGCGGGGCCCCGGTGGAGGCTAAGCCCCCAGTGCGGGGGCCTGGAGGGGTGGGGAGCATCGCCGGTAGCAACGCCATCCACATTACTCCAGGGGGGGGACCCGGGTCCGGGGCTGGGTTTGCCTTCCCTTCCCGGGCAGCAGCCGAAGGTAGAGCTGTAGGAGGCCCGCAGGAGCCCAAGGCCCGGGTCTGGCGGGGCCGGCATTTGCCACGTTCCGTTTCCCTTCCTGCTGAAGGCAAGCCCCTTCCTGCTCTGGGTCCGGCATCCCCATCGACACTGAGGGTTTTGAAGGACTGGGCTCTAAGGGTTTTCCCAGCTCTGCCTTTCTCTTCTTCTTGTGTGCCCACACCTCTGGCGGGGTGAGCCCCTGCCACCAGCCGGCTCCCCAGCTCAGACCCCACGCCGGTGCTCTCGCCCCTCCATCTCTTGGGCTGTACCCCTTGGGCCTGACACTGGGAGTGGCTGCAGCGTGGGTCGCTGTTGGGGGCTCCCGGGGGGAGGGGGGGAGGGCAGGGCGGCTTCCATAGCTGACCAGCCATTCGGCCGTGGCAGGCCCAGCTGGTCGAGGACTTCCGAGCCCTGCGCCAGGCAGCTGAGGACATGAAGTTGTTTGAGGCCAAGCCCGCCTTCTTCGCTCTCTTGCTGGGCCACATCCTGGCCATGGAGGTGCTCGCCTGGCTCACCGTCTACCTCCTCGGCCCGGGCTGGGTGCCCAGCACCCTCGCCGCCCTTGTCCTGGCCACCTCCCAGGTGACTCCAGCATTCTTTTGTCGCCACCCGAACTGCCCAGTAGACGGTGGGGCCCGGCCCGTGGGGACACTCTGGACATACCTGCTGAGTGAATGGATGACCGGCCAGAGGCCCCGTGACGGCTCTATCTGTAGGTCAAGCTGCATTTTAAATGAGCCGTGGAAGCTCAGGGCGGGGAACCAGAAGTCTCCCTGACAGACTGGCAAGCCCGGAGACCTCCCGAGACTCAGTTGCCCTCATCTGTTAAAAGAGGAAGTTGGCCCACAGGGTCTTAAGATGTAGCATGAGCGGCGGCCGCGTCCTGTGAGCGGGGAGGGCACCCTGGGGCCCCTTCCCACCGGCTCCTGACCCTGCTCCCCCCCGCAGGCTCAGTGTTGGTGTCTGCAGCATGACCTGGGCCATACCTCCGTCTTCCGGAAGTCCCAGTGGAACCACCTGGCCCAGCAGTTTGTGATGGGACAGCTGAAGGTGAGGGTGGGGGTGGGTGGTGGGCAGCCGTGGGGCTGAGCTGGGGGTGCCCCGCCGGGTCCACCCACGCGGTCAGGCACCTGGCCCCCGCCCTCAGAGCCCCCCTTGTCCCCTGTAGGGCTTCTCTGCCCACTGGTGGAACTTCCGCCATTTCCAGCACCACGCCAAGCCCAACATCTTCCACAAAGACCCGGATGTGACCGTAGCGCCCGTCTTCCTCCTGGGGGAGTCGTCGGTCGAGGTGTGTGGGAAGGATGTGGACTCACTCGTCTGGGCCTCAGGCAGGGAGGAGGAGAGGTCACAGGCAGGCGGCAGGGGACCCCGGCCACAGCCCTCCGTCGTCAGAGCCTCCATTTTCCCTTCTGCGGTAGCCACTGAGTCACTGTGACCGAGCCCCTGACGGAGCCCCCCCACTGTCACTCCACGCCGAGTCCCTACCCGACGGGCACCCCTGCCCCCCCCTCCCAGCCTGCCGGGGGTGAAGGGCCCAACTGCTAGGACCCAGGGTTGCCCTTGCCCCCTGACCCCAGCCCTGGCTGTCTCCTCTGCAGTACGGCAGGAAGAAGCGCAGATACTTGCCCTACAACCGTCAGCATCTGTACTTTTTCCTGAGTGAGTGTCCCTCGGTCCTCCTGGGGGTGGGGGCACAGCCGGGGCCAGGACCTGTCTGCCCCTGCCTGCTGCCACCCCCTCCCGGGCCAGGGGCGGACCTGTTCAAACCCCCTCATTATGGCGCCGGCACACCTCTCCCAGCCCCTGCCCTGCTGGCCCCCGGCCCTGCCCCGGGGTTTTCAGGATTCCTTCCTGCACGCACGCCAGAGTGGCCTGGAGCCCTAGGGCCCTGGGGGGGGGGGGGGGGGTTGTCGGGGTGGCCAGGATGAAGATTTAAGGGGACGTGGGAGGCTGGCCTCCTCAGGAGGAACACGGAGGCGGTGGGGCGAGGGCCAGCCCGGGGAGGCTCGGAGGCCGAGGGAAGATGGGTGGCCGAGGCCACGTGGGTGGCACAGGGTCAGCCGGCTGGATGGGACCGGCACCAGGCCCCACGGGCGTTCCCGGGATGTCAGCGCCGCCCCGCTCCCTGACTCCCTCGGCCTGGCCTGCCTGGCACCCCTGCCCTGCTCCTGAGCCCTCCTGTGCCCCTCGCAGTCGGCCCGCCGCTGCTCACCCTGGTGAACTTTGAAGTGGAGAATCTGGCGTACATGCTGGTGTGCATGCGGTGGATGGTGAGTGGGGGCTCTGCGCAGGCCCCCTGGGGGACGCAGTTGTGGTGGCGGGACGTGGGGCACAAGGGGGCGGCCCCGTCCGCGAATGCAGACGGGTGCACACGCGTGTGCGCGCGCGTGCCGCTGTGATGCGTGTGTACTTGTGCGAGTGTGCGCGAGGCGCGCGGTGCTCTCCCGGTCGGGGTGCCCTCCCTGGGGGTGGGGGTCCCCTGGGCCGGCTCTGCCAGGCACTTGTCCCCAGGGAGGGGTCCCCCCATTGCACACTCCTCCATGAGGCCAGCAGGGCAAGGATCCTGTCCCTTTACGTAGCTGAGAAGACAGAGGCCCAGAGAGGGGTAGTGACCCGTCCGGGGCTCCGAGGCACATCAGGCAGAAGGGGTGGATGACCCCAGCTCCCTTCCCTGGCTGCCTCGGGGGCCTCTGCCCTCCTCCACCCTCCTCTGCAGGACTTGCTCTGGGCTGCCAGCTTCTACTCCCGCTTCTTCCTGTGCTACATCCCCTTCTACGGCGTTCCTGGGGCGCTGCTCCTCTTCGTCGCCGTCAGGTATGGCCAGATTCGGGATGGCAGCGAGGTGGGGAGGCCACACACAGGCAGCAGGGGACCCTGACCACAGCCCTCCAGTGTCAGAGCCTCCATTTCCCCATCTGCAGGATGGGGACAGCAGTGCAGCCTCCCTGGGTTGTTGGGAAACACGAGTGACAGGACCCCAGGGACAGTGGGTCTGCAGGAAGTGGCCTGGCTTGTAAGCAGCCCCGTGGATGTCCGCCCTCATGAGCAGGGCTGCTCCGAGCTCTGCCTGGCAATGGACCCTGCCTTGCTCAGCCTCTTTAAACGCCACTGGGAAAGGGGCCCCGTGATCCCGTGGTGCAGACGAGGAAGCCAAGGCCCGGGTCTAGTGCTGGGGGTGAGCTGGACATGGGCAGTGCCTGAGCTCCCCTCACAGGGTCCTGGAGAGCCACTGGTTCGTGTGGATCACGCAGATGAACCACATCCCCAAGGAGATCGGCCACGAGAAGCACCGGGACTGGGCCAGCTCTCAGGTGGGCAGCAGGGGTGGGCCCGGGCAGGGACCCAGTGAGGGGGGTGGGGGCCCCACGCCCCCCTCTCTCACCTGTGCCCCGCCCACCTCCGCCAGCTGGCAGCCACCTGCAATGTGGAGCCTTCGCTCTTCATCGACTGGTTCAGCGGGCACCTCAACTTCCAGATCGAGCACCAGTGAGTGTGGGGTGGGAGTGAGTCCTGAGCCCAGGAGCTGATGAGGGGCCCCTGTGTCTAGTCTTTCCCCAGGGAGGCCGGGACATAAGCCCTGGACTCCCTGGAGGCTGGGGAGAGGTGGTGAACGGGGGGGGGGGGGGGGGGGGGGCCTGGGTGGCGATGGGTGGGGTGGGGGTCCCCTCCGTCACCCGTCACCTCAGGTGCCAGCACACGCTCTCCCCACCAGCCTCTTCCCCACGATGCCAAGGCACAACTACCGTAGGGTGGCCCCGCTGGTCAAGGCGCTGTGTGCCAAGCACGGCCTCAACTACGAGGTGAAGCCCTTTCTCACCGCCCTGGTGGACATCGTTGGGTAAGGATCCCCCGCTCAGCGCCCCTTCCTGGGTACCTGGCTCTCGGAGCCCAAGAGCTGGCATTCAAGGCCCGTCTGATCCACCTTTCGGTCCTCAGCCTGTGCCTGCCCTCCCTTCCCAGGGCTCTTTCACACTGCCGGGGTTTAGGGCAGCATCTGCCATGGGCCCAGACCCTGTCCTGAGGGCTATAGATAACATCAGTGAGCAAAACCGGCCGAGATCCCTGCCTAGCAGATCTGGAAACCAGTTAAACTAAGTAAATTACAGAAACTGTGGGAAGAGAAGGTATGCTTTGGCGAAATGGAACCATAAAACCTAAGAGTAGGAGCAGGAGAGGGGACTTGTGAGTTTCAGTAGGGTGGCAGGGTAGGTGGTATTGAGAAGGTCACATGGAAGCAGAGACAGGGAGGAGGGCAGAGGGTTGGCAGTGGTGACGTCGGGGGGAAGAGCATCTGGGGCACGGGAACAGCAGTGCAAAGGCCGTGAGGCAGGCGTGTGCTGGTGTGAGTGGAGGAGGGACACGCGGGACCTGGATGCCCTGACCGGGAGTGCACCGGTGGGGCTCGATTTGAAGCAAGAAGCAGTGTAGGGGTCCCTGTAGCCGTCTGGGTGAGGGACAATGGAGGTGGCCTTGGCAGTGGGGAGCAGAGGTCAGATTCCCCCAGCCAGAGCTCTTCCACCTCTGCGCTCTGCACATGCTGTTCCCTGTGCTTGCAGGCCCTTCCTTCTATGCTGGTGTTTGAACTCTTGCTGCTTCCCCTTCATGACCCTTCCAAGCCCCGTCGTCCGAGCCGCTGCCACTGGGCAGGGTCCCATTAGAACACCTGGCTCAGGGGTTCCTGGCGAGTGGGTGATATTTCTGGCTCCTCTGCCTGTCATCGGGCTCCTGGTGGGCAGCCTCCGTGCCTTACACACGGGCTCCAGGGTCGCAGGGCCTCGCAGAAGGAGACCAGAGAGAGAGGGACAGGCCCGCGCTGACTGCTGCCCGGCCTTGGTCTCCCCCGACCCGAGGTCTAGATTCTACTCCAGTTGATGAGAGTGTAGCCCCCTCCCCGAGTCTCCCCTTCTGCTCCCCCACCCCAGCTGCCTGGCCCAGGGGAATGGGACGCGCGGAGGACTGTCTTGGGGGAGGGGTGAGAGAAGACACCCACCCCACCTCTGCCTCCTAGGTCCCTGAAGAAGTCTGGCGACATCTGGCTGGAAGCCTACCTCCACCAGTGAAGGCGGCACCCAGGGCCCCAGCGACCACCAAGCCGGCCCAGGCAGGCTTGACCACTCCGCCCCACCCCCACCCGCACCCCACCCTCCACCTGGCCTAGGGGGCCCTGCCTACCCTTCTGGATCTGCTGTCCTCACCTCACCACCCCCCTCACCTGTCTGCTTGGCAGCCCTAAGGCCATGGCTCTTGGCCAAACAGGACCAGGGCTAGGGGGATAGTACATAAAGCCACACAGCATGGCATGTTTTCCTAGAGCAAAAATTTAGGGAAAACGGTTATTTTTATATAAAAACAAACACAGAAAAACGGTGGAGTATTGAATCTGCAAGAATCTTGGAGCTGGACTTCCTGAGAGGAGTTTAGGCCACTTGGGCCATCAGGGTGCTGGGGGGGCAGAGGGGCAGGGGGAGAGACTGGTGGCCCTGGGTCGGGAAGCTGGCAGCTGGCCCAGGCTCGGGTCTCTGTGAGGGTCCCTCCCTTCCTGTCCTTTCACCCACTCACCAGCAACCTGTGGCCGTCACGTTGGGTTCACTCGCTTTGCTCCTCTGCAAGGTGGGACAGGAGCCGGTCCGGCAGACCAGGGCTTGGGCCACGTCTGCAGGCGCCCCCCTCCCACCCAGCACAGGAAGGGGGAAGCCAGGATGTCCCCCCGCCCCGCCCTGCACTGGCCTCCCGGAGCTTCCGAGGGCCACCTGCCAGTCTTAGCATTTGCACCCAGCATCATGCTGGCAGGGGTGCAGCTTGACTGTGTTCAGTGGCCCACAGGAGGGGACCCTGGGTTTCTCCCATGCCTCCCTGGGACCCGGTGCTTGCCTGCTGGAAGCAGCTTAAAGAAAACAAAGTGCTGAGCTAGCTAGGTTTTCTCTGAGGCCTTTTCTGGAGTGGGAACGGGGAGTCCTCCCCACCAGCCACAGGATTGCCCCTCGCTTTGTCAAGGCCCCCGTTGCCCTGGACTGGGTTCTCTTCGGGGAGGTGGAAGGGGCACGCGTGCTGGGGGTCTCGTCCAGTCCTTTCCCAGGACCGCCCGGCCCCACCCTGATCCACACCCCATGCAGCTCCCACCCTCCTCTCCTCCGTAAACCAGGGGACTAGTCCCACCTCTGCCTGGACTCAGAGCTGCGTGACCTTGTGGAAGTTATTCAACCTCTCTGAGCGGTAGTATGATCCCCGAGGGTGACGGAAGGTAAAAGGGATGCTGTATGGAAGGCTCTTTGCATAGGGCTTGGCAACAGGCCTCTGAAATGTAAAAAGTTTTATGCACAAAGCCCTACACCCTGGGGCCCCACCTGCCCTGATCTGGGACAAGCCCGTGGCTGTCTGAGCGGTGCCATGCGGGCCCCGGGATGGCATTCCCTCCATCTCCTGTACAATCACGGCATTTCCTGCAGTGGCTCGGAGGGACAGACCTGAGGGCAGCAGTCCCCACCGTGGGGAAGGCTGAGCCTGCAACGCCACCTAGGGGCATCCAGAGTATCTGCACCATTGTGGGGCAGGCCACGCTCCATGCTGCCCCTGGTGGTGGCCGCGGGGAGTGCTCTCTCCGCCTGCAAATGGGTGGTTGCCTAGGGACCTCCTCCTCCGAGGACAATTAGGGAAGACGCCTGGCCTCAAGTAGCCACCGATCTCTCCTTATTGCCTGAAATCCTTCACTGGCGGGTCATCCTTATCCTTGTTCCACTCTGTCCCCCATGCTAGAACCTCTGGGGATAGGTCATCACCCCTCTCCTGGGCTGAGCTCCCTCTTATCAGATGTCTTATGCAGTCATGGAACAAAAACCTAGGGAGCGTGGGCTCCCTAGGTTTGCAAAAGGAAGGAAGGAAGGAAGGGCCTTGGTGGAGCCTCCAAGAAACCCCGTATCCCTGCTTTACCATTTGCCTACGTCTGCACAGCCCGGGCAGATGGCAGAAAAGGAGATTCACAAGTACCAGCCCTGCCTGTGATGTTGGGAATGGCTGGTCTCAGTTATGAACGGACTCCTTTGGGACAGGACAGGTCGCTGTCTTTCACTGGTCTTTCCCACACTCCCCTTCCCTTGACACGTCCTAGAGCACCCGGCCGCCTCTTCTGCCTGGTCCTTTCCAAGCTCTCGGGACCTGTCACTAATTCTCCTGGGTACTGGCCCTTGAATTTGGAAGAAAGAACTAAATGCCTTCAAAATACAAAGAAACACATTTATAATGGCAGAGGACCATAGAGACGTGGCCTTCAAATGCTAGCATGCTAGGTGGCCCCTTGTGTGTATGCTTGGGCCAGTCTGGTTTGAAATGTCAAATGCGGCCAAGAGAGCTCCGGATCTCCAGACCTCTCCGGGCCTCAGTTTCTTATTTAAAAAAAAAAAAAATTTTTTTTTTAATGTTTGTTTATTTTCAAGAGAGGCAGGGGAGGGGCAGAGAGAGAGAGAGAGACAGACAGACAGAATTTGAAGCAGGCTCCAGGCTCTGAGCTGTCAGCACAGAGCCTGATGTGGGGCTTGAACTCACGAACTGCAAGATCATGACCTGAACTTGACGCTTGACTGGGATGCTTGACTGAGCCACCCAGGCGCCCCAGGGGCTTCAGTTTCTTCACAAGTGGTTGTGGGCACTCCTGGGGTCCACAGCCTATCATTTCTGCGTGTCAGCTGTCAGAGCAAGGATTCTTTGAGAAGTTATGTCCTGTCCAGAGGGGCACAGCTCTCTGGGGATGGTGCGGCTGGGACAGCTGAGGAGTCCTGATTGGTCCAAAGCACCGTGTCTCATGAGCAGTGGCCGATGGCTCCCAAGGGGCATCCGGGCCCAGGGCTGCCGCCTCTGCCCTGCCCCTTGTCACCAAAGGCCTCCTCTCTCCTCCCAGTGGGCCGAGAGGGTTTCTGAGGGTCCCACCAGAGGCCTAAGGAACTTGCCAGGGCACTGACCACCTCTGGGGCTCAGGGAGCACGCACAGGCCGGGCTGCTCTGCTGACCCCTCCTCCGGGGCCTGGCACCCTGCACGTGCCCGGGCCACCCAGCAAACTGATACTATTCACCAGGTGGCCACCTTGCTGGGAGTGTGCTCTCCTCTCCGCAAGGACTCGGCCTGCTGTCTCCGTCCCCCCTAGACAGCTGCCTGGCCTCTCGGGAGTGGACTGGCATTTGACATGGTGTGTGCGTCGGGGGGGGGGGGGTTGTGGGGAGGTGCCTTGTTCTGGGAGACAGCCTTTCCCTCAAGGAAGCGAAGAAGATGCCCAGGCAGAGTGCTGGGTGAGGAGCAGGGACCCAGCTGTTGCCACCAAGTGGCCTCAGGCCAGGCCCTTCCCTTCCCGTTCCAGCCTCACCTGTGAATGGAAGCTTCCAGTCTTATCATCACTCAGAGCCTTGAATGTGAGGGTGTCATGACTTTGGCAGGGGGTGGGGATCCGACCCCCATGATTCTCTCTGCCAGGTCCGGGGACAGGAGAAGCAATTAGGCAGAGGGCAGGTATGGGCGTCCCAAGCTTCTTGCCCCAAGGGTAATACTTCAGGTCAAGGACGGTGTGGTGGGAAGGAGTCACAGAGAAGATCCACATGCCCACTGACCTGAGCCGAGGTTTAGCGGGTGCCCTCATAGCCCCAGCGTCCACCTAGCCCATCAGCCGCCCCTCACTCCCACCCCACCACCACTCTCCCCTTCCCCAGGAGCCAGGCTGTCATAGGTGATGAGCCCTGGGCTTCCAGCCGGTGGGGTGGTAGGGCCACCCGGGACACAGGGGACCACACCCAGCCTAGGCAGGAGGTGGAACACAGGCCCAGGTGAGAGGGATGGGAAGTGTGTTCCTGAAGGTCTTTCAGCCTCAAGAGCCTCTAAAGGGTCTCCCAGAAGGGCCAGGGCAGGGGCTCGCAGGTCAGATCCCTGTAGCCCGTTGCCTTCAATAGACAAATGTGGCCCAGAGAATAGGGGCAAAGGACTCCCCCAAGGCCACTCGGTGGGTCTCTGCCTCCTGGCTCAGGCCTCCTTCTGCAATCCTGGGTCCTACTGCAGTGTCCCTGCACCCACTGGGGACATACACACACCCCACTCGGGACACCTGGCTGTCACTGCCGGCTATACTGAAGTCATGGGGAAAGCAAGAGGGGGACGAGGGTCTACTCTGGAGCCCTCCCCAGCCCTGCTAGGAGATGCAAGGCTAAATGGGGAGCCCCCTGAGGTGCTGGCTGTGCTGAACTTCCTGGCCCTTTCCTGGCACACCTGGCTTGACCTGCCAACTGAGCCCACCCAGAAGCGGGGGAGCAGAGCAGCATGGGAGGCAAACCGAGCAAGGGCCCCTGGCACATCCCTTTGGACTTTTCCCAGGCGTGGGACTCAGTCTCTGCCATTGCCTCTGAGCTGGTGGCCCTGGACTGAGATGGCATGGCTGTCTCCCCAGGTTGTGGGGACCCAATGAGCCACGGCACGGGCCACAAGACGGAAGCGTAGGTCTCCAGGACTTTCCAAAGCCCCTTCTGAGAGTTTCTTTGCCCCCGGGGCTCTGTGCACCGACCAGGAAATGGGGAGAAGGGAGTCTGGCAGAAGCCAGTTGACCGGTGAGGTTGTGGGCAGACAGCTGGTCTGAGGATAAACTGGGGACAGAGATGGGGATGGCAAGAAGGTGGCTTTGGGCAGCTCCTCCTTGCTGCCCTCCAGAGACCTTCCAGAAAGCCTCCTGTGGCTCCGGTGGCCGCGTCTGGAGTTGGGTTTGTGTGAATGCACTTAAGGGGAGGGGAGAGAAGTTCTCTCCAGAACAGAGGCAGCAGGGGGCGGAGGTGGGGTGACTGCAGCTGGGGAGGGGACAGGGAAAAGGCCGCCTGTGTCAGCACAGGCCTCCTCCCTGGTGCCCCGGACCCTGATTGCAAAGCCCCTTCCTCCAATCCCGACACCCTGCCCAGCATTAACACTCATAAAGTCATCCGCTGATCAAGAAAGTGAGAATAAAATTACTTTTATTTCCAAAAAATGTAGGGGGAGCAGGGAAACAACGTGGTAAAAATTAAGATCAGTTCCCTATGGGTCCATTCTGTCTCTGGGGGAGGGACAGCTCCTTGGGCCTCGCGTTCTCAGTGGGGGGGGCCTCGGGCCCACGCTGCCATGGCAAGCCGGAGGTTTGTCACACTAGAGGCTGGTCCCCCCCAGCCAGGGGGACTACAGCCTTCCCCCAAAGGCCCCCACTTTGAGCTTGCTTCCGCTCCCCTCCCCTGACGCTAAATATTGGTTAGTGGGTTAGATTTCCGAATGCCCCAGGCCGGAGGCCTCCTCCCTCTCACTTCCCATTCCCCGCCCCCCCCGCCCCAGCCACCTGGCCTCCAGCCCCAAATGCCTAGTTGCAGTGTTTACTCGGCCCTCATTAGACCTCCCTCCCAGTCCCCCCCGCACCCCCCACCCCGTCCCCGCCCAGCTGCTCAGGGTCACCTCCTCCGAGACTGCCTCTCTCTGTGCCCCCACTGCCCCCTCGACGACAGCAGCGGCCCCAGCAGCCCCCCGCAGTCAGGGCCACCGTGGGCTGAGTGAGCCGAGTGAGTGAGCCCGGCTCAGCCGACTGCGGGGCCTGGGGAGGCGGTGAGGGGCAGGTGGTAAACGTCACAAGGCCCAGCCCTGCTGCCACCCGCCTGTCAGAATGTACCGTATAGCAAAAGGTTAAAAACACCAGAAGATGGGACAGGGGAAGACAGTGTGAGCATGTCCACACTGGCAGCCCCAACTCAGGGGAGGGGCTGCGTGAGGCCTCCCTCGGACGGGCGCCCTCCTGCAGCTGGAAAGGCCCGAGGCCACTTGGCCAGGCGGAGAGACTGGCTGGAGCTGCCTGGCAGGTGAGGGAGCACTTTGGAGAAGGGGTCCATAGCTCCAGAATCTTAGGTCTCCCAGCCCGAAGAGGGTGGGCGGGGCGCAAGGCTGATGCTCCTGGGACCTGACAGGACCTGCCTGACCTGGCCACGGGGGGGCCTCCGCTGAGCCCACCTTCAGGACTGCCCCCTCGGACCCGAGGTCATAGGCCGTGCGGCTGGGAAGACGTCGGGTGGAACAGCACAAGCCCTGGGTCAGAGGACACCGGAGGGGTGAGGACACTTCCCGGGGCCCCGGGGGGGTCTGAGCTGGCTGCGCTGCTCAGGCAAAGGCAGTCGGGAGGCGGGCCAGGACCCTGGACATCCGGAGAGAGGTGGCACCGGCAGGGAGGCCCCGAGCACCGGTGGTCCCAGCGTGGGCTGGGCGGGAGACGGGAACGAGGAGGACACAGGCTCCCTGACACCGGCTGACACAGGCGGCGGGGCCTGCAGGGCCGGGGAGAGCATCGCGCCCAGCGAGGACCCTGGCCCACGGACCCCAAGAGCATCTGAGGCAGAAAAGGAGGCATGAGGTCCAGAGGCCAGGCAGCAAGGCTGGGGAGGCGGGTGTGTCGCGGGCCGCATCTGTGGACCTCTGGCCCGACAGAAGTTTAGGGGCAGGAGGTGGGGGCTGGGACGAAGCACCTCTCTCTGCTCCTGGGGTTGGGAGCGGGGCGGAGAGGGGGAGGGGCCGCCTGACAAGAGGGCAGCCCCATGAGGGCGAGAAGGGAAGGGAAAGAGGAGAGGGAAAACGAGAGAAAGACCAAAAATGGGGTCTGTGGGCCAACGTGTACCCCGGCCTCGCGGACACCCCTCGGAACAAAAGCCCACCCCCCCCACCCCGTGGCCAGCACTCCCACTTGCTCCCCCTTCCCCGTGGGCGCCCCAAAGGCTTCATTTGTGGAGGTACGCGTCCAGCCACAGCTGCCCGGACTTCTTCAGGGACCTGGGAGGAGGAAGGGACAGTCAGGGCCCAGGAGGGGCGGGATCCCTACCCCCACCCCCACCCCCACCCCCACCCCCACCTAGGAAGGACAAAGGGAAGGTCCTCAGCCAGCCCAGAGAGAAGCCAGGCCATCCCTAGTAAGGGAGGTGGCCTGTTGGGGATGCCCGCTCTGGCAGGGCGCGGCCCCCTTGCTGTTGTCAGTCCCCAGCTGTCAACAGCTGGTCTTGGCCCTGGGCCCCAGCACCCGTGGCCTCCCCCCTTACCTGATGATGTCCTGCAGGGCCCTCAGCAGTGGCTTCTCCTGGTACTTAATGCCGTGCTTGGCGCACAGAGACTTCACCAGCGGGGCCACCTTGTGGAAGTTGTGCCGGGGCATGGTGGGGAAGAGGCTGGGGGGAGCAGGGCCAGGGTGAGGGCTCTCCCGCTGTGCCCCCAGAGGAGCCGGCACTCCGGCGGTGGGGCCCAGCTGGGCCTCAGCTCCCCTGTCAGCAAAGGGATCGATCCCCCTGCCCTGTAGGCTTACAGGATCGAGGGAGGCCGTTGGTACAAGCTCTCGAATCACAAAGCTTGGACCACACGTGAGGGGTGGCCGTCCCCGGTGCAGAGTGAGCCCCTCCCTGACCTCGGCTGCAGAGCTCGGTGCTCTGGAGGGAGCCTGGCCAGGGTGAGGGAGAGAGGTCGCCCCGAGGTGCTGCCCGAGCCCGAATGGGGCTGGTGGCCTCCTCCCTGTGCCACCCACCTTCCCCGCCGGCCCGCCTGCCCGCCCGCGCTCACTGGTGCTCGATCTGGAAGTTGAGGTGCCCGCTGAACCAGTCATTGAACAAGGACTGTTCCACGTTGCAGGTGGCAGCCAGCTGCAGAGGGGAGGGGGTGAGAGGCCAGGAGTGGAAGAGAGAATGAGGGCTTCACCTCCTTCCCCCCGAGGCCCACCCCTCCCTCTCGCACGGCCCTGCCTAGAGACCTCAGCCCTCCCAGTGGGAGGCCACAGGCAGTCCCAGGGAGGCCCCACCGGGCGCACGGGGCAGCCAAGTTCTGGAGGCCGGGAAATGGACCCGCACACGCTGTGGGGCCCCGGTGACCAGCTCCGCTGCCCTCACCTGGCTGCTGAACCAGTCACGGTAAGGCTCGCAGTCGATCTCCATGACGATGTGGTTCATCTGCGTGACCCACACAAACCAGTGGCTCTCCAGGAACCTGGAAGAGAGTCCGGCTCAGCGCAGGAGCCACGGAGTCTTGCTGCCCGTGGGGCCCAGCCGTGGCAGGAACAGAGCCTCTCCCCTAGCCACAGACGGCCCGGGGCAGGGGCAGGGGCGGGGGCGGGGGGCGAGCCACGGCCCTTGCAGAGGCGCCATGTCGTGAGGCCCAGGGCAGGAAGTGGGGAGCTCTGAGCCCTTCTGCACGGGACCCCCCCCCCCCCCCGCCCCGTGTCAAAGCCCTGTCAAGGCCAAGCTCAGGTACCTGATGAAGTTGAGGAAAAGGACGGCCCCCAGGATGCCATAGAAAGGGCTGTAGGTGAGCAAGAATCGAGCATAATAGCTGACGGCCCAGGCCAAGTCCTGCACAGAGAACAAGATTAGATGTGGGACAGCCGTCCTCCCGGGTGCCGCATCCTGACCACACGTGTGCCCACAGCCCCTCGCGCGCCGCACTAGGCAAAGGTGGCCTCAGGACGTGGGGCACCAGGCCCGCACAGGGCTGGTGGCCGTCTTTGTTTCCGGGGAAATGCTGAATGTGTGTGCAGCAGGAGGGGGCTGGGTGCTTTGCTTCAGGGAAAGAAACAGGGCGGGGACCAGGAGACGCCAGCCAAGGAACAGCCCCTTTCTGGCCCCGGGGATTCTGAAGGTGCATATAATGCCCCCCACAGCTGCCCTTCAGCCGTGTCCTCCCACTGGGACCCGGGATCTCCTTCCTTGCAGGACAAAGGCCAGCGACACCGTCCGTCCTCCACGGAAAGGCTCTCCCAGCAGCCTCTGACTCTGCTGGTCCTCTCCACACACTTGATTCTCCTCCTGTCCCCTCTCCCGGCCTGCCCCTCGCCAAGGTGACAACAGCATCACAAGCTTGCTTGTCTTCTGTCACTGGGCAAGTGCCTCCCTCGGCTGTCCCCACTGCTCTACCCTCCACGGCAGCCCCACGGGTAGGCGCTCTGTGGAACGGGTCCCTCTCTCTCCACTGCCTCGCTGCAACCTGACCCGAGTCCGCATGCCTCCCATCGGTCTCCTGCTTCTCCTCGTGCACCATGGCAACCAGAGCCACCTTCTCAGCCCTGAGCAGAACCTGTCTCTCCCGCAGAGCTCTGCAGGATCAGGGACCACTCTCTCTCCAGCCACCCTGACCCAGCTTATTCTGGCCCCAGGGCCTTTACACTGTTTGCTCTCCCCCATCACTTTTCCTCTCCAGAGACTCAGCGCGGCCTCTAAGTGGGGCTGCCTGTGTGAGTCCCATCTCCACCATTGGCTCTGTATAGCTGTGGGTGACTCATCCAGCTGTGCCTCTGTGTCCTCATCTGCGGGACAGGGAGAGAACCTCCCACCGAGGTTGGACATGGGTTGACCACGTATTACAACAGTAAGTGAAGCCTACAAGTATAAGCTCTGAACGACTCCAATCCAGTCCCTGCACACTGTCACCACGGAGATCTTCCTAACACGCAACTTGGAGCATGACACTGCCACCCCCAAAGCCACCACTCGCCCCGTCCCCCACTAGATAAAGGATAAACCCTAGCCTCTGGGTAGGGCGCATGGGCCCTTCACATGCCTGCCCACCGACCTGGCCTCCTCATGCAGCCAGTCTCTCGACCTAGCTCAGGGTCTGCGTCCAGGCTGCACCCACCTGGAGGCTCCTTCTCCCCTTGTCTGCTTGGCCAACTCATCCTATATCTGACTATTGTTGTTGTCGTTGTAATGTTTATTTTTGAGAGAGACAGAGTGCAAGCAGGGCAGGGGCAGAGAGAGAGGGAGACACAGAATCTGAGGCAGGCTCCGGGCTCTGAGCTGTCAGCCCAGAGCCCGATGCGGGACTCGAACTCACGAACCGCCAGATCATGACCTGAGCTGAAGCCAAATGCTCAACCGACTGAGCCACCCAGTCCGGCTAGGCTCCTCCTTGAATGCCTCCTCTCTGTCAGAGGCTGAGTTGGGTGCTAGGAGCAAAAGGAGGTCCTTCACGAGCCCCGCGTCTGGATGGAAGGTGACAGAAGGAATGGGGAGCACTGGGTGGGGTCCTGACATGATCCTCGGATTTAGGAAAGGCCTTCCTTAGGAGGCAGGTGCCTGAGCTGGGCTGGGACAAACCAGAGGGCAGCCAAGCAAAGAACTGTAGGAGACATTTGCAGAAGGGCGACGATACGAAAAAAAGCCCAGACAGGAGAGATGGTGGGGTGCGCGGGGGTGGGGAAGTGAGCAGAGGGCAGGGGCTGGGTTTATATGCAGATCTTACGTCCCATGTGCTACAGCCCAAGTGCTCGCCGTGGGGGCGGGAGACAACACCAGGTCCCGTCTGCCTTGGGACACTGACTTCTACCTCTCGGGCAACAGAAAACTCCTGAGAGGTTTACACATCGGAAGAACACAGTCCCATTTGAATCTTAAAATAGATCCCTGCCAACTGGAGACGGAGGGATTAGGTTATTTCGGTAGCTGAGACAGGAAATGATGGAGACTCGAAGCAGGGCCCCCAGTCCCAAGGAGGAGATACAGATTCCAGAACGATTTAGGAGGTGGAGGCAGGTGCATCTGAGGACTGGTTGGTCGTGAGGAATCCCGGCTGGTCCCTGCACTGGTGCCGTCGGCTGAGCAGGAAAGGCAGAGGGGAGCAGCTGGGAGGCCAGGAGGGCACGACCTTGGGATCCAGCGAGGGGTCTTGAAGGCGGTGGGAGAAGCGAGCATTCCGAGTCCTGCTCCAACTTTTCCATCACGTTCATTTTCATCTCTTGTGTGTGTTTGTGGTACAGTAGAAAGTATGTGTATATTGGGGCTGCCTGGGCGGCTCAGTCCGTTAAGCGGCCGACTTCGGCTCAGGTCATGATCTCGCGGTTCGTGGGTCCGAGCCCCGCGTGGGGCTCTGTGCTGACAGCTCGGAGCCTGGGGCCTGCTTCGGAGTCTGCGTCTCCCTCTCCCTCGGCCCCTCCCCGACTAGCACGCTGTCTCTCAAAAATGAATAAACACTTTTTAAAAATTAAAAAAAAAAAAAAAAGAAAGTACATGTATATGAATGAGGTGCGTGCTTCTTTCTTTTTGTGCAGAGGGACACATGACCACAGGACCACTGGTGTCAGGGGCAGGGAAGCACAGGGAGGAGAACCAGCAGAGGTAGGACGCAGACGCGGACGGAGAGAATCTCAGGAGAGAGTGGCTCGTGGCGTCGGACCCAGAACCTCCAGGATATGGTGACGGGCAACATTGCCGGAGAGTAAACACCTCTCTCCTTGAAGCTCTGACTGACAGTGTCTCAAGCCCTCCCCTCCAGGCCAGGATTTCTCATCCTCTACACGACCGACCGCCTTTGGGGCTAACTCTCCACCACGGGGGCCTGTCTGTCCCGTGCGTGACAGGACGTTTAGCAGCATCCCCGGCTAGATGCCCACCAGATGCCAGTCGCACTGTCTCCCCCGAGTTGTGACCACCAAAAATGTCTCCAGATATTGCCAGCTGGCCCAGCAGAACCGCTCCTGCGGCGGACCACTGCCCCAAGCCACTGCCCCAAGCCCCTGCAGGACACATGTCTGTCCCATGCCCTGTGCAGTCATGGACCCCAGGCGTGGCCCTGGATCTTAACTGCCCTGAATCGCCAGCACCGGACCTGACTGCAGTCAGCTCCTGTTTTGTAGAAGGAGCCTGAGGCTGGAGGCCGGTCCCTCTCACCCAGCTTGAACCCGACTCCCCAGCAGGGGCAAGGGCAGGGCCCTGAGGGGTCCTATCATATTCCCCTGGTTCTGCCACCTGATCCCATTGAGGTACGTAGCCTCATTTCCTTTCCTGCTGTCCTTATCAAGTACTTTGTCCCTTGGGGAACAAGGACGGTAAAAAAAAAAAAAAAGAAATATTCAGGCAGGAGTCATCTGCCATGAAAGCTGGTTAAAATACCCCCAGTAGCTGGGGTGCCTGGGTGGCTCAGTTGGTTAAGTGTCCGACTCTTGATTTCAGCTCAGGTCATGATCTCATGGTTGGTGAGTTCAGGCCCCGCATCGGGCTCTGTGCTGACAGCACCGGGCTCTGTGCTGACAGCACGGAGCCTGCTTGGGATTCTCTCTCTCTCTCTTTCTCTCTCTCTCTCTCTCTGCCCCTCCCCTGCCCCTCTCTCAAAATAAATAAATAGACTTAAAAAAAAAATACCTCCAGCAGCACCGCGAAACCCCACACAGCAGGGCTCAAGTTCCTTTTCAGCTGTGTGATCCCTTCCAGAGCCCGGGGTCCCCAGGGTAAACAGCAGTTTCCGCAGGCGGGAGGTGTGGGTTCAAATTCCCACGGTTTAACTGACCCAGAAACTCCAATCCTCCAGCCTGTGCCGTTTAACTCATAAACCAGGGTAAAACATAATGTAGGTGGCCGTGCTGAACTGTTCCTGGAACACGGTAAGTACTGATGAAACGCTCGCTTCCGGAAAAATATCGTGTCCCAGAAGCGGGTGGTACGGGTTCTGCCAACACAGGGCTGGCAGAGACTTCCAGAATCTACTGCCTCCCGGACCACCCCAACGCCTCCTGGGTCCCAGCCCTGGACCTTAGCAGAATCAACAGGCATGGCCCCTGTCCCACAATTTCAACGAGAGAGGTCAAGGCAAAGTACTCGGAAGCCGTTCAAATGGTATAGAAACAGGAGGTAGTATTTGAGAGAGACTGGGGGCTGATGTAAGGGGAGAGCACAGGGCCTGGGTTCTAGTGCCAGACCCCCCCCCCCCCCACTTGGTGTCACCCTGGGCAAGTCCTAAACTCTCAGAGTCTCAATATTCTCATTTATGAAACTGGGTTAAAAAAAAAAAAAAAAAAAGACCAGCAATACCTACGTGCAGTTCCACTTGGCCTTCAGGGCAGGGGCCCCGTCCCAGTCCCAGGGAGCCACACTCTGCCACAGGCAAGGCTCTGCCAGTGGGGATGGCCCCATCTGGGTCATTCTATCAACCTTGTACATAGAATCACGCCTGCACTCTACGTAAAGCCAACGGCCGGGGTGTGGGCCGCGCTGGACGGCTCTCTCTGGACGCAGAATCTGGAGATTCTGCCAAGCCCGATGTGACAGGCTGGATTGTGTCCCCCTAAAATGTGTACGTTGAAACCCTGCTCCCAGGGCCTCCCATGAGCTTGTCTGGAGCTAGGGTCACTGCAAATGCCATCAGCTAAGCTGGGGTCCACAGGGTGGGCCCTCATTCACTGTGACCGGCGTTCTTCGCCAAGGGGAATCTGGACACAGATACAGGTGCATACAGGGAAGACGATGAGAGACACCCACAGGGGACCCGGCTGTCCACAGGCCAAGGAGACTGGCCGGGACCAGGTCCTCCCTAACAGCCCTCGGAAGGATCTACATCCCCAACACCCCACCTCTGGCTGCTAGCCCCCAGAACTGCGAGAGCGACCCCTCTGTGGTGGGACACAGCTGCCACTCAGTCTGTGCTCCTTTCTTGCGCGGCCGTAGCAACCGGATACACCTGTCATCTGAGCCAGCGCCCGGCGGCTCTCCGTTCACCACGCGGAGCATGGTGTGCCCTGGCTCACGGGGTCTCGGGGCTGCACGGGAGGCAGTGGCCGGAGCGGTGGACAGGTGGCCCGAGTCTGGCTCTCATCACGTCGCCTTTGGGAACTTTCTGAGGGAGCTCTGCAAAGGCGGTGGCCTCCCACTGCCCCCACTGTGTGTGTGTGTGTGTGTGTGTGTGTGGGTGTGTGTGTGTGTAGGAGGGAAATGTGTGAGGCTGGGGCGCTGTGGTCTCCTCGGTTCCTGGGAGCCTCAAAGGAGGTCCTTTCCTGAGAGTGACAAGACAGCCCCCCCTCCCGAGGGGGGACAGGGCAGGCCCCTGGGCCCACCTGCCCCTGTGTGCCCCCCACACCCTTGGCCAGCTGTACCCCTTGACTCACCACCCAGTCTCTGCGTGCGATCATGGTCATGATGATCTGGTACTGGAAGTACACAGGGATGAGCAGTGGTGGCCCGACTGCGGGGAGAACAGAGGTGCTCAGAGCCTGGACGGTCCGGGGGCGGGAGTCGGGCTGAGCCCTGGATGGGGGGCCCAGCCCTGCAGCTCACAGGCAGAGGTGGCGACCTGTGCCCGAGGAGCAGAGGTGGAGCAGACGCCCCCCACCCCCACCCCGCCCTCCCCTCCATCTGGGACCCCCCCCCCCCCCCCCCACCGAGTGCGGGACCCTGGGTCTGTGCCCCATCCGTATCACAGGCCAGGTGCCGTCTGCTGGGGATGCCGTTTACTGCCGGGGCCCCTTCTGCTCTAACAGGCTTGGGGGCGATTTCTGGGTCCGAAGGGGTGTCGGGCGAGAGCGGATAGATGGCCCTTGTGGGGTGTGGTTGTGGGGTGCGCCCCGGCACTCACTCAGGAAGAAGTACTCGTGCTGGTGATTGTAAGGTAGGTATTTCAGCTTCTTCTTGCCGTACTGAGGGGAGCGGAGAGAGCATGAGCACCCATCACCCCCAGGCTCCGGCTGCCCGTGCCCCCCCCCCCCAACCAACGCTCGGCGGCCACCGCCCCTCTCCTGTCAGTCTGCACCCTGGGCCCCCAAAGCTTAGTCCCTCTGGCCTTCGGGGCTCCTGGCTGCCCCGGCGAACAGTGGCCACCGTTTCCTCGGGTTCGCCCGGGCTGAGGGTGCCTACCCCAAGCTTCACCCCGTGCAGGCCTGAGCTCACCCATGCCTCTGCCAGCCCAGGACGCTGGTGCTTCTGAGCACCTGGGTCAAATCATTGCCCAAGGCCACACGGAAAATGGGCCCAGCTGGGATCTGGCCCAAGAAAGCTGACTCGGAGTCCACATGGCAAGCCCTAAACAAATGTTTGTGGAGTGAGTGCACAACTGAATGACTCACATGGGGACCCACAGAGGGAGCTCCTTGGACAGCCTCCACCCCTTTGAGGGTGAGAAAAGCTCTCGGGGCATCCCGGGGAGCTCCCCAGAGCCCGCCGCAGCCGGGAGAACCCAGGTAAGGGCCAGGGGAATTGTTAACAGTCACCGGGGTGGGAGCAGCTCCTTCCCTGGAGACTCCTGCAATTTTCAAAAGCTAATCACTTTCCCCAGGAGGATGCTTTTCTGTTCAGGGTGCCGGCAGGCCAGGGAGGCCACGCCTAGCCACCTGGTCCCAGCCAAGGCACCCTGACGCCCAGACACTCCGAACGAGGAGGGCCACGCTGGGGCCTGGGCACATAGTTGCTTCGGTCGTGCTGAGCACGAGCCGGTAGGGGAGCCACTGCCCCACAGGGTCCCTGGAGCCCTTTTTTTTTTTTTTTTTTTTTTTTTTTTTAATTTTTTTTTCAACGTTTTTTATTTATTTTTGGGACAGAGAGAGACAGAGCATGAACGGGGGAGGGGCAGAGAGAGAGGGAGACACAGAAGCGGAAACAGGCTCCAGGCTCTGAGCCATCAGCCCAGAGCCTGACGCGGGGCTCGAACTCACGGACCGCGAGATCGTGACCTGGCTGAAGTCGGACACTCAACCGACTGCGCCACCCAGGCGCCCCATGGAGCCCTTTAATTCTAGGGTCCAGTCCTCTGGAGACCGGCCCACCTCGCTCCTTGGGGACTGAGACCGTAAGGTGATGCTCAGAGAGTGGCCCCCTGCTCCTGGTGCCGATGCTGAAGGGCCACACAGGGAGGCTGGGCTTAGACCTGCACAGATCACTTAGTCTCTCTGAGCCCTGTTCGGCACCCAAATCACTGTTCGTTAAGAGGAGCCAATGAGAACATGGGCATAAATGCCAGGTGCTGGCCCCTGGGACACTGGCCCTCATCCACCCTTCCCTGGATCCATCCACCTTCAGAGGAAGGCGATCATTCCTATTTACTGCAGTCAGGAGAGGAGAGCACATTACAGATGGCGAGACCCTGGATATTGGCCATCCAATGCCCCCATCTCCAGGTGAGAGAGAGGAAAGTGACCGTCAAGCTCACAGGCAGGGCCCATGACTCTTGAAAGAAGGGGCCCTGGTGGGAAGGAAGCCCAGACTGTCCCCAGGACTGGCGTCTTGGCACCAGGGGCCCTGGTCATGACACATCTGGCTGAAGCACCACTAGAAGTGACCCCTTTGTTCCGTGTGGCCTCCTGTGCCTTGGCAAGGGTCTCGCTCATCCCCAGAAAGTGTGGCCATTTACACGAGGACGGTCACTAAGGCCAGGGCTGCGGCTGGCCTCGGAGAGGTCCCAGCCAAGGAAGCTTCAGAGGCAGCCTTCGAAGGTTCCTCAGCGGCCAGTTGACGGGTGGGGGAAGAATGCTGTGGTCCAGGGTTCCGGAGAGCCTACAGAAGGGGCCGCTGGATCCTGTTCTAACCTCCTCCTAGAAGCCAGGAAATGGGCCCACAGGCCCAGCCTGAGTCTGCAGGCTTCTCGGCCCTGGACAGGGGCCCTTCCGATCACATCTCGGCCCCACAGGTCATCCCAGGAGGTGGCCCCAGGCCCGGAGGACCCTCTCGGGCTAGTTAGACTCCACTCGGGAAGTGACCCTTAAGGCAGGCCCGCCTTGTGGGTAGACCAGAAGGTCCCCATAGAAGGACTTAGGGGTGGCACCAGGGAATTCAGCTGATGTTGCGTTTCTGTAGCAAGCCACTGTTTTCATCGCTTTCTGGTGACCTCTGGGGAGTGACGGAGATCACATGGGCTGCTGCTCCCCCAGCTCCCACTGGCTCCCGTGGGTGCCCCGCCCCCATGCTGCAGACTGTCCCACAGGCGCTGCTGGGTCCCTGGCCCCCTGCCCGGCTGTCCCTTGGGCAGCGGTGGGCCTCCCTGTCAGACCCTGTGTCCCCAGGCTTAGGGAGGCAGGGGCTCGGGATTCGGAAACAATTCAGTATTTGAGCAAATTGCTTCACACACACCCTCCCCTGCCCTGTCATGAGCTTGGGGCTCCTCACTCATCGAGGGGGGGTCTGATGGGCACATCCCAGGGCTGTTGAGGGACCAGCACATGAAGCAGATATAATGGGACTTTGGGACCACGAATGGAACCATGAACTGTCGTCACAGCTACACGTGTGGCGTGCAGTGACACAACAAAACGTCACCGCACATCACTGCACGTTCCCATCTCGGTGACCTCAGCTGGAGCAGGGGCAGGGCCATCTGGCAGGGTAAGGCTGGCCCTCTGACAACCAGAGAGTGCACGCCCGGTCTGGCGATGTGTGCCTGACTTGTGGGCTCAGCTCCTTGCCAGCACCTAGCCATGTAGGGCACCTAGCCATGTAGGCAGAGGGCGTCAGAACGTACGAAGCTGGGAGGAGGTGCCTGCTCCCTGCATCTCAACTCATCAGAGAGCTGGGGTGGCCCCACAAGCTCATTTCCTAATGTCCAGCAGGTGGTACCTTGGGCAGGTTCTGGCAGGACCCAGGAGCGCTGGCCTGGGGGCAGGACAGCCTGGGTTTGGATGCTGCTGCTGCTTTTTCTAGCTACAACCTCGAGCGAGTTATTTCAGGTCTCTTGGCCTTAGCTCTATCCATCTGTGAAATGGGCACGATGAGGGCTCCTGCCTTGTGGTTAGCAAAGATTAATCGATATGTCGCATGCCGTGTTCGGCCGATGCTAGGCGCATGACTCAGTCAGAGTCTGCTCTCCGCACCCCCCCCCCCCCATAGTGGGTGCGGGGCCTGGAGGACCCCCACACCTCCTCTCCTCCAGGAGAGTCCTTGTCACACGGAGGGAGAAAGCTCAGGTGGCAGGGCTGTCATAAGTGAGACGCAGAGAAGACAGAGGGTGCTTTCACTCAGGCCAGGTGGCCTCCTGTGGTCTAGAGGACAAAACGGTGGCACACACAGGGCTCCCTTTGACGCATTCCCGAGCTGAGGCTCCTAGGGGACAAAAGCAGGGGCAGGGGGAGCCCTGCCAGCTCTGGTGGCCTGGCTTCCCGGAGGTCCCTACCGCTTTGCCCAGGCTGGGCCGACCGTCCCGTGCCCAGCCCCTCTGCAGACCACGGGCCAGGCTTGGCTTACAAGCTGAGTGGGTGCCAGGGGCGTGTGCGGGGGACTTTTCAGCTTTGGAACAAAATGTCTGAGGAACAACAAGGGCCTTCCTTGTCCGTTCAGGGTTGGGGGAGGGGAGCTGTCGCCAAGCCCAGTCACCGCCTCTGGGAACCTGCAAACTCACAGAGAGAAATGAGCTACGTGGCCACACCGGGCATGCACAGCATGGCAAGACCCCGGTCTGTGGGCCCCGAGAGGAGGGCCGTGGTTGTTCCAAGGGAGGGCTGGTCACTCGGCCCGTTCACAAAGGTCTCCCTGGAGGGGCAGGTGCAGACAGGCGGTGGGGCCGGGAGAGCATCCCCGTCCCAGATGGGCGGAAAAGGAGGATGTCGGGTGGGGAGGCACAGACACTCATGGCTTCTGAAAGCCCTCTTACAGCGCCACCGGGATAATGGCCTCACCGTTCCCCTCGGGATGCGACAGATAGACAAATGGCTGAGCGAAGGCTGCCCCTGACATCACCGCTATTTAACTCTGTTCTGGAAGTTCCAGTAATGTCAGAAAACCCAAACCAGAAACAAGAGTGTGGAGCTATTAGAAAGGGTAAATCTTCATTATTTTCAAGGATAGAATTGTCTACCCAGGAAACTCAGAACAAGCAGCTGAAATAACTCAAATCACAAAGAGGCCTGAGGGGGGCGCCACGGTGGCTCAGTCAGTTATGCGTCCGACATTTGATTTCGGCTCAGGTCATGATCTCACGGTTTGTGGGATCCAACCACACCCCCCCCCCCCCATGCCGCGTTGGGGTCTGCGGACAACGGCGCGGAGTCCGCTCGGGATTCTCTCTCCCTCTCTCTCTGCCCTTCCCTTGTTCTCTCTCTCAAAATAAAGAAATAAATATTTTTTAAAAAGCCAAAAAAAAAAAAAAAAAAAAACCCACCAAAAACCCCAAAGAGGACTGAGTGGACAACCAGCTGGACCTAAGATGACAATCAAATATCAACAGCTTCCCTGAACCCTGGCGAAACCCCAATAACAAAAATGGAAAATATCCAGCATGAAATTGAACAAGAACCACCCATGAGACGTATAAAGAAAAGTCTACGAGAAATAAAAAGAGGCTTGAGCAGTCGGAGAAAGACGCCTTACTGCTGGATGGAAAGATCGAGTACGAGGACATCAATTCTTCCCAGGAACGGAACGTCAGTCCGCTAACGAGCTTACGGTAAGTTATTAGGGGCCTAGGGTGGATGGAGGGCCGCCCAAGTCGTGCAGACGGTGTCCTGCCTGAGGCCAGACAGCCCAGCCCAGGCGCAGGGCTTGGGGGAGCCCCCCCTACCCCGCTCCGTCGTCGCCACATGGGAAGGGCCTTGCGCGCTGACAGGGGTGGTGCTAGAAAAAACTGGCTGACTCCAGACAACTGCAGAGGGAGGACGCCAGCCTTACGCACAGCCTCTTCGGCCAAAGTTAAATAATTCAAAGTGAAGCCGTAAGACGCTGAAAATAATATGTACGAAGGACTTCCTTGGGGTGCCTGCCCGGCTCAGTCGGTAAAGTGTGTGACTCTTGATTTTGAGGTTGTGAGTTCAAACCCCACATGGGGTGTAGAGATTACTTAAAATCTTTTTTTTTTTTTTTGAAGAACTTTCAAAGCATAAAAGAAATGAAAGGAATCTGCAGGAGGGGAAGAAATGAATACATCTTGGTACATAAAACGAACAAAATCCTCCTGAAAGTCATAAAGAAGACCAGAAGGCAGATAACTAAGAGGCCCACCCTGCTCACCTTTCTGCGCGCCGGGCAGCCCTTTGGAGCTGGTCTGTTTATCGGGGCCTGGAGATAAGAGCCCCTCCTTGCTCTGGAGGCCAGAGGCTTTCTCAAGATCCCAAGGCCTGGGGGCGCCTGGGTGGCTCAGTGGATTAAGCTTCTGACTCGATTTTTGGCTCAGGTCATGATCTCACGGTTTGTGAGGTCGTGAGTTCTCAGAGCCTGCTTGGGACTCTCTCTCTACCCCTCCCTCACTTCCTCTCTCTCAAAATAAAGGAATAAACGTTAAAAAAAGAGAGAGAGACCTTGAGACCTGGCCATCTGGGGCCAGGTGGCTGGCCCTGGGGTGTGTGGGGTGTGTGGTATGTGGGCCTGGCCTGAGACAATGTCATCAGACCCATGGTCACCAGGGTCCCTTCCAGGGCAGCAGGGTCCTATGGACACCGGGGCACGGCTGGGTCAGGAACCCAGCAGACATCTGGCCTTTCCCTCGACACGTGGGTCAAAGCAGAGGATTTCCACAGAGCCCCCGTGGCCCCGGCTGTGGTCTCTCAAATGCTACTGGCCATCCGATAACCAGATCCCCGAACCTTCCCTCCCCAGCACCTGCCCCAAAGCTGGCGTTCCAGTAGTGTCTACGGAGACGAGATGTTGAAAGAGGTTTCCCTGGCCACCACACGGAGAGGAAAGAAGGCTTCCTGCCAGCAGAGCTGGTGAGACTGGATTTGTGTTGTTAGGGACACAGAGAGCATCTGGCAGGACAGCCGACGACTCTATCACATGAAGCCTCAGGGAGAAAGGGAAGCCTTTGTCCTCACTCATCGAGGCCCCAAGTTCGTCGGCCCCGCTATCCGGACACCTCACATCAAAGCTAGCAAACTGTTTCCTAGAAGAAACAGGGCAAGCTTGTGCTTCGGCAGAGAATATAATCCCTGCCTGGCCAGAGAGGCTCCTCGCTTCTAAACACTGAATTTTGGCTAATTTCCTCTGCATTGACAAGGCCACGGAAAACCCATGTTTCTGCTCAGATGTTCTCTTGGGTGGAACTGAAATGGGAAAGACAGGGTAAGAGCCAGAACTGGAGGAACAGGCTCTCTCCATTCCTTGTTCCAACGCTTGGATGCCAATATCGTCGGGAACACCACAGCACCGCTGGGAATCCCAGGCCCCTCTCCTTCCTTGATGCGCCTCTCTTGACAAATGCTTACGGAGTCCCTACTCTGTGCACGGCAGCATGACGCTTATGAGCTGTACAAGAGCAACGAAAAAATCTCCTAAACTCATCTCACCACCATATTTACAAACAGCAAAGCATATGTAGATTTTTTTTTTTTTTTTTTTTTTGGTAAATTAAACCTTAGAGAAGAGAAGTTGAGAATTGGCAATGTATTTTCCTGTCTTATAAAATAGCATGGGTTATGTTATGGTATAGAAATACACCAGAGCACTGGCCAGACCCCAGAGAAGGCTGATGCACTTGGGACTCCCAGAAAGGGGTCCATGTTTGGTAAGGTGGCAAGGTGCAGGATAGAATGTCTAAGGTTTTTTACGTTGTCGTTTTTTTTTTTTTTAAGTTTCTTTCTTTCTTTCTTTCTTTCTCTTTCTTTCTTTCTTTCTTTTTTATAATTTTAAACGTTTATTTATTTTTGAGAGAGAGAGAGAGAGAGACAGAGAGACAGAGTGTGAGCAGGGGAGGGGCAGAGAGAGAGGGAGACACAGAATCCAAAGCAGGCTCCAGGCTCTGAGCTGTCAGCACAGAGCCCGACACGGGGCTCAAACCCATGAACTGTGAGATCATGACCTGAGCCGAAGTTGGATGTTTAACAGGCCAAGCCACCCAGGCACCCCTAAAGTTTATTTTTGAGAGTGAAAGAACAAGAAAGAGAGAGAGAGAGAGAGAGAGAGAGGGAACGAATGCCAGCGAGTACGAGTTGGGGAGGGGCAGAGGGAAAGAGGGAGAGAGAATCCCAAGCAGGCTCTACACTGTCAGCCCGGAGCCCAACTTGGGGCTCGATCCTATGACTATGAGATCAAGATCTGAGCCGATATCAAGAGTCAGACACTTAATCGACCGAGCCACCCAGGGGCCCCAAGAATGTGTAAGTTTTAATCTTGGTTTCTAAAAAAGAAATCTGGAAGAATTTATATGCTATGTTGTCATTAGTGGTCACCCTCAGGGGTATGATCTTTGGGGCAAAGGGGGACAAGAGAGGTAACAGGAGATTCGCTTTGTCATTTGGTGTATTTCTGTACCACTTAAGTGCTTGTAATGGGTAAGTTCTAGATTTATGATAAAAAAAAAAGGAACGAATATAAAAATAAGGCAGTGTAGTAGCGTGGAAGGGAAAGGACCTGGCTGTCAGATCTGGGGCCTCATCCCAGACTAGCCACTAACCCATGTGATCCTGAACACACCCCCTCCTTCCGCTGAGCCTCACTGTGTCACCTATGGTGAAGCAGGCTGGCCAAGGTCCCTCCCAGCATCGAGGACTGACTCTCCAAATAAGACTTCCCTGAGCTGATCTTGGGGGACCGCGCCTGAGCCCTGGGACTGTGCCTCCCTGCGAAACCGGAATCAGGTTTCCCTTGCCCCCAGGAAGAAACAAGCCAGGAGGCATTCTCCCCCAGTCCACAGGAGGGAGACAGGCCTCTAACACCGATAAGGAGCTGATCCGTTATTTGTACGTGAGGCCACGCCACAGAAATTCCAGCTTGAGTAATTCAGGAAAGGTTTCCACGTACGCATTGGATGCAGATGCGTTTGGATGACTGTTCAACCCGCAGGATTCCTTCCCTGGTTCCCCCTCTGGCCAAACACTTCCCACGTCGACACTGACCCTTCATCGTACCTCAACGGGCTGCCATTCGCCCAGGACAAACACATGTAGCATGTTCACATCCGGATCCTTGTGGAAGATGTTGGGCTTGGCGTGATGCTGGAAGTGACGATGGTTCCACCAGTTGGCGGAGGCACCCTGTGGGGGAAGACGGGGTGAGTGGCACAGTTGTCTGGCGGGGGGGGGGGGCGGGGACCAGTTCTTAGGAGCGCCAGTGCTCAGGGCTGACTTCACCATCATACACGGGGCCTTGGGCACCCCCCGCCCCCCAAACATCAGAATGCAATCCTGCCGGTACTAAGTCCAGAGCGCTGGGCGGCCCCAGAGGCCAGGACTTCTGGGTGGAGCCAAGCCACGCCACCCCTCCAGGCCCGTCTTCCCATCGCCTTCAGCGATGGCGGGCAAGGACAGCTAGTGCTAGGCGGGCGCCTTGGCAGGTGTGGGGTGGCCTCTGGACTCTACCAGCACCAGGTGTGAGCCTCCACCCCCCCGCATCCTCTGTATGTCCCCCACATGCCTCGTTCTACAAGGAGAAACACTTCTGTTTCAGGAGACGGTAAGAAGTGGTCTCTACTCTTTGGCCCGGGATCCCACTGCGAGGCAGGTACCCAAGAGAAATGAAAACACGGCCACACAAAATTGGACACCGATGTTCCCATTATTCAAAAGAAGCCAAAAGTGGAAACGACCCAATGTCCGTCAGCCTGATGGCTGGATAAATAAAACGTGGTTGATCCGCATGACGGGATACCGTTTGGCCATGCCACAAAAAGGTGTGAGGCACGGATATCGGCTGCAACGCGGGAGAACCTTGAGAACGTCATGGTAAGTGGGTGAAGGCAGACACAAAGGACCACGTATGTGATTCCATTTATATGAAATGTCTGGAATAGAGAATCTAGACATAGAAGGAGCCATGGTCGCCTAGGGCTGGGGTTGGGGATGGGGGGGAGGGATGAGGGGGTTGGGAGGGGGTGGCCATGAGCTTTGAGGTTTCTTTTGGGAGTGATGAAGATGCTCCCCCAAACGACGGTTGCATAAATCTCACATACCATAAGCCGTTGGCAAGAGGTAACCCGACAGCCGGATAGGCTGCTGTACCAAGGGGTGAGGTCACACCCGGGAGGCCAGAAGGCGGATTTAAGAAATGACCCCTAACAGGAACAGGTAATAGCTTCCCAGGTCTAATATGTAAATATAAAACCATGATTCTAGGAGACAAGAAGCATTATGTAAGTATGTCCCGCAAGGTCACAAAGTTCTGGCTCACCAACTCCAGCTCTTGCCACACTTTGGAGACATGCCCATCCCCCAAAGTTGCCCTGTGGCCCATAAAAGGAAATTAAGACCTTCCTGATGATTGTCTCTTTACTGGTGAACTACTGCAGGATCAATCAACTCTTTGGCCAAGGGTCCGGCCATCTGCAAAAAGGCCTCATTGCTAAAACAAATATTTTACTTGGAAGATACTTTTGGCACACACACGACCTCTGGACACTAAGAGTCATGGGCTGGCACAGCCACCCGCAGCTGTAGCCTTTGTGGAGACCTGTGAGCAGGTGAGTCTCAAAACCCATCAGAGCCAAAAAAAAAAAAAAAAAAAAAAAAAAAAAATGACAGTGAGTGAGAGTTCAGAGGACTGGGAAGTCAGATAATCAGATGACAGACACATTCGCCTTTCCAGCCAGAAGGAAGGAACCCAACTCCTGGGGAAGGTCATATGGAGAAGTCTCTGGCACAAAGAAATTGAGGAGCAAGCCATGATGTTTAGGATACACCAACCCAGCGATGTTTGTTGAATGAATAAGTAAGTGAAAGAAAGAAGGCTGAACTGTGAAACCGCCCCCCCTCCCCCGCCACCGCCACCGGGGATGACTCAGTGACCGACTGCCCGAGAGCTATCTCACTCTCTGGGCAGATCAGAGACAAAATGTTGTTTGATCTTGCTGTTCCCCTGCTGCGATTCTTTTCCATTCTTCACTAGGCAGAGCGATCCAGAGGCAAGCCCCTGACTAGGGAAGGAGAGGAAGGCACCCTAGCACACTGAGATGGGGCCCAGGAAGAGAAGCAAACCTGCAGGAGGAGGGGACTGGCTCGCTCTGCAGGCTGGGCAGGAGGGGGCCTGGCAGAGTGACAGGTGCTTTCCAGACAGAGGGAGGAGGCCGGGGGCAGGCCTTGAGGGTCGGGGAAGGGGTAGTGTGGACTGCTCCAGAAGCCAAAAGCCCTTTGGTTGAGTCGGAGACCCAGGATCGAGGCCAGTAATCCTGGGGTTGAGCTATATCAGAGCCTGAGGGAAAAGGAAAAACGTGTACCCCTGGCTGTAATGAAGCAAGCAAATGCATCAACAAGAGTTTCTGAATCTACTTTTGGTTTGCCTCACTTTCTTCTTTTTTTTTCATTTTTAATTTTTTTAATTTATTATTATTTGCTTAATGTTTATTATTTTTGAGAAGGAGAGAGCAAGCAGGGAAGGGGCAGAGAGAGAGGGAGACACAGAATCGGAAGCAGGCTCCAGGCGCTGAGCTCTCAGCATAGAGCAGGGTGCGGGGCTCGAACTCACAGACCGCGAGATCATGACATGAGCTGTAGTCGGCTACCCAACCGACTGAGCCACCCAGGCGCCCCTTTATTTTTCATTTTTTAAATGTTTATTTATTTTTGAGAGAGAGAGAGACAGGGAGACAGAGCGCGAGCAGGGGAGGGGCAGAGAGAGAGGGAGACACTGAACTTGAAGCAGGCCCCGGGCTCTGAGCCATCAGCACAGAGCCAGACGCTGGGCTCGAACTCATGGACCGCGAGATCGTGACCTGAGCCAAAATCAAGAGTCAGACGCTTAGCCGACTTGAGCCACCCAGGTGCCGCCCCACATCTTTCCTCCCTTTTGTCTCAGGTTCCAATATGGCTCAGCACAGCCCTGACCTTTCTTTAAAATGCTGCTATTTTGTTCACGGGCAGGTTTTTTGCATTAATTTTGTTTTTTTAAAAAACACATTCAAATGTCGATTACTGAGTCTTTTGGTGTCCCCCGAAATTGTGTGCACGAGGCAAGTGCCTCCCTCGCCTTAACCCTAGTCCTGGTGGCCCGAGATGATGTACTGAAAAGGCTGCCGGTTTTCTGGTTTCCATCTCCAGATGCAGAGTACCGATTAAAGGGTTTTAAACAGGGGCGCCTGGGTGGCTCAGTCGGTTGAGTGTCTGACTTCAGCTCAGCTCATGATCTCTCGTGGCCCGTGGCTTTGAGCCCTGTGTCGGGCTCTGTGCCAACAGCTCAGAGCCCGGAGCCTGCTTCGGATTCTGTCTCTCCCTCTCTCTCTGCCCGTCCCCGACTCATGCTTTGTCACTCAAAAATAAACATTAAAAAAAATTTTTTTTTTTTAAATAACAAATAAAGAGTTTTCAACAGAGGCGTGATGGCTCAGAACTCTTGTCCACTGGAAGTGACAGGGCTGAAGGAGAGGGGGCCCTCGGGATGTGGGGAGCTCACACTGGAATCCTGGAGCACAGCAGGGTGCCAGTAAGGATCAGGTCCCAGCTCCTCGAGGCTCCCGGCCCGCCGTTCTCGGTCCTCACCGGCTTGTGCTAAAACATCCAAGTTGGCAGGGCACTTGGGGACCTCCCTGCAGCCAGCCCCCTTTTTTCCCAGCAAAGGGACCAGACGAACAGTTGGGCCTACAAGACTTGCCTGCCGCTGTGTGACTACAGGGTACCCGAGCGATTTCAGGCAAGCCGTTACCCTCCTGGCTCCAGAGCACCCCGGGGTGAACTGCATGACTGTGCCACTAGCCTAGACACAGCCGGAAGGACACGGTTAGCGGAGGGCTGGCGAGGCACGAGCGGAACCCATGTCCCCGACCTCTGCCCGTTGTGCCGGGGTTCTGATTTCATAAACTCATGTCCTCTGTCCTGGCCTCGTCTTCCATCTGACATAAGAGCGAGGCTCCAGGGCCCTTCAAAGACCGAGGGACATCAGGCAGGAAAGGCCTTCCCTCCCGGCTCCCACCCGGCGTCTGGAAACAGGACCCGGCGGCCCGGCCCACCTTTGTTAAGCGTGTGGGGCTGACACCGGTTGGGAGTGAATTGTTACTTTCCAATACAGAGGAGGGTTTTCTCCAGCAGAAAAGAGTATGAAACAAAACAAAGCACTCCACTATACGCACCCTCTCCCTTCACCCCTGAATGTTTGGAAAGAAACCAGGTTCTCAGGCCCCTTCAGGCTCAGGGCCAGGCGAACTGCTGCGGAACTCGTTACTAGTTCGTTGCCAGTTCACCCCCAACCAGACCCGCAGCCGACAAGCCAAGGGCTCCGTGCAGCCTGAGTTGCAGGGGGACATGCTTAATCCACACATATAGCTCTTCCCACACCAGGGTGAGGAGGGATGGAATTGTTTAGGACACAGCCTTTCTTAGGGAGCAGCTGGGGGCTGCTGGGGAAGGGCTGACTGGGGGATGATCTGTTTCAGAATGAGTTGGGAAGGACTTATTTCCAAAACCAAGGACATACGGCTATCAGATGAGCACAAGGTCACAGGCAAGGCCAGCCTGTCCTCTTCCGAACTTGCCTCACTGTAAACCTTTGTGGGGACACCCCCTCATCTGCAAGGAGGTGAGAAAGGAGGACCTATTTACTCATGAGCTTTAAACAGCACTGGCCCGGGGCGCCTGGGTGGCTCAGTGAGCTGGGCCTCCTACTTCGGCTCGGGTCATGATCTCGATGACTGTGGGTTCAAGCCCCACGTCGGGGCTGACAGCTCAGAGCCTGGAGCCTGCTTCGGACTCTGTCTCCCTCTCTCTCGGCCCCTCCCCTGCTCATGCTCTGTCTCTCTCCAAAGTAAATAAACATTAAAAAAAATTTTTTTTCATAAAAAATAAATAGCACTGGCCCTTGGGCTCAGCTGATCATCATGCTATTTGATGTCCCTTATCTAAAGACTTCTATGACAATATCTCCCTTTGAGATTAAAAGGAATTTACTGGATAAGGCTTTAGATAAGGAGTAAACAATATAATCAATTGAGTCAATATACAAAAGCAGGATACACCTGCCCTCTGGGTTGTTTTTTTTTTTTTTTTGCTGGTTTTGTGGGTCTAATTTAATATGGAGACAAGGCTCAGAAGGCCAGAGAAATGCAGGATGTGCTCAATCCCAGAGCCCAGAGCAGCCCGGTGGGAAGAGACTGCTCACAGGTGGCTCTGCCTCGTTACCCTGCGGCCACGGCCACTGATCCAAGAGGAGACCTGGCTTCCACAAAGTGAGATGGTGCCATGCCAACCGCTGACTGATGGGTGGACGCCCAGGGCTGCTGGTATTTACCTTTAAGTGGCCAATGATGAACTTGTGGACGAAGTGGTTCCATGTGGACTTCTTGTAGACTGACAGGTGGCCATAATCGTGTTGCAGCCATCCAGCTTGGGCCTGGGGAGAGAGATGCTTTCACAGTGCCAGCTTTCACCGGTAACCAGCCTCTGTGAGCTGGAGGCGGGGGAGGGGGGCGGTTGGGGCGGGGGCTTCCGGTGACCGGTGAGGGTGTCACACGTCACCTGAGAGGTAGCAAGGACAAAGGCCGTGATGACGGTTGGAATCCAGCCATTGCCAAAGTAAAAGATGGTGAACCAGGCAATGCTCTCCATGGCAATGATGTGGGCCAGGAGGAGGAGGAAGAACAGGTGGTTGCTCTTAAACAGGTTCATATCCTCGGCGGTCTTCCTCAGGGCCCGGAAGTCCTCTGTGATCTGGGACTGTTGAGCAAGAGCACAGGGAAGGTGTCGGCCACCTGGCTGCTCTGGAGGAAACCGACGTCTTCTGGCCCAGAGAAGCGGTGGCCAGGGGGGCCGATCCACAAGCCTGCCACCCCGGGGAGCCCGGCCACCGTGCACCGCATCAGCGGCCTCCTCGGCACCCGCCTGGGCCTCTGCAGCCCTGGGGACCGCACCGTGTGGCCACAGCCAGTCGAGTAGCGGAGAAAGGACTCGACTCAAAAGCCTGCCTTGTACACACCGTGTTCACAGTGACATTATTCACAAGGCCAAAGGCAGAAGCAACCCAGGCCTCCATCAGTGGAGGATGTGGTGCATCCACACAGTGGAATATCACTCAGCCTCAAAAAAGAAGGAGAATCTGACACCTGCTGCTGCACGGATGAACCCTGAAGTCATCGTGCTCTGTGATATTAAGCCAGACGCCAACGGACAAATATTGTATGATTCCACTCAACTGAGTTACCTGGAGCGGGCATATCACAGACAGAATGTAGAATGGTGTTGACCGCGGCTGGCGGGAGGGAGACCGGGGAGTTCATGTCTAACGGAGACAGTAGCAGTTTGGGGTGGGGAAAAAGTTCTGGACGTGGGTGGTGGTAAAGTTTGCATGACAAAGTTTGAATGCACTCAAAGCCACTGAACTGTGCATCTAAAAACGGTTAAAATGGTAAAGTTGATGCTATGGATATGTATATATTACCACACACACACACACACACACACACACAGGCACATGCAAGCTTGCATTTCCCACTCCCCGACACTGCCCTGCTTTGGAGACAAAGCAGACAGCTCAGGGAGGCAGGACACCTGATGGGCACTGGGGATGTGGGGCCCTGGAGACCAGGGAGGAGTTGGGGGTGGCTCTGGGGAAACGAACGTTACTGGGAGACAGAAGGGGGCTGGGCGGCAGGGGTAGGGCAGGCAGGGAAGGACAGAGGGTGCTTTGAAAGGGTAGATGGGGCGGGGCGTGCGTGGAGAAAGCCAGGTTTGGGAGCCTGGGTGATAAATGTCGAAGAATCTGCCAACCATTTAAGCAGCAGGGAGAGCAGGGAAACAAGGTGGGGGCCAGAGAAGCAAAGCCAGGAAGGAGGGAGCCCACAGGACACTGTGGAGAGGAGAGAAGCTGCCTGCCTGTGGTGCGGGGGGGAGGGGGGAGGAAGGAGCCCCAGGTCAGCTCCAGGGAGGGGTGAAGACAATCTCCCCGCTCAGACCTCAAGGGAAAGGGGAGAGTAGGGGCAGAGTGGTGGAGATCCAGGGCGGAAGGGAGGTTGACCTTAGGAGGGCACAAGGAATGGCCTGTATTTCCCAGGGAAGGAGAGAGAAAATGGTGTGTGTGGGGAGGGGGGGGTGGAAGGGGGGTTCAGGGGCTGGACAAGAAGGAAGGACCCTGTGCCAGCCTAGCTCGACTGAGACCCTGGAGGTGAAGAGGTGGGGGATGAATTACTCGAAGGTAGGGGGCCAGCCCAGGCTGGCAGCGAGAGGAGAGGGCTCACTGCAGAGCCTCTGGGTGCTCTCTGACCCCAGATATTGGGCAGTGGCTCTTCTGGACTGACATAAAGCTCCCTTGGCCCACCCCGGCCACTTTCTGTCTTGGGCGAGCACCTCCTCCTCTCCCCACACACCCTCCCCTCCTTTCTTGGTCTGGGCACACTCACATTCTTGCCATGGTCCTGGCCGGGCTCTTCCGGGGCCAGCTCTCCGATCAGCAGAGGCTTCATGAACTTGTGCACAAAATCAAGGTCACGGTGGAAGGCTCGGAAGGCATCCTGGGGAGCAGGAAAGCAGGTGGTGAGTGGGGGCCTCAACCCAGGGAGGGCAGGGCTCACCAGCACCGGCTCTCTGTGTACCCACATTGATTGAGGCCTCCTGGGACCCGGCCCTAAATGTCTCTCCAGCCTCATCTTGGCAGGTCCCTCTGTGCCCAGCTGCGCCGGCGGCATGCCTGGGTCGCCACCCTGAGCTCACCAAGGGTGCAGGCGGACATTCAGGATGCCGCCGAGTGAGTCAGAAAAATGCGCCCCTCCAGGGAGAGGCACTGTGCGGGCACAGAGCTGGGCAGAGCCCAGGAAGGATGAGAGTCTCTGTAGAATCCCTCCAAGGGGTGCCTGGACCACCCACCAGGCGGTGCGCCTGGCTAGCCGCCAACAGCACCGGGCTAGAGCCTGCTACGACACAGAAAACGTGCTTAGGAGATCACGTCAAACCAAAAACAATTACAGAACGAGGTAAAAACCATTTCTGGAAAAAAAAAAAAAAAGTTTCCATAATCTGAAAAAGTATGAAAATAATTACTGAAATTATGGGAAAAAAACCTTGGAGAAGCCTTACACTATTACGTGTTAAGTTGATTTCATTCCTTTTCCAACTTTCTCTAACACGGATACATTGCCTTTAAAATAAAAAAATAATATTGTAATATCCTATCATCATATTATCGTAATTCTGATTATAAAGTAATAGCATGCCTAATTTGGGCAAATTGAAGGAATGTACAGAAGAATAAAGAGAAAAATAAATACCACCCAGACGGTGAGCACCATTGTTAATATTTTAGTTTATTTTCTCCAGGTTTTTTTCTGTTATGTCCATTACTTTTTTTTTTTTTTTAATGTTTATTTTTTGAGAGAGAGTCAGAGCACGAGTGGAAAAGAGGCAGAGAGAGAGGGGGACACAGAATCCGAAGCAGGCTCCAGGCTCTGAGCTGTCAGCACAGAGCCCGACGCGGGACTTGAACCCACAAATCGTGAGATCATGACCTAAGCCGAAGTTGGACGCTTAACCGACTGAGCCACCCAGGCGCCCCTCTGTTACGTACATTATTATCTAAGCCACCTCATAACAGATGCAGCAGTTCCATTAGAGGTGAGCTGGCATCAGGGGGCCCTCGTGGGCTACAACATGCTGTCCCAGTGGTCAACAACATTTACCCTGCAGTGAACCAAACTGAGACAGTGCAGGGCAGGGGACTAGAATGACGCCACGAGAAATCATCAGAAATGTCACCGTAGTGGAGAAAAAAGTGTGCGTGTGCGTGTTGGGAGGTGGGTGTTTCGATTTTTAAAAACCGACAAAGATAAGACACAAAGATATAAAAACAGCAATGCTTGGGGCACCTGGATGGCTCAGTTGAGTGCACGCTTCTGGCTCAGGTCATAATCTCACAGTTCAGGAGTTCAAGCCCTGCATCGGACTCTGCTGTTAGCCCAGAGGCTGCTTCGGAACCGGTTTCCCTCTCTCTCTCTCTGCCATCCGCTCCCTGGGTGGCTCAGTCGGCTGAGCAGCCGTCCGAATTCAGCTCAGGTCACGATCTCACGGTCCGTGAGTTTGAGCCCCGTGTCGGGCTCTGTGCCGACAGCTCAGGGCCCGGACGGAGCCTGTTCGGATTCTGTGTCTCCCTCTCTCTCCGCTCCTCCCCTGCTCACACTCTGTCTCTCTCTCAAAAATAAAGATTAAAGAAATTTTTTTAAATGAATAAACATTTATTTTTAAAAAGCAAAAACATAAAAACAGCAATGCTTGATTTGAAAGGCTCATATTTGGAGGGGGGGGGGAGAAAAAAAAAAAACCTCAGCCGTTTTCCAAGACATTTTGGGAGTTGAATGAGAAAATTTGAATATGGGCCGGACATCTGATCACATTAAGGAGTTATTATTAGGTTTCTTAATAGCAGCAAAAGCATTGTGATTATTCTTAGCGGGGGGTGGTGAAGAATCTAGGGCCGAGGTTGCAAAGAAAATCGCACGCGCATAAAGAGGGGAAATGCAAAAGTGGCAAAACATTGCGATCTTGGTTGAGGAAATACAGGTATTCACGACAGCAATCGCCAGGCCTCTCCCGCTCCCTCACTGCATCCCTGGCATCAAGTCTTTTTGCCCAGTCTTTATTCCATTTGTATCTAGAACAGACTTACAAAGCAACACTTTGTGCAGTTTTGGAGGCAAAAAAAAAAAAAAGTCCATGCCCCACTAGCTGAACAGAAAGGGCTCAGATCAAGTATATTTTCAGAGCAGAGATGTGATGCTGGTCTGGGCCCCGGGCAGGAGGGGAGGGGGCCTGGAGGCCGGCGCTGACCAGCTCCGCCACTCTGGGCCAGCCTCAGCGCCCTCTGAGAAGTGAGGACCTTCCCAGCGCCAAGTTCGAGGCTCCCCGGGGAAAGGCCGGCCGGGAGCTTTGAAGGCAGGGCCCGGGCATCGGCGGTGCCGTGGAGGCAACGCTGCCCTCCAGTGAGAGCCTACAGAAGCCTCTCCATTGGCCGTCCTCACATCAGACCACGGCTTTCGAGAAATGACAGGAAGTCCTTGGTGAGGCAGTTTCCTGAGGGCCGGCTGCTCTCTACTCCTCGCTGGGAGGTGAAGTTCAAGTCTGCAAGTAGCTCTGACAGCTTTCTGAGCAGGCCTGGGGGGACCGCCCACGAACCCACCAAGCTCGTGCCCATGCCGGGGTCTCTGCACGGCTCTTCCTTCTGTCTGGAGCCCTGCTCCCATAGTGTCCCCCGGCTGGCTTTTCCCAACCACCCTCCAGTCCCACCCTTTCTCTGGGCCTCGCCCTGTTATGCGGTCTTCCTCACAGTTGTCGAATTCACAAGCCACTGTATGTACTCACTTCCTTCTCGCTGGTCTCTCCCACAAGGATGCGCGCTCCACAAGGGAAGGACCCCAACTGTCTGGTTCACTACGAGCAACCCCAGTGCCTAGGAGGGGCTCGCAAGTGAATGTGAGGGCCCAGGACCCCCCAGCTGTGCTCTCTCTGACCCCGCGGAAGCCTTTCCACTCTGCAATCACGTTCAGACTCTCCTTGCGCCGTTTGGTGCAAATTTGCTCGTGCTTCTAAGACCCCAGAACACTTCACCTTCTCCAGCACCCGTGCTGCTGACCGTGGAACCACCCCACACTGACACAGCCACTGAGTCACAGGCTTTGTGTACGTAAGGCGGTAATCTTTACCAAACTCTGGGGCAGGCCCCCTATTTAATTTTGTTAGGTTTAAAAAAAAATTTTAAGATGTTTATTTCTGAGAGAGAGAGAGAGAGAGAGAGCGAGCAGGGGAGGGGCAGAGAGAGAGGGAGACACAGAATCGGAAGCAGGCTCCATCCAGGCTCTGAGCCGTCCGCCCAGAGCCCGACGCGGGGCTCGAACTCACGAACCGCGAGATCCTGACCTGAGTCAGTTAAGTCGGATGCTTAAACTGACTGACCCAGGCACCCCAGGCAGGTCCTATTTTAGAGACAAGAGGCTGGGGAAAGTGAAACTGCTAGCCCACCGTCACATTCCAGGTGTGCCTACTTCTAGAGTTTTCCAATGTTAGTACACAGGCGTCAATCCAAACGAGCTTTCTCCTCCCTGAGGGTTGAGCACTTTTTTGGGCCTCCCCGCTTCGGAGCGTGGAGTGTCGCGGGCAGGCCTCACGCACTTACAGAAAGTTCTCGGGAGCCGTTTGGTTACAGAAGGGTCTGGCTGGTGTAAGGTGGGTCCCCAGGCAAGGCAAGACAGGGCAATGCAAACGTTGACTTGGAACCAGAATCTACCCTAGCCCAACAGGAAGGGAGGCCAAAGGCTTTCCAGGAAGGGCTGGGACAGGGGCAAAGAGAAGGGAGTGGGGACAGGTTGGGAGCAGACTGGAACTGTCCCCAGGAGGGCAGGTGGGCAGGTGTGTGTAGCGGGGGGTGGGGAGGGCAGGCCGCAGGCAACAGCGCCAAAGATTCCCAAATGGAAGACACGCACGCCACATTTCCTGCTTCTGCCACCAACCCAGGGCCAACGCCAGCCAACCTCTGCATGATGACACCTTCCCTGGCCCGGCCCCAGGGTCTTCCGACCACACCAACGGTTGGGTGCCATGATCTGTTTCCGGCTATGTCCCCGTCTCAGCAGAGCAAAGCTAGTCTCCGGTCCGGCTTTGGACATCTGGGGCCTTAACCCGGGACCGGGAAAGTACAGGAGCAGCAAAATCGGGGCGTTCCAGGTTTTCCAGGTTGCGGGGACTCTGGAGAACAAGAGGGGTTAAAGAGGGAGAAGCAGAGGGGGGACCCTGAGTTCCCGGCCAGAGACGGGGTCGCTGGCTTCCTCTGCACAGCAGAGGCCCTGGGCCAAGGGAAAGGGGGCAGTGGAGGCTGTGGGCAGCCAGAGGGCCCTCGAGGGGAGTGCGCCAGCTGATGTCTGGCCCATGCAACGCCCCCCCCCCCCCCGGCGGTGGGAAGGGTGCAGTCGCACAGGAAGCAGGTGCCTGCAAAAGGCAACAGATTGTCACGGATGCTAAGACGTGGGAGGATGCTGAGCTGGGGACGGTACCCTCCCTGAGACCGCAGTCAGCGGGAACGGGACTGCTCGGTCCCAATCCAGCTCTAGGAGGTACAGCTGCCCTCCAGTCACAACCAGAAGACGGATTTCACATGCAGTGAATGCCTCTTCCTTTGGTAAAAATGGGGTCACTGAAGTCTCTCTTCTTCACACTCCATTTCCTATTTCCTGAACCCCCTTGCCATGTGTGCTGGGGACATGCACGTGCCCACCTGTGCGCGGGAGGCCAAGGGACACACAGTAAGTACAGTACCGATCCCTCACACTCAGAGCGCGTCCTCAAGTTCAAGGGGTGAACTCACGCACAGCCCATTTGAGCCTGGCAATGACCTCCCATTTCACAGACCTAGAACGCAAAGTGCATAGCAAGTGCCTTGCCGCGGGATTCACAAAGCTGGGATGCGATTCTAGGTCCTCTGCCTTTCAAAACCGTGGCCCCCCTGCCCTATCTACAGGAGGTCAGAGATTTGTTCCATTTTCAGGGTGGTGCCTTTTCAGAACAGCGTAGGAGCAGGTTCACAGATGGAACCAATCCTGACCTCTTCCCACCTTCCCTCGGTTCTAAGAGGGGACCTGTGCAGACAGGGCAGGAGAAGTTGGAGACAAGGCAGGAGCAGGGGGCAGAAATGAGGGAGCTGGTGCCTAGAAGGAGGGGGCTTGAGGAAGGAGTGAAGCGAACCCAATAGATGCGGTCACTCTCTGAATTATTCATCTTTTTTTTTTTAAGTGTATTGATTTTGAGAGAGACAGTGAAGGAGAGAGAGCACATGCGAGCAGGGGAGGGGCAGAGAGAGAGGGAGACACAGAACTTGAAGCAGGCCCCTTGCTATGAGCACAGAGCCCGACCGACGCGGGGCTCGATCCCATGAACCACGCGCTCATGACCTGAGCCCAAACCAAGGGCCGAACGCATCACCAACTGAGCCACCCAGGCGTCCCTGAATTATCCATCTTTATGCCCAGGGCCCAGCCCAAAGCCACAGAGACAGTGAATACGTGTGTCAGATGAATCGTAGTTGAAGATGAAAAGCCCCAAGTCAGGAAAGTTCGGAGGGCCAGAGGAAGAAAGAATAGGAAGGGAGGGTGGATGGGAGAAGGGGAGGTGGGAAGATTCAGAAACCCTCGGCTTAGGGCTGAGCCCTGCCACTTGAGTAAAATTTTAAACTTGAGCGAGGTCTTTAAACCCGAGAGCAATGAGAGATACCTGTGGGGCTGAGCTAACACGCGGGCATGTGCCCTGTGAGTTGCAAAAATCAAGTTCAGGCAACGCCAAGTGCTAACTTCTGCAGAAGTGCCAAATGACAACGGTCCTTGGCTCTGTTGTCCTTTCGAGGAACAAAGAGGTGTTCCTAACTTCTGAGGCCTTTCTCCAGGAGCAGGAAAATCCCTTCTTGAGGCCCCGAATGGTCTCAAGAATGGCTTCCTTGACTTCTGACCTCTTGGGCGGATGTTCCTGCCTTGCGATGGGCTCAAAACAGTGCACTGCAGTGCTCCGGGGGGCGGGGGGGGGGGGGGGCAGTCCCTGTCTGCTGCCCAGTCCCTCCCCAAGCTTGCGTGGCCCAGACACTCTGGCTCTCCCCAAGCTCTGAGGAAGAGGTCCATGCTCTGAGGGGCAAAGCTACCTGCTGAACAGCTTAAAACCGAGGAACTCTTGATTCCTAACCTATTCCTGCCTCTCCGAGTCCTCTTATACACCCCCTGCTTCCCGTGGCCTTTTCCCATCCTGGTCCCAGACAGCAGAGAGAGAGAGAGAGAGACAGAGAGAGAGAGAGAGAGGGAGAATCCAGTCTTACACTCCACTGTTAACTCAACCACACCACCAGTTAGGGCATACCGCTCCATAAAAGCCTCGTCCTAGAAGGTAGTAAGCTTTGGGGGAAAGGGTTGTGTATATGCATTGCTACTCCGATAAAAGCTGGCATAGATTCAAACTTCTTTGCTCCCAATTCCTCGTTGCTTACTTTTTAAAAATTTTATTTTAGAGGGAGAGAGGGAGAGAGAAAGAGCACAAGCAGGGGAGAGGGGCAGAGAGAGAGAGAGAGAGAGAGAGGAGAGAGAGAATCTCAAGCAGGCTCCACACTTGGTGTGGAGCCCAACTCGGGGCTCGATCCCACGACCCTGGGATTATGACCTGAGCCAAATTCAAGAGTCAGATGCTCAACCAACTGAGCCACCCAGGCGCTGCCACTGCCCCCCCCACCCCTGCCGCCTTGTTGCTCATTTTACACAATCTTCATTTTTCTCCAACTTGTCTGATAACGCTTTGTCCGTGGCATTTTCCTAGCGTTTACAGCTTACAAAGTGCTTTGCCACACAATACATTATTTTTCCACATAAGAAAATATGTTTGATAGCGGAAAGACCCCAACCCGGAGTCAGGTTTTTTACTTGAGTCGCCCTTACCCAACTTCCCCCAACAGTTTGTGGGAAGGTCCCCAAGCCGTAACGCAGATGGTCTGAAAACCTCATGTCCACTAAGTTATGATTCGCATTACAGCCCCCGGGGCACTGTTCTCCAGCAGGTGAGACCGGATGGGCCCCAAAGCTGTAAGCATCTTCTCCTGTGGGCCCTCCTGGGGATCTCGCATAGGCCTGGACCCTGCTCATCAAAGCAGCAAGCCATTAACCGCCGGAGATTATAGCTGCCTGGTCTGGCCTCCTTGGCTAGGCCCGTCCCAAGGAGCCTTGAAAGAGGCAGGGAGATCAAAAGTTGCACCGCCAGGGGCCCATACTGCTAGGACAGCAAAAGCCCCGGACAGCAAACGTCCAGCTGCAATGATCTACGTATCCCTCCCGTGGCTTCTCCCCTCTTCACCCTGCCCAAGTAGCTTTCAGCGCATTGCCACCAAGAGAGGCTTTCTTCCCTCCTCGACTCTCTCTTCGCTTCCCTCTCTCCCATCTGAGTCCACTGGGCTCCAGCTGCACCTTAAAGAAATGCAAGCATTTCAGACTGGGGGCGGGGGTGTGAGGGGAGGGGGCTGGGAGGTGCCCCAGGGGCAGAGCCACACCTTTGGTGTGGGTAAGATGGGCAGCTGTGGCTCCTGCCGAGGCCCCATCGCCCCAATACCTTTCGGTGTGCAGATGAGGAAAGGGCATTCCTGGCAGGATTTAGAAACAGAGGACCATTGAGTAGTTGAGGAGCCCGCGAGTAACCTTGGTGCAGCTGGGACCTGTAGCCAAGCCCGCCTAGTGCCGCTGAATCCACGCAGCTCAAGGCCCCTCTCGACCTGGGCTTTGCAAACGCTCCTTCCGGTTCCCCACCCCGGGGCCCAAGAACCGACCCCCCGGTGGTCCTTGAGGGCTTGGGAACAGGAGGTCCCGGGCGGTCCCTTCGTGGCAGCCACTGTGGACCTTCTTAGACAAGGATTCCAGCAGGAGCAAGCCCGGCCTGGACGAGCTTTTTCCTTCCCCGCCCCCTTGTCTGGCTGGAGAGTGAGGGACGCGCGCTGAGTCCACAACTGGCCCCTCTCCCGCTCGGTCCCGCGGTGCCCCTGAGCCGCCATCTTCCACGCTGGGGGTGCCACCCCCCCCTTAAGCCCGATTGCCCCCTTTGGAGAGTCCCTAGCTCCGTGTGAACCCGGGGGGAGGAGCGGACGCGTGGGTCCCAGCGCGCGCAGTAGACCCCGCACGCTTCTCCACCGCCCGGATCTCCACGGCGGCGCTGCCTCCCGCGCCGCAAAATCCGACCCCCATAGCCGGGTGGCCCGGGCCGTCCTAAAGGATGAGGGCTGGGGGGGCGCGGAGGGCGAGCGCAGGAGGCACACTTTTCCTTTCCTCCCCGACGCCCCAGGCTCCATTCCTGGAGGTCTCGTCTGCAGCCCTGGGACTCCTGGCCCCCGACTCCCGCCTGCAGCAGAGAAAGGTGGCGGGGGAGCCCCCAGAGCCTTACCGTCGCATCTTCCCCCGCGTAGTGCCCGATGACCCGCTGGCCCCCCGGGTGCCGGCTGGACCATTTGGTGATGTTGTAGACCTTGCGGTCGATGACGAGCCACTTGTCCGTGCGCAGGTTGTGCTTCTGAATCTCCTCCCAGCTGAAGGTGGGCATCGGCGCCTCGCGCTCGGTGGCCCCCCCGCCCTGGTTCCCCCCTTTCCCCATGCTGCCTGCCGCCCGGGACGCCCCGTGCACTGCGGCCTCCTCCGCCGGCGGCCCGAGTGTGCGGCCCGGGCCCTGCTCGGTTTCGGCTTTTGTCTTCTCCTACTCCTCCTCCTGCCGCGCCCCCTCCCCCAGGCCTCCTCGCCCGCGCTCGGGAGTATCCCTGCCTTGCCTCCCGAGTCTCTCCGGCTTCCCGGGGCCCTCAATCGGTCCCTTCCCTCCGCCCCTCCCTCCGCCCGCCAGCCCGCGGTGGACTTTCGCCTCCAGTAAAAACTCCCGGGGAGCTCAGGACCCCGCCGCCTCCTCCGCCCGCCCCTCCGGCTCCCCCCGCCCGCGGCTCCGCATCCTCCCGCGTTCTCCGCCGCCCGGGTTTCCACAGTGATCAGCAGAGCGCTTGCACCAATCCGGGCGCGTCGCCCCGCCTGCCATTGGCCCAGGAGGATCTTTCGAAGGCCAGCGGGCTGGAGCGGCGGTCCCCGGCTCCCCCCGCCCGCCCGCTCGCGCGGAGCGGAGCCCTGCGGCGAGGCCGCTACGTGTCCTCCCTCCCTCCACCAGCTCCTCTCCCCCGCCGCCCCCCACCCCCACTCCAGCCCCGGGGCGCCGGAGGAGATCCCAGAAGAGCCGCGCGGCGGCGCGGGGGTGGCTGCAGGGCCCCGCGCGCGCCCCCCGCCCCGGGGCTTTGCACCTGATGCCGGCCCACTCCCGCAGCGGCTGGCCCAGGTGACGCCCTTCCCCCCGCGCGCTGGAATCGGGACTCCGGTGTCTCCCGCCTTCCACGCTGGCGCCGTCCTGCAGCCTCCCTGGAGCCGGCCTCGGCGTCGCCCAGGGCTCGGAACCCTGGTAATGCGGAGATCTCAGAAAAGAATTGCGGGGCCTCCGCCCTGCCTCTTTGTGCGAGGCGCCCATGGTGGTGGCGGGGGAGCGAGGGGCGCGACGGTGATCCGGACGGTCCTGGCCCTGGACTCTGGAAGCGCACGGTCTTTGGGAGACGGAGCCGGCGTGCGGTACAGGACCACACACGACTCACACTGGACAGTAGTGTTGCATACAGACTCCAGGAAATGAAGGGGGAGGCATCTAAAAAGGCTAGGTGGGGAGGCAGGCCCCCAGACTCCAGCTGGATCGGTGTCCAGAGCGAAAGGTCTCGCCTGGAGCCCTGGATCCTGAAGGTGGACTGAGGATAAGCGGGATGTAAGGAAAACCGGGGGTGGGGTTGAGGACAGCCTTGGGAATCAGGAGTAAAGGAGGGGCCCTCATATTTCAATGGGATGGTTTCTAGGTCCCCGAGCGCTGGCAGGCTCTCCTGATGAGGGTGTCTCACCCCAACCCTGCGAGGTGAACATGTAGCAAAACTAACTCCATCTGGAATTCACTTTGCCCTGGACACTTCTCCCTCGCTTGTTAATCCACACTAGACCTGTCTGGCACTGTAAGCCCTTGGGACATCTGTTGACCTGAGGTTTTGATAGGAGTACTGAATTAAGACAGAACACGTTGCACAAAATACAGAACATTCTTGCCTGTCACTCCATAAGCACACGATAAGCTTATAGTTATCAATTGTTTAAAGTTTCTGAGGGAGGGGCGCCTGGGTGGTTCAGTCGGTTAAGCAGGTTAAGCATTGGACTTCAGCTCAGGTCATGATCTCAGGGTTCATGGCTTCAAGCCCTGCATCGAACTCTGTGCTGATAGCTCAGAGCCTGGGGCCTGCTTCAGATTTTGTGTCTCCCTCTCCCTCTGCCTCTCCCCGGCTCATGCTCTGTCTTTCTCTCTCTCAAAAAGAAATTAAAGTTTCTTTTTTTTTTTTTCAACATTTTTTTTTTTTTTATTTTTTATTTTTGGGACAGAGAGAGACAGAGCATGAACGGGGGAGGGGCAGAGAGAGAGGGAGACACAGAATCGGAAACAGGCTCCAGGCTCTGAGCCATCAGCCCAGAGCCTGACGCGGGGCTCGAACTCACGGACCGCAAGATCGTGACCTGGCTGAAGTCGGACGCTTAACCGACTGCGCCACCCAGGCGCCCCAGAAATTAAAGTTTCTTAAGGGAAATTGAAGAACCTGGGCTATGTTTTTTTTTTTTTTTTTTAATGTTTATTTATTTTGAGAGAGAGAGAGCACGAGCAGGGGAGGGGCAGAGAAAGAGGGAGACACAGAATCCAAAGCAGACTCCAGGCTCTGTGCTAACAGCACATGCAGGGCTCAAACCCACAAACCTGAGAGATCACGATCCAAGCCGAAGTGGGATGTTTGACGGAGCCACCCAGGTGCCCCCAACCTGGCCTATGTTAAAGACTTCTGATTGACTGCTTAAGCGCCCGTGGTAACTGTAGCTCGTTTCTTCTTTTCTGCTTCCCTCCCCCTCGAAAAACTCCTGATGGCACTGGGGTAGGAAGATGGCCTTTCAGGACGTTCGTTCATCATTTTCTCCGTTAGCTGGTATTCTTCAATAAAGTTGCTTTTCTTGCCCCGACACCTTGTCTCTCGACTTACTGGCCCGTTGCGAGACAAACAGATGGGACACGGGTTCCATGACAAACAGGACCCATCTTGTTACAGCTAATACAGTGTGGAGAGACTGAGGTTTAAGAAAGATGAAATGCTTACAGCTAGCAAGTGACACAGCCGGGCGCCTTCCGGACATCACCCTGCCTCTCTCTAATGAGGTCAGTGGAAAGGAGCCATTGTAGAAACTTCGCTGGAGAGCAAGCCGATGCAGGGTGGTGGTCGCGGGGTAGGAAGATCACTCTAGCCAGCAGGTGGGGGGCGGGGTAGTGGAGGCCACACAGGGTCCCCTCCGGGCCATGGCCACAGTGGTCAGCCTCCTCTGTGTCCTGCTGGTATCCGTCCTGAGCGTCCTTCATGCATGTCATAAGCTCCGACAGGAAGAGAATGAAGCCTCTCCGGCTTTAAAGAGTGGCAACAGACACCCACAACCAAAAAGTCTGGCTCACAGGATAAGAGAGGGTGACGCAGGCACTCAGGGAGAGTACGCAGGCTTTCATGTCTGTTAAAGGTGCACTGAAACAGCAAGCAAGGCTGTGATTTTTTTTTCAAAGGGGGATTAACACAATACGTAGATAACCGTAATGAAAAATTTTTTAAAGGTCATGGGGCTCAGAAGAAGGAGTGATCATCTGAAAGGAAGAGCCGGGAATTATCTCGGGGAGGAGGCTCGAAGGCTGAGAACAGGGCCGCAGGAGAAGCCACCAAGGTCTAAAAGGCAGTGAGCACAGCTGAGGATGGGCGCGAAGCGGGGAGGCCAGCCAGGGGGTGGGGCGGAGGGGAGCACTCCAGGAAGGAGTGGAGGAGGGGCTGAAGTGAGAGGGAACTTTAGAAGGCTGGAGCCCATGGCCAGTGCTGCCTTGCCCCCCATCTGCCCTTCTCCTGCTCTGTTATTTATTGCTGTCGCTACTCGAAGGAGCTGGTGAGTCTGCTCCTTTAGAGAAAACCTCACAGTACCCAGCTGACCCCAGAGTCACTCAGGAAAAGGGGTGATCTCAGAGCCGGTCTCGCGGTTCCCATGGTTTCCCGCTGCCCCACAGAATCCCTCCTCCCCAGCACTGCAGCATCCCCGGGGATCTTGCCAGGACCTCATCGTGATCATTGCACTTTATCAGAAACAAAAGAGAAGAGACTGGGTGGCATGGAGCCCAGGTCCTCCCCACCAGCCAACTGGGTGAAAGGCTGGGCAGAGTGGGATGGGGGTGGGGGCTAGGAGACAGGGCCTGGGGGCTGGAGCCTGTACAGCCAGACCCCACTGAACAGCTGAGGGGGCCTTTCGGTCTGTGCTCACAGGGGTTCTCTGATGTCTGTGGGTGGACGGACGGGGTCGCCCAACGCCCTGCAGGGAACAGCCCTGGGGGTGAGGAGAGGGAATAGGGTTCTGACACAGAGTCCCCCTTCCCACCCCACCACCCACCCCCAGACCGTGGTCAGAGGACCAGTGGCCGAAGCTGCATGCTCCTTCTGGCCCCTTCTGGCTCCTCCTTTCCTTGGTTGACAAAGATGGCCAAGGCACCACTAATCTTTGAGAGATCTTTGCCGACGAGGACATGGGCACTCAGGGTGATGACAGGTCTGGCCCCTCGACCAGCAGATAGTAGACTGGGTCCTAGAATGCCAACCCTGGATCCTGCTCCCATGAAACCTTCTAGAACGCTCTCTGAAAGGTCACCAGCCAGTCCAATCACCCTTCTCAGACCTTTCAGAAGCTTCTGGCAGGCTGGCCTCCTTTCCTCTTGCCATGCCCTGCTCCCTTGGTTCTATGACAATACACTATCCAATTCTACTGTTGGACCACCCTCCCCCCGCCTTTTTTTTAATGTTTATTTTTGAGAGAGAGCACACAAGCAGGGGAGGAGCAGAGGGAGAGGGAGAGGGAGAGAATCCGAAGCAGGCTTCGTACTGTCAGCACAGAGTCCGACACGGGGCTCGAACCCACGAACTGTGAGATCATGACCTGAGCCGAAGTCAGATGCTTAACCGACTGAGCCACCCAGGCGCCCCAAGGACCACCCCTTTTTTGGTCTCAATTTCTGTCTCTTCCTCCCCCTGCCCCCTAAATGTTGTTGGCCCTTGGCTCACTCACTATTTTCTCCTTCAGGGGCCAAATTTGGGATGTGACCACACGAGGGATGATTCTGGGTCTCAAATCGACACCCACTTAACTTCCTACACAGGCAAAGCCGAAAGTCCCACTAGCCCGACAGACTCACCATAACCTCCTGAGTCAAGAAATCGGTCTTAGCAGATGTGTCACTTGGATCCAGCCAGGTCTCATCTTCACTGCTTTTTTTTTTAATTATTATTTTTTTAACGTTTATTCATTTAAAACAAAATTTTTTTTAACGTTTATTTATTTTTGAGACAGAGAGAGACAGAGCATGAACGGGGGAGGGTCAGAGAGAGGGAGACACAGAATCTGAAACAGGCTCCAGGCTCTGAGCTGTCAGCACAGAGCCCGACGCGGGGCTCGAACTCACGGACCATGAGATCATGACCTGAGCCGAAGTCGGATGCCCAACCGACCAAGCCACCCAGGCGCCCCAACATTTATTCATTTTTTGATGGACAGAGAGAAACAGAGTGTGAGTGGGGGAAGGCCAGAGAGAGGGAGACACAGAATCCGAAGCTGGTTCCAGGCTCTGAACTGACAGCACAGAGCCCGACGCGGGGCTCGAACCCACGGACCGTGAGATCATGACCTGAGCCGAAGTCGGACGCCCAACTGACTGAGCCACCCAGGCGCCCCATCACCTTCACTGCTTTTGATGCAAAAGTGAATTTGTCATTTTCCCTCCCCAGTCAGCCCTTCCTTTTAACTTCCTCATTTCTAGTCATAGCACAGCTTTTCTTCCTGACACTCGGTCTCAGAAGTTCAGAATGTCTTTTATTTCTTTTCTCTTGCCTCCCACCTTTGCAAAGAAAAGTTCGTTGTGTTCAGAGATTCACCACCGGCAGTGTCTCCCATCTGCCCCTTTTATTCCGTTGCCACCTGCCACTGTTCTGGTGGAGGGTCCGCCATCGTCCGCAGGGCCCAGCTCTCAATGAGGCTTCTGCCCATGGGTTCTTGTTGACTAGTGAATTAGTCAACAGGGATAGGGTGAGGAAGGAGCACATGTAAACATTTATAATGTTCCCTGAAGGGGAGGCTGGGGAGCTCAGTCGGTGAGGCATCCGACTCTTGATTTCGGCTCAGGTCATGATCTCACGGTTCATGAGTTCAAGCCCTGCATCGGACTCTGCGCTGACAGTGTGGAGCCTGCTTGGGATTCTCTCTCTCCCTTTATCTTTCTCTGCCCCTCCCCCGCTAGTTCTCTCTCTCTCTCTCTCTCTCTCTCAAAATAAATAAACTTCTTTTTTTTTCTTTAAAAAATTTTTTTAAATGTTTATTCATTTTTTGAGAGACAGAGAGTGAGCAGTGGGGGAGGAGAGAGAGAGAGAGAGAGAGAGAGAGAGATACAGAATCCGAAGCAGGCTCCGGGCTCTGAGCTGTCAGCACACAGCCCAACGCGGGGCTCGAACCCACGCACTGCGAGATCATGACCTGAGCTGAAGTCAGACACTCAACCGACTGAGCCCCCCCAAGGTGCCCTCAAAATAAATAAACTTAAAACCAAAAAAGCTCTTGAAGACATGGGCTTTGTTCTGTAGCTCCAGGGCCCGGATTCCAGTCCCGGCTCTGGCCCCTACAATAGCTGTCAGGATTATAAGGCTACAAATCAGACAACTACAACAAAACCTGGAAACCACTGGGCCGTTTATTCAAGTAATATACCGAACACAAGGGATTTATTCTCACGATTGTTGTTATCCTCTCGGAAGGACCAGGTTTTGGGTGCCACTGTGTCTTTGGCTACCAGTGCTGATAATTAACATTTCTCGAGCATTTACTATGCACTCAACACTGTGTTAACTCCTTTACATCCCTTATCTCTTTTAATTTTCATAACAACCCTATGAGCACCGCTGGAGACACTAAGGCTCAGAGAGGCTAAGTAGCTTGTTCAGGGTCCCCCAGCTCATAAGCAGAGATGGAATTCGTCTGCCTCTGTGGCCCTTGCCCTCTCCGCCCAATCACACGGCCGCGATGAGAGTAGGTGTCCAGAAGGCACAGGGTAAAACCTAAAACCATCGACTCATTCATGCAACAGCTCAAGAAATTCTTGAGCGCCCACTCATGCCCAGGCTCAGAGCGAACAAGGCAAGCAACGTCAGGGGGGGTCAAGAAGTCCTCCACCGGAAGGAAAAACGGCGCCGGAGACCTTAGGATCTGCTTCCGAGTTAGTAAGTTCAAGTGCATTTGCTCAATTCATAATGTCATACGATTTAAGCGCTGAAAGGACCTCATTTTACCAACAAGACGGCTAAGGCCCAGAAAGGACAAAAGGCTCGACCACGGCCAGGGAGCAAATCAGTGGCCCAACAAGGAGTAGATGTTCTGGCTTTCTGACTCAAAGGTCAGTGCCTTTTGGGTATGACCTCATTATTGGTAACGGCCAAGACATACACATGTGGCAAGTCCCGATTCCCCCCCACAAATCAGACACATGCCTTTGAGCATGATGCTTATGGAATGTAAGAGCTCTGAAGAGTGTCTGAACCTGGACCCCAAAGGCTCTTTCTGTCCTCACCTGTTGCTGCCTCTCGGTTCTGTCTCCTCACCTGGCAGAGACCTAGGGTCAAAGGCATCAATCAGTTTGGGGTGGGGAATTTGTGGGGCCTCAGCAGACTGGTCTCCAGTCCCCATCCCCAGCCTCTGACTCACTGTGCCTCTTATGCCAGCACACAAACATCAGGTGATTTTAAGGAGGGAGCATGCAGAGAAGGGGGGTGTGACCTTACTGTCTCCATTTTACAGTTGAAGAAATTGAAGCTCAGTGAGGTTAAGTGACCAGACTATTTGGGATTCGACTCCCAGGGCTAATTCGAAAGTACAAATGCTTTCCAAATCCGCATTACTTCAGGCAGCACGTTTAACCCCTTTGATCCTTGGTTTTCCCCCAAAAAGATACACACATACCCCCCTGCCCTCAAAAGGCTGTTGTGACAATCACTTGATGTGATGGATAGAAAAGCACGTTGGGGGCGCCTGGGGGGGCGTTCAGTCAGTTAAGCGGCCGACTCTGGATTTCGGCTCAGGTCACGATCCCACGGTTCTCGAGTTTGAGCCCCGAGTGGAGCTCCACACGGATAGTGGCAGAGCCTGCTCGGGATGCTCTGTCTCCCCTCTCTCTTTGCCCCTCCCCTCCGCGCGCGCTCTCTCTCTCTCTCTCTCTCAAAATAAATAAATAAAAAAAAAAAGCGCTTTGAAATTGCTATGGATATGGGTGAACCAATGCAGGTGCACATCTCTATAGATAGAGATAAAGCCTCCTTATACCAGGGGGCCTTCAGGAGGCAGCAGAGTTGGGCAGAAATGCTGCCACCATGCTTCAGTGGCTCCCCACCCACGTTCACTGTCAGGCAGGACGGTCATCCTGGGACATGACCCACCTGGATAGGCTCAGGACAGGCGAGGGAGCACACTGCCAGGAAAGGCAGCTGAGGGGGGTGCCTACGAGCAGAGCTGAAACACGGGAAGAGTGCAGCCACGAGGGCTCAGGCAGAGCCCCGTTTGGGGTCCGTGGCCCCAGGTGGAGGCCAAGGTGGGACAAGGTCACGGGGATGCCGTCACGTGGCGAGGAGGGGAGCCTCGCCACGATCTGTTCTCACCTTCGAGACCGAGAAGCTGAGGCCCAGAGATCGGCTTGTCCAAAATCAACCAGCGGTTAGGAAATCTGTGGGGTTCCTGTTTCTAATAAGGGCCACCGGAGCACCAGGTTCCACGCTCAGTGAAATTCACTGAAAATCATGGACAAAATGTGTGAGGCGTCACGAAAATGCAGCAGCCACTGATTGGCTCCGCTGGCCAAAGGCAGGTCAATCCGTGGATGACCTATCCCTGGGCTGACGGTGCAGCGTCTCTCACGCTGAGTCACGACCACGGGGAGGTGACTCCCTACCCTGGCGTCACCTTTTGATGTCCACAGCCTCTCTATCTGGAGGCCAAGTAAGGCAGGGGACAACCAGACGGCCGGTGTGCTGTAGTAAGAACACCAAATGGGGGCAGAATAGACCCAGGTTCGTTGCCCCCACTTTGCCCCTCTCGGCTCTCTCTCCTTTGTTCTCAAGAAGACGGTTTTGAGTAGATAATCTTTGAATTCTCTCTAAATCATAGAGCCTGGGATTCTGCTTTCTCCACGAGCAGTGAGTTGCTTCAAGTTCAAGGGCCCACATCCCCTTGTCGCAAGGTAGCCGAGCCGTGGGGACAGTATGAGCAGGGGCCGGCCCGTCGCTGGAGCTGGCTGCTGGGTGGGACCTCTGCCAGGTTTCTGAGTCAGCTGGGAGCCCTGTCTGGACAGGTTCCGGCCGACTGGCCCACACTCTGGGCCTATGTGCCCCTAGCAGAGGTCGACCCTGAAGCAAAAGAGGTGGCTGGTCCCACCTCTCCTCACCTCCTGCCCTGGGCCACGACACTGCTTGTGGCTCGGGAAAAGGCTTCCTCATCCTTGTTCCTGCTGCTCGAAGCTGCCAATTTCAGGCCTACATCCTCTCATGCCCTGGAAGAGATCCCACGTCAGCCGGCTCAGCTTTACCCCTAATTGCCCCTAGAGAGAACTTTCTCTTCCCCCTCCCAGGCACTGCCCGAGTTTAGCCATCGTCGTCTTTCTGCTGGGGTTCTGCAGCTCCTACTGGACCTTAGGATTCGGGTTTTGAGTCGCCTCCACCGTGGTCGGTGGGGTGTCCTGCCTTGTGGCCCCGTCACCGAGCTGAGAAGCCAGGTCCTCCCCAGAATGAAAAGCGTGGAGGCAGTGGAAAGCCACGCCTTTGGGCTAGAAGGGCCACCGTTCACTTTCCTGCTCGGCCTCTCAATTGCTTGCTGGGTGCCCTTGGACATGTCATTTCTTTTCTCTCTTTTTTTTTCATTTATAGGCATGGTGATGGCTTTTATAATGTGTCACCTTAGCTAAGCCGAACTGCATTTCTCAGCGCTCCCTTCTCTCTAGGGTCCTGGGTTAGCACTGGCCACAGGGGAAATGTCTGCAAGATTTGGAAGGTCCAAGTAAAAATGCAGCTGTTCTGTTCCACTCCGAAGGCGATGGAGGGCAGTCCTCCCAGCACGGGAGCTCTGGCCCCTCATTCCCTACAGTTCACAGAGGTTCTCCTGCTCTGATCGAACCCTGCCAGATACTCTGGGACAGACACCCTCCCCGGCACTGGAGACAGGGAAATAAACAAACCATCTTCCTTCTGGCTCTTAGATTTCCCATCTGTACAAGGGGGAGGAAGGGTAATGAAATGAAGAGAGAGTCCCAACTTCTCTGTCAAATGTCTGACCGGACAGGCCCCCAGTGGAAGGCACACGGAACCACCTGTTTGTTGCAAACCCGACGGGTTTAGGGACCCCTGCCCCTGGGATGCGCTTAGTGAGTCGAGGCGCCCCACCAGAAGCCAGGCTTTGGTGACCTTGAGGTGTGTCTGCTCAGGGCTGAAAACAGAGACCTTTGGGCTCTGTTGGCCCAGCCAAACAGCCACGTTATTTTTCTTTCTTTAATCCTTAGGTCAAAGACCTTCCACGCCGTGTGTGGGAGGCAGGAGGAACGCAGGCTCTGTACCTTCCTTGTCAAACTACTGGTGGCGAAGGACCAGCTTTAAAAACAAAACGAAACAAAACAAAAAACTCCCATTCATCACAGATCGACACTTTCATAAAATACAATAAAAAGGAATCATTAGAAACATTAAAGCACAAAAAACTAACATAATAACTAAGGCCAGATTTTTTATTCGTAGAGTTAGTAGATATAAAACTTCTCCATGGGGGCGCCCAGGTGGCTCAGCCGGTTGAACGTCTGACTTCGGCTCATGTCATGATCTCAAAGTTTGTGAGTTCGAGCCCCGCCTGCGGTTCTCTGCGGTCAGCCCAGAGCCCCATTCCGATTCTCTGTCCACGTCCCCCTCTCTGCCTCTCCCCCGATCATGTTGTTTCTCTCTCTCTCTCTCAAGAATAAACATTAAAAAAAAAAGGTTAAAAAAAGAAACAAATTTCTCTATATTTCTATAAATATTTCGAAGCCACTATAAATATTTCTAAATGCTTACTCTCAATTCCTACACTTAACTTCTGTGCCCCACGGGTAGGAAACAGGTTCCAACATGGGGATGTCACTTCGAGGAGGTCTGTCACGCCTGAAAGACCAGGGGCGTCCCGCACCACTGCTCAGACTCCTTGCTCTTTTGGTCCAGAACAAAACAAACCGCCCTGGGAACCACTCACGCTGTGACCTTGCTTCCAGCCCTGCCCTCTCCGGGTCCTGGTGTCTCATCTGTAAAACGGGGTGCCGTTGGAACCGTAAGGTGCCGCCCGTCAGCGAGGGCATGCCGTGACCTCTCTGGTGTGTGGGCAAGGCCGGCTGGGCCTAAGCTGGATTCAGCTGCGGCCGCTGCTCTGGCATGTGGGGAAAGGACTCTCACGGGAGCACATCTGGGGAGTCCTGGGGAGACGGTGGCGCCTTGCTTCGCTTGGCTTCGGGCTTGTCTTCCTGAGATCTCTCCGAAACTAAGGGCACATGTGCCATTGGGCCCGGGACACAGCAGGACACGGAGAGAGGATGGGCACATCCAGCCTTTCTGAGACACAGCAGGGTTGCGGTGGGGAGGTGTGCAGGGAACCCCATGGGTTCAGCTCCTCGAGGCTTCTGCTGTCTGGGGAGTACTGGAAGGTGACCTTGGGAAGCACACGGCATCCTGTGGCATTGGCAGGGCAGGGGCGGGGAGCAAGGCCGGTTCTTCCAGGAAGCAAAAGTGGACATGTTGGTCAGACGCATAAGATGCCCCCCTGAGGGCCCCGTAGGAACTGGGGAAGATTTCTGATTTCTGGCATGCACGCTCAGTGGGGCAGGATCACCCCCAACGGGGCCAAAATTGCTTCTTGGGAGGCGAAAAGAATCTTGCTCTTTCTATACATAAACACAGATATGCACCCAGTAGGTAAACAGCTCTCTGTGGCATTCAACTTTTAAGAGGGGTCATGATGGTGGGGGGTAGGTGTCTAAACGGGTTCGCAAGGGGGACAATAATGAAGAAAGGGTTTGGGCACATTCACTCACGGGGTCTGATGTCCTATGTAGAAAGATGCAGGGGCGCCTGGGTGGCTCAGTGGGTTGGACGTTGACTTCGGCTCAGGTCACGATGTCACGGTCTGTGGGTTTGAGCCCTGTGTCGGGCTCTGTGCTGACAGCTCAGAGCCCGGAGCCTGCTTCAGATTCTGTGTCTCCCTCTCTCTCTGCCCTTTCCCTGATTCTGCTCTCTCTCTTTCTCTCAAAAACAAGTAAACATTAAAAAAATGCCCTAATGCCTCTCAAGCCAGACTACTGTGCCAGCCACGTCTGGTATTTTCCAGCCTCCGGGCTGCCCACTACTATTCTGTCCAAATGCCTCGGGAGTCACTCAAGGTCTAGCTGGTGGAGGGAGGGGGAGGGTGGAGGGTCACGATCCATACCAGCTCTGTGACCCCGGGCTTGCTATTGCGCTCCCTGAGACTGTTATTTTAAAAACGGAAAAAGCATTCGTTTTCTGCCACCTGTAGAGCTTTTCCGAGAAGATCAAATAAAGAAATGATCCCGTAAACAACCCTTCTTTCCTCCCTCCCTAAAATAACAATCCTACATGCCAGGCGCTTTCCTAGACATTGGGCGCATTCCGGTAAACCAGGCAGGGTTAGTCCTTCCCTCAGGGGGGATCTCACAGTGTAGACCAGCACTGTCCATTAGCACGTCCCAGAATGATGGAACTTTGGTGGCTGCTAATCGCAGACAGCTACTGAGCCCTTGAAACATAACTGGTGTGACCGAAGATCTAAATCTTTCGTTTTGTTTCATTTTCACCGATTTAAACGGAAACAACCACACAGGGCTGGTGGCTACGGTGTGGGACGGCACAGGTACAGACACCTAGGGGTAAGGAAGACGTCAAAAACAAAGGGACGATTCCTCAGAAAATTAAGCGCAGAATGACCACATGACCCAGCAATTCACTCCTAGGTATATGCCCAAAAGAACTGAAAATAGGTATTCGGACACATGCTCGTACGTGAACTTTCATAGCAGCGAAATGGCCAGAAAGGAAAATTCATAGAGGCAGAAAGCAGACTCCCGGAGGCGGAAATGGGGAGTAAACGCTTAATGGGTTTCCTTTTGGGAAGATGAAAATGTTTTGGAACTAGGGAGAGGGGATGGCTGTACAACATTGTAAATGTTCTTTTGAGGGGGGGGGCACAGGTGAGTGAGAGGCACAGAGAGAGAGAGAGAGAGAGAGAGAGAGAGAGAGAGAGAGAGAATCCCAAGAGGGGCAGAGGGGGTGAGAGAGAGAGTTTTCACCCGAGATGGGGCTTGAGCTCACCCGATGTGGGACTCGAACTCACGAACTGTGAGATCATGACCTGAGCCGAAGTCAGATGAGCCACTCAGGCGCCCAACGTTGTGTATGTTCTAAATGACAGTCAATTGTACGCTCTACAGCGGTTAGCAGCATGTCGTGTGAATGAGACCTGACGGTGAGGACGGCGGGCAGGGGGCAGAGCGCTCTGGACAAAGGCACCAGCCAGACGAAGCCGGGGGGGGGGGGGCGGGCGGCGGGCACAGCCCACTCTGGATGGCTCTGGCGAGGTAGGCAGGGGCGAGGCAAGGTGCACCCTGCGGGGGTCTGTGATCTGCGGGAGAGCATGGCTAACGCCTAGGGGTGATGGGTAATGGAACAGTACGCTGGCCATTTCTCTACCAGTTCCAGATACTGGCTCCTTGCCCTCCCCAAACCAAACCCTGAAGTTTTACACAGTTCTTTGCTGTAGGGTTCAGGTTGGGGGGCTGGGGACTGTCCCTCCCTTCAGCTCTTACTCCTTTATTCCTGATTGCCTGGACTTTAGAGGTCATGTCGCGTGGGGCCTCCTCCCTCCCTCCTTCCTCTTCTTCCTCCCTTTTCCCCCAACAAGCCCCTCTCTGACTCTCTGCTCAGCACACTTCCTGCCGGCCCAGTGGAGGGAAAAGTAAGCCATGGCCCTGGAATCTACTAGAATGGATGTCCAGCTTGCTGGTGCAGTGTGGCTCCCTCGATGGAGATTCTGTTCCTCGGGTGGAGAAGACTCGAGAGGCAGCAGCATTGGCAGAAAAGCACGAGCTCAATTTTGACATCTTCAAGAGCCCTGTACGCCTCACTTATTTTCACAGTGTTGTTCAGTGCTCCACGTGGAGGATCCACAGGAGCCAAAGCCCAGGAGGACTGGCACAGGTGCCAGGCAAGGGTGAGTAGGACGTGGCTGGCAACAAGCCAGAGGCGAGGACAGTGGTGTCCCCTGCCGTTTGGAGAGCGTTTCACACCTCTCAGGGGGGTTCCACCTTCTAACACATTTCCACTGACTTCACAACCACCTGTGGGTTTGCCAGGCCGGCTGGCGTCCTCCTCACTTTCCAAGACGAGCCCTTTGTTTCAAGGTCATCTGGCAAGCGTTAGGGCCCAGGTCTCCCAAGTCCCCGGTTCCAAGATCTTTCTCTGGTTGCCTGTGTTCCGATGTCTCTTGGCGACCTCCTAAGGGGAAAAACCCTTCTCTTCCAAAGAGCATTTTCCACTAATGCTAGGGTGGTGGTGGGTGGGCAGGAGGAATGACCACCTTCAGTCCCGAGAGCTTCCTAGATGAACAAGGCTGTCCTCGGCGTTGGAGTGAAAAGATGTCAAAGTCCTCTGGGCACAGAGGGTTCCTGAGCTGCTCCTTCTGAGCCATCAGCCAGGCGGTGGCCGGGCCTGCCTCTGGCCCCCAGTTGACATACTCCTGCCACCAAGGTACCCACCAAGGGTCTCGACAAGGCCAGTGATGCTTGGCTCTACCGAAAGGCCCTGGGGCTGCTGCAGAGACCCCGAACCATTTCCTGCAGCTCCTACTGCGAAGCTGTGGACAGAGCGACAAGGGATTCTCTCAAGGTCATTGGGGTCCGAGAAGGCCACGCAGAGGGCAACAGGTGCCAGTCAAACAGGCAATCTTCGATCTGAGACACCCCGGTCTTAGCGTGGGTCCCCACCATGGTAGGGGAGTAGACATGCTCCCAATGGCATGGGGGACCCAAACCAGGTGGACTTTGCCAGTGTCATCTGAGAGGGTGTGGGCATCTGGGATCAAGGCCTGGGCCATCAACCCACTCCTACCTCACGACGCCCCTTACGAATCATAAACACACACAGATCTCCTGACGTTTGATGATTAACACAGGCAATGGGTCTCTAGCCCCGTGTGTCCACACGCCAGGGTTAGTGGGCCAACAAACACCAACATCTACATGATCTCATGTAATCCCTCCATCAAAGCTGTAGGAGAGGAGTTATGGTCTCTTACTTTGATCACATGAAGAAATGGAGACGAAGAGGAGTACAGAATAAGTAGCTGAGATCACCCGGGACTCCTTGGGAGATCTGGGTCCATGGCTTAGAGCTTTATCTCCTGACAGCGCTCTCCTCATCCATCCCGGTGGCTGACCACACCTGTCCTCGGACCGGTGCCAGGCTGGCTCCGCTGGGAACCAAGGGCCTTGCCCCTGGAGATGCTGGTTCAAGAGCACAGGAGTCGACGGTTCAAACTAACAAACAAAAGCCTTCTCTCCTCCACTCCTCTTGGACGGCGACTTGGAACCTGGCTCCCCATATCCTCCTCAGCCCCCATCTTTGGACCTTAGAGGTCCACCCGTGGGGACTTCGCGTCTGTGCTGACTTCCATCCCACGTGGTAGAGTCTCCTATCTGTCGCTGCCGGCCCCTGTGGACCACACACGCCTGTGGTCTCCTGAGTTGCCAAAGACCGGGTCCTCCTCCCTGAACACACTTTCAACCGATGCTCCTGGCCTCTGCCTGTACCGTACATGCTCATTCTGCCTTGAGGGCCTTAAGGTAACCTCATGTGTATCTCTGGTAACACGGATAAACCCTGGCAGTTGGGCTGGGGTTGGTGTTTTGTTTTTTTGTTTTTGTTTTTTTTTATGTTACTACCCATCTTTTTTTAGGTATGGCTCTACAGAAAGAAAATAAACTCTTTCATAACAAGACAGGTAAAAGCCTCCAGGTGATTCTAATGCCCAGGCAGTTTTGGAAAACTGCTCAAGTCTACGGTTCTCCCCCCAGGCTCTCTCTCGCGTGTGGCACAGCACTGATTTCCATTTACCTGCTCCTTCCCAAGTGCCTCACTGCCCCAGCCCCCTCTGTGCCCGCATTCCTGAGGCCTGGGACCCTTCTGGGGCAGATTGCTTCATTGTGGCTGTTTTCCCAAAAGTCGGGTTGCACAGCACAGCATCAGGCTGCGATCCTGGCCTCCCTTGCCCCCAGCTGGGTCACAAAGCCTCTAGTGGCGGGGGGGGGGGGGGGGATTCATCATTAGCTCACTGAGGAGATCCGCTGGCACGTTGGCCACCCCTCCCCTCCCCGATCTGCTTAGTGGCCCTTTCCGAGTGCCAGCAGGAGCAGCTGGGTACAGCCACCACACGGGAACCCCCAGGGTTTGGGAGGGCCATGGCCGAGAGAGATAGGAGTTAAGGGAGATGCTTAACTCTCTCCGCTCCGCTGCTATGGGCCCTAGGCCTGGGCTCTGTGAGGCTACATCCTCACATGTTACACCGCTGAAACGGAAGAACATCTTGACTGTCCCAAACGCACAATGCTCTCCTTGTGTTTAATCCCACTGACTTCACCTTCTTTTGTCTGCAAACAGCTGGCAGGTGCACTGGGGTGTCAGCGATGAGGAGGAGGAGGAGGTGATGTGCTCCTCGGGACCCACAGTCTGGCGGAGGAGACAAAATGCTGTTGATTCTGGGATCATCGAGATAGCACCCCGGAGTCGCTGGGGTTCGGGGGAAGGCCGGCTCGCAGAGGAGAGCAAGAGGCGTCAGAGGAGACAGCATTTGGGTTGGCTCTTCGAGGAGGAATTTGTCAGCTAGAAAGGTGGAAGGAAAGTGGGCAGTTTAGACAGTGGGCATGTCACGAGCGTGGCACAGAAAACGTGGGCCCCAAAGCCGCCCGTGCGCAGGAACCGGATGGAGGGCAAACATTTGAAATCCCTCCGAAACCATTTCACTCATCCAAGAACCATTATCCTGAGCCTCACTACATGGAAAGCTCTAAGGTGGGTGCTGTGGGCAACAGGGAACAAATTAGTCTCCGCCCCAAAGGACATCCAGTCTGGCAGGGAAAGAAGGACAATAAAAATAGTGGACGATTGGGGCGCCTGGGTGGCGCAGTCGGTTAAGCGTCCGACTTCAGCCAGGTCACGATCTCGCGGTCCGTGAGTTCGAGCCCCGCGTCAGGCTCTGGGCTGATGGCTCGGAGCCTGGAGCCTGTTTCCGATTCTGTGTCTCCCTCTCTCTCTGCCCCTCCCCCATTCATGCTCTGTCTCTCTCTGTCCCAAAAATAAATAAAAAACGTTGAAAAAAAAAAAAAAATTTAAAAAAAAATAGTGGACGATTATGGAGTTTTAGCTATAAATGGAAACTTCCAGATTTCCTTGTTCTAAACTTGCAGAAACGAGGGGAGGGATGACTCACCCACGACAAAAAGCCAGCTGGAGAGACAGCCAGGATCAGACTCAGATCTTCAGATTTCCGTCCCATGCTCTTCTCCCTGTGCCACAGCAGAAAGCTTGGACGGGCCCGTGGGAGCTGGAGGGACAGTGTGAGGGCTTCCGGCTGGGGAAAGGGTGCTGGTGAGGTGCCTGAGCTGGGCCTTGAAAGCCAGGATGACACAGAGCGTGTGCTCAGGAGACCTGGGTGTTCAGAGACCCTGAGACAGGGGGGCAGGAAGGGGTTCCCTGGAACCCAGGCTGGGGCAGTGGGGTGGGTCAGACCTTGTGTCGACATTCCAAGAAGTCTATTTATCTCCGAGAGCGGTGAAGAAATGTGGAGACCAGAAGGAGGGAGCCTACTGTGGCTACTCCCTGTCGGTGGCCCTAAGGTAGTCCCAGCCACGCCCAACTTGGTCTTTCCAGAATATGTAAATTTTTTACTTCCCCCTGCAGAGTGTAATCTTCCGGGAAACCAGGGATCATTCAACATGACAAGTGTGCTGGTCACTGAAGGGGATACAGAAATGATTGTCTGTGCCCAGAGGATGTGACCCTCTCGGCCAGAGGACACAAGTGACTTGAGGCAGGGTGTCAGGGCTAGGTGGGGGGTGGGTAGTAGGTACAAACACCTAGGAGATTAGGAATTACTACTATCCAAACAAACAAACAAAACAAAACAAAAAACCAGAAAATAACCAGTGTCGGGGGCACCTGGGTGGCTCAGTCAGTTAAGCATCTGACTTTGGCTCGGGTCACAGTCTCGTGGTTTGTGGGTTTCGAGCCTCGCGTGGGGCTCTGTGCTGACAACTTGGAGCCTGGAGCCTGCTTCGGATTCTGTGCCTCACCCTCGCTCTCTGCCCCTCCCCTCTCACTGTCTCTCTTTTTCTCAAAAATAAGCATTAAAAAAAAAAAAAGAAGAAGAAGAAGAAAAGAAAAGAACAAGTGTTGGCAAGGATGTGGAGAAATTGAAGCCCTTGGTGGAGGAAATGTAAGATGGTGTCATTACTGTGACAAATAATATAGCAATTTCTCAAGACGCTAAAAATAGAAGACCACGTGACCCAGCAATTCCACTTCTGGGCAAATATTTGCAAGAACTGAAAGCAGGGTCTTAAAGATATATTTATTTGATAGCCATGTTCATAGCAGCATTATTCACGATGGCTAAAACGTGGAAGCATACAAGCGTCCCCTGAATAAACAAAAATGTGGTCTCCACCCGCCACGGCATAGTATTCAGCCTTAAAAAGGGAGGAAAAGCTCACGCAGGCTATGTCGCGGATGCACCTTGCGGACTCCCATGCTAAGTGAAATCAGCTGGTTACAAAAAGATAAATACCGTGGGATTCCTCTTACATGAGGTTACTGGAACAGTCAAGCTCGAGGAGACGGAAAGGAGAAGGGGCTGGGGTTGCCAGGGGCTGGGGAGGAGGGGACAGGGAGGGCGGTGGTATCGTTGAATGGGTACAGAGTTTCAGTTCGGGAATATGAAAAAGTTCCGGTGACGGATGCAGTGACGGGGGAACAGCAGTATGTATCTAAGACCGTGCCAGCGGACAATTAAAAATTATGATAATAATTAAAGGTAATAGCCAAAATTAAGATAAAAATTAAGATAATAGCCAAATTATGGGAAGAGCCTAAATGTCCATCAACTGAAGAATGGACAAAGAAGATGTGGTTTATATATACAATGCCTACTTGGCAATGAGAAAGAATGAAATCTGGCCATTTGTAGCAACGTGGATGGAACTGGAGGGTATTATGCTGAGTGAAATAAGTCAGTCAGAGAAGGTCAGATACATGTTTTCACTCATATGTGGCTCTTGAGAAACTGAACAGAAGACCATGGGGGAAGGGAAGGGGAAAAGAATAGTTACAAACAGAGAGGGAGGGGGGCAAACCACAGGAGAATCTTAAATGCAGAGAACAAACTGAAGGGGGCAGAGGGGGGGAGAGGGGAAAATGGGTGAAGGGCATTGAGGAGGGCACTTGTTGGGATGAGCACTGGGTGTTGTATGTAAGCCAATATGACAATAAACTATATTCATTAAAAAACATGGTTAAGATGATGGGGGCGCCTCTGGGTCTCTCAGTCGGTTAAGCGTCCAACTTAGGCTCAGGTCATGATCTCGCAGTCCGTGAGTTGGAGCCCCGCGTCGGGCTCTGTGCTGACAGCTCGGAGCCTGGAGCCTGCTTCGGATTCTGTGTCTCCCTCTCACCCTGCTCCTCCCCCACTCGTGCTCTGTCTCTGTCTCTGTCTCAAAAAATAAACATTTAAAAATGTATAAAAAGTGGTGAAGACGATAAATTTTATGTCGTATGTATCTTACCACAATAAAAAATTTGAAAAAGGAAAAAACCAACAGGAGATGAGGGGTCAGCAAAGGCTTCCTATAAAGGGCCAGACGGTAAATAGTTTCAGCTTTGCAAGTCATACGATCTCTGTCACAACTATGCAAATACTCAGTTCTATCAGTTTGGCACAGAAGCCACCACAGATAAGGAGTACACAAATAAGTGTGGCCAGGTTCCATTAAGTCTATTTACAAAAATAAGTCGCGAGCCAGACCTGTCCATGGGCTGTGGTCTGCTGATCTAGGTGTCCACACCTGTATCTTGACTTTCCATTGAGCACTGATCACAGGCTCTAGGTTTGTGAGGTTCTGTGTCTTTTAGAAAATTTTTTTTTTTTAAATTTTTTTTTTCAACGTTTTTTATTTATTTTTGGGACAGAGAGAGACAGAGCATGAACGGGGGAGGGGCAGAGAGAGAGGGAGACACAGAATCGGAAACAGGCTCCAGGCTCCGAGCCATCAGCCCAGAGCCTGACGCGGGGCTCGAACTCACGGACCGCGAGATCGTGACCTGGCTGAAGTCGGACGCTCAACCGACTGCGCCACCCAGGCGCCCCTAGAAAATTTTTTTTAAATGTTTAGTTTTGAGAGAGAGAGAGAGAGAGAGAGAGAGAGACAGAACGCGAGCAGCGGAGGGGCACAGAGAGACACAGAATCCGAAGCAGGCTCCAGGCTCCAAGCTGTCAGTGTGGAGCTTGGCCTGGGGATCCAACTCCCAAACCACGGGCCACCCAGGCTCAGGCTCATGTGAAGTTCTATGTTAACTTGTAGCCTCTTGTCAGGCAGAGTGCAAACAATTTCCCTCAGGTAGAAAAGATCTTTCCAAAACTTAAGGATTTTTGCCCTGGAGGGCAATACCAGTTCGGTATCAGACCTATGGTTCTCTCTAGCTATTCCTATAAATACCTTGTTCTTCAAATTCTCCCAGGAGTCATCATGGCTGTCCTGCCTGTTCCCTCATGAAGGAGTTAAAGAAATCTCTGATGCACAGTCTTTCCTTAAAAACAGAACAAAAACTACAAGAAATCCAAAAAGGGGGTGATTAGTGCTCGCTTCAGCAGCACATATTCAAAAAGGGGGTGATTCAAATTGCTGGGGAGATCAGGAAAGGCTTCTTGGAGGCGGCAGCATTTGAGAAGGGCCTGGAAGGTTGAGAAGGCTGGCTGGCTTGGGGGCCTGGTACAGGTCAGTGGAAGGCTGGGGAAACGGCATGGAGCTGGAACGGGGGGAAAGGAGCAGCACCCCAGCACACAGGCTGAGAATCTCTTCCGGGGGGCAATGAACGGCCCGGGGATCTTCGACCCGGTTCCCAAGGCCTCACGTGGCCCCCTGCCTGAGTCAGCCTGCATCGGGCTTGATGCTAAGGACAGGCCATGGAAAGAGGCAGGCCTTGAAGTGGGGGCCAGGCCCCAGCACTGCTGATGTCTGTGCGATCCTGATTTCTTTTTTTTTTTTTTTTTTTAACATTTATTTATTTTGAGAGAGACAGAGAGAGAGGGAGACAGAGAATCCCAAGCAGGTTCTGCTGCACTTTCCGCGTGGAGCCCGATGCGGGGTTCGAACTCACAAACCATGAGATCATGACCTGAGCCAAAATCAAGAGTCAGATGCTTAACCGACTGACTGAGCCACCCCGACACCGCCTGATTTCATTTCTTCACCCCTGCATATCAGCTTTTTCACCTGCAAACAAAGACAATAATAATTGTGGATCGGGTGACTCACCGACTCAATGGCCCTGTGACTCAATGGCCCTGAAGGAGACGCCTTCGTGTTTGGTTCCCCACAGCTCTCATCACACCTGTGCTCAGGGCCATGCCCCCACCCTCATAGGCAGAGGCCGTGCCCCAGGCACCTGTTCTCTGGCTGGGAAGTGGGTAGAGGACAATGAGGCCCATGGGTGGGGCTTGTCCTGGCTGGGCGGCCAGCCGAAGCCGCTTCACGGATCATTCTCTCACTCCGACCGTAAACAATTGCTGAGGCCTGATATCACATTTTATATTTACAGAGCCATATTTTCTCTTTCTGGCGAACAACAGCAATTAGGTGCTTCTCAAAGTCGCTCTGGGTGTACACAGGGACGCACCCAGCGTGAGCCCATTGTACCCATGAACAAACTCTGGTTCCAGAGGGAAAGTGACGCAGAGTCATCGAGAAGTCAACTGGTAGGGCTGGGGCTTAGGCTCCATGGCCTGGTTGATGGTGACTGTTGTCGGCCACTTCCTCCAGCTGCCTTTACATCAACACCAGGGCCTGCACTGGGGGCTGCTGGAAGCCGAGCTATCCCAGCCTGAGTGGCAGGGCCCGGGCTGTGGACGGATTGGTGACTGCAGGGCGGCCGGCCGACAAGTGAAGCTTCTTGTCCTCCCGCTTTTAGGTCATTCGGCCTTAAAAGTACCTGGGGTATTATTGTCTGTTGGGGAATTGCCCTCGGCAGGCCCCCTGGGAAAAGAACCGTTAGGGAAGAAAATAAGGTTCCACCAGAAATTGTGCGGCCTTATGTTTAGCCCTTGCCGTCCCCTCTGGAGACTCCTCTACTTAAAGGAAGGATAGCCTCATACATTTGCCAGCAAAGGCGGCCAACAAAGGAGAGACACGGATCCGGAAGTCCCGCTCCGGTAACTAAGGAGCGTATCTTTGGACACAGGTCCCTCTGACCCCTGGGTCCACTTGGCCCCCAGGAGGCATTCCAGATGATGACTGAACCTAGTTGGTTAAAGTACAGAATGGCTCATTGGTTCCTAGGTGCACTGTCTGTCTGAGAATGTATAAGGCATGGGTTTCTAAGGCCCTCTTGGCCCCCTTCCTGGCACCTCGGACCCAGGCGAATGGTTCAGGGAAACAACTAAGAGGTCGTGTCTCTGTAACTGTTCCACTTGAGGTGTTGAGAGATAAATGGCCTTTCGTGAAAACAGCAAAGCAAATACTTTATAAATTATAGATGAACATAGATACATAATAAAAACAAGAAACGAAATTAATCAATAAGCAAAGGGCAGGAGGGAACGTTATGACAAAACAATCATTTTATTCCTTATTGGGTGGTTATGCAAAGGGACAATTTTGGAATTGGGTAATGTTAGAAAAACATAGATGACGTACGTTACAAGGAAATCACTAGCATATACTATGCCACGTTTAGTGCAATAAAGGGGCCAGTTCAACACACTGCTGTCGTCTGTGTCCATTTTTATTTTAGTTTTTTATTTTTATTTCTGTTTTAGTTTTGTTTTATTTTCACTTTTTCGCCGACGCCCTTCATCCTTCGGGAACCCCCGGACCTGCTGGAGCTGGACTCCGGCAGGGGGCTGTCAGACTGATGACTGCAAGTAAAATGGTCTCTGAAATCGCTTCCCGCCGCCTCCAGCGACACTGAGGTGTGTCTGGTTGAGGGAAGTGCTCTCTAGACTCTAGGTGCTGCTCAAAGCCTCCAGCGTCCCAGACTGAGCCCAGGCAGCTGGGAGGCGCTGGGCGTGGAAGGCAATCTCCATCTGATTTCTGGGGAGATTACTGCCTCCTTCACTCTCAGACTCTGATTTGCTGGCCCCGGTGGTACCACAAGCTGAGCGCCTCAGGAGCTCTGGTCCCTCTGTGACTGTGGCCGCTGATTTGTTCCCTGGCTTCCTGCTGATCGGGGCTAATTCCTGAAAACTCAAAGTCCGTCTCTAGGCAGGAGCAGACTGTGGCCTGAGCTGAACAAGCCTGTCTGCAGCTCTGAGGGTATGAACTCACTCCCCCAGATCAGTCGCTGAGCTGTGGGGCCGAGTCACAAGGTGGAGATAAACAGCCAGGAAAGTCAGTGAAATGCTGACCTTGGAGTGGGCCGCTCAACCTCGTTCCCCAGCAGCGGGGACTGGGCAAGAGACCCCCTCTGCAGTCTTGGGGCGGGGGGCTCTTTAGCTCAGCCTCTGGTTGCTGGCCCCTTCCAGAGAGGGGGATGACCTTGTCGGGCACTCCTTCTCACTCTTCCACGGTCTTCCTACAGCATCTTTTGTGGCCTCGGCATTCATGGCCAGGGGCAAATCCCTGCAAATCCTTCTGGACATTTCCTTAAGGAACAAATCATGAGCCAGCGAGCAATCCCACTGCTAGATAGATCCACCAGAGAAACGAGCACGGAGGCCCGCCAAAAATAATAATAGCAAGCACAGAACAATCCAGACAGCTTTATTCGTAACAGCCCCAAACTGGAAACGTGACAAACGTCCATCAGCAGTAGGAAGCATAAATAAATCGTGATATGGTCCCACGGTGGGACAGCACTCAGCAATAAAAATTGTTATTGTTCATGTGCAACAACCTGGAGGAATTTCACAGACGCAGTGATGATCAAAAGACAGCAGACCTACGATACAACGTGCTGCGAGATGCCATTTAGATGAGATCCAAGAACAGCCCAAGTGAATAGATGGTGATACTGGTTAGAAGAGTGGCTTCCTCGGGATGGGGAGACCGCCCTGGGTATTGGAAATGTTCCTTGTCTGGGTGGTAGCAGCATAAGTGTGTGTGTGTGTGTGTGTGTGTGTGTGTGTGTGTGTGTGTGAAAATCTTCAAGTTGTATACTCAAGATTTGTGTATGTTACCATATGTACGTTATGCCTCGATTAAAGCAATTAAAGGACCAATGATCTCACGGTTCGTGAGTTCAAGCCCCGCATCAGGCTCTGCGCTGGCTCAGGCGTACTTTCTCTCTCAAAATGAATGAATGAATGAATGAATGAATGAACGAACAAACAATCAAATGACCAAATACATTTAAAATTTGTTCTATAAGGTATACATTGTGGCTCTTTTCCCATGAACATCCCGGCCACACTGGCTCTCTTTGTCAGTTGGGTGCTGGGGTGGGCAGCTCCATAACTGGCTCTTCAGAGGTTTCCTACTCCAAAGCATGAGAAGCTCTGAATTGCTGCCCTGCCCCCATGACCGGCCCACAGAGGCACCTGCTTCCCTTTGCCTTCAGCCCCCTTGACCTCTTTGTCTTCCCATATAAAGTGCCAAAGGAGAAAAGAGCAGGAAGATACGGGACCTGAGACATGGGAAGGCCACATGAAAGGGTGAACATTTGAGCAGGGCCATGGCGGAAAAAAGTCTAGGAGGATCTGTGCTATGCGGGTAACTATGGTTAACTCTGCAGAGAGAAAGGCAAGGGAATGTTCACGTTTTACTCCACATATTTCTGTAATGGTTGAAGTTTTTATTTTATTTTATTTTATTGTATTTAAATTTTATTTTTTAAATGTTTATTTTTGAGAGAGAGAGAGAGAGAGAGAGAGTGGTGAAGGGGCAGAGAGAGGGGGAGACACAGGATCTGAAGCAGGATCCAGGCCCCGAGCTGTCAGCACAGAGCCCGACGTGGGGCTCAAACTCACAGACCACGAGATCATGACCTGAGCCGAAGTTGGACGCTCAACCGACTGAGCCACCCAGGCGCCCCTGATTGAAGTTTTTAAATGAACACGAATTACCTCTATACTTAAAAATAATAATAACATATATTCACAAAACTCATATAGTCCGACCATCTCAGTGGCGAAGGTACAGGCAGAAGCCGGAGCGTTTTGCCCAAGATTATACGACTACCCTATGGCAGACCAGGGCTGTCATCGGGCCCTCTGGTTACCCGCGTCCTGCTCTTTGGAACTTGTTTTGTACAAGATCTGGCCTGTAATTCCAGTTGAATGTTCTTGGTTGCTGACCATTTCGTTTGTTTTTCTGACTGAGATTTTTCTCTCAGGATACGTAATATATCAGCTCAGGCCACCATATCAAAACACCACAGGCCCAGTGGCTTAAAAAGCAGAAATGCGTTTTCTCGCAGTTAGGGTTAGGGTTAGACTGAATGTCTAAGATCAGGGTGTCACCACGGTGGGATTTCTTCCTGGCTTGCAGATGGGACTGCCTTCTTGCTGTGTCTTACATGGTATTTCCTGGGTGCAGAGGGAGAGAGGGAGTTCAAGCTCTCTGGCATCTCTTCTTACAAAGGCACTAATCCCATGAGACCAGGGCCTCACCCTCATAACCTAATGACCTCCCAAAGACCTCATTACAAAAACCATAACATTGGGTGTCCGGGCTTCAACATATGATTTGGGGTGGGGGACGCACACATTAAGTCTATCACACAGACATAGCCCTCCCAGATACGGGACATAATTACGACTCCTTTCTCTATCTTGGACATTTTTTCCCCCTGAACTTTATTTAGTTTAACCAACAACTCTTTACTGAGCACTTACTGTGTTCTAAGATCTTAGGATTACATCGATGAACAAAAGGACAAAGACCCCTATCCTCATGATTCCTTTTTAATGATCGTGGACCCCGGGGCTTAGTCCTTGGTTCCCTTTCTCTTGGGTTAATCCACTTTCATTCTCTTGGTGATCTCATCCAGCTTCACAGCTGGCTGTAGACAACATGTGTAAGACAAAGACTCCTACCTTTCGATTTGCAACCCCATCTCTCCCAACTCCACTGCCCACCCAGCACTCCCACTTGGTTGACTAATATCTGTAGTGGGTGGTATGGGATGCAGGCTGGATTTTTCCCCTTCAGGTCCAAGGTACTCATTCCCAAAGCCATAGGGGGTGTTGCCTGCTCATAGCCGACCTCCCCCAGGGACTGCGGGGAAGCTGTCAGGCTGAAGGGAGCTGCGTCACCCAATCAAGTGACTGAGGTAGCCGACCAAGGCTCAGTCCTCTCGCTTCAATTCAAGACAACTTTAAGAAGTCATTCCAGGGACCCTGGGGGGCTCAGTCGGTTAAGTGTCCAGCTCTTGATTTCGGCTCGGGTCAAGATCTCACGGTTTGCAAGATAAAGCTCCGCGTTGGCCTCACTGAGCATGGAGCCTGCTTAAGATTCTCTTTCTCTCTCTCTTCCTCTGTGCCTTCTCCCCTGCCCACACACACATTTTCTCTCTCTCAAAATCATTCCAGTTCAGGTACGTGGTATGTGGCCATTGAGATGGCAGATAAGTTCTCCTCTATCCTATCTGGAAGGATGACAGGAAGTTGTCCACATTCACAAGGGATGAACAACAGCATCCATTATGGTCTAGCCCCAGGGCTATGTTAACTCTCTTTCGTCTGTCACGAAACCGACTGAAGGGACTCGGACCGCCTGGACATTCTGCAGAATATCTTCTTGATCCACTATGTCAATGAACGAAAGTGGAAAGTGGATTGGAGTCTTGATGAGACATGTTTGTTTCAAAAGAGGGAAAATAAATCCCATGAGGAGTCAAAGGCCCAGTTAAAAACACATGACCACGCCTCACACAGATGTTTATAGCAACGTATTTCATAATTGCCCAAATTTGGAAGCAACCAGGATGTCTTTCGGTAGGGTGAATGGATGCATAAACATCCAGATGATGGAATATTCCTCAGCGCTAAAAAGAAACGAGGTATTAAGCCGTGAAAAGACACAGAGGAAGCTTAAATGCACTAAGTGAAGGAAGCCAACCTGAAAAGGCTCCGTACTGTACGATCCCAGCTATCTGACATCTGGAAAAGGCAAAAGTATGGAGATAGTGAAAAGATCAGTGGTTTCCAGGGCTTGGTGGGAAGGGAGGGATGAACAGGTGGAGCACAGAGGATTTTTAGGGCAGAGAAACTACTCTGTATGATACTATAATGGTAGAGACATGTCATTATACATTTGTCCAAATCCATAGAATGTTCCACGCCAAAAGTGGACCCTAATGCAAACCATGGACTTTGGGTGATTATCATATGTCAACACAGGATCCTCAATTGTAACAAATGTACCACTCTGGTGGGGGCTGTTGGTAATGGGAGAGGCTGTACATGTGTAGGTCAGGGGGTACGTGGGAAATTGCTGTACTTTCTGCTCAGTGTTGCTGTGAACTTAAAACTTCTCTGAAAAGTAAAGTCTATTTTTAAAAAAGAGTCAAAGGCCCACCACATCAGTGAAATTTTTAGGGGTCTTGGAGCATTTAGGACATCCTTTTTTTAAAAAATATTTTTTAAATGTTTATTTTTGAGAGAGAGGGAATAAGCAGGGGAGGAGCAGAGAGAGGGGGACAGAAGATCTGAAGTGGGCTCCGCGCTGACAGCAGAGAGCCCGATGCAGGGCTCGAACCCACAAACTGTGAGATCATGACCTTGGCCAAAGACGACTGAGCCACCCAGGCGCCCCAGTACATCCTTTTCAAAGTAAAAGACAAAGTAAAAGATAAATTGCATCTCTCACCATGAAGCAGGAAGCATAATGCCTGGCAGGACTCTTACGGTTCTAGAAGCTGCATATCCTATACGTGGGAATACTACTCTGACCCGTTTGCTGTGCGGCATAGAAGGATGGCTAGATTTAAGTGGGGTTCAGTAGAGGGAAAGTTTTCTGCAACAGGTCCGGGCTGAAATGCAGGAAGCCCTACCATTTGGGTCATAAAAACAGGCAGATCTCTACCATAATATCTGTGCTCTCAAAAGATATGTGGAGCTTATATCAAATCCCAAAAGGAGAGCCACATCATAAACTCCAGAGCTCTGAAACAAGGCCAAGCCATCTGCAGCAAAGAATTTGAAAACCGGCTCCTGGCATGCTTTGATTTTTGGTAGAGATGGAGTAACTGACCATGGGATATCAAATAATCATGTGGCCAGACTGCCCATCATGAGCTGGCTCCTGTCAGGGCTACTGGGTCAAGGTCATGTGGGTCCAGGAGCAATGCACTATAAGACAGACCAGAAGGTACAAGTAAGCTGAAGGAGCCAATTGCCCAGATTTCCATGTCATCTGGGACTATGGTACCAGTATCTCTCCTCAGCTCGCATGTATGGCTACATGCTCAGTCCTTTATGACCAGCTGATGGAGAAGGAAAATGGCCAGCTTGGCTCACATATAGGTCAGCTTGGTATGTGCGTGCAAAGCAAAAACGGACTTGTGATGTACAACTGCTCCAGACAGTGGTTAGGGGGAAATCCTCCCAATGGGCAGAACCTCGTGTTGTGTGGAAAGAGAAGTGGCCTTGGTTAAGAATGTACCTAAACTCATGGACAGTGGCCAATGGCTTGGCTACTTGGTCACGGGGTCTGGAGGGGTAGAAATTTTGGAAGATCAGGGACAAAGAGGCAGGTGGGAAATCCCGTGGTAGTCAGTAAGAAGTGTGAGTATCTTGGTATCGCATGTTATCCCCTACCAGAGAGCATCTGCTATGGAAGAGGCACCAAGCACTCATGTGGTCAGAGCCACCCAGTCAGTTCATGTCAGCCGGCCCCCGTCATCAGCCATTCCGGTACTGAGATGTTGCCCTTGAACGGAGTAGCCATGGTGGTCAAGATTACATGGGAGTTCAACAGTGTAGGCTCCCCTCTTACCCTCTAACGTCACTGTTGACTATCCAACCTGGCAGCAGAGACACCAGTGTGTTAGAGCCAGCCTACGAAGCTTTGGGACAGTCGACTGTCCACCTTTCAGGAGTTTTGTGCGACGGTTGACATCATGTTGGTAGCGTGGAATTGGCCGTGGTGGGAATACTTACAACACGGAAATCAGCAGATGCTACAAGTCAGGTTCCCACGCCCCCCCCACCCCCCCCACCCCCCCACGGCCCCTACTCAGATTTTTAAATATTTACCCAGCATACTAGTCAACAGAGACCAAGGCTGAGCCCCTGATACAGTACCATCCCTTGAGGACACCAACCAGCCCCTTGATAGCAAGTTGATTACATTGAACTTCTTTCACCTCAAAATGGGCAGCAATTTATCTTGACTGAAATTGACACATATATCAGGGCCTTTTCTGCCAACAGGGCCTCACCCAACAATATTATCTGAGGGCTTACAGGTTCAACTCACTACCCCAAGACCCCACACTATCTAGCATGGGACTAAGGAACATACACTAGAGCAAAGGGGGTGTAGCAGTGGGGACATGACCAGAGAATCCACTGGCCCGATCACATAGGGCAACACCTAGAAGCTGGGAGAGTGATGGAACAGCTTCCTGAAGGTACAGCTGAGTTATCACCTTGTAGGCAATACCCTACAAAGATGGGGTGCCATTCTCCAAGATGCGGCATACGCCCTAAATCAATACCCTTTATAAGGTACTGTGTTCCCAACAGGCAGAATACACGGGGCCAAGAATCAAGAAGTAGAGAAGTAGGAGAGGGCTTGTTTACCATCAATCCCGGTGACCCAACTTGGGGAATTCGTGGGTCCAAATCCTGGAACTCTGAGCAATACGGGTTTAGAAGTTCTGGTTCCCGGAAGGAGAACACTTACTAGAAGACTCAGCAAGAGTCCCATTAAATCGCAAGCTATGGTTTGTTCCTGACCACTTTGGGATCCAATAGAGAAGCAAAAAAATAAGTCACCATCCCAACAGGGCTAATTGCCCCCATTCATCACAAGGAGATAGAACGTATACTATACACGAAGGGCAAGGAAAAATTCGGCACCACGTAATCCACTAAGTGCATTTGAGAACACCTTGCCCAACTTCCTGTGTCAGCTTCACTGAGCTAAAATTTACAAACGATAAAGTTCACTACTTTTTAGTGAACAATTGTATGGTTTGAGGAATATAGATAATAATGTAACCACCACCATGATCATAGTACAAAACATTTCCACATCTTGCCAAAAAGTTTCCCCGTGCCCCTTTGGAGTCAAATCTCTCCTCCTTCCCCTTGGCCCCTGGCAACCACTATGTACTTTCTAGCATTACTGTTTTGCCTTTCCTAGGATTTCCTGTACAAGGAATCATACAGTATGTAGTATTTTGTGTCTGACTTCTTTCATTTAGCGTAAAGCTTTCAAGATTCATCCATACTGTTGCTTGTAGCAGTAGTCTGTTCCTTCTGGCTGCTGAGCAAGTATTCCATTATATGGATTGGCTACATCTCACTTAGTTTCTCCATTCACCAGGCACCAGACATTTGGGCTGTTTTCAGTTTGGGGCTATTATCAATAACACCACGGGGCGTCGCCTGGGTGACTCGGTTAAGCGTCAGACTTTTTTTTTTGAAAAAAATATTTTTTCTTTTTAATCTTTATTTGTTTTTGAGAGAGAGAGAGACAGAGGGAGACAGAGAGAGAGAGACAGAGAGAGAATCCAAAGCAGGCTCCAGGCTCTGAGCTGTCAGCACAGAGCCCAACGCGAGGCTCGAACTCACGAACCCCGAAGTCATGACCTAAGCCAAAGACAGACACTTAACCGACTGAGCCACCCAGGTGTCCCAAAACAGTTTTATTTTTAATGAAGTCTAATTTGTTCACTGTTTTCTTTTAAATAGAAAGAAAGTAGTCATCTTGAGTAGTCAAGAAATCTTTTCCTAACTTATCACTAGGATTTTCTCCTGTGTTGGTTCTTGATTTTTACTGTTTTAGCTCTTACATTTAGGTTTATGATTCTTTTCATTTTTGTTTTTGATTTTGTTTTTAGATGGGAAGCATTTCCTCATCTCCTATTTTCTGGAAGATTTTGTGTAGAATTGACAATATTTTCTCCTTAGATATTAGGTAGAATTTACTAGTGAAGCCATTTGGGCCTAGAGTTTGTTTTATTTTGTTTTTTGGGGGGCCTTTTTGTGGGAAAGCTTTAAAACAAACAAACAAAACAAAAAACTAAACAGAAATCCATACTTTATTCAGAGTTCCTTAGTGTTTTAAAAAAAATTTTTTTTTAATGTTTATATATTCTTGAGAGAGACAGAGCATGAGCAGGGGAGGGGCAGAGAGAGAGAGACACACACACACAGAAGCCGAAGCAGGCTCCAGGCTCCGAGCTGTCAGCACAGAGCCCGACACAGGGCTCAAACCCACAAACTGAGAGATTATGACCCCAGCCGAAGTCGACACTTCACCGACTGAGCCACCCAGGTGCCCCAGAATTCCTTGGTTTTAACCTACTTCCCCTTTTCTGTGCGAGATCCTTCTCCAGGACACCACACTATATTTGCTCGTCATGGCTCCCGAAGCTCTTCTGTGATAGTTTTGCAGACTTTTCTTGTTTTTGACGACTTTGACGGTTTTGAGAGGAACTGGTCAGATAGTTTGTAGACTGTCCCTCAACTGGGATTTATCGGATGTTCTTCTCATGATTAGACTGGGGTTATGGATTTTTAGGGAGGTAGACCGCATATAAACCAGCTCTGGCAATAATTATCCATGATTTACATTCCCCTAATAAAAAGATAAAGGCTCAGAACGGGGTAAAAATGAGAGTCAAACTATCGGTTGCTTACGGGAGACTCACCTAAAACAAAATGATCCCAAAAGGTTAAATTAAAAACTAATGGGATGGTTGGGGCGCCTGGGTGGCTCAGTTGGTGAAGACTCCAACTTCATCTTAGGTCACGATCTCGCGGTTCCTGAGTTCGAGCCCTGCATTGGGCTCACTGATGTCAGTGTGGAGCCTGCTTCAGATCCCGTCTCCTTCTCTCTCTGCCCCTCCCCGCTTGTACTCCCTCTCTCAAAAATAAATAAACGTTTAAAAAAAATTAGCTAGATGGCAAATGCAAAATGAAAACGGCAATTTTAATACCAGACAAAGCAGAAACTCTCATTCAATGTCAGAGACTCTGTCTTTTTAGGACGTACTGAAAACTCACCTCGCTGCCCCTCAGAGCTTTGGGGGGAGGGAAGGATCTGGGGGGAGCCTGATGGAAAGACTCCAGGCCAGACTGCCGGGGACCCAGCTCACCAAAGTGGCTAAGACAGGTGGTATCCTTCCCATGCCCCTGGGCCACAGATGATTGTGCTGGCATCTTACCACTTCGGGAAGATCCCCTCCCATCCTTCTCTGTGGCTTCAAATCACTTCTGTCGATCCAGAGAGAATCAGCTGAGGAAGGAAGAGACTCAGTGAGGAGGCCTTGTCAGGCCTGGCTCACCATGTCCCTTCTTCCCTCTAGGACTCCGTTTCCTTAACTGCAAAAGGAGTTTGGATTTTCTGACCTCCAAGCTTCACGTTGGCACCAACTGTCAAGGTTGCTCCTGTTCGATTTCTTTCCCCTCTTTTATTGTTGTGGTTGTTGAAATATCTGTCCCATCAGTGTTACTGATCATGTGCCAAACCTACCAGCCATGGGAGGTGTGGGCAGCCCGAGTCTCTGCCTCAGGAGCACTGTGAGCTCATGCTGCCCATCTGGTCAGCAGAGGGCACTGTAGGTGATGCCCCAGAGGGCTGCCCCTACCCGTCCTGTTCTCCCGGGGGGAGGAAGGTGCACCCAGAGCAGAGGGCTGGGGTGTCCTCTCTGGATGCTGTCCCTCACACGAGAGCCCCTTCTAACTCTGGCCTTCCCCTGACTTCCTAGACCGAGGGGCTCAACCATTTTAGCCCTCAGTTTTCTCTGAAAAATAACCCCTTCTTGTCCCTACCTTAGTTATACAGATAAAGAAAATGCCAGGTAAAGTTACTTGGGCTCCCTCTCTCTCTCTCTTCCTCCCCCACTCAGGCTCCGTCTCTCTCTCTCAAAAAATAAATGAACATTAACCCAAAAGTTAAAAAAAATATGTTAGCAAAGAAAACCCTTCTGTAACTACGACCAATATTATGAATTTGAAGCAAATACTTCCTCTTTCTACTTGTAAGTAGCTACTGAGGGATGGGAAAGTTAACCGTCTTGCCTGAGGTCTTGCACGGCAAATTAGAATTAAAAAATTAAAAAAACAACAACTACAGCTCTTCCTACTCCTTATCCTACTCCTTAGTATATGTTCCATCCACTTAAACACTGTCACCTCTCACTGTTCATATTTATTTAGGTGTGCAGTAACAATCTTGGGTTTTTTTATCGGTAAGAGATACATACCAAAATATTTACATTGGATGACATTTCATGATGTTTGGGATTTGTTTCAAAATACTGTGGAGAAATATGTAGGATGAAACAAAGCTGGCAGTAGGGTGAAATTGTTGATGGTGGGGAGAAGTCCCCTAGGGTTCATTCATTATCTTATTGTCTCTACTATTGTATAGGCTTAAAATTTTTTGTCATCAACAATAAGGTGAACTATTCTTTTCCTCTTCTTCCACACACTAATCTCTGACGCCTTTCCCCCCCTCCTACACATTTGACCACATTTTCTGATAACATCTAATCTCAGTCTGTAATCTAAGCACTGGGGGGGGGGCGGGTCATGAAAGGGCAAAGGGAAGGACAGCAGGACAGGGAGGAAGGACAGGTAACACCCATCACCTCTTGAGTCTTGGGAGAATGAAAACAATCACGCCTAAGTGAGGGTTCATTATGCTATTTTCCCCAGGCAAGGTAAAAGGCAGGGGAGGGGCTCCTCAGGGCTTTTGAGCACAGGTTGGGGTTTAATTGTACTTGGGAACTTTGCTACTGGGACCTCGCCCTGGTGACTGATCTTGCCCTGATGACTGCCAATCTACTGAGGAGAACTTGTCTAGCCAAGTCCAAGGAAAGCAAACTCACCGTCTGTGTACTCACCCCTAAAAACGTTCAAAGACTCCGAAGGAAATAGCACAAAAGGCACATTGGCGTTTGTCCCATCTGCAAAAACTGTGAACTCCAGTGAGACTTAGAAGACAAATGTGTGTCAAGAGAAGAAAAGAAAAAAATGAAATATGGTGAAACTCTTGCCAGACAGAAGGAGAGGTTGCCAAGACGCTGCTAGGTAGGGCTGAGCAAGAACAGCAGGTTCTAGACCAAGGGTAAGAGAACCAAAGAGCTGCCCACAAAAAGATTTCCAACTTTGGTAAGGAAAAGTGTAAGTAAGGTTAACTGACTGACATCCAACAAGTTTACAGGTAAAAATATGTTACAATTAATATCCTTAGTAGAGAGTTCTTATAAATGAATGAAAAAAAAAAAGACTATTGTCCCAATAGAAAAATGGGCAACGGATATGAACAGGTAATTCGAGAAATAAAAATCATCAATGACACAGGAAAAGATGCTCAACCTCATTAGTAATCAAAGAAAGGCAATATAAAATAGCAACGAGAAATATTTTTGGTCAACCGTACTGACAAAGATCTCAAAAACTGATAATATTTGAAGTTTGTGAATGTCATTACCAATAAATTGCCCAAGTTGGTTCTGTTTATGGAGGGCAATTTGATAATATATAACTAAATTTAAAATGTACATGACAGGGGGCGCCTGGGTGGCTCAGTTGGTTAAGTGTCCAACCTTAGCTCAGGTCATGATCTCGCAGTTCATGAGTTCGAGCCCTGTGTCAGACTCTGTGCTGACAGCTCGGAGTCTGGAGCCTGCTTCGAATTCTGTGTCTCCCTCTCTCTCTGACCCTCCCCTGCTTGTGCTCTCTCTTTCTCAAAAATAAATAAACATTAAAATAAAATAAAATAAAATAAAATAAAATAAAATAAAATAAAATAAAATAAAATAAAATGTATATGGGGTGCCTGGGTGGCTCAGTCAGTTAAGCATATGACTTTGGCTCAGGTCATGATCTCACAGTTCATGGGTGTGAGCCCTGCACTGGGCTCTGTGTTGACAGCTCAGAGCCTGGAACCTGCTTCAGATTCTGTGTCTCCCCTCTCTCTCTGCCCCTCCACAGCTCACGCTGTCTCTCTCTCTCTCAAAAATAAGTAAACATTTAAAATAATTTAAATGTATTTAGATTTTGGGGCACCTGGGTGGCTCAGTCAGTTAAGCGCCTGACTTTGGCTCAGGTCATGATCTCACAGTCCGTGAGTTCAAGCCCCACATCGGGCTCTGTGCTGACAGCTCAGAGCCTGGAGCCTGCTTTGGATCCTGTGTCTCCTTCTCTCTCTGCCCTTCCCCTGCTCCCTCTCTCTCTCTCTCCCTCTCAAAAATAAATAAACATTAAAAAAAATTTTAATGTATATGGATTTTTAAAAATGTGTTTATTATTAGAGACAGAGAATCCAAAGCAGGCTCTGATGCTGGGCTCCATCTCAGGACTGAGATCTCATGACCTGAGCTGAAACCAAGAGTCAGACACAACCGCCTGAGCCACCCACATGCCCCTAAAATGTATATAGGTTATGACCCAGTAGTTCCCCTTCTAGGATTTTATTCTAAGGGCACAAGGCTGTCTGTCCTGTTACCGGAGCACAATTGGAAATACCCAAAGGTCCTCAAAGGGAACTGGTCAACCTCCTGCTTTCTAATTGGTCCTTTCCATAAAATACAAACATGCTGACATCTTTCGTGTCTGTAACCTGTCCCCTCACTCCACGCCCCCAAGAGAAGTCCTGTTGCCTTCACTTCACCAACAAACTTTCCAAAGGGTCTGCGTTTTTCTCCACTTCTTACCTCCCAGCTCTCTACACCTGTGTCCATCTGTACCCCGCTGCTGCCCTAAGACCATCGGTGGTTCCGTTGAGAAATGTAATGGACTGTTCCCAGCCTCTTGAAAGTGTCTTATACTGTTGCCCACTTTCTGCTTTTGGAAATGTGCTGTTGCCCTGGCTGCCATGACCCTGGGCTCCTCTGCTTTTCCTCCTTCCACCCCAACTGCGCCTTCTCGGCCTCCTCTGCCAGCTCCCCTTCCTCAGCCCAGCGCCGCACTGTGGACCTTCCTCAGGACTTCGGCTTCTCACTCTCCATGGTCTCCCTCAGGCAGCTCAGCTTGTCCTTGGCTTTCCTCACCTCTGGCCTCTAACCAGACCTCTCTCTCCAGCTGCTGACCGGACACCCTTCATAGTCCCTCTGCCTGCTTCTGCACCCCTGGTGTCCTTCTGTTGGCCAAAGGCACCACCGTTTGCCCAAGACAAAAAGTCACCGTTGGCTTCTCTCTGCCTTGCCATGTTCAGTCAACAGTGAGGCCTGTTCATGTCATTGCACTCCTCCCCTGTCACCCTATCCAGACCACCAGCCATTCTCACGCTGCAGCCAGAGGGGTCCTCTGGGACAGGTCCAAGCATGCCCCTCTGCTACTTAAAATTGTTCCTGATTTCTCATTTCCATTAGAAAAAAAGTCCAAATCTCCAGCCTGAGCTTACAAACCAGGACAAGACTAGCTTCTTTCTTATCGCTCCCATCTTGCCTCTGGCTGTTTTTACTGAGTGTCTTGTCCCAGCGTGGGCAACCTTCCTTCCCAAGTTCTTAGATATCCTCCCCTTCTCCCACCCACCTGGTGCTGTGTGCCTTCCTTCACAGCCTTCTTGCTTCTGTTCCTCACAGAAGATGGATCTCATTACACAAACCTGCAAGGGAAACTACTAGAACAAATGTCAAGGTTGACCTATCCCTGGATGACTTTTCTCCACAAGTCCACTGACAGGGAAGATGAGGAGATGAGGACTTTTCTCCACAAGTCCATTGACAGGAAAGAGGGAGAGGGGAGGGGGAAGAGGAGAGGGAGGGGAGGAGGAGGGGGAGAGGGAAGGGAGGAAGAGTGGGAGAGGGAGGAACAAATTCTTCTCACTAGCAGAAGGTCTAGGGCCATTTTTTCACACAAGTGAGCAAACCAAGGCCCATTGGTCATCAGGGATCCTGGCTCCCCTTTCCTCCTTTCCTTCCAGAGGTGGTCTCCAGAGATTGGCCAAAGGTTTGGGAAGGGTCTCCACAGTCACTGATGACATCCACCCTCAGCATTCATTCTGTAATGCAAAAAAGCCTTTCAGGAAGACTAATGACCATGCTTTATGGGTCATGGCTCACCTGCCAGAAAATAGTGAGGAGGTTATTATTGAATTTTGACAAGCTTTGAGGGAACTCTAATAAGAGGAGAACTCCAAAACTCCCAGTGGAAATGCTCTGACCCTGGATTCAGCCAAGCCTGCCACCCCCTCCTCCCCCACCCCTATGAAACGCATGCATGTTCTTCTGGAGCCTCTGAAGTCCGGTAAATCATGTCTTCTGAATAAGTCGCAGCTTCCTGAACCCTAAGACTTCCCCAGACCCCAGAAATCCACGCGTGGGTCTTCATCGGCACTACAGAAACAGACTCCAGCTGAGCTCAATTCCTGGAGCTTCCGCTCTTGGTGAAGCTTGCTTCAAGCAGGTCAAGTGCTGTCTGACCACTGGTCTGGATGCACAAAGCCAGACCGGTCACTGCCATGAGTTCAGGAGACCCATAGCCCCTGGCTCGGCTTGGCCGTGCCCAGAAGGGCCTTGAAGAGTTCTGCATTCACCTTGGGATTCTGGATCTTGTTAAGACTGAGCTGCTAGAAACTTCTGCAAAGTTGTTCACTTGCCAAGGGCCCCAGAGCCATCGTTAGTCTGCTCCTCCAGCCAGGGGATCCCAGAACCAGATTGTCCTCAAGCTTCAGGATCTGTGGACAGAGTTCACAGACTACAACCCAGGGGAGCATGGCACCCACTGTGACCGGTAATGATGAATGCTCACTGTGAGTGCCCTGAGAACACGGGAGGGAGTTTTCCTACACAGCAGGGAAGGGCGGGGAACCCAGTGACTATCCCGTAGCTATGCCTCTTGGACAGGGGGGTCGGTACCTCTGAGGCTCTGGAGGCCACAGGAGAAGCTTGACCCATGTGCAGGCTTTCTGCTCATTCCTTGCCATTGTGATGCTCTAGGAGAGTCTCAGAGGCAGAGAACTCCAAAGGGTGCTTGCTAATGCTAAAAGGCTATTCCCATGTGCCATTTTAGGGGCTCATGGTTCCCACAGAACTACAACTATAGCCCCTGAGTAACGACCAGGCTCAATTCCCAATGCATCTCTGGAATTGCAGGAGTAGATCAGTGCCCCGTGTATGCATTCATTCTTGAGTGTCTATAAGCCAAACACACTATTCGATATTGGAAGTAGAGGCTGATGTCTTGAAACATGTTTGAATGTTCCCAAGGCCTCTTGGCTGCTAATGGGAGGACATCAGGGCCAAGTTTAAGCATCCCAGAGCGCTCTGCAGAGACCCTGGAGAATGGAGGGATGCCCTTTGACATTTACCCATGGATCAGCAGCCACAATACCTGAGTTTTTTAAGAAATATTAAGAACTATTCCCCTCCAGATATTTTAATCCTGAATGTGAAGTAGGTATAATCCCCAGCTTGAAGACTGGAGAGATTAAGCAACTAACTCCGGGTCACACAGATAAGTGATAAAGCTGGCTTTAGAACTTGGTCCTATCTGACCCTAAAGCACATGCATGCTCTTTCTTTCATGCCTCAAAGCCCTTCAGGAAAAAATATTCTTAATGCCAACCCTGGTACTTAGAAATCCTGTGCAAGATAAGGTTTCTTTTGGGAGCTTGGGATAGGCTGGGGGGATGGGGAGTGATTGCTTGCTGGGTATGCAGTTTCCTTTCAGGGTGATGAAAACATTTTGGAACCAGAGGTGATCGTTGCACAACACTGGTAATGTACGAACTGCCATTACATTCTACACTTTAAAGTGGCTCATCTTAAGTTATGTTAATTCTACCTCAATTGAAAAAAGAAATAAAGAAAATAAAAGGTCTTCTTTCATAGGCTGGGCATTGTGAGTCCTCCTCCCTTTTTGTCAAGGCACTGACACCATTGCAGCAAGGGATGGAGCTTTCTAGCAGGTAAATCCTCTGTTAATTTTCCTTAATAATCTGTCTCTGAAAGTTTCTGACCCATCAATCTGAAAACTTGGGCCCTAAGTCTTGGTGCTCTAGAGTATGTGGGGTAGCCCAGCCTCATATCACTGGCCCTACCATTGCTACAAAAAAATAAATAAATAAATAAATAAATAGGAGGAAAAATACTAAGACTCCTCTGGAGAAGTTTGTTTCAAAATATGATGTTTAGGGGGCACCTAGGTGGCTCAGTCGGTAAGCGTTTGACTCTTGATTTTGGCTCAGGTCATGGTCTCACGGTTTGTGGCATCAAGCCCACGTCGGGCTCTGCACTGACAGCATGAAGCCTTCTTGGGCTTCTCTCTCTCCCTCTCTATCTCTGCCCCTCCCCACCCCTCTCACTCTAGCACACGTGTGTCCTCTCTCTCCAAATAAATAAATATTTAAAAAAGAAAATAAAAGATGATGCTTACGTAGGCTCAGGTGATGGAACTCCCTGGATTTTAGTCAGGGCAAGTCAGAAACTCAGATTCCCTTGTGTTATCACAGAGGCAAAGGAACACAAGCCTGAAGTCAAGTGATGGGCTTTGGTTCAGGGAATAATTCCAGGACAGGGCTGCAGAGGAGACCCTTCAGACAGGGATTACCTAAAATGTCATTTTCTGTTGTTTCACTTAAGTAATATAATTGTGTTAAAAAAAAAAAAAAACTTTCATGTGCCCATGGTATCTCATTCCTGGAAACCCACAGCCTCTTGCTGAAATAGGAAAGTGAGCAGAGGATCATGGACAACAAGAGCTGTGTGCCAGGGGGCCAGGCCAAGGCCTCTGAATAGAAGAGTGGAAGCAATACCATGGTTTCTATCCTAAACTCCTCTGGACCAAGTCACAGGAGAGTCCCATGTTGGGTAGGAGGACTGCACAGAGAACTGCAGGGAAATTTCCTCCAGTCTCCGGCTGAGCACTGACCAGAGGACAGACGAGAGGAAGACACTTGTCCAGGGAAGGAACAACCAGAAAGCTGTAAGCCAAACAATTCCTGAAGTACACACAGCACCGGGAATGGTTCCAGGAGCTGAAGGGGGAGACCTCATAACACCCAGGGCAGCACCTTAGTAGTGGAAATGAATTAGCCCTAGATTAAAGCCTGTTATGGACCTGCCCCAACAGAGCTTAAAAGCAGGCCTCAAAAGGATCAAATCAATGGGGCATGTGGGTGGCTCAGTCAGCTGGGCATCTAACTCTTGCGATTGGCTCAGGTCATGATCTTACAGTTCGTGAGATCAGCCCCTGGTGTCAGTGCAGAGCCTGCTTGGGATTCTCTCTCTCCCCTTCTCTCTGCCCCTCCCTTGCTTATTCTCTCTCTCTCTCTCTCTCCCCCCACCAAAATAAATAAATAATGTTTATTGTTTATTTATTTTTGAGATAAAGAGAGTGCAAGCAGGGGAGGGGCAGAGAGAGAGGGAGACACAGAATCTGAAGCAGCCTCCAGGCTCCGAACCATCAGCACAGAGCCCAACACAGGGCTCAAACTCATGAACCATGAGATCATGACCTGAGCCGAAGTCAGATGCTTAACCAACTGAGCCACCCAGGTGCCCCGATAAACATTTTTTTTTAAATGGATGAAACTGATACCAGGTAACTACCTGCATGCCAGAGCACAGCTCAGCACTACATAAATGCAATAAAATCCATCATCCATCAGGGTAAACTTGACAATGTCTGGCAGCCAATCAGATATTAATTACTATGCATGCAAAAAAGCAGCAAATATGGCCCATATCCTGGAGGAACACAGATCCAGTATTGACAGAGATCACGGAATTAGCTGACACGAATATGAAAAAGCTATCATAAATTCCATATGTTAGAAGCTAGAGGAGAACAGGAACAAGATGAAGAGAGAAATGGAAGACATTAAAAAAAAAGACCCATCTAGAGATGACAATGACAATACTTAGGTCAAAAACTACACTAGATAGGATAAACAACTGATTGAACACTGTAGAAGAAAAGATCAGTGACTTTGAAGACACAGCCATAGAAATTGTCCAAAATGAGGAATAGAGAGAAAAAAGACTGACAAAAAATGGGCAGAGCACCTGTGAACTGTGGAAATATCGACCACTCTCACATATGTGCTATTGGAGTTGCTGAAGGAGAGACAGAAAAGGTAGCTGAACACATAGGCCCTTTTCCCAGTGAACACTGGATGATAGTTTTCCATGTACCTTAAAATAGTGCCCACATTCCTTATGTTGACCTACAAAATTGTACCCACCTGCCCTGCTCACCACTCCAATGTTAGCTCCACCAACCTCTCCTTCACCCACTTCCCTCCGGCCATGCTGGACTACTTAGCTCTTCAGACTTTCCCCAGCCTGGGCTTTTCCACTTGTTGTTCCCTCCACCCAGAAGGCTCTCCACACTCCCAGCTGACTCCCACCTCTCCTTTGGATCTTAGCTGAGCATCACATCCTCAGAGAAATCCTCCCTGACTTCCCAACCAGACACAGTCCCCTAAGCATCCTTAGCACGCACACTGCTCCTCGGCAGCAATCTGTACACTTAAGATGAATCAGTTATGACTTTAATGTCTTTTTCCTTAGAGTGTTGCTTGTCACAACATTCCAAATGCTCAGGCTAGTGCCCCTCAGCTGGAAAGTGGCAGAGATGAGGCTTTGCTGCTGCATTCATCTTGCTCTCAAACTGTCTCTGTTGTGACAAGCAATCCCCAGGCTTGATTGCTGCCTCCTTGACACAGAATAACTATCTCGACTTAGTCCATGGTTGCCCCTCTAATATCTACCAGCAAGTACCCATCTTTTCTATGAGTAAAATGGGCCAGGAAAGCCCTTGGAGAGGGCCAGAGACACCCTTGGATTAGTCAGGACTCTCTGAAGAAACAGAATAGGATGAGTGTATATATACATACATAGAAAGAGATTATTTAAAAGAATGGTCTCATATGATAATGGAGGCTGGCAACTCTAAAATCTGCAGGGTGGGCAGGCTGGAGGCCCACAGAAGAGCCAATGATGCAGTTCAGGTCTGAATGGCCCCTTTTGCTTGAGGGAAGTCAGTCTTTTGTTTTATTAAGACCTTCAACTGATTGGATGAGGCCCACCCAGATTATGGAGGGCACTGTGCCTCACTTCAAGTTCACTGATTTAAATGTTAATCTCATGCTCAAAACAGCCTCAAAGAAACACCCTCTGGAATAGTGTTTAAGCAAACACCTAGGCACCATGGCACAGCCAAGTTGACAAATAAATCACCCTCCAGAATAGCGTTTCAACAAACATCTGGGCACCATGCACAGCCAAGTTGACACATAAAATTAAGCATCTAAGAACTCTTCAAACACACCTTCTGTGAAGCTCTCCCCCATCCAAGTATGAATGAGGGGTTGATCTTATTCATTTCTGTGTCTCCTGAAAGCAGATGTATGTGCTTAACAGATGTTTCCTCTGTTCCTTTATTTCCTCTTTCCCTGTTGTCTGTCCTTTTCTCTCCCTTCTAAGAAGTCTGTCCCAGGACTGAGTGAACGACTGTCTTTGACTCTCTGTACTGGACCGGTTTACCTTTCTTTCCCATGCTCCTGGTCTTCATCCTTGGTTGACATTTTACATTTATTAATGAAGGCAAAATTGATTATCCTACTAGCCAGTGGGCATTTCCTCTCTCCCCACAAAGCCTCTCTCCTGACCAGTCCATCTATGTACCTCAGTAGGGCTATTAGTTTGCGTTGTTGCTTTGGGATGAACGGTTAAGCTGTGGGTTATGGGAAACCTTAAATAGTGGAATGGAGAGGGTTCTCTTCTGGGCTCCAGTACTCACTTGAGCCGCAGTTCATTCACATTCTTTGTGGAATATCCTCCTGGATTTTTGGTCAAAGCTAAATGGATGGCCATCCACTGGCATAGGACTGGGGGTGGAGGGAGAGGGTTTGGGAGTGTGAGCAGTCCATGGGCTTCCATTAGTCTCTGAGGTGGCCTCCCCGTCTTGCTCCTACCCTCTGTCTGGAGGTTCCCTAACTCCCTAGGATTCTGCTCAGCGGCTTGGCCATATCCTCCAGTGCTTATTCTTGGCTCCATTTTGTTCATCAAGACATTTCTAGCTACGTTATATCTTCCAGAAATTCACAGAAATCCTTTATCTGCTGAAAGCCTATCCTGTTCTCCTCAGTTTTATGACTTTAGCTTTCTGTTTATTTTTCTAATTTTAATGGAGTATCAGGATGGGGACAAGAGGTATGTGGAGACTGACACATGTATTCAGTTCGCTGTGCTGCATGGGAAGTCCAGAATAACCTCAGAAAAGGTGAACTTTCTTCTTTTTACAAGGTGTTGATCCATCAGAGTTCAAATGTCCCAAGAGAGGTACTACTTGCTGTTATCAACATTTATATCTTTGTGTTTGTGAAGGCTGTGAGCACATCTTCTGATTCACAGAGCAATGGAGATCTGTCCAGATGTCAACATTCATGAAGTGTTGTCCATACAGAACTTGCTTACTCCACATAGAAATCTAACGGTGGAGGTACTAAAAACCTCCACCTTTTTTAATGTTTATTTATTTTTGAGAGAGAGAAAGAGCGCACCCAAGTGAATGAAGGGCAGAGAGAGAGGGGGACAGAGGATCCCAAGCAGGCTCTGCGTTGTCAGAATAGAGCCTGACATAGGGCTCGAACTCCTTAACTGTGAGATCATGACTTTAGCTGAAGTCAGACGCTTAACCAACTGAGCCATCCAGGCACCCCTAAAAACTTCCATCTTTTTTAAAAAAAAGTTTTTTTTTTTTTTTAACGTTTACTTATTTTTGAGACAGAGAGAGACAGAGCATGAACAGGGAAGGGGCAGAGAGAGAGGGAGACACAGAATCTGAAACAGGCTCCAGGCTCTGAGCTGTCAGCACAGAGCCTGACGCAGGGCACGAACTCACAGACCGTGAGATCATGACCTGAGCCGAAGTCGGATGCCCAACCGACCAAGCCACCCAGGCGCCCCAAAACTTCCATCTTTAAACAAAATTTTTTTAATGTTTATTTTTTTATTGTTTTGGTTTTTTATTGTTTTATTGTTATTTTTTTTTATTTTTTTATTTTTGAGAGACAGACACTGAGAGAGAGAGACAGAGCATGAGTTGGGGAAGGGCAGAGAGAGGGAGACACAGAATGGGAAGCAGGCTTCAAGCTCAGAGCTATCAGCACAGAGCCCAACACAGGGCTCAAACTCACAAGCCATGAGATCATGACCTGAGCCAAAGTTGGACACTTAACCTGCTGAGTCACCAGGTGCCCCAAAACTTCAATCTTAAATATGAGGCAATTGGGGCTTGGAAAGGCAATTAACATTTGGAAATAGTCACTGTTTTTATTTATTCAATAAATATTTATCCAGGGCTTTCTATCTGCCAGTCACTGTTCTGGGGCCAGGGATACAGGGGTAAACAAGAGAAAGTACCTATCCTCTTAGACTAGGTGTAGGTGGATGACAAACAGATAAATATATAGTATATTGGTTGATGACTGCGTTACTGGGAAGAATAAAGCTGGAAAGGGGGAGGAGCCAGGAGTTGAAGTGGAGTACTCTGTTATACTAGGTGGGAAATCCTTCTGAAAAAGGTAACATTTGAAACCCAAAGAACAATGCCAGCCCCCTTTTGGATAAAGGATAACTAAAAAATGAGGGGCCCCTGGGTTGGCTCAGTCGGTTAAGCATCCAACTCTTGGTTTCGGCTCAAGTCATGATCTCATGTTCAAGTCCCAAGTCAGGCTCTACATTGACAGTGTAGAGCCTACTTGGGATTCTTTCTCTCTCTCTCTCTCTCTCTCTCTCTCTCTCTCTCTCTCTCTCTCTGCTCCTCCCCTGCTCATACTCTCTCTCTCTCTCTCAAGATAAATAAACATTTTTTTAATTAAAAAAAAAGGAGAAGTAAAAAATGAGTTTTCTTTTAAGAGGGAATCCACTTTAATGAACTGGAGACAATGAAGGAAACCCTTGGACTAAAATGTACTTTGATTATTTAGACACTGTGTGGGAACTTCTGTGAGAAGATGACTTTCCAATCTTAGAGAACGATACCAGATCCTTTTTTTTTTTTAATTTTTTTAATTTTTATTTATTTTTGAGGCAGAGAGAAACAGAGCATGAACGGGGGAGGGGCAGAGAGAGAGGGAGACACAGAATCGGAAGCAGGCTCCAGGCTCCGAGTTGTCAGCACAGAGCCTGATGCGGGGCTCGAACTCACGGACCGCGAGATCGTGACCTGGGTCAAAGTCGGACGCTCAACCGACTGAGCCACCCAGGCGCCCCCGATACCAGATCCTTGATTAGCTGATGAACCAACTCAGGCAACAGTGGCTTGTAAAACTACCGTTCAATCTGTTCTGTCCTCCACTGTAGATTTGCGCTTCCTACCATTTGACATAAAGAGATAACAACTCTCTTGTCAATTTTTTTAAGTTTGTTTATTTATTTAAGTAATCTCTCCACCCAACATAGGGCTCAAACTCATGATCCCGAGATCATGTCACATGCTCTTCCGACTGAGCCAGCCAGCCGCCTTCCTTATCAAATTGTTTGACTACAATCTGGCTTTACCATCTAAAATATAAACTTTTGTCTTGATAGACAGCAAGGTTTGTAAAATAGGTTTTAAATATTTGTAAAAAGCCACAAAACATTATACCACCATTTATGTAAAAAATAGTAAAAAGTACACACACACACACACACTCATATTCACAAACATACGCTATCGCACACTGCAAAAATTGCCACTAATTCTTCTCATACCTGCATGTATGCCCTTTTGCAATATGACTTTACAGCTCTTTCCTCCAAGATGTGGAGTCAGCTTTTTCAGATCCCTGAGATCCAGACTTGCCCTGTGTGATGGGAGGTATGTGGCTGTCATGCCCGCTGACAGTGAGCCAACTTCCAGAGATGTGAAGATTCCCTCATCCAAACAGCCTGCCAACTGGGAGACATGTGACCAGGGCCATTCTAGACCATCCACCCCACTGAACAAGCCCGGGTGAGAACTGCCCAGCTGGCTCACAGCATCTTGAGTGGATACAAATGCTTGTTGTTTTAAGCCATTAAGTTTTGGAGTGACTGTTTTGCTGCATAGGCAGCAAGAGCCAACATATCCATGTGGAGGGTATCTCTGGAAAGATTTCTTTACTGGTTACACTGGTTGCCTGGGTCAGGGGCAGGGATAAGAGGAAGAATTTTACTGCATTCCTTTGGGGTCCTTTTGAATTTTGAACCATATGAATGTACATACTATATTCTGAAAAAATGCAATTCTAAAATGTGAAAATTATAGAGCATGACTGCTGTAGAAGAGAGCATCAGTTCATAAAATGTGCTTTTTGTTATTACTTCAAAAGTAACTGAACTGAAAATGAACATATGGAGCTTGTTTTCCTTTCTCAAGTTGATCTAAGATCTTTGTCCTCCAGCACAACAGCCTAAATGCACTATCTGGTATTTGAGACAACAGCCCAGTCTCTTGTCCTTTCCATTGTGGCTTTAATACAAGTGCAGCCGACAGTTTCCAAAGCTCTTACACCATGAAGCATTGTTTTGTCTTCATCTTGCCAAGGATCTTTCTCTGAAGTCCACATTCTTTCCACTATATATAGTGCAGCCTCCTTCTTGGGGCAGAAGGAATGAGAGCTCTGGCATCTACACTAGATCGATTGTGCGTGACAACCTTGAATTGGCTCAAGGGGAAAAAAAGGAGGAATGTGTTGCCTCACTAAATTCAAGGAAAGGTAGAACCGTGGAAAAGTGGGAATGAAAGGGGGCCTGGGAACAGGTGGATCTAGGGACTTGAAGGCTCCAAGTTTCCCCCTTCTGTTTCTTGTTAACATCACGTCATTCGCTCTCCATGCCGACCAGTTTTTGGTGGATAGACCGCTGGACATCACCGGGTCTTAGATCTTACGGCTTGATGCACTGGACCGTGAGGTGTAAACTCACATGAGTAAGGAAGGGCTCTGGCTGGCACTCCCTCCTTGGATCAAGTTTCCATGCTTGGATGAATCAACTATGGCCTAGAGATGGAGCTCAAGTAATCCACATGTTAGAATAATGGAAGGAGCCGTTTTTAAAGGAGAAGCATGTTGTTTCCAGAAGAAAAGAGAATGCTGGGTGTACAGCTAGAATCTAAGGGCAGAAACAAGACAGGCTTTGGAGTCAAGACAGGCCTAGGTCTGTGTCCTAGCATTGCTGCCACTACCGTAGGACTCTGAGCAGGTTACTCTTTTTCTTTTTTTAATGTTTATTTATTTATTTTGAGAGAGAGCGAGAGCGCGAGCAGGGGAAGGGCAGAGAGAGAGGACCCCAAGCAGGTTCCACACTGTCAGCCCCAAGCCCAGTGCAGGGCTCCAATTCACAGACTGTGAGATCATGACCAGTGCCGAAATCAAGAATTGGACGTTTAACCGACCAAGCCACCCAGGCACCCCGGTTACTTACTCAACTTCCAAGGCTCAGTTTTGTCACCTCTAATATCTACCCTATCAGGTTGTTTGATATATTAGCAATAATATGCCTAGCATATACAGCGGGGCCTCCATGCTGATGATTATTCTTTGCTCTCTTGCTTAGGACCCGTACTAAAGATATCTACTGTGGACCTTTCTGCGACACAAAAGCTACTTGCGCATAAAGTCTCAGAATATTAGGGTTGGAAGTTATTTAGTCAGCCCGAGTGCTGGTCCATGAACTGGAATCAGATAGGATAGAGTTTGCAGCAGCTAATGGAAAAGTCAGAAAAATAAAGGAAATGTAGAGTTCTCCATAAAACTTAGGGTATTCAATTTATTTTTTATTATTTTTTTTAACGTTTATTTATTTTTGAGACAGAGAGAGACAGAGCATGAGCAGGGGAGGGGCAGAGAGAGAGGGAGACACAGAATCTGAAACGGGCTCCAGGCTCTGAGCTGTCAGCACAGAGCCCGACGCGGGGCTTGAACTCACGGACCGCGAGATCATGACCTGAGCTGAAGTCGGCCGCTTAACCGACTGAGCCACCCAGGCGCCCCAGGGTATTCAATTTAAAGAATTACCTTTTATTTAAATATTACATCCTAAAATTTTTTTTAAAAAAAACTTACATCCTAATGTTTTGTGCCAAAATGTTTGTTTATAACAAAATGGTTATAGTAGATGGAGTTTAAAATATATTTATTCAACAAAATGAAAAGTTGATAACTCCATCCTGATTCCCATTTTTAATTTATTTCTTCATGAAAAAAACCCACAAAAGCACAAGAACCACGGATCTAGTCCAACTTTTCATTTTCAAGTAGAACAGAAATCAAGCCCTGGAGCGGTTCCATGACTTGCTCAAGGCCCTGGAGTTAGACAACGGGTACTGCAGAGATGGTCCAGCACTGACTCAAGGTAGGTTACCTCTATTATGGAACAGATGGTTTTTGATTTTTAAGGGCTATTTTATTTTATTTTATTTTATTTTATTTTAATAGACTTTATTCTTTAGAGCAGTTTTATGTTCACAGCAAAATCGAGCAGGAAGTATAGAGAGTTCCCACATAATCCCTGTCCCTACATGCACACAGCCTCCCCCACTATCAACATCCTCCACCAGTGGTACATTTGTTACAACTGATTAACCTGTATTGACACATCATTATCACCCAAAGTCCATAGTTTAGGGTCCACTCCTGGGGCTGTACACTCTATGGGTTTGGACAAATGCATCATGACATGTATCTACCATTACAGTATCATACAGAATAGTTTTATTGCCCTAAAAACCCTCCATGCTCCACCTTTTTATCCTTCCCTGTCCCACTAATCCCTAGCAACCACTGATCTTTTCATTGTCTCCAGAATTTTGCCTTTTCCAGTATGTCATGTAATTGGTATCATACAGTATGCAATGGACTGAATATTTGTATCTCCCTCAAAATTCATTATGTTGGACCTGATCTCCAATGTGATGGTATTTGGAGATGGCACCTTTGGAAGGTGATTAGTTAATTAGGGTGGAGCTCTCATGAATGGGATAGAAAAATGAACGGGCCCTTATAAAAGAAACTCTCAACCCTCCAGCCATGGAGGTGAAAGCAAAAAGACAGCCATCTAGGAAGTGGACCCCTTCACTAGACACCCATTCTGTCAGCACCTTGATCTTGGACTTCCCAGCCTCCAGAATTATGAGAAATTTCTGTTGTTTTAAAGATATCCAGTCTGTGGTATTTCTGTTATATCAGCCTGAGTAGACTAAGTCTGGTTCCTTCCACTTAGCAATATGCATTTAAGTTCCTTCCACTTAGCAATATGCATTTAAGTTCCTTCCACTTAGCAATATGCATTCAAATGAGGCTTGATACCTCGTTTTCTTTTTAGCATTAAAAAGACCATAGTTTGTCCGTCCATTCACTTACTGAAGGACATCTTGGTTACTTCCAGTTTTTGGTAATTATGAATAAAGCCAAACATTGGTTTTAGCGCTGTAAACATTGGTTGCATATTTTTGTGTAGACATAAGTTTCAACTCAGTTGAGTAAATACCTAGGAGTGCAAAGCCCGGATCATGTGGTAAGACTATGTTTAGCTTTGTAAAAAATTGCCAAACTGCCTTACAAGGTGGCTGTACCATTCTGCATTTCCACCAAGCAGTGAATAAGAATTCCTGTGGCTCTACATCACTGGCAGCATTTCGTAATATAGGTGTTTTGGATTTTTGCCATTCTAAGAGGTGTGTAGTGGCATCTCACTGATGTTTTAATTGCAATTCTCTAGCTACATATGATGTTGAGCATCTTTTCGTATGCTTATTGCCATCTGTATATCTTGTCTGGTGTCTGGTCAAGGCTTTCACCCATTTTTAAATCAAGTTGTTTGTTTTCTTATTTTTTCCAGTTTTATGGGATATGTTTGATGTATGGCATTGTACAAGTTCAAGATGTACAACATGATGATTTGATATACATACATATGGCAAAATGATTATCACAATAGGGTTGGTTAACATATCCATCACTTCAGAGTTACCTTGGTGTGTGTGTGTGTGTGTGTGTGTGTGTGTGTGTGTGTGGTGAGAACATTTAAGATCTACTTTCGTAGCAACTTTCAAATATACAATATAGTCACTCTGCTGTACATTAGAGCCCCAAAACTTATTCATCCTACAACTGGATGAATTTTTCGTACCCTTGACTGCCATTACCCATTTTCCTCATCCCCCCATCAATCTACTTTCTGTTTCTATGAGTTTGGTTTTTTTTAGATTCCACATAGAAGTGAGATCACACAGTATTTGTCTTTTATTGTTTGGCTTATTTCACTTAGAATAATGCCCTCAAGGCCCATCCATGTTGTCACAAATGGCAAGAGTTCCTCCTTTGTTTGTGACTGAATAACATTATATTGTGTATGCCACATTATTTTGTATCCATTCATCCATCAACATATACTTGGGTTATTTTCATGTCTTGGCTATCGTGAATAATGCTACAATGAACATTGGTGGGCAGATTATCTCTTCAAGATAATGACTTCATCTCCTCTGAATCCAAAGTGGGATTGCTGGATCATATGGTAGCTGTATTTTTAATTTTTTGAGAAACTTCCATATTGGTTCCCGTACCAACAACATTCCTACCGACAGCACGCAAGGGTCCCTCTTTCTCCATATCCTCACCAACACTTGTTATGTCTTGTCTTTTTGAGAACAGCCATCCGAACAGGTGTGAAGTAGTATCTCATTCTGGTTTTGATTGGTGTTTCCCTGACAATTAGTTATGTTGAGCACCTGTTCATGTACCTGTTGGCCACTTGTATATCTTCTTTGGAAAAAATCTCTATACAGGCCCTTTGCCCATTTTTAAATTGGATTATGTGTTTCTTTTGCTATTGAGTTGTATGGGTTCCTTACATATTTTAGATATTAACCCCTTATCATATATATGGTTTACAAATATTTTCTCCCATTTTTTTCTTTAATTTTTGAGTTTCAGGAGTTCTCTGTATATTTTAGGTAACAGTCCTGTATCAGATATGTCTTTTGTAAACATTTTTTCCAAGTCTGTGGCTTGTCTTCTCATTTTCTTGACAGTGTCTTTCACAGAACATAAGTTTTAAATTTTAATAAAGTCCAGTTTATCAATTATTTCTTTCATGGATCATGCCTTTGGTGTTATATGTAAATGCCATCACCAAACCTGAAATCATCTAGATTTTCTCATGTTATTTTCTAGGAGTTTTATAATTTTGTATTTCACACTTAAGTCTATAATCCATTTTGAGTTAATTTTTGTGAAGGGTCTAAGCTCTGTGCCTAGATTCATTTTTTTTGTATGTCGATGTCCAGTTGTGCCAACACCATTTGTTGAGAACCATCTTTTCTCCACTGTATGCCTTTGCTTCTCTGTCAAAAACTAGTGACGATATGGGGCACTTGGGTGGCTTAGTAGGTTAAATGTCTGACTCTTGATATTGGCTCAGGTTGTGATCTCGTGGTCATGAGACCGAGCCCCGTGTTGAGCTCTGTGCTGAGAGTGGAGCCTGCTTGGAATTCTCCCTCTCCCTCTCTCTGCCCTCCCCTGTTCTCTCTCTCTCTCAAAATAAATAAATAAACTTAGAAAAACAACAACAACAGTGACTATATTTGTGTGGGTCTATTTCTAGACTCTACTCTGTTCCATTGATTTAATTTATTATTTTGCCAATACTACACTCTTATGATTACTGTAGCTTTATAGTTAAGCCTTGAAATTGTGTTATCATTTTTTATTAGTATCACAAGAAATGTTCATTTTGAAAATCAGAAAATACAGACAAGCATTTGTAAAACATTAAAAAAATGCTTATCCTGTCCACCCAGAAGCAACCGCCTTTGCTAGCACTGTGAACATTCTTCAAGATTCGTGTGTGTGTGCAGGCATGTGTGTGTGTAAACATATGTATAATTAAATGGAATAGCCCTAGTCTCATGGAGATCCCAGTATGGAGGCGACACAGCCACTACACAATAGTTACAAGAGAGTGAATTGAAGCCTGAGCATTAAGGAGAGATACAGGTTCTAGAGTGACCTGACAGCCAAGAAGTTTGTGTGGAATTAGGTGAAAAGGGAGCGAGGAGTGATAGCAAAATGTTTCTGGAAGTGAGAAGAGACCGCTGAAGGCACAGAAGTGAGAGAGAACTTGGCAGTTTTGAGGATGTGAAAGAAGTTCAGTAGGTCTGGAGCACAGAGACAGTCAAGGGCTGGAGGAGTAGAAGGGAGAATTCCATACTAGAAGAGTGAAAGATAAGGCTGGAGGGGCAAGGAGGCATAGCTCACAAAGGGCCTTGCAAGTTATGTTAAGGAGTTGGGCTTTATCTCAAGGCAGTGAACAGCCATGAGGTTGGCTGGCCATGGGAGAAAGGGAATTAGAGAGTGGCAAGACTGGACGTAGGAGGTGAGCACTCATTCCGTCCACATACCTACTGAATAGCTACTATGTGGCGGGTGCTGTTCTACATGTTGGAAGGACAGCCGTGTACAAGAAAGAAAAAAGTCTTGCTGTCATGGTCTCTGTATTTTAGTGGGGCAGACAGACAACAAACAACTTCAGACAGCAATACGTGCTGCGAAGAAACAAAAATCAGGTAATAGAGAGCAATTGATAGACGGCAGGAAGATGTGGGGACGCCACAGAGAGACAGGTTATGCGTGGTGTTAGAGAGCTGGAAGCAAAGATGTGGTCCATCCCCTGGGTGAGGATGCAGTTTTGCTGGTACAGAGTATGGTTAAGAACTAGCAGACCCAGGGTATATAAAGATGCCCTTAAATGGAAACACACAGATTGTTAGTGTAGTCTTCCCACTTGATGGTGTAAGCCTGGGTTTAAAAAAGTAGTGATGTGGCAAGAATTTGGTTTCCTTCTCAATTCTGGAGGACCCTCCTTATGCAGAGGGATCAGGGAGCCAGTGAAAAGCTGAGACAGATGCACATCTCCACTCCGTAGCTATAGCACTTCCTACAAATCCTGTATCATAGGCTAAATAAATTAGGAATTTATAGGAGCGTATGTGCGTGTGTGTGTGCACGTGTGTTCACTTTTTGCTGACCTCTCATCTAATCTGGAACATTGCAGGAAGGCAAGGAAGGCCTTTTTGAGGTATAAGCACATTTATTTAAGCTAAGAACTGAAAAAGGAGCCAGACTTACAAAATGTTGAGGGAGAGCATTCCAAGAAGAGAGAACAAAAGGGTGGTGAATTTGGAGTGTCTGGGCTGCTAGAAGAACTCTGTGGCTGGAATGTACAATGACTGCGTGGGAACCAGTTGTCAATGGGGTTTGAGAGTGAAGCAGTGCCCAGATCACTCAAGATCTTAAAAGTGGAGGGCGCCTGGGTGGCTCAGTCGGTTGAGCGTCCGACTTCGGCTCAGGTCATGATCTCATGGCTCCTGGGTTCGAGCCCGGCATCGGGCTCTGTGTTGACAGCTCAGAGCCTGGAGCCTGCTTCGGATTCTGTGTCTCCCTCTCTCTCTGCCCCTCCTCAGCTCACCCTCTGCCTCTCTCTCTCAAAAATAATAAATAAATAAATAAAACATTAAAAATTTTAAAAAGTATCTTAAAATTCTTGGCAAGGTGTTTATATTTCAAGTACACTGAGAAATCACTAGGAGGGGTTTTAAGCAGGGGGGTGGAATTATCTGTCTTTTTATTTATTTTTTTTAAGATTACTTTGGCTGGGGCGCCTGGGTGGTTCAGTCGGTTGAACAACCAACTCTTGGTTTCAGCTCAGGTCACAGTTCGTGGGATCGAGCCCTGCCTCAGGGTCTGCGCTAGCCATGTGGAGCCTGCTTCGGATTCTCTCTCCCCTTCTCTCTGCCCCTTCCCTGCTGGTTCTCTCTCTCTCTCAAAATAAACATTAAAAAAAAATTACTTTGGCTTATGTGTAAAGAATGGATTTCAAAGGGGCAAGATTAGAAACACGGAGCCTAGTTAGAAGACTATTGTAGAATTCCAGACAGAAGATAGAAGTGGCTTTAATAAGGGCAGAAATGCTGGCAGTGTAGGGAAGTGGATAAATTCAGAATTTTCTGGAGGTAGAATCAAGACCTATGAATGAATTGGATGTATCAGGGAAGGGGTGGCGGTGGTGATGAAGGACTCAGAGAAATCAAGGAAGGCTCTGGTCTCTGGCCTGAGAACTAGGTAGATAATGATACCATTTCCCAGATGGGGCAATGGAGTAGATGTAGGAATAAAAAATCAAAAATTCCATTTTTAACATTAGGTTTGAAGTACCTATTAGACATTCACATGGAGATGTCAAATTATTTTCATTATAAAGACTTTTTATATCTCTTTTAAAATATATCCCTAAATATTTCATACATTTGCTCCTACTGTAAATGGTAGTTTCAAATTTCATTTTCCATTTTTCCTTTGCTAGTATACAGAAATACAATTGATTTTTATATATTGGCCTTGTATCCTGTGAACTTGTTAAATTATTAGTGCTAATGGCAGGTTTTTTGGTTTTGTTTTTGTAGGTTCCATAGAGTTTTCTACATACACATCACCTTGTCTGTGAATATTAAGTTTCACTTTTTCCTTTTCAAACTTTTTTGTCTTGCCTATGCAGCTGGGTAGACTGTCCAGTACAATGTTGAACAGAAGTAGTGAGAACAGACATTCTTGTTTTCTTTTCTGTCTGAGAGAGAGAGAGAGGAAGAGGGAGAGAGGGAGAGGGAGAGGGAGAGGGAGACGGAGAGGGAGAGGGAGAGAGGGAGAGAGGGAGAGAGGGAGAGAGGGAGAGAGAGAGAGAGAGAGAGAGAGCGAGCATTTCGTCTTTCACCATTAAGCATGTTAGCTGTAAGTTTTTCATAGATGCCTTTATCAGATTAAGGGAGTTCCTTTCTATTCCTAGGTTTTTGGAGGTTTCTATAATGAAAGATGTTGAATTTTGTGAAATGCTTTAATTAGTATCTACTGTAAAATTATTGTTCAGTTTTTCTCTTTTATTCTGATGTGTTGAATTGCATTGATTTTCTTTCTTTTTTTTTTTTTTTTAAATTTTTTTTTCAACGTTTTTTATTTATTTTTGGGACAGAGAGAGACAGAGCATGAACGGGGGAGGGGCAGAGAGAGAGGGAGACACAGAATCGGAAACAGGCTCCAGGCTCCGAGCCATCAGCCCAGAGCCTGACGCGGGGCTCGAACTCACGGACCGCGAGATCGTGACCTGGCTGAAGTCGGACGCTTAACCGACTGCGCCACCCAGGCGCCCCATTGATTTTCAAATTTTAAGCCAGCCTTACATTCTTGAGATAAACTGCACTTTAGATCCTTTTTATATATTGCTGATTTGATTTCCTAATATTTTAATAGGAAATTTTATGCTTATGTTTATAAGGAATATTGGTTTGGAATTTCTTGTTCTTGTAATGTCTTTGTTCAGATTTTGCTCAGGGTTACACTGGCTTTCTAAAATGATATTCCTTTCTCTATTATTCAAGAGTATCCATGTAGGATTGCTATTACTTCTTCCTTAAACATTTGATGGACTTAACCAGTGAGGAATCCTGGGTTATATGGGAAGATTAAAATTTTGTCTTTCTAATATGGGGATATTTAGATTAAGGTTTTCTAAATGTTCATTTCATTAAGTTGTTATTTGATGGAATTTGTCCATCTAAGTTGTTTATTAAACAAAATTATTCATAGTGTTCCCTTACTATTTTTTTTTTTAAGTCTGAAAGATCTGTAGTAATGTCTCCTTTTTCATTTTTAATGTTGGTAATTTGTGTTTTCTTTTTTTCCTTCATCATTCTTGCCAGAGATCTACCAATTTTCTTTTTTTTTCCAAAAAACTAAATTTTGTTGTATTAATTTATCAATTTTGTTTTATTTTTTCAAAAAACTAAATTTTTATTGTATTGGTATTCTCTACTTGTATTTTATATTTCACTGATTTTTATACTTCTTTTCCAAAATAAGCCTTTAAAGCCATATGTTTTCTCTAAGCACTGCTTTACATGTATCCTACAATTTTTGATATATTGTGTTTTCATTATCATTCAGCTCAAAATATTTTTCTTTCTTTTTTAAAAGTGTTTATTTATTTAATTTGAAAGAGAGAACATGAGCAGGGGAGGCACGGAGAGAGAGGGAGAGAGAATCCCAGGCAGGCTCTGCATTGTCAGCACAGAGCCCAATGTGGGGCTTGATCTCACAAATCATGAGATCTTGACCTGAGCCAAAATCAAGAGTCAGACTCTCAACCAGCTGAGCCACCCAGGCACCCTGAAATATTTTCTAATTCCTTGTGATTTCTTTGATTTATGAGTTAGCTGGTAATATGTTAATTTCTTCATTATTTGGGGGTTTTCTGAACATTTTGTTGTAATCAACTCCAAAGTTAACACTGCTGTGGTGAAAGAATATACTCTGCATGATTTCAATTGTTTTACAATTAGTTATATATTTATTTTATGGCACGTAGTCTAATTTGAAGAATGTTCAACGTATTCTTGAAAAGAATATGTATTTAGTAGTTATTTGATGCAGTGTTTGATAAATGTCAATCGGTCAAGGTGGTTGATGGTATTGGTCAAATATTCTATATCTTTACTAGTTTGTGTGTGTGTGTTCTATAAATTACAGAGGAAGTATTAAAACCTCTATTATTACGGGCTTTTCTACTTCTCCCTTTAGTTCTGTCAATTTTTGCTTCATGTCTTTTAAAGCTCTGTTATTAATTGCATATAAATTTTGGATTTTTATTTCTTCTTGATGAATTTTTTCTTCATTATTTTATATGATATCAATTAATATAGCCACTCCAGCCTTCTTCTTTTTTCTTTCTTTTTCAACGTTTACTTATTTTTGAGAGAGAGAGAGAGAGACAGAGTGTGAGCAGGGGAGGGGCAGAGAGAGGGAGAGACACAGAATCCAAAGTAGGCTCCAGGCTCTGAGCTGTCAGCACAGAGCTCAAAGTGGGGCTTGAACTCATGAACTGCGAGATCATGACCTGAGCAGAAGTCAGACGCTTAAGTGACTGAGCCACCCAGGTGCCCCTCCACCTTTCTTATGATCAGAATTTCTGTGGTATATCTTTTTCCATTCTTTTACTTATCTATGTCAGTATATATGAAACTCTTGTATATAACCGAATCTTGCTCTTTTATTCAGTTTGACAATCTGGAATATATGGTCCGTTTACATGTAGTGTAATTACTGATATGGCTAATTTAAGTCTATCATTTTACTATTTGTTTTCCCTTTGTCTCTTCCATATTTTGTTCCTTTATCCCTCTTCTCTTGCTTTTTATCTTTTGTATTTCATTTTATCTCCTCCATTAGGTTTTTAGATTTACTTCTTTGTTTTAAAGGTTGCTCCAAGAAGTGCAATATACATTCATAACTGAGCACAGTCTACCATGATATATATCACTTCACATGTAAGAATTTTACATTATGTTATAAACTTTACAATATACTATTATATCTTTTTTTCTTTAAACAGTTATCTTTTACAAGAAGCTTAATAAATGAGAAAAAACATTTTTTTATTTACCCACATATGCCTCATTTCTGGTACTTCACATTCCCTCATGTACACCCCAGATTCCATCTTGCATCCTTTTCTTTTAACCTGAAGAACTTCATTTAACTTTTCATTTCTTGTAGTGAAAACCTACTGGTAAATTCTCTCAGCCTTTTTGTCTGAAAATATTTTTATTTTTCTTTCATTTTTTAAGTAGACTATTTTTAGAGTAGTTTGAGGTCCACAGCAAAACTGAGTGAAAACTAGAGAGTTCCCATATACCTCTTAAACACCCCCACAACCACCACTACTATCAGTCTTGCTGTAATCAACTCCTAAATTAACACTGTTGTGGTCAAAGAATATACTCTGTATGATTTCAGTCCTTTTACAATTAGTGATATGTACATTACATATATTTTTTTTTCCAAGAATATTTTCACTGGATATAGATTCCTAGGTTGACAGTATTTTTTCCATTGTCTTCTGGATAGCATTATTTCTGGTGAAAAATCAGTGATAATTCTTATTGTTCTCCTATCTGTAATATATATTTTCTCCTCTAAGTACTTTCAGGATTTTATTTTTTATTTTTAGCAGTTTGACTATGATGTGCCTAGGTATGATTTTCTTTGTACTGTTTCCTGCTTGGTGTTCACTGAGCTTGTAGGATCTGTGAATTGATATTTTTTTCTTCAAATCTAGAAACATTTTGGCCATTATTTCTTTAAATATTTTTTTCTGACTCAATCATTTTCTCCTCTTATTTTAAGACTGCAATTATATATGTTAGACCATTTGGTACTGTCCAATGATCATTGTCCTTTTTCTCTCTTCCTTCCTTCCTCCCTCCCTCTCTTCCTTCCTTCCTTCCTTTCTTCCTTCCTTCCTCCCTTTCTTTCCTTTTCCCTCAGACTATTTTTCCCCTCTGTGAGCATCACTCTGGATAATTCCTATGCTCTTGTCTTCAATTCCACTGATCTTTCCTTCTGTAGTTTCCAACGTGCTATTAATTCTACCCAAAGAATTTATATTTCAGATGCTGTATTTTTCAGTTCCCAAATTTCTATTTCTTTTTTTTATTGTTTCTAATTCTTTAGTAAGCTTTTCCATCTGCTTACCCCATATGGAAATCTTTTCCTTTAAGTCCTTAAGTATATTTATAATAGCTGTTTAAAAGTTCCTGTCCTCTCTTTACAACATTTGTCATCTATAGGTCAATTTCTATTGTCTTTTAAAAATCCTGTTATGGGGCGCCTGGGTGGCGCAGTCGGTTAAGCGTCCGACTTCAGCCAGGTCACGATCTCGCGGTCCGTGAGTTCGAGCCCCGCGTCGGGCTCTGGGCTGATGGCTCGGAGCCTGGAGCCTGTTTCCGATTCTGTGTCTCCCTCTCTCTCTGCCCCTCCCCCGTTCATGCTCTGTCTCTCTCTGTCCCAAAAATAAAAAAAATTAAAAACATTAAAAAAAAAAAAATTTTAAAAATCCTGTTATGGATCACATTTTTCTGATTTTTTTTCATATCCAGAAATTTTACATTTTATGCTGGACATTGTGAATGCTAATTTTTTTTAAATGTTTATTTATTTTTGAGAGGGTGGAGGCAGAAAGAGAGGGAGACAGAATCCCAAGCAGGCTCTGTGCTGTCATCATGGAGCCCAAGATGGGACTTGATCCCATGAACTGTGAGATCATGACCTGAACTGAAATCAAGAGCCGGATGCCCAACCAAATGTGCCATGCAGGCACCCCAAGAATGTTAAATTTTGAGTGTCAGGATTTAGCTGCCTTCCTTTAAAAGAGGTTGTGTTTTGTTCTTTTTAAAAAAACAGTTTTTTTAAGTAGGCTCTACATCCAACGTGGGGCTTGAACTCATGATGCTGAGATTAAGAGTTGACTGAGCTAGCCAGGCACTTCTGTTGTGTCTTGTCCTGATCAACAGTTAACTTACTGGTAGGTAATTCTGATTATTTTGAGGCCTTTTTTAAAACTGTATTGGAAAGGTCTAGAATGACACATAGTCTAGGGCCAGGGTAGTCCTACTCCTAATGCATGGCCTTTCTGGGTCCTCTGCTGAAAGCACAGAGTATTTATGGAGGTCTCCTGATTTTGGCTAATAGGACTCCTATGTCTCTCAGTACTGTGAGACCCAGTAGCTGTTTTCTGCCAGACTTGTGAAGTCTCACCCTGCACATTAAGTCTTTAGTTTTTGTCTAAAAACTTAAGAAGACCCATGGAGCAGATTTCTGGAGCTCCATTTCTGTACACTCTTCTCTCTAATACCATGACCCACAAATCCCAGGTGCCTCAACAGCTTCAGATGTTAAAATAAATCTCTGTGTTCTGCTTGGATTCCACCTCACTGCAGCACCAGAAAGTATGATCAGGCAGAAAGCCAAGGAGATAGTGGGGTTCACTTTGTATGCCTCCTTTCACTTGGGAATCACAATTTGGCACTGCTTATTGCATAATGTCCAAAAACAGTCGCTTCATATATTTCGTCCAGTTTTATAATTCTTTATGGTGGGAGGGCCATACAACATAGAATTTCAAACACCATATTTATGTAACTTGTTCCCTATTTTGATAGACATTTAGGTTGTTCAAAACGATAGTGCAGCATTAATGTTTTTGAATGTTTCTAGTAGTTTTAAAAAAAATGTTTATTCATTTGAGAGAGAGAGAGAGAGAGAGAGAGAGAGAGAGAGCATGCACATGAGATAGGGGCAGAAAGAGAAGGAGAGAGAGAATCCCAAGCAGACCCCACGCCCAGTGAGGAGTGTGACATGGGGCTCAATCCCACAGCTATGAGATCATATCCTGAGCTGAAATCAAGAGTTGGATGCTTAACCAGCTGAGCCACACAGACGCCCTGCATTAATGATTAAATGTGCAGCTCTACGTTAAATTCCTAGATGTGCCACCTATTGGCTGTCAGTCCTTGGGGAATTTACCAGCTAATTTCCCCACTGACTAAATGGGATATAATAACAACCACTTCATAGAGTTATATGAGATACTGTATGTGAAATGCTTAAAACAGTTCCTAGAACACAGTGAATACTCAAAAATGTTAGTTGTAATTATTCCATAGTCTTACTATTACACAAAAAGATACAATGAACATTCGATAACATATTTACTTGCATTTGTGTGCAAGTCTATCCCTACTAATCCTGGGTCAATGGATATGTGCCTTTATGATTCAACAGATCTTGCCAAATACTTTCTAAAAACGCTGCACTAATTTACCATCTCACAATCTGTTTTCTCAAACTCTTGCCAAGTGTAAGAGATATGGTCAAACCTCCAAAGTTTGCCAATCTCATACATGAAAAGTCCACTCCACCTTTTCAAAAAATTTTTATTTATTTTTGAGAGAGAGAGAGAGAGAGAGAGAGAGAGAATATCTAAAGCAGGCTCCACGCTGTCAGCACAGAGCCTGACTCCAGGCTCGAATTCACAGTGAGATCATGACCTGAGCCGAAATCGAGTCCGATGCTCAACCGACTTGAGCCATGCAGGCTCCCCCATCGCACCGCCCCCTACCCACCTCCTTTTTAATTATGTGATGGAGTTTGATCATTCTTTCATGTTTATTGGCTTTGTATACATTTTTTTTCTTATGACTTCCTGTTGATGTTGTTCATTTTGGTTTATCTTTTTCTTAATGATTTTATTCATTCACCCAACTAATTGCACTAGTACGTATTAGGGATACCACAGTGAACAAGACAAAGCCTCTCCCTCATTAAGTTTATCATCCAGTCAGGGAGACAGAAAATTGGCAAAGAAAGAATAAATTAATTACAAATCCTAGGGAAAAAAAAAACACAAAAAACAGATGATGTTAAAATCATGAGGGCAGCATGGGGGAGCACCTTCCTTAGAAAGAGTAGTAGTCATGGAAGGAACATTTGGAGAAATGAAATTTATGTGGGGAACAGATGGTTGAGAAGGAGACCATCGCGTGAGGAACAGGGGATCACGTTTCAGGCAGAAGGAACAGCCATATGCCAGAGCTCTAATTCAGGAATGAGCTTAGCATATTTCAGAAAGAGAAAGGCCACTGTGGCTATAGAATACTTACTTAGGGAGGGAAGAGAGTCACCAGATGAGACTGGAGAGGTAGGCAGGGCCACAGGAGTAGGAATTTTATCTCGAGTGCTGTAGGAAACCAATGCCAGGTTTTAAGCAGGAAACTGACACGATCTTGAATTCTCAACGATCACTCAAGCTGTTCTGTGAATGGATGGGAGGGAGCCAAATGTGGATGAAGCAGGAAGGCTCATCAGGAGACCACTGCAGGAATCCAAGCTAGCGACAATAGCTTGGGTACAGTGGAGACCCCGGAGACTGAGGAAAAGGAAACTTAACGATATTTCTGGAGGTGTGTGGCAGGACGGGAAGCGAAGTTTCAAAAATGACTCCCAGGTCTTTAGCTTATTTGACCTTTAGCTTATTTGACCTTTGGCTTATCTGAGTGAACAGAGCATTTACAAAGATGGGGAAGAGAGCAGGAGGGGAATGGTTTGGGAGGTGAAGCGGGAGAGAGCCATCTTAATTCGGATATAATGTTATGACATCCCAGCCGAAGCGGCAAGAAGGCACTGGTTACGTGAGTTAGAAGCTCCAAATCACGGTCTGGACTACACATAAATTTAATGAGAAACGCTCTTCCTGTTTCCAGCAGGAAGCCTGAAAGTAATTAAGTTTAATGGTGTGAACGTTATACGTCAATTAAACCTCAATTACAAAAGGAGCCTGGGTGGCTCAGTTGGTTAAGTGCCCAACTCTTGATTTCGGCTCAGGTCACGATCTCAAAGTTCGTGAGGTCGAGACCTGAGCCGGGCCCTGTGCTGACAGTGTAGAGCCTGCTTGGGATTCTCTCTCTCCTTCTTTCTCTCTCTGCCCCTCCCCTGCACGTGCTCTCAAGCACTCACGCGCGTGCTCTCCCTTTCTCTCTCAAAATAAATAAAATAAAACCTAAAAAAAGAAAGAGCAATGAGTTAGAAATTTAAAAAAAAAAATGGTTTAGCAATGAAGAGATCTTGCACTTATATTGGGCCATTCTCTCAAGACGCAATGCACGTTGAGTCAGAATGGCTGATTAGAAAGAGGAAATCTTGAGCAGCAGGAAGGAAGCAGGGGACAGACCGGCTGCACCATTGTAGAAGGGAATGGCGAGTCTAGAGCCCTCCCCGCACAGTGAGGCATCTCCTCTGCCAGGGCTGAATCACTTGGCCGCATTTTTATAAAAACTCTAACCCAGTTCTTAAAAGATAGTTTAGATGCCACAGTACTTGGTGAAGGAGTCTCTCTTTTCTGGGTTTTCCTATGTAGCCTTTCTGGATGAAAACTTCTGTTCTGGTACAGTAAATAAGTGAAGTGTTGAACACACCGTGTGACACAACTCAAGTGCTCAAGTCCTCACTGCTATTTTTTTTAATTTTTTTTTTTAACTTTTTAAAATTTATTTTTGAGAGACGGAGCATGAATGAGGGAGGAGCAGAGAGAGACAGGGAGACACAGAATCCCAAGCAGGCTCCGGGCTCTGAGCTGTCAGCACAGAGCCCATCGCGGGGCTCGAACCCACGAACTGTGAGATCACGACCTGAGCCAAAGTCAGACGCTTAACTGACTGAGCCACCCAGGCGCCCCCTCACTGCTAATATTAACACTGGAAAAAAGGACCCTGGCCTGAGAGCCAGAGGTTCTGGGTTCATTTCTTTATTCTAACTAGTATATGGGAAAAAAGAAATTTATGGGCTCACCTAGCCTGGAAGACCAGCCAGATAGGTCACAGAAACTGAACAGCTCCGGAAACCAGGGCCTCTGGAAGCAGCAATTCAACACTTTCTAATGTCTCTGCTTTTCTTTCCCTGTTGGCCTGATTCTCTCTTACTGCAGAAAGGTCTTCTCCATGTGACAGAAAACACGGCTGAGCCTGCTAAACAGTCCCAGCAGAAAGAATGCTCCCGCCCCCCTCTCTATGTCTATGAATTAATCCTAGGGAATGACTCTAATGGGCTGCAAGCTGTATGTCTGACCCTGGGGCCAATTACTGTTGTCAGAGGAATGAGACAGTTGGCCAGGCCTAGGTCCCAAGTCCAGGAGCAGTGGATCTGGGCTTCGGGGAACCTTCTTGTGGGTGGTCACAAATCAAAAGCAGTCATAGACCAAGTTAATATTCCAATTCTGTCACTTGGCTGCAGACTGTTGGTTCTCATAGCCTCTCTGACCCTTGGTTTTCTCAGAATGAAATGGAGATTTCTGACGGATCTACCTATTTTTTTTTTTTTTTAAATAATGAGGATCAGAGGACACATGTTGTATAAAAATGCCACACACATATTATCTTAGTGAATAACACCGGTCAGGCCAAGCTACTTTGTTTATTTATCTTTCTATTTATTTATCTATATATTTTATTTATTTGAGAGAGAGGGGGAGGGGGGAGAGAGACAGAGAGAGAGAGAGAATGTGCAAGTGGGGCAGAGAGAAAGAGAATCTTAAGCCCCGATGCCGGCTCAATCCCACAGCCCTGGGATCATGACCAGAGCCAAAATTAAGAGTCTGACGCTTCACCCACTAAACCACCCAGGCCCCCCCAGGCCAAATTACTGTAACCAAGCTCACTTGATTAACAATCTATTAATTTGGGGTGAAAGTCATAATTGTTTTTTAAAAGATTCAATAATTGCAACAACAAAAACGGTAGAATAAGGCTGTCAAATTTAGTTGCCTTATATGACGGTTGGGGATTCCAACTAAGAGAAATGGACTTATTATCAAAAGCATTATCTTTAGCTGGATACCAGAGATATGGTGTCTTGAGTAAAAGTTTCATCAAAAAAAAGCATAGGACTGCTAGTGCCAGAAGGCATCTGGCTTCTTTACTTTAGACAAGGAATCTTGAGACCAGAGAAGGTCATATGACATCCAACGTAACACAGCAGTAGGTGGAGTAGCAGGACGAGGTCTGTCGGAGGTCTTTCAAATACCAATCCTTATTCTTTCCACTGCACTGCTGCCTCCCTTCCTGGCTACATCCTACTGGAATTTGATGGATTCTTGTCTAACTTGGAAATGCATTTAGAACAGTATTCGACTGGGGGCACACCTGAGTGGCTCAGTCAGTTGAGCATCTGACTCTTGATTTCGGCTCAGGTCATGGGATCCAGCCCTGAGTTGGGTTCCTTGCCGAGTATGAAGCCTGCTTGGGATTCTCTCTCTCCTTCCTTCTCCGCCCCTCCCCTGCTCACACTCTCACACGCTCTTTCTCTCTCAAAATAAATAAATAAACATTAAAAAAAAAAAAAAAAAAAGCTGGGGCACCTGGATGGCTCAGTGGGTTAAGCGTCTGACTTCAGCTCAGGTTCTCCCGGTCCGTGGATTCGAGCCCCACGTCTGGCTCTTTGCTGACAGCTCAGAGCCTGGAGCCTGCTTTGGATTCTGTGTTTCCCTCTCTCTCTCTCCCCTCCCTTACTCGCGCTCTGTCTCTGTCTCTCGAAAATGAATAAGCATTAAAAAAAAAAAAAAAAAAAAAACTTAAAAAGAAATAAACACATAAAATAAAAGCTTATCGCTGCGATATTTATACAAGCGAAATCTTCTAAACAGATGTCCGGCAATAGGGAAAAGGCGAAATAGGTTAGGGCATGTGCACTTGATGGCTTGCTACAGTGAATAATCTCAGCATCATATTCTACGCGTAGCCTTTTTCTTTTCTTTTCAATAGAGATCCTCTGTGCAGTAAAGTGGGGCATTAAAGGACAAGCAAAAAGTTGACATGGATGCCTGGGGCACTGCAGACCAATTTCCGGGGGAACCTGACTGCTCTGGGGCCTTCTGGTTTAGAAGTGCCTTCTCCAGTTTTCCAAAGGCCAGTCTAAGTGCCTGGGAGGCAGCAGGTGCCCCAGGGAAGCTGATTGTACCATCTCTTCTTTGAACCAGGGTGGCCTGACCTCAAATACGTTTATTGAACCTACCTTTAGGAACTCTTGCAGAGAGGAACCAAAAGGTACCATCTGGCCCAGGGGTAAATTCCAGCTCCCCCCCCCCCTTTTTTTTTTTTTAATTTAAATGCACATTAGTTAACACACAGTATGGTATTGGTTTCAGGAGTAGAATTTAGTGATTCATCACGTACAAATACCCAATGCTTGTCCCAACAAGTGCCCTCCTTAATGCCCATCACCCAGTTAGCCCATCCGCGCCCCCGCCCAGCAGCCGTCAATTTGTTCTCTACGTGTAAGAGTCTCTTTGTGGTTTGCCAGATGTCCTATTGTGTGTGTGTGGTTGCAGCTCTTTGCCTCCGTCCCCTTATCTATAAAACAGTGGGTGTAACATAACATATACCTTAACCTGTAAGGTACTGATACTCAAGACAGTAATAAGATCCCATTGAGGACATGCCAGAAGCTCATCCTCCAGGAGCCCCTTGATCCCCAGCTCCTGTGTTCTCAGAATGTAAAATGAAAGGCTACTGTTTCTAGCCATCCCTGTGCCTCTAATAAAAGTGTGATCTTCAGACCCTTCTCTTTAGTGCAAGCACTGGATACCATAAACTCCTTTTTAATGATACTTGACATAACTTAGCTATTAGGAATGACTTTTTCCTGAAATTTTTTTAAAGATTTAATTTTTTAAAATAACCTCTACATCTGACGTGCGGTTTGAACTTACAACCCCAAGATCAAGAGGCACATGCTCTACCAACTGAGCCAGCCAGGGGCCCCGTGTAAATGCTTTCTCTTAAAACAAGGACTGACTCAGCTAACTCGATTAGAGTCTACCGTGTGTGAAGCACGGGGTTCACTGTGTCCCCACATAGTATCTAATTTCGCCGAAACCTAGAGACTAGGAAAATGGCTTTGATCTTTTTTTTTTTTTTAATGTTTATATATTTTTGAGAGAGACAGAGAGAGAAAGCAGGGGAGGGGCAGAGAGAGGGGGACAGAGGATCTGAAGAAGGCTCCACGCTGACAGCAGCGAACCCGATGCGGAGGCTCAAGCTCAGGGATCATGAGATCATGATCGGAGCGGAAGTCTGACGCTCACCCAATTGAGCCACCCGGGTTCCCCATTGATCTTGAATGGTCTGAGGTACCGTCAGTTGAGAAAAGGCTGCAGCAGGGGGCTACGCACCACCAGTACTCTTCCTCCTACACTAGTTGACTTTGTAAAGGATCCAGTCCACTGTCTGTGGATGTTTTAGGATTCTTGACAAAACAGATCAAAACCTGCACTCACATCTCAGGTGATGTCAATGGCCTACAGCAGTTACGTTACTTGAATATGGTCTGGTGAGAATCGGCATTTGGGTCTTAAGCGAATTGCCTTCTGTTCCCTGAGTAAGTTTAGTCAGAACAGTTAGGAGTATTCCTAAGTCCCAACCTGTAATTAAGCATGTGACTCATTTCCTGGGTAAGGCAAATTAATGGGATCAGCAGAGCCCGGGGGGGGGGGGGGGGTACAAAGGATCTGTCCATTTGGCCCCGGACTCAGGCCTGGAAATGAATCTTTTCACAATCTACATGATCATCTTTGTAGGAGCACAGGGATGGGGCACCTGGGTGGCTCCATCGGTTAGGTGGCCAACTGTCGATTTCAGCTGGGGTTAGGACCTCGAGGTTCGTGGGATCGAGCCCCCCACCAGGCTCCATGCTGAGCATGAGTCTCTCTCTCCTTCTCTCTCTCTGCCCCTCCCCAACTCATGTGTGCACACTCTCTCTCGCTCTCCAGAAAAAAAAAAAAAAAAAGTAGGAGCATAGGGACATGAGAAGACAATAGGGCATTTGTCTAGTGGTCTATATGCTTGCTAACCTGTATTTTTTTGAGATTGAAATGATCAGTTCAACAAATTCACTGATTCCACACAGAACCCCAAACGAGGGTACTTTGAATACATCAGGCAGAACTAAACAGAATTCATAGTCCCTGCCCCCCGTTATAATGTAGTTAAGAAGGAGGCCAAAATACATGACGCTGGGATACGAACACTTGTAAAGGACAGAAACATGGATGCAGATTCATGTCACACAAACTGCTTAAATGATGAGAATTTTAAAAAGGAGTCATTTGCGTCTATCCTTTGGACCTATAATCATTAATCTGTCTTCTCCAGTGGCTTTACAGGAGGCATGATCCGGGGTGCCTGGGTGGTTCAGTCGGTTGAGCATCCAATTTCAGCTCAGGTCATGATCTCACAGCTCGTGAGTTCGAGCCCCGCGTCGGGCTCTGGTGCTGACAGCTGGGAGCCTGAAGCCTGCTTCGGATTCTGTGTCTCCCTCTCTCTCTGCCCCAACCCACTTGCATTCTGTCTCCATCTCTCTCAAAAATAAACATCAAAAAAAAATTTTTTTTTTAACTAGGCATGATCTGTAGGGTGTTGGACCTTGTATTCTATCACCTATTGAACTGACAAAGAGCAGATACTTCACAAATATTAATAAAACACTGGATGAATGGTTTTAGGAAGGTGAGGTTAATCAAAGAATCATCCTACAAATGGCATTTAAAAAAAACAAACTTTTTTTTTCTGGTGGTGATGGTAAAAGTAAGGCATGCTCATAATAGAAAATTCAGACAGTATTAAAGACAATATAAATTACCTTGCTCCACCCATCCAGAAATAATCACTATTATCAGTTCCTTCTAGTCTTTTTCTAGGGTGATGATCACCTCTCTTCAGCCATTAAAATTTCATCACATTATTTTTAATGTTTTGCATAATATTCCATTGAGAGGCATTCAGATGGTTGCCATTTTTTTTGCGATCACAAATACTGCTTCAACGGATATTTTGTTTATAAATATTTTTCCCAAAAGATTTCCTTAAAGCAGAATCAGACCTGTACATACAGAGAAAAAACTGATGGTTGCCAGAGAGGAGGAGGCTGGGGGTGGGGTGGGGTGGGTAAAATGGGTGAGGGGAGTGGGAGATACAGGCTTCCAGTTATGGAGTGAATAAGTCACAGGAATAAAAGTCACAGCATAAGGCGGGAAAAACAAGATTTCCCTAAACTCTATCCCTAAACATGAAATTACTGGAAACATTTTTTTTTTTTTTTTGGGACAGAGAGAGACAGAGCATGAACGGGGGAGGGGCAGGGAGAGAGGGAGACACAGAATCGGAAACAGGCTCCAGGCTCCGAGCCATCAGCCCAGAGCCCGACGCGGGGCTCGAACTCACGGACCGTGAGATGGTGACCTGGCTGAAGTCGGACGCTTAACCGACTGCGCCGCCCAGGCGCCCCTACTGGAAACATTTTTAAGGTTCTAAATAAAGTTGCCGAACTAGTTTTCCAGCAAGTTCCATCCACTTACATTCCCCCTAGAAGTATAAGAGACTTCACTACAGGAACAATGGTTGTAGCAAAGTCTTTCTTCTTCTTCTTCTTCAATGAAATGAAGCAACTTTACAGAAAAACGAAGAATATTGAACTATGAAATGTTCTCGCCGTGGCTGACTGTCCTCTGATATTTAATACCCCTGGGATTCTTAGGTGATTCTAATTAGCAGATACATACTACTTTGGATTCTGCTCTTTTCACTGCACTTTCTACCTATCAATATAGTTCACACATTGGTCATTTTTTAATGGTCAGCACAGAGCCTGACGCGGGGCTCAAACCCCACTGTGAGATCATGACCTGAGCCGAAGCCGGACGCTCAACCGACTGAGCCACCCAGGTGTCCCATTAAATTCTTAAGAATCTTAATTAATCTCCACACTCAGCATAGAGCCCGACATGGGGCTTGATCCCCAGACCCTGGGATCATGACCCGAGCCGAAGTCGGACACTCAACTGACTGAGCCACCCAGGCGCCCCCACACCTTGGTCATTTTTAATCACTCTGTAATTCCTCATCGTGCCTCCCAGGGAGCGTGATGGTTTTGTCAGGATTTGCGGCTGTTTCCGCTCTTCACTATTAAAGTTAGTAGTAAAACATCTTTGGAGTCTCCCACTCCTCACTTTGCCAAGAGTGAAATGACTTGATCAAAGAGTACAAATCATTTTATAGTTCTGATTACAGATGGCCAAGTTGCTGGGCAAGGTTTGTTTTGTTTTTGTTTTTTAAAGGAAAATGGTTACACCAGGGGGGCAGCTGCATGGACTATCATTCCTAAACAAGGTGCAACAGCCTGGAATCTTAACCAGAAGCCAGGACACCTGAGCTTCCTTGTGGGCACTTGGGAAGCTCCCTCCGCATTCCCAAACTCAATTCTCTTATCTATAAAATGAGAGATTTGGATTGAATGGGTTAAGGTCCTTTTCTGCCAGAAATCCAGCAGCATTTCCCCCAGTCTGTTTGTATGACCGACTCCTGACTCCTAGGGGCTCAGACTCCAGCTCACTGCTCCGGACAAGGTTCTGCTTGCTTTCCCTTGGCTGTAGAGTCCCATCAAAGTGCCCACATACAAGTGTATTCAGAGGGGAGGCAACAGAGGCCAGGGGTTCGGAGCACAGGCTGGTTTGGATATTAGCCCTGTCACCTACTAATGGTGTGACAAAACGTGTGACCTCTCCTTATCCATCTGTAAGATTTAGTGCTAAGTCAGGTTGTTGCAAAAATTAAATGGATTGTTTATAAGACACGAAGAACAGTGCCTGACACAGTACTTTATACAGTACTTGGTGACTAAGAGAAAAATTGAGCAGTAAACTCTGGGTCTCTTCCTACTGCAACAGCTTCTTGAGTGGCACTCCCAGCCTCTGGGTTGCTTCCTCCTTCCTTCCTAAAGCCCAGGGTCCTAAGCCCCAAGTCCTTCTACTTAGAGGCCTCCCATGGCTCCCAGGTGCCTCCCGGACGGAGCAGAGATGCCTCAGCTTGAAGACCCGGGCTCTTCGCACAACCTCCCTGAGGTCAGGAGATGGCCAAAGGCCTTTTATTTTAAGGATCCCAGTTAATTAAGAATAGACTCAAAAAATGAAAGAAAAAAAAAAAAAGGTAAACTGGGTTACAAAAATTGTGGGGCGTTTTTAAACGTCATTTGGGGCAAAATAAATCCTCAGCGCGTCCCAAACCCACGAAACCATAATGATGCGGCTCACAAGATAACCGCCAAAGGTTCTCACGGTTATTTCTGGCCGCACGACCGGTGGAGCGGCGTGGCCAGGGGCCCAAAGACCAGTCCCCGGGGGCAGCCCTGAGCCCCCGCCCCGCCCGCACAAACGAAATCCCGCCCACCGCCTCCCCGGGAGCGGGAGCCGCGAGAGCCGCGAGTCCGGAGGCGGCGCCCCTCGGTGACCTCCCCCGCCAACGGAGCCTGCGAGGGGGCGCGCCCTCCCGGGCCTGCCCCGCGCGGGTCCCGGCGAGAAGGCGGGGGCTCGCTCCCCGCGCCACGCGGCTCGACCAATGGGAGCGCGCGCAGCGAGGCTCCGCGGTCCGTGCCGCGGGTACTGAAAACCCGGCGCGCGCAAGCCGTCCCGCGCTCCGCGCACGCGAGGTCGGCGCGCGCTAGCCCGCGGGCCCCGAGCGCGCGCCTGACGCCCCTGCCCCGCCGGCGCGCGGCGACGCCCGGCCCCGATGGACCCCCAGACCCCTACCCGGACGCCGACCCCGCGCTACTTCACCTGGGACGAGGTGGCGCAGCGCTCCGGGCGCGAGAATGAGCGGTGGCTCGTGATCGACCGGAAGGTGTACAACATCAGCGAGTTCACCCGCCGGCACCCGGGGGGCTCCCGGGTCATCAGCCACTACGCGGGGCAGGATGCTACGGTGAGCGCTGCCGGACGCAGGCACGGGAGGAGGCGGGGCCGGGCGGCTGCCTCCGGAGGTTCCGTGCACGAGGCAGGAAGTTTGGCACCCGCGGAGTAACTCCCAGCTAGCCCGGGGAAGAGCCAGTAGGCGCCGAGCGTCCCCGTGGCCCGCGACCCCACGCGGGATGCAAGGGCAGGACAATGGCCGTGAAAACTGGAATCAGGAGAGCGGAGGTGGAGGCCGGCAACGGGCCCACACAAACAAAGGACTGCGCCGCCCTGCGTGCGTTCCGTCTGCGGTGTCCAGATTTAGGCAGGGCCCAGAGCAGGACAAGTGGGGAGGAGAGCCAGGATGCAGGGTGCCGGGGACCGCGGTGCTGCTGAGGCCGGGGGGCGGGGGGTGGGGGTGGGGGTTCAGTGGCCGGGAGACGGAGTCTCAACCTGTGTCTCGGTGGGTGGGAAGGGAGCGCAGCGGTGTCTGGACTGCGCGTGCAGGCTTGCCGAGCGGGAACAGGAGAGGGAAGCAGTCTCGGGGATAGAGCGGAGGTGGAAAGTAATTTGGCGTCCGCTGCCTTAGGCAACCCCGCACAGTGAGGGAGGGGCCTCACCGGCCGGAGAGGACTGAAGACTGATGGTGCACAGGGGGTAATAGAGCGGCGTGCAGAAGTGGGGGCGGGGCGGGCATACACTTAGCAAGGACCCTCGGAGCGGTCCTCGAATCCTGTGGGGAGGTCACTCGGCCGCAGGCCAGCGGGGTGTCCAGCCATTCCCCGCGGCGGACAGCAGTCTGCATTTCTAGGCTGTGTTTCGCATCCTTCCTCCTTCGGGCCTCACTAAGGGGTCCGCGTGCCACCCAGCCCCAGTTCTGCCCTTCCCCTTCTAGACCACCTGCTCTCGGAGCTACGGCAACTGGCACCTCCTGCCATATTTGGAGAGCCTGTGGGGCCCCGTGGAGGCTTTGCTTCAACGTGTCCCCTCCCCCCCTACATCCTTTCGCCATCCCGAGTCCGGCGGTTCGACCCCTTCCGCTGTCCCCGCCCTCCGCCCTTGCCATCCCGGAGGGCGCCTGGGGCCGCCAGAGTTCCCGTTTTGTCGCAGCGGAGCTTAGACGTCTTGGGCTGAGGGCCCGCCCCTCCCAGCGACGCGGCCGGCCGGGGGTGGCAAGGCCAGAGCCTGCAGGGGTCACCCCGAGTGACCACGGGGAAGCTCGGACGGCGGTGGAAGGCGAAGACGTGGGCTAGCGCATGCGCAGACGAAGCAGGCACCGACGCAGGGTCTTCCCACAGTGTGATTTGGGGCCCGGGCTGAATGGCTGGGCGGCGGAGTTGGCGATTGGTCCAGATTTGTGGTGCCACCGTCCACCGGCTCCGCCCCGGCTCCCGCCTCAGAGTGCCGGGGAAGGTTCCCCGTAAGGCCTGGGTCGGTCTGACCTACCCCACCTAAAGATTATCAAAAGTAGCCGCTCTGGGGCCGGGCGGGATCGGGGTGGTCAGAGTCCTAGGGGAAACCTGGAACCCTACCTGGAACGTCAGTCGGCAGAAGGGGTAGAAATGCAAAACTTCCCAGTTCGGGCGTAAGGAATCTAACCACATTTTATGAAGAACCCCTGCCTCAGAGAGGGTCTGTTAAAAGTCCCACAGAAAACAAACAAACCAGAAATCTCGGAGCCCCACCCATCCCGTCTAGTTGCTTCTCGCTTCTCGCTTATACCTAAATTCTTGTGCAAAAGCTGTCCCTAGACGTGCCTGGAGGAAAGGCCAGGCCAGAGAGGACTTTCTGTGGTCCCCCTACCTGCACTTCGTATTCCTTGGTGTGGTGCCTTTCTTTCTAGAACACATGTCGGGGTGCTCCTGAGCTGTGGACACCTGGGAAGGTCTAAGCACCCTCAAAGGGCGGCTGACTGGAGGGAAGTGGTTTGAACTTGGATCCGGCCTCCTTGCTGGGTCAGGAGGATGGCCTCTGGTGTGAGCCCTCCAGGAGTCACAGGGGACCGGGCTGGCTTCCTAACCAGTCTGTCTTCTCCCTTTCCTTGCAGGATCCCTTTGTGGCGTTTCACATCAACAAGGGCCTTGTGAGGAAGTATATGAACTCCCTCCTGATCGGAGAACTGTCTCCAGAGCAGCCCAGCTTCGAGCCCACTAAAAATGTGAGACTCTGCTGTTTGGAGACCCTGTGGTTTGTTAAAGGGCAGGGGGTAGAGAAGGCAGGCCTCGCTAGGCTCACAGGTGACCACAGTCAGTAGCTCTTGCAAGGCTTGAGGCCCCCGCTTCTCCCACGTTAGTCGTTGGGATGCAGGCCTAGGGGAGGAGGTGGGGCCTCGGAACCTCTGGTTCTCCAAGGCTACCGCCACCACCGTTACCATCACGGAGGCCTATCTGTCGAACCCTCACTGTGTCAGGCATCCCCTCGGCTAACCCTCACACACTTACAGACGAAAAAAGCTGAGGCTCAGAGCGGTTGAACAAGGTGGCCGAGAGTCACCCTGTGAGCAAACGGCAGAGCAGACACTTGAATCGAGTCTGTTTAACTCCGAAGACCACAGGCTCCTCGGCGCGACGCCAGAGCGCTTTCTCCTGTCCTTTCCTCAGTGTTGTATATTTACCTAGGATTGTGGACTTCCTGCAACGATCTGGGGGTGGAGGGTCCTCGAGCCTCAGAGGGCCCTTGTTTCCAGCAATGTTGGAGTACAGCTGGAAAGAATAATAGCCCTTCCCTCTCTACCCTTCCACAGAAAGAGCTGATCTACGAGTTCCGGGAGCTGCAGGCCACCGTGGAGCGGATGGGGCTCATGAAGGCCAACCATGTCTTCTTCCTGCTGTACCTGCTGCACATCCTACTGCTGGATGTTGCTGCCTGGCTCACCCTTTGGGTCTTCGGGACATCCTTTGTGCCTTTCCTCCTGTGTGCGGTGCTGCTCAGCACGGCTCAAGTGAGAAGCCATCACTTGGCTTGTCAGGAGCACGGCCGTGCTCAGCATCCTCGGGGAAAGCTCTTTGTATGCCTCAGAAGGTCACGAGCCCGGCCCTGTGCCGGGGCAGCGCTGAGGATGTGGGGCAGAGTTAGGGCAGAGAGAGATTTTGTTGTCCGTGGCTTCTGTCTGCTCCTTGGCCACGTGTGCGCCTTCATTTCCTCACGGCCTCCCCAACCCCTCCTCCACGGGCCCCCTTCTTTCTGTGGAAATTACCTGAAGCTTCGTAGTCCGGTTCTGCCATAGCCCAAGTGTGCCAAGAGCCCGGGTTCTGACTTCTCAGCAAAGCTTGGCTTTCTCCTCCCCACCACATTGCCCAACATGCTAATAATGCTTGGGGCCTAATGGCAGAACCCATTTGCCGAGCCTTCTCGCCTCTGTCACCCTGTCCTGTTTCGTACTCGGGATTCGGCACGTCCTAGGTCCTAGAACTCCAGAGCTGGGGAAACTGAAGAACAGGGAGAGGATAGTGACTTGCCCCCACTCTCATGTGAGTTAGCGGCAGAGGCTGAGTTAGGAGCCTGACTCCTTCCGGGTTGTGCTCAGGGTACTGTGGCAGTCACAGGGGCTAGGGAGACGAAGGAAGGGGGTGACGCAGAGGAGCCGCTGAGGTCAGTGAGAGGGATGCCGGAACGGTGGGTTTTGCTCTCAGCGCTAACCTTTCTCACCCAGGCTCAGGCTGGCTGGCTGCAGCATGACTTAGGGCACCTGTCCGTCTTCAGCACCTCTACTTGGAACCACCTGCTCCATCATTTCGTGATTGGCCACCTGAAGGTCAATGGGATGGGGAGGGGCTCTTGAAACTCCGGTCGCTGAGGGGTTTCCTTGGGGGTTTGGGGAGAACGCTGGGCTTTCGGACTCACGGCCCTACTTTTCCGTAGGGCGCCCCCGCCAGTTGGTGGAACCACTTGCACTTCCAGCACCATGCCAAGCCCAACTGTTTCCGCAAAGACCCGGACATCAACATGCACCCGTTCTTTTTTGCCCTGGGGAAGATCCTCTCCGTGGAGGTGAGTGGAGGTATCGGGGGAACGGCCTTAGAGAATGGGAGCCAACCAGAATGGAGGGCTCTGAGGGCAGTGCTCAGTGCGGTTAAGACGTTGGGGACGGCTGGCTGGCTGGCAGCTGTGGGAGGCAACAGGCAGTGAATAAGCTGCCGGGGGCAAAATCGTTTGTTCTCCCTGCTGAGTTCACGCCAGCAAGCAGCTAATTGCATAAAGGCACCTCATTCTGCAAAGGAGCCAAAGGATGACTGGGAGGTTATGGCGCAAATCTCTGGTCATCCTTGAAGGTGATGGACGGCCCTCCTCGGGGTGTTTTTGGACGCTCCTACCCCAGGCAGTCATCTTCCCGATCCCCGCCCCCCCCCTCCCCCGGCCCCGTGCACTTTGATATCCTCCCGTGCCTCAGTTTTCCCCATCCACAGGCTGTTTGAGTCTTCTTTGATGCCCAGTGCCTGGAACATCCATCCATTGGCTGGTTCTTCCCACCCACCTGACCCCAGCCTGACTTCCGGGGTGGTTAGCGTTGGGTTTGAGTTCCCACCGGAGTTATGAGCAAAAGTTGTAATGCAGTTGCTAAAGGATGAGCGTCAGCAGGAGGCTTTGAACAGCCAGCAGGGTTGTTTGCAAAATTCCTTTAAAACCTTTGTGCCAAGGCTCTCGGCTGCGGTCTGAGTTGCGCCAGGTTCCCTCCCTCTCTGTATGCTATGTCAGCATGCCAAGAATTCAGCTGTTCAACACCTTTCCATTCCAAGCATGAGTGAGTGCAAGTAGCCCGGCGGCCCTCCCCTCTGGCTATGAGGAGGACAATGCGGAGAGGCCTTACAGCACCTGCTGTCCTGACCCCGGGAGCCCCACGTTTGAGGCTGCCGCCTGTCCATAACATCCTAATTTTCCCACCCACTGCACAGGGACTTGGTTTGCTACACATCCAGTACTATGTTCTGGTCAACAGTGGGCAGACGTTGACTCAGCTCTGGCCCCACCTGCCTCAAGTGGCTACTTCAAGAGCAATATGGGTTGTTAGAGCATGTGACTCTTGTCCACACTCGTATCGTCACTGTAGAGAGTTTAAAAAAAAAAAAAAAAAAAAAAAAAGTGGGAGTTTAAGTGGAAGAGAACCTTCTCACACCGCTGCCTCTATTGCATCTTGGTACTGGGGTTTTCAAGAAACTCCTATCGGCAGACACAAAAAATAGAAAATGATCGGGGCGCCTGGGTGGCTCAGTCGGTTGAGCATCCGACTTCAGCTCAGGTCATGATCTCATCGTCTGTGGGTTCGAGCCCCGCGTCAGGCTCTGTGCTGACGGCTCAGAGCCTGGAGCCTGCTTCGGATTCTTTGTCTCCCTCTCTCCCTGCCCCTCCCCCACTCATGCTCTGTCTCTCTGTCAAAAACGAATAAACAGGGGCGCCTGGGTGGCTCAGTCGGTTAAGCATCCGACTTCGGCTCAGGTCACGATCTCGCGGTTCGTGGGTTTGAGCCCTGCGTCGGGCTCTGTGCTAACAGCTCAGACCCTGGAGCCAGTTTCGGATTCTGTTTCCTTCTCTCTCTCTGACCCTCCCCTGTTCATGCTCTGTCTCTCTGTGTCTCAAAAATAAATAGACGTTAAAAAAAAAAAAAAAGAATAAACATTAAAAAAAAAAAAGTTAAAAAAAAATAGACGATGATCTAGGACCAATAGATACGTCTTCCCATCTAGTTACAAGGCTGAGGATGGGCAGCCTGTTAGTAAATGCCTTGGCCACAGGGTGCTTGGCATTTGGTTCCACTCCTCTGGGCGCAATTCACCTGGTTGCTAATCCCCATGTGCAGCGGACATCTCACCCTCAATACAAACTTTGTGGCTCTGAGAGTTGAAACACATTAGGGCAGTTCTGAGGATCAGGATAGCATCTGATTGCCATTCAAGGAAGCAGCAGTGGATAGGGCTCCCATAACAGTTCCCAAATAGGAAGCCACTGTTCTTCCCACACACGTCACCGCACAAGACAGGTGCCCCTCGTCTGGCTCGATGTTGCTTGGGACGGGGTGAGCTTCACCCCAACATCCAGTTCATCGACAAACCTTGTTAATACTGTCTCCAAAACACCCCAGATCCATTTCCCCATCTCCACTGCTTCCTGTCTCCCCCCACCACACACACACACACACACACACACACACACACACACACACGCATCCATCTTGGAGCTGGGTTACCACTCCGGCCTCGTTGGTCTCCCTGCAACTGTACCCACTCCCACAGTTCATTCTCCCCTCCTCCTGGCAGAGCGAGCCTTTTAAAGTGCAAAGCTGATGATACTACACCTGTTGAAAGCCTTCCAGTGGCCTTCCCATCACCACCAGAATAAAACCCACGCTGGTTACTGAGGTCTTACTGGGGCTTTCTGAGGTCCAGCGTGAATTGGCCATCCGGAGTTTTCTAGCCTTGTCAATCTGTCTTTCTCTGCCGTTGCTTGCTGTTCCCAGCCATACTGCCCTTTCTGGCTGTTCCCTCTGCTTTAAATGCTCTTCCCCTGAACTTTTGCTTTGCTGGCTCCTTATTCGGGTCTCAGTTCAGATGTCAGCACCTCAGAGAGACCACCTTAGCCAAAACACCGCCTCTGTCACTTTGTCATATTTTCCTGTTTTTATTTTTATTTAAAAAAAATTTTTTTTAAATGTTTATTTTTGAGAGAGCGAGCGCTAGAGGGGGAGGAGCAGAGAGAGGAGACACAGAATCCGAAGCAGGCTCCAGGCTCCGAGCCGTCAGTACAGAGCCTGATGCGGGGAACCCACGAACTGCGAGATCATGACCTCAGCTTAAGTCCGACATTTAACCGACTGAGCCACACAGGCGCCCGTTTTTATTTTTTTATTTTTATTTTAAAAAATGTGTATTTATTTATTTTTGAGAGAGAGAGCACATGCACACAAGCAGGGGAGGAACAGAGAGAAAGACACACACACACACACACACACACACACACACACACACACAGAATCCAAAGCAGGCCCCAGGCTCCCAGCTATCAGCATAGAGCCTGGTGCGGGATTCAAACCCACGAACTTTGAGATCATGAGCTAAAGTCAGATGCTTAACCGACTGAGCCGCTCAAGCACCCCATATTTTCCTGTTTTTAATCTGCAGTTACCTTGAGCTCTGTTCACAGATTTACCACCAGCCTCCTGTCCTCAGATTACAAGCCCCACAAGACTAGGAACTTTGTGTTGTTTGCCTCTGTATCCTCAGCACTTAAAACAGTGCCTGGCACGTAATAGGTGCTCAGTAAATACTTGCTGAATTAATCAGTTAATATAGAAAGAATGTTTCATTTAGCAGAAGCACCTTGCACAGAATAAGCTGGTGATAGATAAGAACTGTTACTGTCAAAACAGTGGGGGGATGCAGGGAAGAAAGATGTGCTGGCATTCTGCTCGGGGGTAGAGCGCCACCTGTGTTCTGTGGTTATCTGGTTGCCAGAACTAACTGAGGCAGGCGGGGCAGAAGGAACCATCAAGGGAGTCAGCGGAGCTTTGCTGTCACGATCCTGGGTGCCCATGGCGAGAGGTTCCAGGCTGACTGACCCGGCAGCAGCAGCCTGTCTCTTCGGCAGCTAGGCTTACAAAACAGTCACTACCTGGAAAAGCCTTGCCAGAACCTTCAGACTTGCCAAGGTCTTGGTATCCTTCCCACAAACATTTGCCCAACTTTCCTTAGCATTCAAGGGATTTTATAAAGTTCTCGTTGAAATCAAGACACCAAAAGAGAGGTGGATGGATGGATGCAGAGGGAATACATACTGACCTGTGTAGGGGTATAAATTGTTGTCCATGGAGAGTTTGAAGTCAAAAAAGTACCAGGTGGGAGACAAGGTGGGGGGACGTGGAGGGGCCTGGACCCCTTATGACAGAGGTGTCTTTGGAGAACACAGGGAGTCCCGAGGACCCATTGACAGTGTCGTGCTCGTCATGGGCCATTGAGCTGTGGGCATGGGCCATTGAGCCGTGCACCGTGGTGTGGTGCACTTGGCTCATTACAGCCCAGGCCTTCACGTGCCAGGTGCTGGATGGAGGGAAGACTGGGCCTGCTGGAGCCTTCCAGTAGCACCAACAAGCTGACAGCCCCTGGAATAGGCCTGAACTCCCGAGCAGGGAAAAACCAAGGTCACGGCAGGAGGGGAAACGGGTGACTGGTTCTGTGGGTACTCATTTGCGTTTGCTTTTCTTCACAGCTTGGGAGACAGAAGAAAAAGTACATGCCATACAACCACCAGCACAAATACTTCTTCCTGAGTGAGTGACCTCTGGCGACACAGGGGGACTGTCTCGGGATGGGGGTGCCGATGGGATGGTGGGGAAGAAATGACTTTGTGGAGGTTTACGGCATTTTGAGTAATGGCCGGGGGAAGTCCCGTGTCCCCAGCTGGTTCCTCCCTGCCTGGGAGCCAACTGTCATGTCACCTGAGCAGGGACAGCAGGCATTTGTGTTAGGGGCAGACTTGTTCCTCCAGTCCCACCCTGGCTTTCACAAGATAGTTGAATAGTCAGGTGCAATTGTCCCAATTAAACCTTAAACTTTATCTTAGATCTTGTGAAACAGACGCACGTCAAGGTGACTCAGTGGGGCACAGTCCCAACACCCAGGGGGATAAAAGGTAGACGTGGCTATGGGAGCGGAGGAGCAGTGACAGCAGAAAAGGAGGACATTTCCTGCAGCCCGTCTTAAGCTCTTTCTGAAGACTGCGCTATGTTCTTTGCTTTTAAAATCTCCATAATGCCTAAAACTGGAGTTTTAGAATTCCTTGGAGAATTCAGATTTTTAAAGGAAGGGAGGGGAGGATTCCATCGATCCTATTTTAGCTCTAAAGAACTTATCCTAAGTGCCTATTATGAACCTTAACTACTGGAGAAGAATGTTAGAATCCATGGCACATCGGGGTAGAGGAGCCGCGGGTGAGCCCTGTCACGCAGGGGGTTATAGGTAGGCATCAGGGCCCTGCAGAGAAGGGATACAGAAAAGGAAATGGGACAGCATATAGGACGGGGCCGCTTCTTCAACTCCCGCTTTTAAGAGAAGCTTCTCTGCCCCTTCCCACCCCTGACCTCCAGGGCTTTGGGTTCAGTGGCATGGGCTCATTTCCCTAGTCCAAGGGAGTGAGCTTTCAGCCTATGAAGCATCAGCAGGGCCCCCCACCCCCACCCTGACGCGCCGCGCGCGCGCACACACACACACACACACACACACACACACACTTACCTGCTCCTGTCCCTTCACCTGCATGGCAGAGCAGCCAAGAACACAGGGCAGGTGATCGTGAGGCCAGGCAGGGGCAAGCCTGGGGCCGGGGCGCGTGGGGAGAATTGGAGGTGCTCTTCTAAAAGCATGGCAGCGGAGCCAGGTTCCGTGCGTGGAGCTTGAGTTTCCCAGCTGCCTTCTTCCACTGGAAAGGAATGCCACTCCCACCCCTCCCCATCCCGGCATCCTCTCGGGGGGCTCCGCCTTCCTCAGACTCGCACTCATGCCCACCGCAGTGCCTGCCGGTTCCAGTGGATCGAGGAATGCCAAGGCGGCTGGAAGGGGCCACAGGAACAGACGGCAGGGGGGCAGCCCCATGCCAGAGGCCCCCTCTCTGGCACTGAACTGCCCCCATGCTGCTCACACCTCCTCTCTGTCTTCATTTCCTCCCCAGTTGGGCCCCCAGCCTTGCTGCCTCTCTACTTCCAGTGGTATATTTTCTATTTTGTTTTCCAGCGGAAAAAGTGGGTGGTGAGTATCCATGGCCCCAGAGTCCCACATGCTTTGTCTTCAGTACCCTGATGGAGGGGAACGGGGTTCTCCAGAGGAAATCCCACTGCAACCGACCCCAGGCCTAATTTAGAGCAAAGTAATAGAACCAAGTATAGACCTTCCTGGTCTCTAGACGGGATGATCTGGGCTCAGCAGACGACCCGACTCCCAGTGCCCTCTTCCATCCTGCCGGCATCTCCTGAGGCTCTTGTGCTCAGCGGAAAGCCAGGGGCCAGCCAGGCTGGGAGGGCAGGGGGAGGGCAGGTGAGTACGAGATGGCACCTGCTCCCGGGAAATTTCTGATGAAACAGATGTTGTTGGCCCCAAAGAGGTAGAAGCAGGAGGTTCTGAGATTCCAAAAGGCCCTGCTGCCTCTGGTTGGATGAGAGGCATTGGAAAAGGCTTTGCAAAGTCCCTTCTGGCTGGCCTTGGAGGAGGTGGGGTGGAGCAAGGATGGACTCTGAGCAGAGAAGCCGGGAAGGGAGGGGCAAGTTTGGCCACTGGATCTGTTGTGGACTCAAGTGTCAGGGGAGGACCGTGGTGCAGAAAAGTGGCCGGAGGTTCAATCAGGGCACTGGTGCAGACCGAGCCTTGGTCCCGGAAGATTCATTTGGCAGCATGATGAAGGGATAAAGAACTTAGGTGGGTTGGGAGGAGCCGGAGGCAGGGGGCCTTGGCGCCTGTGAGAAACAGGCGAGGAGGACTGGGGGCTGCCGCCAGGATCGGAAGGAAGGAGAGGCGGCACTAGGTACGGCAGGACTGGGCAGCTGCGAGCAGTGGACAGGTGCTCCAGTCTGGGCACCTGGCAGAACGGCTGTACCGTGCAAATAGGTGGAAAAGGAAGAGGAAGAAGTGCTTTGTGCCAGTCATAGTGCCCTCTACCTCTCCACGCAGGACTTGGCCTGGATGATCAGCTTCTACGCCCGCATATCCCTCACTTATGTGCCGTTGTTGGGACTGAAAGGCCTCCTGGGCCTTTTCTTCATGGTCAGGTAGTAGTTGATGGGGGGAGGGGGGCTGGCAAAGAAAAGGAGGTGTTTGGGAGTCACGAGTCTGGTGTGGGGGCCGTGCCGGGGCTTTAAGAGGCAGGGGGTGTTTCAGGGGTGGGCTTGGGAAGATGGCCAGGCTAGAGCAGTAATCTGGGGGAGAGGCAGGGCTCTGACTTGTCCCCTGCTTGTCTGTGCGCCATAATCCACCAGGTTCCTGGAAAGCAACTGGTTTGTGTGGGTCACACAGATGAACCACATCCCCATGCACATTGATCACGACCGGAACATGGACTGGGTCTCCACCCAGGTAAGGGACAGTCACTTGGAAGATACCTGGGAATAACACAACTAATAAACAGGGTGGGTGGGCACAGATGCAGGCTAGGGGGTGGGGGCGGCAACAGTTAAGTCCCCCAACAGCGCTGCCTCATGAGCTTGAAGCTTCTGTCCTGCCACCACATGGAGAAGGGAGTGACCATGGAGACGGTCCCACACCCCCTCCTCTCAGCCAGCTCTACTTGGAAGAAGGCCGGCTCGGCCTTTACGTCTGGCAGGCAGAGTCATTCTCTCCCCTGCCCTCTTCTTCCAGCTCCAGGCGACATGCAATGTCCACAAGTCTGCCTTCAATGACTGGTTCAGCGGACATCTCAACTTCCAGATTGAGCACCAGTAAGTAGGGAGACCTGAGAAGCAGGGTCCTTGGGAGGGTCCGTGGGGGGGAAGCAAGGAGGTGGGAACAGTGGAATGGGAGCCACTGACTTTCCCGTTCTCCCTGAAGTCTCTTCCCTATGATGCCTCGACACAATTACCATAAAGTGGCCCCCCTGGTGCAATCCCTGTGTGCCAAGCATGGCATAGAGTACCAGTCCAAGCCCCTGTTCTCAGCCTTCGCCGACATCATCTAGTGAGTACCTGAGCCTGGAAAGATGGCTGGCAGGGGGGGAAGAGGGCGGGCAGTGGGGGTGGTGACGTGTGGGATAGGAGCAACAGGCAGGTGTCCCCGGTCCTCTGGAATGGAGGTCACCAAGACAAAGGCAGGGGGCCCTGCTGGTCTTGTTGGCCAAGTCAGGCCTTTGCCGTCAATGCCATGGCCCAAGCTCTTTCTCAGAAGCAAAGGGGAGGGAAGGGGCCATATGCCATGGAGATCAGCCTCCCTATACGGCTTCTGTAGGGTGGTTTGGCTTACGGGCTTGGCTCTGCCCTCTCTCTCTCACTGCTTGTTCCCAACTTGCCCCCACAGCTCACTGAAGGAGTCTGGGCAGCTCTGGCTAGATGCCTACCTTCACCAGTAACGACTGCCACTCCTCCCCCCACCCGGAAGAGATGTCTGTCTTCACCGATAACACCAGCCCACCGGGAAGGGGAGTCTGCACCAAAGCAGAGGGGAGCTTATGGGACAATGCCACTATAATTCTAATATTCAAAGGGGGTGGGTTTGAGGAGACAAAGGCTCTGACTCAAGCCCTCCCCCCCCCGCTTTATCTTCCAGGCACAGATTTAAGACCCAAAGGGGTAGGGGACCGTGCATGCCTTCTGGAAGGAGCGATGGGCCTGATGGGGCAGAGATGTGACAGTTTTGTTTCCTTTTTCTAGTTTGGCAGGTGCAGATGGTTGGTGAGCAAAGAAGGGGGTCCAAGGGTGTTGGAAGACTAGGGAGGACCTATTGAGCCCAGAGATCAGGAAGAGAATGAGCATAAAAATTCCACCCGGGGGTGCCTGGGTGGCTCAGTCGGTTAAGCAGCAGACTCTTGACTTCGTCTCAGGTCGCAATCTCACGGTTCCTGAGTTCAAGCCCCGGACTGGGCTCTGCATTGACAGCACAGAGCCTGCTTGGGATTCTCTCTCTCTCTGCTCCTCCCCTGCTCACATTCACTCACTCACTCTCAAAATAAACAAATAAACATTAAAATAGACAAATATATAAAATTCCAGCCAGCAAAGGGGTGAGCCCATCTCACTGGTCCGCTTCTCAGTGCCTTCACCCTCACATGCAAACCTCAGAGGTTCGCAGGCTGGTGGGAGACAGAGCAGCTGAACCTTCCGAGCAAGATTTAGAAAGGAAGGGTTAGTGCTTAGATTTGAGGCCTGGCATAGCACACTGGGAGGCTCAGCCTACTCTAGGGCTAGGGGGGACCTAGGTCTGCCTCAGGCTGCTGGAGAAGCACTTTTCCCACTTGTAGAAGTGGGCAGGGCAAAGGCCAGGGCTGTGGTAATGGAAACATCTGACTTTAAAGGATCCTGGCCCTACTGGTTTTGAGCTCATGGTCCAGCCAGGGCACCCAGGGAGCAGTAGGTCCTCGGTCTCGCCAAAACAGCAGAAAGAGTTGCTGGCCACTCGGAATCCCTTTACCTTGGGTTCACCTCTTGCAACCACCACCCAAGGAACAGGACACTTCTAGGATGGGGAGTCCATTTCTTGATCCATAAGCAAGTGACCACATGGGGCAACTGAATCTTCTCCCTTTGAAACAAATGAGGGCCCCCAGGGGTTTCCCTCTGCCTTCCTACCTGTAATTAATTCCAAGTTTAATAAAGTAGTTAGCACAAGTGGACCACATTGGGAGACCCTGAATTACCAGTCACCAGGAAACCACAGATTGTAGTCCTAAAGAATAGAAGGGCCGTAAGACATTGTCTACAACCTAACTTATGTTACAGTATTCCTTCTGAGTAGGAACAGTGAATTAAATACAATCACTTCATAGTTCTAAACCAGAGATAGGAAGATAAAACACAAGTTTTGTGAGCTATCTACCCTCAGCCGTTCAAGCATCCTTCCCAGCCGGAGACCAGGCAGGAATTTAGGACAATCTCTTTAAAAAGCCCACCAGTGTAATTCCGAAATACAATTTTTAAATCTGGTTCTTAACCGTTTAAGCCATCTCTAGACCGGACGAAGGAATGCACTCAGGAGCCTGCCTTAATTGCCAGGGTTTGTCGATCTGCCTTCAACACCTTCCCTCCTCACATCCACACCTTCAGTGCCGACGGGGGTGGGGGGATTAGTTGCCTGTTCAACAGCATCTACTCTAAGGGCATTGAGCATTGTGGATACAGAGAGGAGCAAACTTCAAAGTAGAAGGAAAAAGAGCCCTAGGAGAGTCCACACTTAGTTTTAGGAGAGAATAAAGATCATCTTAAGGCAAGTTGGGGTGGGGTTCGAGGTACCACCTATGGTAGGGCTGTTGGGATCGCTCGAGAGGTGTGTCAAAACAAAGATTAAAGAAGCAACGAACATGGGGAGGACAGGTTGCCAGAGCATACTCAGATCTTTTCCATTTGGCCAGAACCTGGTTTAAAACAGCCTGGGTCGAAAAATGAGAAGTAGAATTGAAACGTTCTACTTTCGTTGGCTTCCTCACTCCAGAATAGGTACTGACCCTTCCCTATCCCCCTGGTTCCCTGCTACCTAGGGTTTCAGCGTGGGGTCACCAGCCTGTCGAGCCATCCGGCTGCCAAGCTGAGCAAACCCAGTGATGCTTACTGAGCCAAGGCCGGGCCCTCGAAGCACTTCAACCACCGTGGCCTTCTCTCCTTAACCTAGACCGGTGTGGTCTCACGTGGCCAGAGGGACACCCCAGTGACAAAAGGCTTAGACCGTTACAACAGTAACAGGAGTAATTTCAAATCCAAGCAGTGACACGAGAAAACAGGCTCAAAGACCATACGAGTCACCGCCAGTCACAGACTGGCAAAACTAACCTTTGAACTCCCGTGTTCTAGAGTTCCGGGCTCTATGTGCATCTTTGTTTCTTGAATTAGGCCGACATCCGTGTCCTTTGTGTTGATGTTACTACATCTCCAAGAAGTAAAGCTGAAAAATAAAGTTAATTTTGACCACCTGAAGGCTATAGTCACTTGTAATCCACGAAGCTCTTGTCTGTCTGTCAATGGGAGAATTTAGGCCTGTGCTGTAAGGTACCACCTACCTCTGGCTCTTTCTGACCAGGAGTTCCCAGATTCCCCTTTGCACAAGGCCTTTGGGCAGAACACCAGGATCCTCTGAAAACCAAGGCACGGGTGGGCTATGGCAAGGAAAAGGGAAGCCAGGCCCTCCTCATGACCCCCTGTGTTCAGATGCTTGACTGGCCAGACACGCTAGGCAGGTGTCCCATGCTTCTGTCATGAGGCAACACCCTGGCCCTTTTGAACGTTCTAGTCTCAGTATAGTCCCGATTAGTCTCCTTTCTGCCCAAATCCTTCTCTGCTGGCACAATGCCTTTTTAACCTCAGTGCTATTACAACAGCTCTCTTTGAGCAAGAGTATTAGACGTGCTAGGTAAAAATTTGTAGAACTGGTTTTCCCCCTGCAGTGTGCGGTGGTTAAACCTTTTAGAAAAGACCGGACAACTGGAACTGAAAACGAGGAAAAACCGCTCTGCATGTTTTGACTGCCACAGGATACAAGCCCTTAACTACTGCACCGAGGTGATCAGGTGATTGCTCCATAGGAAGTCTTTCTGCCTCTGGGCCCCATCACCAGAACCACGGGCTTAGCCATCAAATTCCTTGGGGCTCTTGTTACTTGTGTGGCGCGGGCCAATCGGAGAAAATCCGTTTCAACCGCTGGAGACAGCAGTGAACAAAACTACGATCCCTGCCCTCGGAGTAGAACCTTCCGTCTATACCAGTGGTTTTCAGGGTCCCATCGTCAAGGGAACAGCACTGCCGGGGAGACTATATCCCGCTCCTGCTTCAACTGGAGCTCATATCCTGAGATTCCATGTAAGATTTCATTTGAAAAACAGGTTGCTCCATGAGAAATTTTGAAAACCACCAGCCTCTAGTCTTCTACCCGCTTAATCTGTTGGAACACAGGCAGCTTAGATTTCCGGCTGCTTAAGTGTCCCCGGTAACTTTAAACAGCAGTGATAGGAATGCTAAAAAAGGAGAAACTCAGGACAGCGCCTTGCCAAGTTTTATCAGGATTATAACTTTTCAAACATTCCATCTTTATGGGAAACAGCAACCTGAATTTGATGTCACAAGAGGAGCGAGAAAGTGACTTTTGAAGTGTGGTTTTGAGCAATTTATAAACCGGTAGAATAAATGCTCGGATGCCGTGAAGCAGTTGATCTAAATTGTGAGGCTTTCTCCGAGAAGCTCCTTTATCCCACACAGCAGGTGGAAAACTAGGAACCCATTCGATTTATTAAAACTTGTTTCCCAGAGGGGCGCCTGGGTGGCGCAGTCGGTTAAGCGTCCGACTTCAGCCAGGTCACGATCTCGCGGTCCGTGAGTTCGAGCCCCGCGTCAGGCTCTGGGCTGATGGCTCGGAGCCTGGAGCCTGTTTCCGATTCTGTGTCTTCCTCTCTCTCTGCCCCTCCCCCGTTCATGCTGTGTCTCTCTCTGTCCAAAAATAAATAAAAAAACGTTGAAAAAAAAAAATTTAAAAAAAAAAAAAAACAAAAAACTTGTTTCCCAGCAAGTTAAACTAGGCATCCACCTACAAATGGCTTATGTACTGCCAAGGCCACTTTGGTCATTCTGTGGAGCGTGGCGCCATCTTGTGGCCACTCTCAAACCTCTTGTAACAAGGATACGTCGCCTGTGTGTTCTCTTGGGAGTGAAAAGAAACTTACCTACTTCCTTGAAGCCTGGGGGCACTTACGATGTTTGGGTTTTTTTTTTTTTTTTTTTAATGTTTATTTATATGAGAGAGAGAGGGGGTGGGAGAGAAAGAGAGACAGTGCGTAGGTGGGGGTGGGGCAGAGAGATAGACACAGAATCTGAACCAGGCTCTGAGCTGTCAGCACAGAGGACACAGGGCTCGAACCCACAAGATGCGAGATCATAACCTGAGCCGAAGTCGGATGCTCAACTGACTGAGCCACCCAGGCACCCCTCAAGGTGTTTTCAAATGTTCTCAAAGAACACGACATTCTGGCTACTTTTCTAATTTTATTGACTCTTTTTTCATACGTTTAAAACAAAACCAGCACGTGAAAATAGCATCTCATCCCCAAGTCTCAACTCCGTTGGCTGCCTCAGAGAAGCCATCAGAATTTGGCCCATCTTATGCCTCGAAATAAGATACGCCACCGTGAAGACTCAAGTTACATAGCAAGTTCAAGTTTCTGCGCACCCCAGGACACACAGCCAGCGGTCGGACCCTTGTGGCCAACTCCAGGGACTCCAGCTGTCCGCCTGTCTCATGTCTCAGGAGCTCTCCCCGTCTGAGAAGACTGGGTCTTCCTGATGGCTATCCTACAGGGCCGGTCAAGGCTGAGCCAGAGAGAAATACAGCTGGGTTCCACCACCCCTTCCCATCAGCCACCAGTTGGGCCAGTCAGGAAATCATTTTTATACAGTCTTCCATCTCTACCATTTATCCCCCCCCCCTCCTCCAAGACCTGTTGCTATCCCTTTCACTTAACAATAGACTCGGTGTCCATTAAATTGCCTGAGACGAGTGTGGAGCCTGACCTACTTTCCTGAGCTAAAACAAGAAGAAAACAAGGTACCTCTGTGGCCTTCCTGCCACCAGATCAAGTACAAAAGGGAAAGCACTACGGAGACGGGCAGAGCTAGAGAAGCAATGCGAGCCCCTCCCTGCCCCCACAGAGCTCTCTCTCGTGCTAGCGCTTGAGGGCACATCAAGGCAGGTGTTCTGGGGCCGGGGAGGCGAGAGGGGAAACTCCTTTATTTTCCCCGTTTGAACTTCCCTCCTGCCCCGGTCTTTGCCTTCTTCTTAGCGGACCCCTTGGGCTCTGGCTCCTTGCGCTTAGCCGAGGAGAGCGAGCCAGTCACCTTGAAGAAATCATCCAGGCGGCCCTGGGTGCTGCCCTGGCGGCTCTTGCTCAGCCGCCTGACCCCACTGCGGATCCGCTCCTCCGAGAACTGCTTTTCACCACACATGAACTTGACGAGCTCTTCCTCATTCGGCTCGCTCCACTTCAGCTCCACTGACTCTGGGTCAAGCACCTCGGGCTCCAGGAAGAGCTGCTGGGCCTCCTTGTGGAGCCAATTTTCTGGCACGGAGTACTTGCTGGGGTCGAGCCGACGCACGATCTCCTCGATGCTCTTGTGCTTCTGGATGAGGTCCACGGCCCGCTTGGGCCCAATGCCCCGGATGCTCTCACAGTAGTCACTGCCCAGCAGGATGCACAGGTCTACGAACTGCTCCTGGTTCAGGCCCAGCTCCTGCAGGACCCGGCTCAGGTGGAACTCCTGGATGGGCAGCTTCTTGGCCTCGCTGGCCGTCAGGTGCCGCATGAGCACAGGGCTGCCAAAGGTCAGGCAGTCCATGTCCTCCGTGGCCGCGGCATAGACTTTGCCCGCCTTCACGAGGGCGGCACAGCTGGCCTCGGCCTCGCCGGGCGCGTCCAGGTACGGGATGCCCATGAGGCTCAGCAGATGCTTGCACTCGTCGTTGTGCTGCTTGGTGACCTTCACCAGCCGCTTGGTAAACTTCTCCACCTCCTCCCCGGCCCCGGCGGCCTGAGCCTGCTGTAGCTGCTTCTCCGCCTCGGCCCGCCGCTCGCTGCGCTTGGCCAGCTCGCCGGACTTGAGCTGTGGCGGCTTGCCGTCGAAGACATACACGGGTTTGATGCCGTTCTCCACCATGCGGATGGTGCGGTAGAACATGCCCATCAGGTGGCTGGTGGTCTCCCCCTCCTCGTTCTGCAGCACATCCCCGCCCTGGCGGACGGCGATCAGGAACTGATAAATGCTCATGGAGGCATCGATGGCCACCTTGCGGCCGAAGTAGCTCTTGATGTCATTCTCCCGGATGGCACCGGGGGCCACGTCTGCAATCAGTTTGGCCAGGCCTTGAATGCCCATAGCAACACAGAGGAGGGACGGCTAGAACCAAAAACAAACAAGAAAGGAGTGAAGTAAGAACAGGAGGCATTTCAGGGAGGCAAAGGATCAGGGGTTAGAACTGGCGCCCTCTCACCGACTCCCATGCCTCCGACTGTACAAATTTTGCACAAGAAGAGGACACCACTTCGGGACCACAGAAGACGAAAAGATGGCACAGGACAAGGTCAGCATTCTCGAAAACCTCGCAGTCGAGCAGGGGAGCCCACCCCATGACTACTAAGGCTTCCGGCGTTTCAGGAGGAAACCTGGGTGTTAGGATGAAGGCACTTCTGCCGTCCCGGGACTTAAGGTTTCGTGGATAAGGCAGCAACAGGGCTAGCACGCAAGGAGGGCTACCACTGACGCCTGCGTCAAGGTCCCTGCAAGGCCAGAGGAGAGTGCCTGGCCCAGCCCGAGGCGTCCATGGATCATGAAGACGGGACCTGAAGGACAAGCAAAGACTGGCTACCAGAGGGTGACGAGATGAGGCAGGGACAGAGGCAGCCATGACACAAGGCTGAATGTGTACGGTGGTAAAATAAACACGAGTGTCCACCCTCCTCTGTACCTTTATGCCAGTCATTGACCATCCCCAACTCGTCCCTCTGGCTCCCCTCCTCTTAGCAGCTGTGATGGGTAGTTTCCTGTGTCAACAGCGGCTGGGCTGTAGTACCCAGGTATTTACTCAAACATTAATCCAGGCGCTGCTGGGAAGGTATCTCGTAACATCTGTATTCGGGTGACTTTATTTATTTAGTTAAAAAAAAAATTTTTTTTTTTTGGATGCTTATTTTATTTTTGAGACAGAGAGAGACAGAGCATGAGCGGGAGAGGGGCAGAGAGAGAGAGAGGGAGACACAGAATCCGAAGCGGGCTCCCGGCTCCGAGCTGTCAGCACAGAGCCCGATGCGGGGCTTGAACCCACAAACCACGAGATCATGACCTGAGCCAAAGTCAGGCGCTTAACTGAGCCACCCAGGCACCCCAATATTCAGGTGGCTTTAAACAGAGATTATCCTGCAGAATACGGTGGGGGGGGGGGGGGGCACGGGGGGCTGAGTCAACTGAAAGGCCTTGGGAGCAAAAACGGAGGTTTCCAGAGAAATTCTGCCTGAAGTCTGCAGGTTCAACCCCTGCATGAGTTTCTAGCCTGCGGGCCAGCCCTCTAATTTTCAAACTGGTCAACCTCCACAATCACCTGAGCCAATTCCTTCCAATAAATCTCTTTATATATGTCCGTACCCTAGATCCTACCGTTTCTCTGGAGGACCCTGACTGATAGAGCAGCCCTGAAGGAGGACTGGCAAAAAAAACCACAACATATCTGAAGGGAGGTTATGTGGCTTTCTCACATGCTGCTCCGAGTGTCCCTTCAGTATCCCCTCGGCCCTGCTACTGATTTCTATTTCTACAATGACGTTGCTAGGAGTTTTAAGTCTTTCCCTTTATATTTTCTCTCCACCACAAAGTCCAAGATGTGAACTCCATGGCTCCCACCTGACCCCAGGTCCTGATCTAGGAGCCTGGCAAGCTGTAGTCCCTCAGTCCGGTAATACACTCCTGTGTTTCAGGCCCCTTGACAAATAAAATAGTTCCCAGGGCAGTGTTTCCTGAACTTCGATCAGATCCAAACTCCACTCCCCTCACAATTTTTTGCCACTTCCATCTAAAACTTGTATTGGGGGGCGCCTGGGTGGCTCAGTCGGTTAAGCGTCCGACTCCTGGATCCTGGCTCAGGTCATGATCTCATGGTTTTGTGAGTTCGAGCCCCACATCAGTCTCTGTGCTGACAGCGTGGAGCCTGCCTGGGTTCCTCTCTCTCTCTGCCCCTCCCCGACTCACGCTGTGTGTCTTTCTCTCTCTCAAAATAAATAAACATCAAAAAAATTTTTTCAAAAGGGGCACCTGGGTGGTGCAGTCGGTTAAGCGTCCGACTTCGGCTCAGGTCATGATCTCACAGTCCGTGAGTTCAAGCCCCGCGTCGGGCTCTGCGCTGACAGCTCAGAGCTTGGAGCCTGCTTCGGATTCTGTGTCTCCCTCTCTCTCTGCCCCTCCCCTGCTCAGGCTCTCTGTCTCAAAAATAAATAAAAACATTAAAAAAATTTTTTTTTTAATTAAAAAAAAACACACACTCAAAACCCGTGCTTGCATTCACTTAGTATTTTCTTTAAATGGACCCCATTGTCTTAAAAACCAAGTTGAAAACGAGAACTCATCTTAAGCAATAATGTCTGTGTCACAGTAGTTAAATTTTAATGTTAAATGTATAACTATTAAAAAGGATTTAAGGGTGTCATTTAAAGTCGTTGCGTGCTCACTGGTGGTAGGTGTCCGCCACCCCAAGACATATACGAGACCTTTTAGCTGTTCCCACTTTTCAAAGGGTTCTTTCCAAAGCCTAATAGACCCTGTCGCATGCCCCCTTCCGTGCTGAAGGGAACCTTCAACCTCAACCTGGCGGCAAGATCTTCCGTGCGCAGCTTCCCAAACCTACCGTCACAGTCTGGGAGCCAACACAAAGTTTGGGATAAGGCCGGCCCTTTCTCACTGCTGCTCAGCCGCGCCCTCCTCTAGCCCCTGCCATACACTGGGCGCTCGGGATCGTTCCCCCCACAGAAGCCGTTCAATCCTCGGGGTCCGGCCTCAGGCCGGCTGCTTTGCCAGAACGGGTACGGAGGGGACAGTGCCTGCTGGCTTAGCTTCCCACGGCCCCCGACGCAGGGAGGTGGGAAAGGAGTCTCAACAAGTGAAGTTTACAAAATGTTTCTCAGCCAGGATCTCGGTCGAAATACACAACGGGCCCATGAAGTGGAGGCTGTTTCCCTCCTTCCACAAACGAAGCAAGAGGCTCGGGGCTTTGGCGACCGGCCCAAGTCGCACAGCGGGAAGGTGACAGGCCGGCGCTCCGGCCTCCGCCCCGCGCGCGGCAGACGGTCCCCGACAGCACCCAGCGCCAGGCGGACCCCGCCGCCCTCGGAAGCGCTTCCCATGGGGTCTCACCTGGCCTTTGGAGCGCGAGGCCTCGACAGCTAGCGCTTGGTCCGGGGTCGCCCACGACGGTGCTCAGCCCCGCAAACTTGCTCAGCGCGGCCGCGGACGCCCTCCCGCTCAGCCGCCTTCCAAAGCCCGCGCTCCCGTCACGTGACCCGCCGCCGCGCACGGACTCCTGGGAAGTGTAGTGCAGGCCCGGACGCCCTCGGCCAGCTTCCCTTGTGGCAAAGCCCCCCCCCCCCCCCCACCCCCGTGGGGGAACGAACCCTCCCAACGGCTCTGTCCTTCCCTTCTCCATCGCTCGCCCCAACTCCACATCGGGGCCCCACAGGCCCCAGCGCCCCCTACCTCCGAAACCACAGGACTACAAATCCCACAATGTCACGCGAGCGGGCGCACTTCCTTTTCCGGCTGCACAAGGCGCCTGCTCCTGCCGACGTGTTATTCCTGTGGCGGAGCGGTGGATTACCCTGTGCCTGGCAAGATGGTGAGAGGGTTGAGGGGCGTCCCGGACAGGGCTGTGATGATGACCCCCTCGGGGCCCGTCCCACACCCCGTTTCTCTCGCGGAGGTCTCAGACGCCTGAGACCCAGACAGCCGGCGGCTCCTATATCCGACTTGGGCCGAGGGGCGGGAAGGGAAGGAAGCCCCTTGCCACGGACTCTTAGTTAGGCTGAGGTTTTGATCCCGCGATTTTTAAGGGTGAGGCTTGTGCGGCGCATTTTTAACACCTCGAGCTTTTATCTGTTACCTGTGATTAAGCCGTTATCTCTATTTGATCTCTGTTTGGAAAGTCCTTCCTCCCGCAGAACTCGTACTCATCCTGCAAGGCCCAGGGCAGATGTCCCCTTCTTGGTGAAGCACTTCCAACTCTCTCAGGCACTTGGCCGCTCTCTGCTGGGAGCTCCCACAACCCGCGTACAAACCTCTTGCCACATGTCACGGACTTCTTTGTTATCTGCCACGCCTCCTAGTGACCACCATCTGACGTGCAGCTAGCTCTGGGATGATGGCTATTCATCTTTGTATTCCCAGTGCCGAACACAGGGCCTGCGATCGGAGGCTCAATAAATGGCAGCGATTGTCTTTATCACTTTGGGGGGTGTGGGCATAAATGTTTACTGAATTGAATTCCAGTGTCTCTTAGAACAACGGGGTCAATTTATTTCTCTAGAGTTGTTATGTTCTGGGTTTTAGGAGCGTTGGCTGGTGAGTGACAATGGAAGTTAACATTTGTACAGAACTTTACGTTTACAGCCCTCCTTCCCAAGCATTATCTCATAATTTTCCCTGTAACCTTGGGAGGGAAACAAACACCTATTGAGCAACTACTTTGTGCCAGGAAGTGAGCTAGATGCTTTGATGTTCGTCACCCTTCTTCAGTCATACATCACCCCTGTGAGGGGTGTTACTGTAACTACTTTACAGAGACTCATTCAGTAGAGCCAGTTTATTAATGGATGTCTTTTGCTGTTAGATCCTGAGATTCCGTAATAGTGTAGTGGGAAGAATACAGAAGTAGAAAGTTGAGATCTGGGTACTGGTCCAGGCTCTGAATTACAGCAGGGATTCTGAGCTTGGTGTCTATAGACATGGGTCCATAAATCTCCTAAAATTATAGGCAGACTATTTCTTGCATGTGGTTTTTTTCCAGGCAGAGTCCATACCTTTAACCATTTTTTTTTTTTTTTTAATTGTCCTCCCTGGCCTCAGAAGATGTTAGGGACCACTGATCTATAGCTAGTCGATCATCTTCAGTGTCAGCCTCTGACTCTCAGCTGCCCTTCTTGTCTCATAGTGAAAAGACAGAGTGTCACCTAAGTTTAAGATGGAATCGTCATTTCCAAATGGAGTCACTTGATGTTGGTTCTGAAGGATTTCCATATTTCCCAGGCTGAGACAGACCTTTAACAGTCATTGGAGGATGAGGCCCATTGGTGGATGACCTCACACTCCCCCTCACGCTGAAGTCCTGGGATTCTTTGATAGCTCTGATCTCCTGCCCTCCCCTAGGAGCTCGAGGCCATGAGCAGATACACCAGCCCAGTGAACCCAGCTGTCTTCCCCCATCTGACCGTGGTGCTGTTGGCCATTGGCATGTTCTTTACCGCCTGGTTCTTCGTGTATCCTTTTCACTGAGCAGCCAGTGGGCCAGAGTTAGTGGTGTGGGAAACTAAGGGAGAAACCGTGCTGGGTACGTGCACCCTGCCAGTTTTGTTCTGGTGTGGGGCTAGGGGGAAGGTAAGGAGGTCGAAGGACAGCTGTTGATGTGCGGGGTCGGGCTGTGGCCTTACTTCCCAAGTTTAGGTGAGCTCAGTTTGCTCTTCAGATTTCCGGGACAGTGGACAGAAGGCCTGGCTGGACTGCAGGTTGGGGATAGGGGATCTGAAGTTGGCAGAGTGGTAAAGGAGGGGCGTGCTCAGGTGGCAGGAGATCCGAGGGCTAATGCCAATTCCTCAGTTCACTGGCTGTGTGTGACCCGGGGCAGGTGACCTAACCCCTCTGGGCCTGGTTTTCTTCACGGGTGGTTGAGGGCTGGTAGGAAGCAACAGAGTCCAGATCCTCTCTTGGGCCTCTCTTCCTGGCTGCACTGAGCCCGGCAAGCCTCCTAGAAAGCCCTCACCCCGTACCTTTTTCCCAGAGCTGCACTGGCCGGGCTTCCTGTCCTACGCAGCCCCATCCCTCTGCTTCTCCTTAATCACCCTGCCAGCTATGAGGTGACCTCCACCAAGTACACTCGGGATATCTACAAAGAGCTCCTCATCTCCTTGGTGGCCTCGCTTTTCATGGGCTTTGGAGTTCTCTTCCTGCTGCTCTGGGTCGGCATCTACGTGTGAGCTCCCAAGGGTAAGTGCGACAGGGCGGGCATTAGAGAGGCTTCCCACATCCACGTCAGTGCGGTCCTCAGGCCTGTGCAACGCTTTGGTTCATGGAGACAGACTCGGCAGAGTGGATAGGGACACCGGACGCCGGACGCATGTGTCTCTTTCCCTGTCCCTAACAGGGATCTCTGACCTACGTTGTCATGCTGAGCTCTGCACACTGCCCAAGGCCTTGATCTGGCTTCGGGGTGTACTTCATAGGGCTGTGGGAGCAGGCTTCCCATGTGATGACATTTGGGTTCTTACACATCACACGCCATTGACTTGGCTGCTCGGGAACGGGCTAGAAGAGGGGGTCAGAACCTGGGGCTCCCAGTTTGCTGCAGGGAGTGCCACTGTGGTAAGTTTGAATGTTTTCAGCCATTAAAAGAAACCTTGACTAAAGTGACGAAGCAAACCCAGAGACCCTGGCTGCAGATAATCCACTAAACAGGTCCCTGAGAGTCAGCTTTGGTGGCTCCGATTCAGAGTCGTGTGCCCGTCAGCCGTTGCCCCAGGGGCACAGGCGTCAGTGAGAAAAGGAGGTGGAAGGAAGGGTCGTTGGTCTCATTTGATACCCCTCTCCTCTTTCAGGTTCCAGCCCGGCGGCTTCACCGAACCCCTGCTTTTGTAAATTAATTTTTTTACCGTTGCCACAAGCGTCCCCCACCTGCTCACAATAAAGGCAGATGTGTGACCGTCCCGTCTGACCGCCCATTGCGCAGCGGTGGGGTGGTGCTGGGACTACCTGACTTCCCTGGTCCCACCCCTTCCCATTTCTCTCCTGCCTTTCAGATGCTCCCTGCTGCCGGGAAGCCCTGCTTTCTGCTGTGAGGGGCGAGGAGGGTGAGGGAGGGGAGGCTGTCCTTGTAACGTAAGGCTTCGTGGACAGGGAGGGACCGGCTCTCTCCTCTGTTGTTTTTACAGCAGACTTCTCTGGGAACCCACACCAGTCACGTCTGCCCTGGACCCGTCCCATCCTCTGAATGTACTCTCCCTTCTGTGGGTTGGGGACCTTCACAAGGCTCAGCTTGTCCCCAAAGGGGAGGTTTTCCTTGGGGAAGGGGGCCACTTTAACCCAGGTAGGGCAGCCGTAGGTCTGGGGGGGAGTGGCTAGGGAAGGCGGCCGCGGAGTCCTGTTCCCAAGCCTGGCGTGAAGGTGAGAAGGATGTTGGGGTGCAACGCATCCACGTGGCTCAGGAACCTCAAGAGATTCCAGTCGGTCTTTGCCCCCCAGGCGACTCCCATCTCCTACCAGAACAGTCTCAAGAAGAGATGGGGAAGCAAGGTCAGATACAAAGCCATATTTATACATTTATTCATATACGTATATTTACTTCAGAAGAAAAGGACGGGGACAGGAAGCAAGCAGGCCCAGGGCTGCCTCCCTCTGCCCACTCCAGAGTCAGAGTTGGTACGTGATAAATATGAGTCAGCACTCAGGGACAGGAACTGGGAGTTAACTGGGAGGGAGGGGCGCTCTATGCACACGCGGGCTTTTATGGGGGCGGGTATAACGTGGGCAGAGGGACTTGTGCGTTGAGAGGCCCTATGTACAGCTTGAAGCTCCGGGGAGATTAGCCCCGCGGCTATGGGAATAAATGCCGGAGGGGAGGGGAGGGGAGGGGTGGCTGCTGGACCCCATGTAGGGAATGGAACCAAGACACCCACTTACCAGTGCCAGCAGGGCAGCTGTCAGCCTCCAGCAGGTGACCCGCTCCCCTTCCCTGAAGCCCATCTACCTTACTAGGCTTAAGGCGACTTTGGTCCAAGGTTGACCCCCTCTCAAGCAGCTTGGAGCCCCAGCTTGGCCCCAATCCTCGCACTGAGGACCCCTCCTCAGGCATGGAAACAGCCAGCTGCTAACCAGATTGGGGCAATGCTGTGTCCAGAAGGGCTCCAGGGGGCAGTGGAGGGTCACTTTCCAGTTCAGGACTGAGGGGCCACAGTCCAAGGCCAGGCACCCTCACTGAGGAAGCCCCAGAATCCTATTACAAAGGGTGGAGCTCAGCAGTTTTTAAGGCATTTCGGGAGGGTTTCCCCCACTCTGGGGGAGGGAGAACAGAGTAGTCCTAAGGAAGGCCTGGCCCCCTGCGTGGTGTGGGGAACCGTGGGATTCCTATGTCAGAATGAAGGAGTGGAGCCACGCTGGGGAAGGGGCTGGGAGGCGAGGTATCCCTGCCATCCCTCAACTCCCCTAAGGGTAAGTGCTTTGCGACCCATGCCAGGAGGGGGCCCACAGTTCCCAGGCTTCAAGACCCAGCTCCCCGTAGGAAGGCCTCCCATTCAAAGTCGAGAATGAGACTTCGGAGAGGGGTAAGGCCTGGTTCCCAAAGAGGTGGCAGGATACCACAGGGCAGGGACCACAATTCCTGGTCCCCTTCCCGGGCCCAAGCGGATGTGGCTCAGTGATTTCCACATTCTTCTGTGAGCCTGGATGTGGCCTCAGTGCTCCAGGCACCCACTAAGAAACATTGGCACTTGAGATAAGACTTCTTCCTAACACAAGCCCACTGCTCTATCTCTGGGAGGAGTGAGTGGAGACGGGGCCTGCTGCCGAGCCTGGGTCGCTCCAGCTCAGCTCCCCGAACCCAATATGGGAGCCCTTGATCTGGGGAGACCAGGTGACCAGGAGACAAGAATGAAGGGGGAAGCCAGAGTCTTGGTGGTTGGGAGTGAGCTGGATGTCTCAAGCCTCCCTGGAATGGATCAGAGCCAGGCCCCTGTCTCTGCAAGTGTCCCCCTGCCCCCCCCCCCTCCCAGGGCTCTGCACTTCTCTGGGCTTTACCATCTCCAACCTCCACCCCCGCTCTGGCTTAAGTGCATTTTAGTAATTATTTCGTTAATAACAGCAACAACTCTGCATCCACACACCAGCCAAGACCAGCCTGCTGCCTGGCATGGATTCCTGCTCCCCTGCTCAGAGAGAATGATGGGTCCCAGATACTGCTGCAAAGCTCTGGAAACTCCCAGGAACCCAGGCCGTGGGGCCCCGACACTGTCTTGGGTGGGGGGGGCTGCTCACAGGGAACTTCAGGATACTCCAGGTTCAAGGGTCCGGGGCTTACCTCGCCCACCGCCCCACCTCCCTCACTGGTTCAGCTGGGCACGAAATGTACATAAGGCACGTGGTCAGTCTTTCCAACCCATCCAGGGCTGGCTCGCGCTGCCCTGGGAGCTCTTGGGAGCCCGTGTTCCCAGGGAGAAGAGACCTCCTGGGCCACACTTAAAGCTTAAAAGTCCCAAGTCCAGCGTAACAGTCAAACCCCAAAAAGTCTACCACCTCGCCGCCCCCGCAGGGAGCAGCTGTGAGGGTGATGGCTGCATACTCTCCACCGACTCATGGATCCAGCCGAGTCTTTTAGGGCTCCGTCCAAGTCCCCAGCCGATAGCAAAGTCAGCAGGGCCCCTCTCCAAAAGAGGGGGGGCTCCCAGCCTCAAAAGGGGAGGGTGGGAGGTAGGCTCTGGACAGCCACAGGCTTACCCTGGCCCCAGGAGGTCCCTCTGGCTCCCTCCGCGACGTGGGAGGGGCGACCGGCAGGGACAGCAACTCCAGTGTGAGGACTTCCAGTTTCACCAGTCGTGGGGAGGGCCAGGCCCGGTTCAGTCTCTCCAAGGGGGTGCCAGCGAGCAGAGAGCTGGCGGGCAGCGGCTCCAGTGTAACACCACCGCGTCCGGTGTGGAAGGGGCGCCCGGGGACCCGGGCCGTGGTGTGGTGCTGCCTTGGGGAGGGCAGCTCAGTCACACAGGCGGTAGAAGTGGAAATAGTAGTCTGTGGCCGGCAGGACCGGGGCCTCCACGCTGCAGTTGGCCTGACCCTGGGTGGGAGGGGAGCGGGCACAGGTGAGGTGGCTCTGGCGGTGCAGGGCAGGAAGCACCCCGCCCCCGGCGCCGACATCACCTGCCCCTGTGCCCCACGTCCTGCCATGCGCTCCGTGAACCCCCGCCTCCCTTCCCCGAGCCCCACGCTGAGCTACAGGCGCCTGGACCTCTGGGGGCAGGTGGGTGCCTGGGCTCACCAGCAGTGCCACCCGGAAGTGGTAGGTGAATTCTCGGAAAGACAGGATGGTCACTGGCCACTGGTGGGACGTGCCCTGGAGAGAGGGGAGAGAGAAGGGTGAACACAGCCCCCTGCCCCTATCCCAACCAGCAGCCCTCACCGGGGCTCCGGGGCGAGTCTCCCAAAGGGTAAAATGAGCGCTGAGAAGAGAGAAGGGAGGGAGCACGCTCTGCTTGGGGGAGTGATGGCAGCCCCCCTCTACGCACACTCTGTGCCAGGTACCCACGAGCCCACAGCCGCCGGTCCCTGCCTCCCCTCACCCATTACGCTCCAGGCACAAAGTATTTCATTAACCCCAACCTCACTACAACCCAGTAAGGTGATGCTGCTGGTAGATGAGGAAGCCGAGTTCCAGCCTAAAATCACAGGGCACCGGGTGGCAGGGCTGGGGTTGACACACGGGTCTGGTCTGTTCTCCTTCGCCGGGGAGCGTGAGGCCCGGCTTCAGACCGCTTGCCCATCTCCCCCGCTGAGGCTTTGGCTTGGCCTCCAGGGATGTGGATTCTGGCCTGAGCTCCACATCTGAAGACGAGGGGCTGGCTGGGCTCTCCCTCTACTTCCGGGCACGTTCTCCTCTGCGCCTGTTTCGAGGCTCCCACCCACCCCTCCACTCGTTACTTTCTGCACATCTTTTCTCCTCAGCTAGAGGGTGCATTCTTCCCAGGCAAGGCCTGGGTCCACCCCGCCTGCCTCCCCACTGCTGAGCCCAGGACAGGGCCTGGGCTAGAGGGGCCCCGACACATACTTGTTGAATAACCACGAATTGGTGAGAAGTCCCCTTAACCCGTGCTGAGAGTCACAACTTTGGGTTACGTGGGGATCACATGGCCAGTGAGGAGCTGAACAGGGAAAGGGTCTCAGCCATTTGGTTCTCCGAGCAGGAGGTGGGCCTCTACGAAATCGCCGAGAGATCTTGCAAAATGGTGGCTTGAACCATGCCGCTGCCCAGTGTGAACTCACCGGGCCCAGTGTGAGCCGCTGCCCGTGTTCCTTCCCGTTTCCCGCCCCCTAGCCCTTGCCACGTGTCCGGCTCTGCCAGAAGGCCACCCAGTCCCTGGCCTCCAGACCTCAGCATGTGCTGTCCTACTCCTGGGACACTGTCCTCTCTTCTTTCTCCAGCTGACCCCAGATCATCCTTCAATTCTCGTCTTAAACGTGACTTTTTCGGGGTGCCTGTTCTGACCCCGAGCACAGACAAGGCTGGCTCTCCCTGCCAAGGATTCCAAAATACCCTCCCCACCCGCACCGTTGCGTTCCATCCCGGCTTAGGCCTGGTGGGACTTTTGTCTTCCCAGGGGCTCAGTCAGGGCAGGGCCGGGGATGGGACAGAGCAAGGGCAGGGCCACGAGGCGCTCAGCTGTGACCAGTGCACCCGTGCCCCCTCCCCAGGGCCCAGAGGCCTGAAGTGTCCCTTGTGGAGGTGCCTTCGCTCTGGCCCCCGGCTCCTTCACCTGTTTGGGGGCGCGGCTGTGCCCGGGGAGAGGAAGCTCTGGGGTGTGGCTGGCCCACGGCTTCCCAGTCGCCCCCTACCTGGGTGTCCTGGTAGGTGTGCAGGCTCTGTGGAAAGTCCCTCTCCTCACACGGCTGCTCCTTTGACATCAGGCTGCACAGCACCACAGACACGGGAGACGAAGAGCTGGGGGAAGGCCCAGTTAGCAGGGAGGTGGGGCTCCTGGGGGCCCCCTCCCAACCAGCCCTCCCCTCCACCCCCCCTGCCCCGCTGAAACAAGCCGCGAGTCTGCAGGCGGCCTGACAACGATGCCCACGGGTCAAGGCCCGAGACGGCCGCAAACCCTTTGCCGTCTACCGTCCCACGTGGCGCTCACGCCCCGGTGCAACCACGGTGTAGTTTACAGATGAGAAGCTGAAGCCCAGAGACTGCCAGGGTCACACAGCCAGTCAAGCGCAGAGCGAGCAATAAAGTTGGCGTCGCTCCTCAGACCCCTTCCCCAGGTTGCCGGGGACCCCCACGTCCCTCCACTCACTTCATCTGCAGAGTCAGGCTGAGGTGCAGCGGGGTGCCGCTGCTGACAGGGATGTGGTAGGTGAAGTTTCCAGGCCTGAGAGGGCAAACATGGCTGCTGCTTAGTCCGAGGCTACCCTCCTGAGGCCCCCTGCCTGGACTCCCCGCCCCCCCACCCCCACCCCGTCTGTCCTGGAGCTCACGGAAAGCGACTGTGCCACCTCGGGGGTGGGGGAAGGGGGATGACATCTGAGCATCTGTACTGCCTGGGCTCACGTCACCTGAGGGAGTCTGTCCTTGGGGTGAGGGGAGGGGGGCAGCCAGGCCCACCTGCAGGCATCCTCTGGAGCGCAGTACTGGGAAGTGATGGGCATTGAGTTCTCCAGCACCTGGATGGAGGTCAGGGAGGGCACTGGGTCTGCAAGGAGAGAGGCTGTTGGGGCAGGGAGGAGGGTGACAGGGGCGAGAAGCCACCAAGCCCTTCCTCGCCAGACTCGCGTTCAGTCACACACACCTTAGTATAAATAAGTTTCAGGTCATTCTTTCCAGACCCCCCACAATGGCCAGGGTCACACCACCCTCCGCCCCAGCAGCACTACGAAGAGTCAGTTCCCGGGAGCCTGAGGCCCGCCTCCTTGACAAGAACCTGCACACCAGGGGCAGGGATGGGTGCCGGGGGGGTGCACAGGAGCCCGCCCACAGTGTTCTGCTCCTGACTGCACACGCTTTTCAACACTCAGTTCAGAGGCATCAGGTTGGTACCTTGAAATCAGCCATGGTGGGAGTATTCGCCACAAATCGGGGCTTTTTTTTTTTTTTTTTTTTCCCTCCAGAGCCAACTGTGAGACACCTGCCAGCACCAGACTCCTGGGGGCCTGTGGCCCTCTGTGAAAGAACCCGCCACGACCGGCTGGCTGGCTGGGTGAGGGCGGGACTGAAGTGTGACACGGAGGGCGGGTGAGGTCATCTCAGCTCACCTACAGGCTAGCTGCTGCCTGCCTGACCATCCCACCGAGGGAGGGGAGGCTGGGGCCACCGAACATGTGCTCAGCTCCGTGAGGCACAGCCAGGCACCCAGGGGCCCCAGGAGGCCTGTGGGCCCACAGACACCACACACAGACAAGATGGAAGAGACCCTCGCATTTCTCTTCTGGGCAAACTCCTGCGGTCCTTCAGAGGCTCAGCTCCAATGTCACCTCCTCCTGGGAGGCCTTCCTGATCACCTCTCCACCCCCGCCTGGATTACGTGCCCTCCCCAGTCACCAAGCTGCCTGCAAAGTCCCCTCAGAGCTGCGGCCCACCCCTACGCCGCCGTGTTCTCACGTCTCTGAGCCACCGGGGCCGGGCACGTGTGTCCTCAGCACCCCCAGCCCCCCACCTCCCTGTACAATTGAACTTCAGTCTCAGCAAGTCAGTTTCTAAGCTTTTTTTTCCCTCTAAGCCACAAAACCCATCAAGTGAAAGCCAATGAGAAGGCCCAATACCTAGAGCAGAGCCGCCTGGGAAGCCTGGAAGGCCCCTGGCCTCCTCTGCAGCCCCCAGGGTGGCCGGCAGGGTGCGTCGGAGGAGTCAGTGGCAGACAGATAACCTCTGCGGCCAAGGGTTCTCCGGCTTGGTGACAACCAAAGCCTTGAGATTTGGAAAGCTGGGGGGGGGGGGGGCGCGGGGGGAGACCCTACACAGCACCCTCCTTGCCCTGGCATGGGGGTGAAGGAGCCAGGCCCCGGTGTCAGGGAGATGGAATCCTAGCTCTGCCGCTGACAGGCCGAACACCCTGTCTCCGTTTCCCCATCTGAACTACGGGGATGATCCCCTCCTTGCAGGAATATGTAAGGATTAAATGAGGCGAGCTACATAAGGCTCCTGGCCTCATTCCTGCTACTTAGTAATGCCCAGCAAGCGTCTGTGGGCTGGCAATCCCGCGCCAGGCGTTCAGGTGGCTGAGCTGAGAAGATGGGGGGCAAGGTAGGGCAAGTACCTGGCTGGCCCTGGGCCCGAGTGGGCCGAGCAGGGCTCAGGCCGGGCTGGGGAAGCCCTCTGCGGGCCCGGCCGTGGAGACCAAGGCTGGGGCTATTCTTGGCTTTGCCCTGCCCTCCGGGGAAGGGGACTTCGGGGCTGGCCAGAGGCTCTGAGCTCTTTGGATGCTTGGAGTGGCCAATACCATTGGCCGACAGGCCCCAGGACTTGGCTCTGATGTTGGTGACTGGTAGGAGGGCCATCTGGCCGGGGCCTGTGGACAGAACCAGGGGTAGGCTGAGAAGAAGGCACAGGCAGCAACTGGCTACCTCCTGTCCAGCTTTCTCTAGGACTTCACCAGACTGTGGGTGACCCCCATCTGTCTCTTGGTCCCCTCAGGGAGACCCACCAGTCTTCCTCCGGAGCCTCATTCTGGGCTCCCGGACACCCTCCCTCCAATGAGTCTTTGGGGTCTTTCTCTGGACTCCCATAACACCCCCTCAACCCGAACCCAAGACAGCCATACCTGAGCGGTTGGTGGAGGGGCTGGGACTGGGGCTGAGGCCACGGCCAGGGTTAAAGCTGGAGCCAAGACTAGGGGCAGGGGTAGGGCTGGGGGTGGAGGAGGAACAGCAGATGACTGGACAAGGGCGGCTGGAGCACAGGTCCAAAGTGGGGATGACAGGACCTGGGGCTGAGCTGCTCAGGCCGGTGGTAACTGCGGAAGCCAGGGGCCGTATGAGCGAGCAGCAGGCAGCTGAGCCCCGCGCCCCCGCCGCCCCAGAACGCGGCCACCTCTCCCCCATCCCAACCCTCCGGACCCCCCACAGGCACGCACCCAGCAGCAAAGAGGGCCGTGTGCCTGGCAGCCCGGTGGTCACAGGGGACTGTCGGAGCTGAGTGGTCCCAAAGCTCTGGCTGGACCTGCTGGGGAAGGGAGGGCTGAGCTCAGAGGACAGCCTCAACAGGGAGGCCTGGGGGTTCCGGCGGAGCAGGAGGGACAGGAGGAGGTGGACAGGGATGGTGGAAAGGAGGCAGGGAGAAGGGTGGCAGGAGCCAGAGGCAGGAGGGCAGGGGCTCGGTCCAGACACGTACCATGGGCACCTGGCCTCACTCCCCCCAGGGTGCTGGGGCCGGAGCAGGGCCAGAAGACAGGAAGTGGACACAGCAAAAGAGCTAACGGGCAGCAGAGAGGAACAGGAGGGGGGGATAGGTGCAGGGGAGGAGAGAGAAAAGAAACAGTCAGAGATAGCCCAGGAGCTGAGGTGACAGTGGGCAAACAGAGCCCAAGATCCCATGGTGGCCCTCTTTCCCCCGCCCCTCCCCCCATGCCCATTCCAACCTGGGCCCCTCGATGCCCTCTGACTCTCAGAGGCCCAGCTACCTAAAGGAGCACTGAACGGGCCCACGAGACACACTGGCTTCGGTAGGGACCGGGAAATGTCTGCCCCTCCTCCAGGGAGACCTTCCCAGCCACCCCTGCAAGCCTCTGGCAGGCCGGGAGCCTGCAGCGCTATCCCCTTTGGAGGAGACAGCCTCCACGGCTCCTCTGACCCTGGGCTGCCCACCAAAGCCCCACCTGTCCTGGCGGCTTGGCCAGCAGCCAGGCCTCCGGGGACATACCCATCGGTTTCCACCAGGTCCTCCTCGGTGCGCAGGCTCAGCACATACAGTGTAGACATGGACACCACGCTGGGAGCCACAGAAAAAGGGCCACTGTTAGAGCTGGAGCTACTGTCCCGGCCCCTCTCTCTAGGGCAGGGTCTGTGGCCCTTGGCTCCGGGGGTTGGGCTCGCGAGTGACAGTGAACGGTGCCTGCGAGTGGGTCTCCCCAGCCCCAGGGGCACGAGACCGAATGAGGCAGCCCACTTCCTTCCCTGAGACGCCCCTCTGTCCCTCCCTCCCTCCGTGAGGTCTCCTCTCCCGGCCACATCTTCCTCTTCCCCCCGGGCCCGGGCCCAAGGGACAGCTCAACTTCCCCAGCCAGCCACCCCGGGAGCCCGGGGGACAAGTCACCTGAAGGCCATGACCACCACCAGGGCAATGATGGTTCCCTGCAGGAAGCGCTGGCTGATGCAGGCCTGGTCTGGGACCACAGATGACGACTGAGGACCGAGCGTGAAAGGGGAAGAAGCAGAAGAGGCCCAGACTGAGGGAGCCCATGGTCTCACTCAGTGTGGGCTCCGCTGGACGTGGGGGTGCTGAGGTCTGCTCGTTCCTACGGGGGAGGCGAGGGCAGCGGGAGACGAAGGAGAAACGGGGCCAGAGGGCTAGAGAGCTGGGAAGCGAGGGGAAGGGCTTGCGGTCCGAGGGCCTGGAGGAGGAGGGCCCCGGTCCCACCCGCCTCCCATCCGCGCCCATCCTCACCTTGCTGGCCACCTTGGGGGGCCTCTTCTTGTGGGGGACGCTGCCCGCCCGGCTGAACTGGCTCCCTGCATGGCTGCAGCAAGAGGGCCAGGGTCAGAGGTGCCTCTGGGAAAGGGGTCTGGCCCCCGCCTGGCCCCGCCCCCACCTGAAGGCACCCGAGCTGCCAGTGGACTTGAGGCTGTCCAGCCGCCGCAGTTTGGCCAGCTTGTGGCTCCAGCGCTCCAGCTCGTCAATGCGCGTCTCCAGGTTGTCCGTCAGCTTGCACAGCTCCTTCACGGCACCCACGTTCTCCATGAAGATGCGCTCCTGCCGCGGGCGGCCGGCACGGTCAGCCCCTGGGAACCCTGGGCTACAGGGAGCAGGACCCACGGCCGCCTGGAAGTCCTCAAAGCCTCCCTGCCCAGGTCGGCCTCGGCAGCCCCCAACTCCCCGCGCCTGCCTCCAAACAGCACCCCCGCCTCTGCACCTTTGCGCCGCCATGCGGCCAGCCCTTCCCACCCCTCCCCGCCGTCTGAACCCCGTCTCTCAGAGGCTCCCACCCTCTGATGAACGTGGTATCTCGGGCTTCAGCTCCTTATTGCTCAGCCAAGGCCAAGACATAGTACTACACGCTCCTTGATGCCCGGCCTCACGCCAGGTAGTTACAAACATCACCCTCACACTCCGCTGTGTGTTTCAGCTTCTCAATAACCACCTGGGAAGGTCTTGGCAGTGGACTATCTCTAGCCTCCTTTCAAAGGGGAGGAAAATGATCCCCAGGGAGCTTCCTCTTGCTGTGGATCGCACAACCATCGTGTCGCCAAGTCCCCAGCTGGCCCTTGAACGCTCACCCCCTTTCCCCGGGGGTGGGGGGCGGGGTGGGGTGGGCAGGGGGCTCCGGAGGCAGCATGAGAGAAGACTGGGGTGCCTGCCCCCTCTGCACTTCAGTGCCCCCAGTCTCTAAGTGGGACATAACGCCCCAGCTGGTCCACCCACGGCCCTTGGGCTCTCTCCATCCCCCCACCCTGCAGACCTTGTTCACCACCAAGAAGTTCTCTATGGTTTTCCCATTGGCAAAGACCACGTCTCCAGTGTCCTTCACGGCCTCAGGCAGGATCTCCTTCACCTCCTGGGCGATGACACCTGGAGAGTGGGGGAGGGTGGGTACAGAACACCCACAGCGCCAATTATAACGCAAGGAGGGCCCCCAAGTTTGAAGAGGGCGAAATTCTGAGGGCTAGAGATTTGGGATCCAAGGAGCACTGGAGCAGGGGCCTCCCACGGACCAGTGTTGGTTGTGGGGTTCCCTGGCCTGGGGGAAGGGTGGATTCCTGGGTGTAAGGCTCCCAGGGAAAGTGGGCCTGGATAGAGGCAGGATTCACCTAAGGAGCAGAGGATGCCGGGACCACCGTTCCTGGACCTCTAGTGTCCCGGGCACCCAGGGCTGAGGGGCGGGACTTCTAGAGGGCAGGATTCCTAGGCAGGGGTTCCAGGAGTCAAGGAGAGGGGTTCCTGGGAGTGGGGTTTCCAGCGGGCTGGGACAGAGTTGCCAGAGGACAGACACAGGGGGTGGGGTTACTGCGGGCGAGGCTGCTGGTTCTGGGACCCCAGCTCCCGTCGACGTAGCAGGTCCCTACCCGTCTCTGGCGCCGTGGCCTCGATGCCTGCGGTGGCTGCAAACTCAGGCTTGTATCTGTAGTGCACCAGCCGCATGCGCGAGATCCTCTTCAGCTGCTCCGTGGTGTCCACCTGCACGGGAACCGGGGTCGAGACTGAAGCCCTCCCCTCCTGGGCCCGTCCGAAGTAGGCCCCGGAGCTCAAGACGGTGGGGACCCAGGGTCTGCAGTGCGGAGGGGAGACCTTGCACCAGGGTCGAGCTCCAGAAATCTAGAGCCGGCCTCCCCCATCTCCTTCCCCTGCAGCCCCGCCCTTCCATCTGGCCCCGCCCCCCCCCGAGCCCCGCCCACACACCAATCCGCCCCTCGCGGCCCAGCCCTGCCCCCGGCCCCTCCCGCGGGAAACTCAGCTCTCCCCGCCGCACAGCCCCGCCCCTCGCCCACAGCCCCGCCCCCACCTCCTGCACGTGCTCCTTGGCCCGCAGGTCGGAGGGGTGCATGAGCGAGCCCATGACCTTGACATTGCCGTGCACGACCAACGCCTCGTCGGGTCGGTCCGTGTTGATGCCCACGCGGCCATGGTGGAAGACAGTGTCGGGCACCTGCGCCCGCTGCCACAGCACGTCGCTGTCACTCTCAAACTGGCCTGGGTTGGAGGCCTAGCACAAGTTGGGGTTGGATCAGTGCTAGGGGACGGGGCACCTGCAGTGCCCTGGGAAACCCTGCCGCCACCCCTCCCGCTCCAGGCAAGGGTTCTCACTCCACCATGCCCAACTTCAACCGACCCTCTCACTGTGGCACTTTTCAGTCGCTTGTGGGATCTCAGAAGGCTACCTAGGTCTTGTGTTCCTCCACGCTTGTGGCTCAGAGGGTGGGAACTCGCCCAAAGTCACACCACTAGCACCGAGTGGGATCAGCATTCTAGCTCCTGACCACCCCCCCGCCCCCAGTACCCCGTATTCCTCCTGGGTGCTGTTTCTCCCAGCTCTGGGGAGGACTCTCAACCCCTTGGTTGGAGATGGCCCTCACCCTCACGATGATGCGCTCTGAGATCTGGGCAGCCAGCGTGTAGTTCTGGTTCTGTGCATGGGCCTGGAGCGCCACCACCAGCATGAAGTACCTGGGGCGCACAGGGGTTTAGAGGCACCCAGGGTCCTGCCCCACCTGCCCCTGCGCCCCAGCCACCCTTCCCAAGTCTGATGTTCAGTGCTGAGGCTCCTACCACCCCTAGCCGCCCGAGGAGGGGCGGGGGCGTTCACAGCTCATCCCACAGAAGAGGAACCTGAGTCTCCACCAGGGGGCAGACATTCCCCAGGACCCACAGCTAGGAAACCTTTGAGCTGTTTCATCCAGAAGCCGCGCTTCTGGTCTGTCTCATCCTTAAATCAGTTAGCCTTAGGTACGAGTCTCAGGTCTCTCATCTGTAAAATGGGTCAGTCTGTGGGACACTGACTACAGGGTGGTGTCCTGCTGCCCTTCCTCCTCGGAAACGGAGGGCCTGCCAAGGCAGAGGTCAAGCCCGCTCACCTCTGGTCAGGGTTAGGTTTGCCCTTCTTCCGCATGTTGTTGGCGGTGGTCTCGCTGAAGTGCAAGCGCCCCACAGTCACCTTCGTGACCTGCTCAGGAGGCAGATTGACCCTGCAGGGGCGGGGGGGTTGGTATTCAGTGGGCAGGGAGGGGGACCCAGTCAAGAATGTGTAGGAGGCAGACACTGGGGGTGCCAGCCGGGCCCCCCTCAGCTCCCAGCCCAGCTCCAGGGTCAGCCCTCCCAGGTCCTCCCCCCTCCCCCCACAGGGCCAAACACTCACGTGACAGGGTTAAAGGGCCGCTTGCTTCGGTCGGACTGTGACTGCTCAATGTTGATGGACTGGTTCAGGGCCTCCAGCTGGGGGAGAAAGCAGGGCCCCCCGAGGCGGATCAGGGCGAGGGGACCCCCTGGTTCTGCTTCTCTTTACCCACTCGGCCCAGGCCTGGCCCAGCTGGACCTTCCCGGGAAGAGGGGCGGCCCTCTCTTCCACGAGGGCACAGATAGTCCCATCACTCCCCCACCTCCGCACACACCCACCCACACACGTATTCCACAGAAACACTCACAGCCCCCACGTCCACACCCGCGCACGCCCCGACCTCCTCGTACATATCCCAAGCGGGCCTCCATCAACACACACACACACACACACAAACCCGCTCACTCCCCAGACCCTCTCCCACACTCACATCCAGTCCCCTTAACCCTTCTGTGAGCACTGGCTGAGCCAGGCCAAGGAGCCGGCTGGGCTCCCAGCACTGAAGGAAACACACCCAGCCGTCCCCCCAGGATGCGCAAGGGCTCCAAATCAACCCCTCCTGGGGGGTGCTGGAGGGGACTCAGGGCAAGTGTCCCCAGGGACCAGGGACCCCAGCAGAGTGACCAGGGAGGCCAAGGAACGGCCTGCCAGGAGAGGAGGGATGGACTGGGCATTCTCAGGGCATCCCAGAGAAACGGAGCTGCTTCCGGAGAGCAGGTGCTATGAACAGGCCCGGATGGTCTGGGGCACAGCAAACGGCAGGGCAGGAATGAAAGGCTGGATCCCAAAGGCCTTTGTGGGCTAAGCTTAGAAGTCATGGCTCTTTGCTGGGGGGGCACCGGGTGTCTTGGGGGAGCATGAGCTGAGCACCAGAGTAGAAGCCACTGTGGACGTTCAGAGAAGCGGCGGGGGCCGGAGGGGCACGTGGTCTGGTCCAGGGGGAGGCAGAGGGGAGACGCGAGAGGAGGGACCAAGGCGGGCAATGCCCAAGGAGAACAGCCGGGCCTGGTGCGTGAGCCTCGAGCGAGGGGTGAGTTGGCGGGGACTCCATTTGGGGGTGGGGAGCTAAGGCAGCTGACAGAGGAGTCAGGAGAAGCGTCTCTGCTGGGGGTGCAGACTTGGGGGTCACAGGGTGGAGGAGGAATTGGGAAGCTTGAGGAGGCTGACGGGGCACAGGGGACACTCACTTTGCCTTGGGGTCTCTCAGGCTCCCCCCCGGCATTCCTGACTCGCCTCTGCTCCCCTCCCCTCCTGGCTGAGCCCCCGAACCTGCCTTCACTCCGTGCAGTTTCAGGTAGAAGCAGTCAAGGGGCCTGAGGCCTTCGGGCGTCTTGACGTACTTGGGCTCCCCCAGCATGCCGATGTAGACTGTCACCTGAAAGTGGTTCTTCTTCTGGCACACGAAGGCGTCATCGCCCACCGAAAAGTTGAAGCCCTTGTCAGCGTCCACGCGGTAGGTGGGCATGGGCCTGGGGCAGGGGAAGGGACTCACTGGAGCCGCCGCCCCCCCCCGCCCCCCCAAAGCTGGGCCTGGAATGTTCCTCCTACACGCCCGCATTCCAAAGCAGCTTCCTATCTGGTACCCCCCCCCCCCCCCCGATCCTCAAACCACTCAGGCGGCTGCCCCCACTTCTCAGAAATGGAAACTGAGTCCCCAGAAGGATTTTGAGCTCAGGTCTGCCTCGGCCAATATTCTTTCCTCTACAAGGCTGGGACCAGCCCACCCTGGTGACGATGGCGGGGGGGGGGGGGGGGGGGAGGCAGGGCAAGACCCCTGGGGCCCACCGCCCAGGCGTGAACTCCTGAGGAGGGGGCGCCTCATCACGCTTGGCTCCTTCCCAGAATGCTGCCTGAAGCCCCCTCCCTCACGGGAGATGGGGTGAGAGAGGGTGCGTCTGCAGAGCCTCACTGGCCTGACAGCTGGTTGCCATGGAAACGGTGGAACCAGGCGCCGGCTCTGAGCGCTGGCCCGGCCCCTGCCCACTGGCTTGCTCAAGCCCCCAAAGTCCTCATTCTGACTCTTCCCTCTGCCCAAGTGGGGAGAGGGGCACTCTGGGCGGCCGGGACTCGGCCTCGGTTTACCCGTCTGTTGCTGGGGAAGTATTCCAAGTAAGGATCCTTTGGGGGACCTCTAGGTGGCAGGAAAGGGGGGCAACCGTTGGCCCGTCCTTACCCAGGTCCCCAGGCACAAGCAGTACCCTCCCCAGCTCCCCCGGTGCCTGGGGCCTGCCTGGAGGAGGATGGGAGAAGAGAACACTTCCAAACTCGGGGGAAGAGTCTGGCTAACTTCTACGGGAAGGCCTGGGGCTCCACCCACCTGCCTGCCCCAGGAGAATACCCCGGAAGTACACGGGCCACTCTGGGGGCCTCAGCTGCCGGCTTCCTGGCCTTAAGGCCTGGGGTGGCAGGGCTGGCCCAGAAAGCATGGTGGTAAGAGTGGGGGGTCCTCACCAGGCCATAAGGGCGGGATCCCTAAAGACATCTCCCCCAGCCCCGGCAGGGCCTCAAGGGGTACTTCAGCCACTACAGCAGCTGGCCCACCGCCCCCCACTCCCCAGCCCTGAGGGCTTCTGGCTAAGAATCCCACATGGCCTGGGGTACCCGACTCGGGGAGACTGGTGTGTTCCACCCTGCCCAGGCCTGGCAATGTCGCGGGGAGTTGGTGAGCGACGCTCTCACCTCCACGGAACTTCGACAAGAGTGAGGGGGGTGGACCCAGAGTGCTCCTGGCCTGGTCCCAGGAAGTTGAATCCACATGGGTGGGTGCTGAGGGAAAGCTAGGAACGCCCGGACAGCCCGTCCTCCCCCACCCCCTCATCCCCCCCCCCCCCGCCCCCCGCCAGGGAGGGGGCTGCTGGAAGGGCCCGGCCAACACAGCTTCCGGCTACCTTCCTGGAATGCAGGAGTGGAGGAGGCGGACGAGAGGAGGAGCCAGAGAACACCCATCCACCCACGTCTCCCTGCCTTGGCTCCCACCGGCCCCTCCCTGGTGGACACCACCTTCTGAAGGAGGCCTTGGGCTGGCCCAGAAGTCCGGAACCCCGAGTTCCAGTCCCGGCTCTGCCCTGAGCCTGCTTTTCCACTGTAAACCGGGACCACCCGGTACCCAGTGTGCTCCCAAGCCCCGCTCTAGGACCGTGATGCCAGGGCGGGGTCCCCGGATGCGGTGACCGGGAGGGGTGGGGGCGGGGCACAGGTCACTCACAGCTCCTTGTAGTTTGCGTCGTACAGCGTTGCCCACTTGTTCTGCTGATGTGGTTGCCACTTGATGGATTGGTAGTTGGGATCCAGGTAGGAGCCACTAAGGCTATCATTGTCCTGCAGGAGACCTGGAGGGAGGGAGCGCCCATGTGGGCCCTGCGCCCCACTCCCCAGCTTCAAGGGTTGGCTCCCTGTGAGGTCCAGCAGGCCAGGCACGTACCTGGTGAGGGTGCACCCGGTGGGTGCCAAGGTGGCGTCTGGACCCGGGCGATGCTGAGGGGCAAGGAGCCGGGGCCGGGGGAGAGTGGGCCCTGGGGAGCCCAGGGTGGGGAAGGGGCTCGAGCTGGGTGCGGGGGCAGGGTCGTCGCGGTCCCGGGCTCCTGTTTGATCATTCCATTCAGCATCTGGGCATTAAGGGTGTTGGGAGGTGATTCGGAGTGCTTCCTCTTCTTGGAGGGGTGTGTGGGGAGCCTGGGGGCGACACGGGTGCAGGTCTTGGGGGGCTGGCTCTTCCTGAGCCCCCTCCCACTAGGCAATAGTCTTCTTCCCCTCTTCAACCTGTTTCAGCGGGATTTACCTAATCCAGAGGACACCTCCTCCAGGAAGCCCCTGGGCTTTACCTTCTCACTGCCGCCCCCCCATCACTCTGTGTTGTCATTCTCTATTTCTGTCACTCCTCCCTTCTCCTGAGATTACAGAATTCAAGGAGGGCAGAGGCCACACCTGACTTGTCGGTGTGTCCCCATAATGCCCGGCGATAGGCCTGGTGCACAGCATCCTCAGAATCGTTTGTGGAATGAACAAGTCGGTCCCTTCCCTGTGGTGTCACTCTCAGTGCCACTCTTCATAGTTGGGGGCTCCACAGAGAGCAGCCTCCATGGTCAGAAACAAGCCACAGAAGGCATGGGCCACGAAGGGTGGGAAGGAGAGTTTCTTGGGGAGGAGGCTGCGGAATCTTGGCTTGAACGAAACCTTTCACGACATCTCAATGTGTAAGATAAATAGATAAAAAGATAATTCTGCTGGTTGGAGTCAGAATGGGGTGCTTGGGTCTATGGCTCACCCTTCCGCAGGAGGCCGAGGACTCCACGATCGGGTTAGAAAGTCCCTGGTGTCTGGGTAAGGATACAGCCTGAGGTTCAAGTCCTGGCTCTGCCCTTTCCTAGTTTCACGACCTGGGCAAGCGTTTCCTCCCCTGGGAGCCCCAGTTTACCTATCTGGGCAATGGGGGTGGCCATGCTCACCAAATAAGGTAGTCGTTAAGCGCTTGGCCGTGGCTATAAATCTCCAGCAGGTTTCTGGGCACATATGCATACGTGTGCTGACCCTCATCTCCTGGGGTCAGAGCCTTCTGCCTTCTTGGTTCGTCCCTGTCCGTACCTCCATCTCTGTCCTGCCTTCTGCTGCCCTGAACCCCGACCCCCAAGCCCACCTGCCCGAGTCTTACTCAGCTCCGTGCTGATTCAACAGCTGGTGTAGCATCTGGGACTGCTGTGTGTGGTGGAGATCCGTGGGCACCAGCCCCTGCCCCATGGCAGCGTAGGGGGGCATCGGGGGCTCGGCCTTCATGTACAGGTCCCGCTGCAGGACAGGGTAGTGAGGCGGGGGTGGCGGGGGCGGCGGAGGGCCTGGTAGGTGGGCTGGAGGTGGAGGTGGGTGCTCCAGGCGGGAGGGCACTCCCACGTGGCACAGGGACTCAGGGGTAATGGTGCGCAGGAGATGGGGGTCTGCAGGAGAGATGGGGGGCATCAGAGACCTACCTACATCACGCAGGTTCCCGGGCACCAGCTCTCCCCCCACCGGCAGGGTCTCCTGATTCCCACCTTCTCCTGAACCAAGCCCCGGGGCTGCCCTCCCACCAGCCCCACGTGGGAGGAGGGCTGGGCAGCCTAGAGGCTGGCCACTAGAGGCCTGGGCAGGGAGACAAGACCCTGTCCAGGGGGCGGGCTGCTTCCCCCCCGCCCCCCCCCCCGGTCCTAATGGGGTCCTGCCCCCAGACCGGGCCGCCCTCCCTGGGGAGGGCCTACATCCCAAGGTGCTCCCCCAGCCCCCTCTCGGGCCTCATCTTCCTCCGGGCCTCCGGGAGAAGTCTCTCGGGACCCCCAACACAGTCCTGCGGCAGCCCTCCTCCACCGGGAAGCCCCTCCAGCGGGCTCCCAGGGGCCAGCCCCCCAGCTCCCTTTGTTCCCCAGGAGGCATTCCAGAAATGTTTCTGGTAAGATAAACAGAACTCTTGACCCCTCTCTGGGCTGTGGGGAGAAGGCTGCCCGCGCTCCTTCTGTTCTTGGCCACCTGGGGGCCGCTGCACCCCTGGCACCCCCCCAGGGGGAGGTGGGCCCTGCGGGCCGGCGACGCCTGTACTCAGGCTGCACCCACAGCCTTCCCCAGCCGTCCACTTACCGCCGAAGGGCGCGTCCATGATGGCGCAGGCGGGCAGGCGGGTGGCATCACCGGCAGGGACACTTGCTCAGAGGCAGGGCCAGGCTCCCCACCCGCCCGTGGGGAAACAATAGCCAGCGCCGGGGAGTATTTGACCAGCGATAATCTGGGCCTGTTGGGCGGCCGCTGGCCCCCTCCCTCCCTCGCTCCCTCCCTCCCCGATAAGGCCGCCCCAACCACTTGCCCAAACCCCAGAGGGGGAGGGCGGTGCCCGCTGGACTCACCATTCACCTGCTGGGGGGAGTAGGCCTCGGAGCCCGAGTCTGGGGGAGAGTCCGGCAGTGTGCTGCAGGAGCAGGAGGAAGGGGCTGCTGGGCGGGCAGCACTTCGGTGGGGCAGGGTCCCAGAGACCCTAGAGGCTGGAGGCACTGGGGTCTCCTCGCTCCCGCCCTCAGGGGAATTTCTCTGCACCAGCCACCTTGCCTTGCCAGGCAGGGCCTGGGGCTGAACTCAGGCAGCGGGTCTTGGGCTCCTCCCACCCGGCGTCCCCTCAGACCTACTGGGCACTTGGGGACCAGGAGCCAAGGTCCCCGGTGATGGCACAGGGATTCAAGGACTCCTCCCAGATGCAGAGGCCAGGCTGGCTCCTCCTTCCCACACCCGCTGAAGCCCCACTTTCCAGAAACTCTAAGGGGCTCCAGGGGGCTAAGCCCGGAGAGATTCAGTGGGGGTCACCACGGGCAGGTGTGGGCCGGGCAGGGAGCCAGCTCCGCCAGGCCTGGGTTTGTTTTTCTCTTGCAGGTTCTGTTTTATCAGCGGCTCAGGCAAAAGGAACAAACTCAGGCCTGAGAGACCAACATGTCCTGCGCGAGCCCTGCACTCGCCCGCTGAGGGGAGGCTGCGGCCAAGCAGGGATCCCGCTCTTTGGCCGTCCTGGTCCCCACATCTGGAAAGACTGCCCACCACTGGGCCCAGGCAGCTGCCTTGAGGCAGCGAGCCCTCATGGCCACAGCCCCGGGCTGATTCTAGAGTCCTCAGGCTCCCCTGAACGAGCCACCCACCCAACCCCTCAGGCTAGGCGAGGATGACCCAAAAGGCCACAGGGGCTGAGTTCTCGGTAGCCCTCAAGGCCACTAGGGCTGACTGGGGTCTCTGCCCTGCGACCCCCATCTCCTGCCTGCTCTCTGTACTCCCCTGACCGTGGCCCCCGGTCTCTCTAGTGTGTAAAAGGTCTCTGACACCCTCTGGTCCCTGCAGTGAAACGCCCCAAGTCCATGGGACCTTGTATTCTTCCCTCATAACTCTTCGTGGTGCTCATGAGTCCTCGAATTGATGATTTATTGATTAACAACCCTCTCTCCAATCAGCCCGCGGGATCTACTACAGGAGGGACGTGTTTGTCTTGTCTGGCACCTAGAACAGGGCCCAGAAGGGGCAGGGCCAGGGAGAAGCCCTGGGTCCCTCCCTGGAGCAGCCCGGGCCACATGGTCTCTGTGCAGCTCTGGACGAGCCCTTTCTCTCCCGGGACGAAGGGCCCCGGTGTGCCATTCACATCCAGCTGAGGGGCAACAGATCTTTACCGCCAGGCGAGCTGGTTTGGGGGTCCCCCAGGAGCTGGTGCCTGGAGAGGGTTGATAAGCTTCCACAAACAGAGCCACAGGGCACAGCGGCAGGCACCCAGCAGGTGCTTATTACGCATTAGTTCCCTTTCCTAGTCTTTGCCCTTCAGGGTCTGGGCGTCGGGACAGGCTCGCGGCAGATGTCTGCCCTGCTGTGGCAAAAGCTAACCCCAAACACAGCAGGTCGCCTCCACTGCCTCCCTCAGCAAGCCAGGAGAGCTTTGGTCCCCGCCCCCCCCCCCCCCCACCGGGCACGTCCCCCGTGCTTCCTCCCCGTATCTCCACAGTCCCGGAGGGGAAAGCATTTTGAACTCAGCAAAGACACTGAGGCCCTGACCGAGGCTGTGGGTCACCCAGCCAGAGGCTGGAAACGGTGGGGCTGAAGGAAGAGCGAGGCTGTGTGAATGGTGACCCGCCCCCAGCACTCTACACTTCTCCTACCCAAAGACGGGGTCCCCTGCTCCTGCGCCAGGCTGGGGAACCCAGAACTTTCTTCGAGCCCCTCTGCAGAACCCAGGAGACCCATGTTCCTGTCTGTCCTCACGAGAGTGTGTCTGTGGGCTGGCGGCCGCGTGCACACAGCCAGGTGACAGCCAGGCCCAGGCTGAGCCCCTGGGTCAGGCTGCTGGCGTGGACTCCTCGGAGAGAGGAGGGAACGGGCCTGGGAGGCTGGTTTGGGTCGGGGGAGCTTCAGGTACCATATCTGTGCCATCGGCCGACCCCCTGTGGTCACAGTAGCTAAGTGCATGAGTGGATGGGCCTGGCCCAGTGAGGGGACTTTGTGTGCCCTGCGCGTGTACATGTGTGTGCTTGCGTGTATCCGTGGAGGCAAACAGCGGTGCCTCCAGGCTCACCCCCCCCCTCCCCTCTTGATGCAGCTGTCAGAGAATTTTCTAGCCCTCATCACTCCCCTGCTCAGGGTCCTCTGTGGCTGCCCAGCGCCTGAGAACAAAGCCGTGAGTCCCTCCTCAGCCACCTCACCTACCCACCCACAGGGCAGGCCTGGGCCAGCACCTCCCAGGCCCGCAGCCACTGCCCCCGCCCCCCACCCCCGTGAGCCTGGCCCCTCACTCACCCTGGGGCATAGGGAGCCTTGGGCTCTGCCTTGATGGGGGGCCCAGAGCCCCCCAGAAAGGGCTTGGGAGCAGTGCCCATGGCATTGTTGTTGTTGCAGTTGAGGGGGGCGCTGTAGCTCGGGGCGGGGAGGGGGCCGTGGCGCCCCGGGGAGGGTCCGCCCCCAGAGGGGCTCAGGTGGTGGCCCCCGCTGGAGCCCGGGATGGCCGGCTGCCCGTGGGGGTAGGAGGCCGCACTGGCTGGAGCAGAGATGTCAGGGAAGCAGCTGTAGAAAAGGGAAGAAGCTCAGCGCCAGCCGGGCCCCCAACCCCTCCCCAGGCCGCCCCCCCTGCAGGGCAGTCGAGTCAGTGGATGGGAAAAGAGGGGGAGCAGGCTTCAGACACCTTCCAGGTGAAAGGTGGAGGCCAGAGGGCGGGGGTGGGGCCAAGGCCGTCTCAGGGCCACTCACAGGTCAGAGGCATCCTCCTTGCTGATGTACTCCTCCAGGATGCTGGTGTCGATGTTGGAGGGCTCCAGGGCACCATTGATGTCGTGGCCTGCAGGGGAGGGGCAGATGTGAGCCAAGGGAGGGGTCCAGCTGGGCCCTCCCCTCCAGCTCTCTGCAGGCTGGACCCCATATGCCCCCAGGCTCCTCCCCATCTGTGTATCTGATTTCGGGGGTGACGAGTGGGGGGGGGAGAGTCCTTCAGTGTCCATCGCCTGACGTCCCTCCAGGAGGCACCTCATTGGTGACACCTCCCCTCACCCACCAGGCTGCCTGGCATTGTCCGAGGAGGGGAGGGGCCCAGAGCACAGACCTGGGACAGACCAGCCACTTCCTGTGACATGAGCAAGTCCCTCCTCTTGTCTATAAAATGGGGTAACCGTCCTACGGTGTTAGGGGGTGCTATGAGGAGGAAGCAAGGTACTTTCCTGAACTGGTGCCCAGCGGATGCCCACCACCCTTGATGACTGGACCCAGACTCGATGATTCTGTCCTGTCCTGCCCCCCTCCAGATGGCCCAGCTGGTAGGCATGGCTGGGCTGGACCACACATGGGCGGGGGGGAGGGGGGGGTCCATGGGGCCAGGGGAGCCTCTGTATCAAGCCCCAGCTGCAGATAGACAGGGAGTGGGGACTGGAATCTGAAGTGCCCAGCCCAGCCTCTTGTAGAGCTCATCACCCCCATAAACAGGGGCCGGGGGGCCTAGCCCTGCCCTGCTGTTCCAGAGGGCCCAGAGAGGCAGGGCTTGCCTGGGCTCACAGCAGGGAATGATGGCGGCCAGAGCTCTGTTCCTACACCACCCTCCCTCCTGGGCCCTCCCTGCTGGCCCCAGCCCCACAGAGGGGAGGGACTCACAGAAAAGGCGCCCAGTGCTCTTGAGCATAAGCAAGAGAGGAGAGGGGGAGGCGCTGGCCTTTCCCCTCCCAGGGTCACCTTGCTGGGGGGGAGCAGGAGGGCGGGGTGATAAGGGGGCTGACGTAGGAGATGCGTCAACCCCGATAATGGAGGACGGCCCCACCCACACTGCTGACCTGGGCTGGCCAGCCCCACTGAGGCAGGAGATGCCCCTCCCACAGGCCCCTGGAGCCACGAGCCTGGGGTCTGCCCCTCATGCCCTCTCCCTGGTGAGCCCTGGGGACAGTTCAGGCAGATCCACGAACAATTCCCGGCCTTCCTCCTTCCCACTGCGTGACCTTGAGCAGGTCACATACCCTCTCTGAGCCTCAGTCTCCTCATTAGTAAAATGGGGCCATGAAAAGCTAACCTTCCACAGGGTCAAATATGAAACAAGTTAAGGTCTGTAAGGTGCCTGGCATATAATGGGTGCTCAGCAAACCGAGTGGCTGTCCTCACTTCCTAGTCCCCAGAGCCCTGGGGTCCCCGGGAGCCCCTGGCCCAGGCCCCTCCCTGGCCCCAGCCGGTATTTCAAGAATGCTGAGCCCCGCTTAGGTGATTAATGAGTGGCTAAGCCCTCCTAGGAGTCACGCGCTGCCTGGGACAGGCCCTCCTGCTGGCCCCCACCCCTGGCTCACCCAGCTGGGAACCAGGGACACCCAGCAAGCACTGCCAATGGCCATCCAGGGCCCTGTGCGGCCAGGGCACGCGAAGCTTCTCAACCTGGGAGTGACCAGTCTGCACATCAAGGTTCTAGAATGCCCGTCCACGCGCCAGCCCCCACCCCATCCTTCCCTGTTAACTGAAGATCCCGTTTATTGAATGCCTGCTGTATGCCAGGCACTTGTGGGACGAAGGACATTAATAATCACAGGAGTTTATTATATGAGAGCCATCCCGCGGCTTCTCTGTGTGCAGCGTTACTCTTAACCCTCCCGACCTGGAACGGTGATGATGGCAAAGGACAATGATCATGACAGCGGCTCGTGAGGACCAAACGCCGACCGGGTCCCGGCACTGTCGGGTTTATCTACCAATCGTCCCTGCAGACTTAGCGTTACTGGCATCATTTCCTTTTTCAGGGAGGTCAAGTGTCTTGCCCAAGGCAGGGAGCAGGGAGGATTCAAACCCAGGCACAGGGGACTGACTCCACGGGGGGGGGGGGGGGGGGGGGGGGGGGGGGGACGGTGTGGTTGGTGGTCACTGAGACTTCCTGGCCACCCTGGGCTGCCCCACCTGATGGACTGGGAGGTTCCTCAAGGGACGGGGAGGGAGGGGGCACTGAAGCGTGACCCCGGCCCTGGCTGCCGAAGCTGCAGGATTTTGAGACTGAACTTGGAATCTGCAGTGAATGATGGGGTGATGGAGTCATGGTGTTGCTCTTTATAATAGGCCAGGCGCCCTCCTCCCCCTCCTCTGGCCAGGAGAACTCCTAATCACCCCTAATCCTCCTGCCCACCTCCCTTGGGGTGGGGGGGGGCCTCAGGCAGAGGCATCCTGGGAGACCCTAACGAGAACCAGATGTGGTTGAGGGGAGGAGAGACCCTCCCGTGCCAGGGGCCGGGAGGACCGGGAGGACAGAGGAGGGAGGAGGGAGCCACTGGGGCAGGGTGGGGGTGGGGGCTTGCCAGAGCCCAGAGACTCCTGAGGCCCCCAGGAACCCAGGAGAAAGACATCAGAATATCCTTGGGGGTCCCCGCCCTGCTCCCAGAAGGGCCCTGGAACACTCTGGAGCCAACAACAGATATCTGCCAGGCAGGAAGCTAAGGGAGTCCCCCTCCTGCGGATCCTAAGTCCTCCCAGGGGGATGGAGAGGCTGCCCAGGACCCCACCATCCGAAAGTGGCACCACCGGGTCCCAGACCAGCATCAAACTTCCCACAACTTCCCAGAGCCCTCCTTGAGATCCAAGGCAGCCCCTGCCCCCCACTCTGCCTGCCGCCTACAGCCTCATCTCCTAACCCCGAAACCCTCTGCCTCTCTCCGGCCCGGGGCATGTGCACATACTGTTTCCTCTGCCGGAGGGAAGTCCATTCCTAAGTGCGCTTGAGGTTTGGGCTTAAATGTAAGTTCCTCCAGGAGGTCACCTCTGATTCCCTCTCTTGAGTGGCGGCCTCCTTTCTCCTGGGCTCCTTACTCTGCTGCCTAGTGCAGACCTCACAGGTGGGCGGAGGTCCGTCCACTGCCCACCCGCTGCCCACAGCTTACTCACCGGGTGCCCACACTTTATACGGTTCACGTCTAAGTCCCAAAACAACCCTACAGGAGAGGTGGTTTCCTTGTTCTTCATCTTACAGATGAGGAAGCAGGCTCAGGAAGGAGAAATGCCTTGCCCTTGGCCTACAGGCGTGGGACCTGGGATATGAGACCGGCCCTGCTCTGCCTCTCTGGGATATAAGCATCTAAGCATACAGTAGGCATGCAATAAATGTCCATGGAATGGGTGAGCAAAGTGGCAAGCGAGAACTAGAACCAGGCCTGCCTGCCGCTGGGGACCTCTACCCGGCCGCGCTATGCTCAGGGTCCAGAGCTAGACGGTGGCGGTGGCGGGAGTTGGGGGGGTGGGTGTGTGGCTCTAGGTACCGCCCCTGCCCTGCTGAGCTATGCGCCCCAGCTGCTCCTCATTAATTAGGCCCTTTATTACCTGCTTTTAACAGGAGCCAGACACTGCCCTGTCCCAGGAGGCTGGGAATAGGGACTATGGGGAAAAGACCCTCCCCTCTTCTCTCCTCCTCGCTTTCAGGCCACCCAGCTGGGCAGAAGAACCGAGGGGATACAGGCCAGGTGCAGGATGAGGGTGTGGGGAGCCCAGGTGGTCTCCCACCCTGGACCCCTCCCTTTCCCCCCTCCTCCCGCTCATGACCACCCCCCCACCAGCTGTGGCCGCTGGCTGAGTCTCGGCCATTGTCCCAGGGAACGGGGGAGGGTGGGGACCCGGCACAGTGGGAGGCTTGTGCCCTGCCCACACCTCCCCCCCAGCCGTCAATGGGGCACTTGTCAATTCATGTCCCAAACATGGCGGAAATCCCGTCGGCCACGTGGCTGTGGGCAGGGGAGGCCAGGGCCTAAGGATGCTGGCCAGGCCTAGCTGATCAGAACCTGGGGCTGACGGGGGCCAAGGCCCAAGCCTGTCCCCGCCATGCTCCTGAGGAGCGATCCCAGGCCTCTGAATCTGAGGGCACCCTGGCTCCAGGCGGATGGCTGGCAGCCAGGATGGCAAGGGGTCAGGGGACTGCTCACCCTAGCACCCCCACGATGCCCCAAGGGACTCCTAAGGTCAAGGAGGCCCAGCTGCTCATGTGGGTCCCCCTTCATTGTCTTGGACCCTTGGCAAGTGAGCTGACCTCCCTGAGTCTCAGCTCCCTTCTCTCTCAAGTGAAGCAGGGACCCCCGCATCACGGAATAGTCATGAGTCTTTGACGAGATGGGAGGAAAGCTCTTCCCTCCCGGAGGCCATTCCTCAAATATCATTCATTGTTGTTTCCATCTCTCTCGGGGCTCCCCTCTCCTCTCCTGCCCAGGCTGTACCCCTCTCCCCCCAAGCCTCCCCTCCTAACTGCGTATCTGCTCCAGAGAGCCTCTGGGGGGGCCTCCAACTTCCTCCTGAGTCCCTCTGAACCATGACCCGTCCACTGATATTCCGGTGCATACAGAGCCAAGTCCGGCCTCCAGACTTTGGCTCTAGCCCCCCACCTCCACCCCGGCGGGTTAGCCTTCTGCGACCTCCTGTCTGCCCCAGCAGCCCCTCCTCAATCACAGAGGGCCCCCAGTACTGTCACTTATATCCCAATATTGACTAAGTTACTCAACATGCTCCAAACTAGTTCACTCTGGGACCGGGCACAGTAGGCTCTCACCTCCTTTGGTTTGAACTTTCTATCTTTATTAATATGATCAGTGATTAATACAATCGCTGCTAGCCGTCCCCGCTTCAGGCTTCAACTTATGACCAGAGCCTTCTCACACACAACGTCTTCAGGTCAGATGCTTGATTTTGCAAGCCACCCTTTGCATTTTGCATCAAGCCCCAGGTTAGCTTGGGGCTGAATGATAAGGATATGGCTCTTAAGCCACTGCCATCAGGTCCTTCGATCTGAGGATCCGAGCCACCGTTGCCTTTACTCCCTCTCAATTTCTTGCCAAAAAATGCAGAAGAACTTCATCTCCTCCAGGGCACCTGGAATCTTTAGCTACCCTTGGGCTATAGCTATGTTCTCCCTTGGTCCCCACACTTGTGGGGTAGCCACAGCCTACCACCCTGTCCTCAGGTCGACGCAAGGCTCACAGTCCCAAGATGCTCCCAAGCCAGGTCCAACAGAACTGAGCCCAGAAGCTGCAACCTGTTCTGTGTATGGGAACCCACACTGTTCCCCAGGGATCCTCACTTTGCTCTGGGGACCCCCAGCCCTGAGTCTACAGGGCCAAGTTAGCTCCCACCCGCTGGCCCCATCCCTCTCCCACAGGGACCAGGGCAGGCAGGCTGGGGAGGGCCCTCCCCACAGAAGCAGAGTGGAGACCCTGCAGCTTGGGGGGAAGGCCAGTGACCCCACGCCCATCTGTATTCACACACCAGCACGTCCCACACACAGGTGTGTGCCCAAGGGCCCACTGACGCACACACGATCACGTACAGACGCACACGCACACGCGCACGCACACACACACACACGGGGGCTTACCCTTCTCATGCTGACACACACGTGCGCACGCCGGCAGGCTCCACATGTGCCCATTCATCCATTCAAACGATCAATGAGCATATATCATGTGTCAGGCAGAGTGCTTGGCTCTGGTACGATAATGAACAAAACACAACCTCCTGCCCACAAGGAGCTGACATTCTGGAGGCAGAGGCAGAGGACTGGATGGGTAAAAACCCATAGCATTTAGAAGGTGACAAATGCTATGGAGAAAATAAAGCGGAGGGAGGGAGTTGGGATGGCAGGAGGGCAGGGATGCGCTGCAATTTTAAATAGGACAGTCAGGGACGGCCTCGCTGAAAAGAGCTAGGAAGGTGGTGAGCCACGTGGACATCTGAGAAGAGCATTCCGGGCCATAGGGAGCCAGTGCAAAGGCCCTGAGGCATGAGCATGCCTGTGCATGTTCACACACTAGCACATTTCCCAGACTTGAACACGGGTGCACACAAGCGCTCACTGACCCAATGGCAGGCCCAGGCCAAGCCCCCTCCCGATCAGGTCTAGCTGGAGCCAGATCCAAAAGAGCCAACTCAGTGTCACAGACTCCCAGCTGCCCCCTCCCCTCCCCCAGGCCACAGACGGCGTGGGGGAGAACCACAGAGTGGGGAAGACAGCTCAGGGACTGAGATGGCAAAGAGGGCAGTGAGAGAAGGCCCCAAGGGAGCAAGGGTCCCCAACCTCCATGGAGGGACAGAGGCCGTGGCCGTGCAGTGTGAGGGCTGGAGAGCCCTAGGTCCGACAGAGACAGGGCTTTCCCGCTGATGCAGGCTGGAGGCAGGTGGAGGACAGGACGCGCTGGAGCAGCCGTATGCCAGGCCAGGGGAGGCTCTGGACCCCACTGCCCCCATCCCAGTCGGCGTCGTGCCCTTCCCTCCCCTCCCCCTCCAGGCCTTGGCCGTGGGGTCTCACTGCTTGCGTCACACAGCCTTGACCGGACGCGTGAGGACTCTGAGGGTCCTAGAGGTCAAGCGGCTGAATGGAAGTCACCTCGCCCAGCCACTGGCAGTGGGTCAGGAACCTCAGCTCTGGAGGACAGTCTCCTGACCCAGGATCCCGTTTCTGCCCTGCTGCGGCCACCCTGAACAAGCCTGACCCGTCTCCTTCCTCTCCTGCCTCGGCACCTCCCTCTCAAAAATAAGAGGGCACCACTCCACTCCCACAGAGCCCCAGGACTCCCGGGGAGGCCGCTTATGCAAAAACCTCAGGCCTGGGTGCGGCAGGCAAAGACAAAGGACAGTCAGCCCCTTCCCCTTCCCCATCCCCCCACACCCCTCCCTGCCAGCCCAAGGCCCAAGTTCCCCATCTCCGAGATGCAAGGTGGGGCCCCAGCTGGAGGCTGGAAGGAGCGCCAGACCTGCACGAAGCTGGGTCCCTGCGTGCAGAGTGCATTCAACGAGGCTGGAAGAAGCGGCCCAGAACAGGTGAGGGGCTTTCCCCAAAGCACACAGTGCCAGCCACAGGCCCCGGCCCAAGGTGGGGCACCGACCTGCGCCCGCGCGTGAATCGACAAATCCTCAAAGTGGGGAGCAGAGTACCTACAGTGAGCCTGTCGAACTCGGCTGGGCAAGCCCCTTGGGACAATAATCGCAACCCAGGCTGCCGCAGTCCCCACAGAAACCCTGAGCAGTGGGTACTGTGACCCCAAGTGCATTCCCATTTTAAGGATGAGAAAGTGGAGGCACAAAGGAGTGCGGTGACAAGCCCAGGAGAAGGGCGGTGGGCAGGCAGCGGAGCCAGCGACAGACCCTGGCAGCGCCCCCCTCCAGTGAGTGCATCAGGCCATTACACCACCCAACACCTGCCCCTAACCCTGGGGCTACCCACACCCAGGGGCAGCGGGGGCTGAAGACTTTCATAGGGGAGGTGAGGTCCCCCCCATACACACCCAGGCTGTGAGGGAAACTGAGGCCCAAAAGAGGGGGCCGTGATGAGGAAGAAGGTGGAAGAAAGGGCAGGCAGCCTGGGTAGGGCAGGGCCACCCCCGGTTAATGATCCAGTTAATGATTTCTGCTCCCCGTTCTTATCAGAGGGCAAAGTCCAAGGGCAGCAGCCAATCAGAGTCCTGCCGGGCTGTTACCCAGCAGCCTCAGCTGCCAGAACCCCCTAGTCCTGCGAGCCCTTGGGAGTCAGGGAGTGGGGGCCAGGTCCCTAGGAGGAGGCCATTCTGTCCAGAGACACCTGTCTTTCCCCCAGATACTCTGGCCCTGCCTGAGACCCCAAGGGGCACTCTGCCAAGTCCCCAGACTCAGGAGAGGCCCTGAGGCAAGCAGGTTGGGGAAGGCCTGCACCTCTCCCCCCGCACTGACCCCAGGCCCTCCCAGAGAGCTGGCGTCCTGGGGTGCACCCCCCACCCCACCTTTGTTCACATAGCCATCGTGGCCTCCAATGACCCTGAGAACATTTCCTGCCCTCTCCCTTGCCCGGCCCATGTGGCCCCACGCTGGGTGTTGGGGACACGGGGATGAGTCAGACCCCCCACTATCTATTTCCCCTCTGGTTGGACTCAGGGGCTGGGGAGGTAGGGCTGGGGCGGGACTCCTTCAGAGGGCCCCAGGGGGACTCAGAAGGCACCCCATCTCATATTCCTGACAATCAGGGGTCCGGCTGCCTCCCCCATCCGCCTCCTCCCTGGTGCACTGCAGAGACAGACAGACAGACAGGCTGATATGGGGCACAGTGCCACACGATAACACATCCCAACTCTGCCCCAGACTCCTGTTGAGGGTGGGCATCCTTGCCCAAAAGTCGTCAGGTGGCCTTCCCCCGTGGCCTCCTCCTGCCCTCTGGAGGCAGAGACGCTGGTCCCCACAGAAAGGCCACCCTTCCTCCCCCAAGGCCCTGGGGGCAGAGGAGAGAGTGGGGGGGTGGTCCTTGGTATCAGCTCCGCTTAATGCTGGCTAACTCCCCCCTCTCGGAGCTGCAGTCTTGGCCCCGGGGAAAGGGGACCCGTGCCAGCCCCTCCCTCAAGAGGCTTTCAGATCAGGACCCTGGTGCTCTGGGGGGCTGTGGGGAGCCCAGCCACCCCCACCCCCTGTGCATCGGGAGTCCACGAGTTTGTCTCTGTTTGGTGGCTAAAAAGAACCTCGCTGGGGGGCACCTGGGTGGCTCAGTTGGCTAAGCGTCGGACTCTTGGTTTCGGCTCAGGTCATGATCTCACGGTTTGTGAGTTTGAGCCCCACATCGGGCTCTGCACTGACCGCGCAGAGCCTCCTTGGGATTCTCTCTGTCCCTCTCTCTCTGCCCCTCCCCCGCTCGCTGTCTCTGTCTCTCTCTCTCTCTCTCTCTCTCAAAAATAAATAAATAAAAACTTTAAAAAAAAAAAAAAAGAACCTTATCAGAAGCCCCTGCTCTGATCCAATCCACCTGCCTACTCCAGGAGAGGACATGAGACCAAAGAAGGGAAGTCACCGGCCCAAGCCGCCCATCGGGCCTTGAAGGAGCGGAAACCCAGCCTCCCACCTCCAGCCCTTGTGGGGCTCTAGAGGCCGAGTGGAGGTCCCCCCAGCCTTTCAAAGGTCTTTTCAGCACCTCCTGGAAGCCCAGTTCCCCTCAGGCTGTAAGGCTTTCTCCACAGCACCTGTTTTTTGGGGCCGGGCAGGCGGCGGACGGCAGGGGGCGGGGGAGAATGTGCCCCTGGAACCAGACTTCGGCACCCTCCACCTTGTATGCTCAAAAACATCCCTCCTTCCCAGGGCTGGGAGACAAGGCTCAGCAGATCTGAAAGTATCATCAAGACCTTCCCTGCCACCCCCTCCTGTCTGGCAGGTGAGGAAAAGGGGCCCAGAGAGGGTGAGAGCTCAGCACAGGGTCACAGAGCTCTCAGCGGCAGGGGCCGAGTTGGCCCCAGAGCCTCTAAGGTTCTATTGGGATCTGCTGATGCTGTCTTGGCCCTGTCCCTGACTAGGTTCTGGGAACCCAAGGCCCCACCCGATCAGGATGAGAGGAATATACCTGCCAAGGCGACGCTGTTACCTGCCGGGACCCAGTGCATCCTGCCTGGAGGGTCCCCTCTCTGCAAGGCCCTGTGCCCGCCGATCCGGGCGGCCGTAGCCTCCTTCTAGGGGATTAGCAGGGCGGTCACGGGGGCCCGGCTGTACCAGCCTGGAGGGGCCGCCCCGTCCCAGCCTCCCACCCGAGGCCCAAAGCGCCTTAGCCCCCCAGCCCACCACCCTGGGGTGGGGCACAGCCTGGCTCACTGCACAGGGCAGGACCCAGGACATGTGCTGGGTGTTCCTAGAGAGGGGCGATGTCAGACAAGGGGTCTCGACAGGCCCCTGCCCTTCAGCAAAGCCCTTTTCCAGCCCAGAGCTGAAGGCGCAGACCCTGCCCACTGTGCCCACTGTCCACAGAGAGTGACCAAGGCCAAGCTAGGACCAGGACGAGAACTCAGGTTCCAGCCCCAAGTGCAAGAGTTCAGGAACGACATACCCACATGCTCAACACTCACTTGCTTTCACACTCACACTCATGAGCACACTCGGGCCTGTCCCCCACGCGCCATGGAACACCTGATCCCTGCCAGGCTTTCCCCTCCCAAGTGGCCAGGGAGAGTCCTAACCCTTAGCACCCGCCCACCTTCCCCCCCATCTCAGGCTCTGGGAACACTTCTCCTGCCCCTGGCTCCCTCCACCCACCTCAGCGGGCAGCCCCACACACCCCCCCCCCCTGCTCCCCACAGACATTCTTGAGTCTCCTCTTATCTCTCCGGAGGGAGCAGCACAGCCTCCCTGCCAGGCCGGCCGCATGGCTGAGCTGTGGCGTCAGCCCCCACCCCCCACCCACGGCCAGGAAGGAAAGTGTGGCTCAGGAGGTGGGGAGCCTGGGCCAGCCGGGCCCACCCCTCTGCCTGGGGCACGGGGTCCTGTAGGAAGCAATGGGGGGAGGGCTGGCCCCTGGGTCATCCAGGGTATCTAGCCGGCTCAGGGCACCCCCAAAACAATACCCCCAAGCAAGGAGCAATGTCCCTTTCCTGCTTCCCCAGGAGCCTCCAGCCCCCTTGAGGGTTCATAAAGGATGAACAGCATCTAGAGAGAACAAGTCACCTGGGAGGTGACTGCCTAGGACCCTCAAATGGCCCAACCACCTCAGGATCAACCATTTAACCTAGTCCAAGCCTGATTTCTTGGGGTCCGGGTCTGCTGGGGTGTCCACAACCCTGAAGTGAGGAGGCCCGGGGCTAGGGATGTCCTCACCGACTCAGCAAACAGGAGTGGACAAAGGCTGCTACCCCCAAGTCACAGAAAGGGAGACGCTGAGGCAAAGAAAGGCCTTCCTCTCTCCATCCTGGACACCAAAGGTATCGGGGTACGAGGCTTGAACCTCGGGCCACGATTCACGGCTCTGCAGCCAGACGGCCCCAGCACCGTGGTGCCCCGTGGACCACCCCACCCCCAGAGGCAGGTTCCCACTGAGGGGAGGATGTGGGCTTAGGGACTGGAGAGAGGGTAGGGACAGAGGCTTGGCTACCCGAGTTGGTGGCGAGGAGCACAAGAGGGGCCAGAGGGTCTGGCTAGATGTTCCCGTGAGGGTCTGAGAAGCAGAGTGGGCTGGGAGATGTCAGCCTGCACCTCTGCCTCCTCCTCCCACACTGTCCCATCCCTCCTGAATCCAGCACCCTGGAGGAGGGGGACAGACCTGGAGGAGGGGCAGAGGCTACTCAGGAAGAGGGGAGGACAGTCTGGTTAGATGCAGGAGCAGATCTCCAAAACCACAGTGTGGGGGGTGGGGGGTGGGGGGTGGGGGGGTGGGGAGCAGGGGTAGAAGAAAATACTGTAGGGTGCGTGTAGATCCCAGCCCCGGGGAGGGTCCTATCAGGGTCGAGGCGAGGCGGTGAGGTCATTCCTGGGGTGGGGAGCAACAGCCAGAGGAGGCAGGGCTCCAGGGACAGGTGTGGGTGAAACAGCCCCGAGGAATCTCAGAGGGCCGGCAGGATGCAGTTCACAACTTTGGGAGGGTCTCAGGGCGCAGAGGTGGCTGGCGGCAGGGATGCGGACTTCAAGAAGGTTCTAGCCCCGGAAAGCCTTTGGGGGTGGGGGGAATCCAGCCCACGGAGGAATGTTGGGGAGGGGTTCCAAGCCCCGGGCAGGGGAGGGGTAGCTGCTTCAATGGGAATTTCAGCCTTGCGGGAGAGAGCAGCCTTGCAGAAAGCGGCTGACAGTCTTGAAGGGGGTCCTAGTCTCAGAGAAGCACAGTGGGGAGGTCTCAGCTCCTAGGAGTCAGGCTGGGGGTAGGGTGTCCGCTTGAATGGGACACAGGGGCCTGAATCTCTAGGCAGGGGGCCCAGACTCTGGAAGGCATGCTGGGGGCTGGGGTACCAGCCTAAGAGGCATGGAAGATCCTGGAAGGCATCCTGGGGTTCCCGCCTCAAAGGGGGTCTGGGAGTCTGGGTCTGTACGCGGTTCCAGGGAAGCACAGTAAAGGGTCCCCAAACTCGGGAAGGGCACTGGGGGTGGGAAGTGTCAGATTTTAGGGGGCGGGGGATTGCAGATCCTGGGAGGCATTTAGAAGGAAAGACCAAGCATGGAAGGGGAGGCAGCTTCAAGGAAGTTGTGCGCTGCGGGGAGCAGGGAGGGGGTGCCCAACTTTGGTGGAGGTGGGCAGTAACCTCCAGGAGACTCCCAGCCCCGGGAGCCAGCGCGGCAGGCTGGTGCCAGCCTGGGGGGGTTGGGGAGGGGGGCGCCCGGCCCAGAGGAGGCATCCTGGGGAGTCCCGGCGTGGTGGAAGCATAGTCGGGGGTCCCGGGCCCCGGAGGGATCGGCCCGGGGGTTCCCAGCGCGAGGCGGGTCGCCGTCCTCTCCCCCCCCCCCCGCCTCGCCGCACCCCCCCCCCCACCCCGGTCCCTCACCTTCGAAAAAGCGCTGCAGCGCCTCCGTCTCGTCCACCACCTCCATGTCCGGCCTGCCCGGCGCGCACTCCGCCCCGGCCCCGCTACAGCCCGGCCCGGGGGCGCGGCATCGCCGGCGCGGCCCGCGCGACAGTCCCGGCTCGGCTCCGGCTGCGGTCCCGCCCGGCCCGCCTCCGCGCTCGCCCCTCGCGCGGCCCTGGCCCGGCCCCCGCCCGCCCCCCGCGCCCCGCCCGCCGCGCCCTGCGCCCCCTGGCGGCCAGGCCCGCGCTGCAGCCCCGCGGCCGGGGGAGCCGCGGGGTCCTACCGGGGTTGGGGGGCGCGTGCGGGCCGGACAGGGGCGGGGTGGCGGGGGCCGCGGCCACGCCCTGCCCCGTAGTCCCCGCCCTCCCCTTGGGCAGGGGAGGGTAGCAGGATTCTGAATCTTAGTCTCAGAGCAAACCTCAGAAGGCACCCCCTTTCCTCCCTTTGCCCACCCCCACCTCAGCAAGAACACCAACCCACATCTGGTGAGCACTGTGTCAGACTCGCAGTCGGGACGTCACAGGTGTCAAGTTACCTCGTTTGACCCTCTCAGGTGTCCCACCAAGGAGATACGGTTATGGGCCTTTTCCAGATGAGGAAACTGAGGCTCAGTGATGCTCAGGACTGTCGGAGGAAGCGCTGCCCTGTGTAACTTTTCCGTGACGATGGAAACGTTCCCTGCCTTGTCCAGCGTATGGAAGCCACTGGCCACATGTGGCTCCTGAGCGCTTGGAATGTGGCTAGGGAGGCTGAGGAACTGCCTTTTCCATTTTATTTCATTTCAAGCAGGTCAGATTCGTTTTTGTTTTTGTTTTTAATGCTTATTTACTATTTTTGAGAGAGAGAGAGTGTGAGTGGGGGAGGGACAGAAAGAGAGGGAGACACAGAATCCGAAGCAGGCTCTGGGCTCTGAGCTGTCAGCACAAAGCCCGATGCCGGGCTCGAACTCATGAACTGTGAGATCTTGACCTGAGCCGAAGTCAGATGCTTAACCGACCGGAGCAAAGAGTTCAAATTTAAATGACCGTGTGTGGCTGCGGTGTTGGACAGCACAGATCTAAAGAGTTCGAGGTAATTGGGGTCAAAGGCAGCATTCGGAGCCAGATCCTGGCTGACCTGGAACACGGCCTCTCAGTCACTGTTTCCCTGTGTGCTGGTGTGAGGCCCGAAGGTTCTACCTCCTAAACCCACCATCCCCGTCTCTCTGTCTCCACTTCAGGGGCACCTCCTCGTCTCTATTCTGCCCAACTGCACTGCCTCTCCCCTCAGTGATGGGCTCCAGAACGTCCCAAACCACTCTTTTGGAAATGTAAATCAGATCATGTTGTTCCTTTGCCAAAATCAGTAGTTTCCCCTTGCGTTCAAAACAATAGCTAAACCTCTTGCCCTGGTTCCTGAGGCCTCGTACGCTCTGCCCCAGCCTACACCACTGCCCTCAGCTCCTGCTCTTCTCTCCACCGAGGCCTCCTTGCCGTCACTCGAACACGCCAGGCACGCCTCTGCCCTGCGTGCTGTTCCACCTGTCTATGATGCTTGTCCCCACATGACTGGCTCCTTCTCAGGAGTCAGGTCTTGGATCGGTCGTCACATCTCTGACCACCCTACCTAAAGCAGTTCCCCCTACCTACCTTTCTTTCTCACCGTGTACAAGACTTTTACTTAGTTTTTGTGATTACCCTTCTTGCTGTAGATTGGAAGCTCTGTGAGGGTAAGAGATTTTTCTCGCTTGGTCACCGCTCTAGCTTCAACGCCAAGAAACACTACCTGGGACGCAGTGCGGGCTCGGTAAACGTACATGGAACGAATGTAGGATGATGGCGTCTTCCAACTGCGGAACACCTCTGACGCTTTGGAAGCCGAGAATTGTGGCATCTTGGACCCAGCGCACGGTCTCACGACGGAGTGGAGTTGCCCATAGCCTCCTGGGATCCCGAGATCCGGCAAGTCAGAGCTGGGAAACCGATCCCACCTGACCACCGTTTGACAGATGGAGGGACCTACCCCAGGGGGGTAGGAGGACGGCCGGCAGTTGGAGACGCCAGCCCGGCCAGCCGAGCGCGCACCACGCTGATGGCCCCCCAGACGAGCATGGGGGGACACGAGCCGGGCTGCTCAGTGGGCATGGGCGTGGGAAACTGCTCCCACCCAGGCAGCCCTCCCCATCCTCGGGGGCCAGCCATGGGGGAGGGGCGGCCGGTGCCAGAGCCCCAGATGTGGCCCAGTCAGCAGGCCCGCGGTGGCCCACCGAGGAGGGTCAATGCCACGACAGTTCTGGGGCTGGGGGAGGGGGCGCCCAGGCCGGCGGACGCCTCACAATGAGGTTTTGTCCCTGTGGGGGCCGCTCTCCGAGCTGTTGCTCTTAGATATATAGAATGGGATCTTGCTGGAGGCCCCAGCTGTGTGTGCTGACCCGGACTCCCCCCGCAGGGGCCGGGCTGCGAAGGGGGGAGAGGGCCACACTGAGATGCCTATTCTTTTCCAGCTGATACACCCCAGAGGTTTTTCTCCCTCTGCAGCCTCCCTTAAGACAATTGTTATTCTCTGCCCTGCCCCCTCCCCCACCCGGTCAGGCCTGCCTGCGGACAGAGTAGGCACCCGCCTTCGCCATGTGATTTTTGAACATGAATTGATTTTAGGAGTCGCCCGGGCACCAGCTGGAAAGCCGGCTCCTTCCGAAGCCTCCACCTACCCACAGGTCCTTCCGCCATATTCCACGTGGCGCTGAAATGTCCACCGTCTGAGGGCCATCGTGGCGAGCTGAGCGTGGTCCTCGTATTGGTCCTCAAAGGAGTGGGATATGCACATGTCGTCCCCGCCACCCTGACGCCTCAAGTTGGCTTATTAAGCCTCTGGGGGTAGCCTTGAAGCTGGATGCTGGGGGGGCGGGTGGGAGGTGGAGGTTCCAGTTAATCCTGTGGGAGGTGGCCTGGCCCTACCGTCTCCCCTGATTTCCACTATGCCAGTGAGCCCTCGTGGTTCCCACCTCTGGGCTGGGGGAGAGGAGGGGCTTAAGTCCCAGACTCCAGGGCTGAGCCAGAAGTCCATGCCACCACCCCCAAACTCCATAATGAAGTTGGGGTCCAAGCCTGGCTGGGGCAGGGCGGTAGCTAGGGGCTGGAGAGGGAGCTCAAGGGAATCTTGCGTGACCGGGGCTTTGAGGGAGCCATCCATAGAGATGAGTCCCCATCCGCCAAGCCGTTTTAACGAGTGAGCAACCGATTTTTCATCCCTGGCCCAGCAGACGCAGCTGATCCCTGCAGCCATTTCCGCCATCCTCCAAGGCCTGCCCTCCGGTCCTTGGAGGACTCGTCTGTAAATCAGCCTATTATTCCCGCCTCACAGTGTGTAGGTGAAAAGCCGGGGGAGTGATCAATACATGTTGCTTTCCTCCACTCCGGCTCACTTCCCTCGGCCCTTGAGTGGCCGCAGGGCCGGCAGGAGGCAGCACTGGGGAGAGGGAGCTACAGACTTGAGGGGCACTGGAGTAACAGAGCAGCGGGGCCCCGAGGCCAGCCCAGGAGCCGGGGGGCCGGGGACTCATCAGCTAGCCAGATGGCCAGGCCTCCCTACTGCAGGAGTCCTGATGGCCCCCATGGGCTCATACAGCCCTGGCATCTGCCCATTTTACAGAGGAAGAGAGGAAGGCCCAAGGTATGTGGGAATGTAGTGTCAGTGAGGCCGGCGGGGTGAGAGAGGTCAGGGGAGCCCTGCAGGACATTCGCTCTCCCACCTCCCTCCCAGCTGAGACGGAAGGGGCTGACCACAGGGCCCGAGTGGGGATGGGGGGGCACAGCGCCGCCCCAGCCCTTCCCCATTCCATCCTCTGTGTGACCTTGGGCAAGTCACAGAACCTCTCTGGCCCTCTGTGTCTTCTGCTTCTGCACTAATTGGATAGGGTAATTTGCAAACTCAGACTGTACAGTGGGAAGAGCCTCTGAAAACCACACAGGTGAGGGTGGAGGCCAGAGTCCTCAGCCAGGAGGCCTGAATTCTGGTCCTAGATCTGTCCCCACAGCCTGAGTCACCTTAAGCACGACTTGGCCCTTATCAAGCCTCAGCTTCCGCTTCTGTCCAAAGAGGCTGGGGTTGGAAGAAAGGCACTGCTCCATCACCTTCCCCCAAACTTCACCAAGTAGGGTCACTCTGGACTCCGGGGTGAGAGGGTGGGCAGTGTAGGAAAGGGAAGGTCAAGGTCAGGTCAGAGCTCGGCCGGGTCAGTGCCTGGGCCGCACTGTGCCATCGCCCTGCGACTGGCTGGAGGAACAGCGCCACCTGCCGTGTGGAGGAGGCAGGTCAGGCCTGGTGCCGGCGGGAGGCCCCACTCACCCAGGCCCTGCAGCCGCTCCCCAGGCCTCAGTGTCCCCAGGATGGGCTGGGGTCCCTGGGGTTCCCTGAGTGCGCCTGGCTGGGTATTGTGCACCCTGCTGAGGAAGCACTCAGCAAAGATTTCCAGTGGCCCTTGAATTTCGGTGCTACCCTGCTGGTGGCGGGGGGGGGGGGGCGGGGGGGGCGGTGTTGGAGTTAGTGGCCTCCTCTCTCTGTTCTAGTTCTCAGTATCGGGGGGAAGGCGTGGGAACTGTCAGACTAGCCTGGTGCCCCACATGCCGGCTCTGTGGTCTCTCACCCTCTCTGAGCCCCAGACCCCTCGGGGAGGAGAAAGGGACTGCCGAGTCCCATCTTTCAAGGCCCTAATGGGGTCATGAACTCGGATCCCCTGGTAAGACTTTCACATGGGCAGGGCTCGACAAAGGCCTGCCCCCATTCGCGTGGGGCTTCGAGTGGCTTCTGTCCCTCTGAGTGTGGTCCTAGACCAGGGCATCGACAGCAGTGAGAGCCAGTCTCAGGGCCCCCCCCCCCCATCCCCATCCGCTGGGAAGACAGCACTCAAGGCAGCGAGGGTGCTTCTACATCGTTTATACACAGCTCTATACAATATACAGAAACCTTTATATACAGATATATTTATAGAATAAGCTATATTAATTTGTCTCTCCTTTTTACAGCAATATTAGTTTGGATCTTTCATACAGTAAGTACAAAAAGTCATGGGGGGATGGCACGTACAGTGCCTGAGTGTCTGTGGGGCCCAGCTGCTCGCTACCGATTGCATATGGAGGTCACCCAGGCCCCCGGGAGGACAGGCCCGCTCGAGGCTGGGAAAGCTTGTGCTGCAGTCTGGGGGACAGAGGGGGAGTGGGTCTGAGCCTAGCTGGGCTGAGGGGGGGTGGCTCAGACCCCCCAAGTGCGGTGTCGGGAGGAGGGGAGAGATGGGCAGCAGGCCCATCCTGCAGGGGTGCGGTGGGGAGGGGGCGGGTTCGGGGCGGGCTGACCCTGGGGCCTCCAGGGCTGAGTCCGAGCCTGCCCCAGCCCCAAGTCTGTAACCTTCGTGTGGCTGCGGGCTTGGGGGTGGGGGGTCTGTCCCTGATGGCTCAGTCCTGGGCGTGGGTGGGGACCACGCCCCCTTAGAGGTCCCAGGGCCACCCTGGCAGAGGAGGAATTGAAAGGCCAGACACCAAGTCTCTCCCTGCAATTGGCTGAGGTGCTTGTTGGAACTTTACTCTGATTTACGATTTTTGTTTTTGTTTTTTTTTTTAAACTCTAAGAGCTACTGATTCCATTTTGTTTCTGCGCTGGGCCCAGGCTATGCCAGCAGCGGGCCTGCAGCGGGGGAGGGTGGGGGGGGGGAGTGTCCTGGAGTCTTGGGAGAGGGAGGGAGGCCCAGCTCCCAGGTCTCTGTTTCCATCCGTCAGGGTGGGCAGGGGTCCTAGGGCAGTGTCCAGGCCAGTCCCAGCTGTGTGTGGGACCAGGGTCAGGACGCAGGCCCCAGATACGAGTCATCATGAGATGAGGGTGTGGGGCGGGGCGTCTTGGTCAGGCGAGTGCGTCTAGCAGCCCCGGAGAGGCCGTGGGGGGCCAGAGTGGGGGAGTATGCCTCCGAGGAGACGAAGGCACAAGCGGGCAGTCAGCGTCTGGGCACACATCAGTTTTCCAAACCGGGGATCAGAGCAGCAGGTAGGACACATCTGAGACCGAGCCCGTCCTGTGCGCCGCTCCTCCCCCCCCCCCCCCCCCCCCCGCCGCCCCGGGCACGGGCCCCATCACAGTCACTGGCTGTGTTCTTGGCAGGCTGGGAAAGTGGCAGGGCAGGTAGGGTGGGGTGGGGGCCCCAGCAGCCCCTTCCTCAGGAGCGCCACACACTCATGCACATGCACACACGCGCCACGCCAGCTCGGACCTTCCCCCACTGGGCTTCTGGGGAAAGGCTGGCCTCCACCTCCCTGTGGCTCCCCAACCCAGCAGGGAAGGAACCCCACTCAGGTGTGGGCTGGGGAGGCCTCCAGTAACCCAGGACAGCCCCAGAGCCCCTGGCCCTCCTGCACCTCTTTTAGTCGGGTCCCACAATACCCTGCTCTTGGCCTCACTTCCTGCCGACAGGACATTGATGGGGGGGGGGCAGGGAGTAGGGAAGAAAACCCCGCTGCCAGGAGGGAGCTCAGGCCAGTGAAGAGGGGGGCTGGGGGGGGCGGTGGGTGGAGGCATGTCTGGTTTCAGATCCCAGGGCCCGAGGTTGCCTAGGCGTGGGGGCGAGGTGATATAAAGGGGTTACACGGAGCCCTCAAAGGAAGGGGGATTTGGGTGCCCTCCTTCTTCCCAGGGCACTGACTCTGCAGCCAGGGGTGGTCACGACTGTGCCCTCCACCCTTTGAGTGGCCAGGATCCCTGGGGGTAGAAGGCAAGCCAGGAACTAATGGGCAGACAGGGCAGGCCAGGGTGCCCAGGACCCACTGCCAGAGGGATCGGCATGAGGGGCACGGAGCAGAGAAGTGGCAGTCTTGATCCCACCCTCCTCCAGGCCCCTCCAGGCCCCTCCAGGCTCCATGGCTGCCTTGGGCTCTGTGGAGCCTGGCCTTCCTCCTTTCCCTGCTCAGAACACACGATGGGGGAGAGGGGGGCTTGCAAGCCCAGGAAACATCCCGAGCCCAGCCCAGTGGCTTCTGTAAACATACACAGCACTGCGGGCCACCTTGGTGTGGGGTCACCCCAGGGGGCTGGCCAGCAGGCACCAGATCTGGGGGGTGGCCAGGGCAGATGCCAGCCTGGACCACAGACATGAATATGTGGGGAGAGGGCTGCTCTCCATCTGGGCCCTGGGAGAGCAGCCAGAGGGCAGTGATGGGGAGTCAGCATGCCCACTGCCGGTCCTGGAATAGGGGGTGCCGGGATGCCCTGTGGGGGACAGGCAGGCCGAGAGCGCAGAGCGCTGCCCTGCCCACCGGGCCGGCTGCCCCAGGCTCCCCCCTGCATCACACCCCTCCCCAATCTAGAGGACCCAGATCCCAGCCGCCTGGTGGTCCTAAGCTGAGGTAGGGACGTGGACCCCCAGCTCAGCAGCAGTGCCCCGTGCCTGAGGCTAAACCGGCCCCTGGGGGCCTCTCCTCAAAGCGGCCTGGCCCTGGGGGCAGCCACCAGGAGCCGGGGGGGGGGGGGGGCACCTACTCTGGCCTGGGCCTCAGCCGGCAGCCACGCCTGGGGTGCTAGCGAGCCGAGATGACCAGGTCGTCCTGCTTGGCGGGGCTGGCCCCTCGGCCAGTGGGGGTAGAAGTCCGGATCTTGTCCACTGCCAGGCACTCCTGGCTGCTGAGACCCGTGGGCGACAGGTCCATGGGCTCCCCCGAGGAGCTGAGCGGGAAAGAGGGCGAGAGTGAGATGCCCGAGGAGGGGTCGGCCGAGCCGGCAAACAGCCTCGGGGGCTTGGGCACCAGGTTGGGCTCGAACTGGGCGCGGAGCAGGATCTCTTGCTGGCTGGGGGACTTGGGGCCCTCGGCGTAGTCGCTGGTGGGGCTCTCGGGCACCACCATGCAGTAGAGGTCCTGGAAGGAGCTGCTCTTACTGTCCAGGTTGAAGAGGCTGTCGATGAACTCGGCGAACTCCAGCACCTGAGGGCTGGGCGAGTCCCCGAGGCGCCCGTTGTGCAGCGCGAGCTCGGCCCCCGGGGCCGCCCCGCCGCCGTCGCCGCCCCCCCTCCTCCTCGTTGGCCGCCGCGCTGGGGGGCCGCTCCGGGGTGACGCCCCCGCTGCCCAGGGCCGCCTCCAGGGGCTGCGTGTCCTGGGAGTGCTTGGACAGGCTGTCTGCCGCCAGCAGCTCGGTGCGCGAGCTCAGGGACGGGTTCTCCTCCGGGATGGCGGGGTCGATGTAGAAGAGGTGGCCCTCGTCGCGCTCCAGCACGGCGTGGAGGCTGGGTGAGCCGCGGATGCTGCGGAAGCCTGACGAGCGGCGCGAGTCGAAGCTGTACAGCGACTCGGTGTCTGAGAGGCTCTCCATGGTGGCCAGCGGCGCCCGCCGGGCCTGCAGCTCCGCCGCCAGCCGCTCCTGGGTGGACAGCAGCAGCAGCTCCACGGGGTCCTGGCGGGCCGCTGCGGCCGCGGCCACCGGGGACAGCAGCCGCCCCTCGGAGAAGCCCTCCAGGCTCACCTCGGACTGGGACTTGCTCCTACAGAGGGGAGGGCGGGGCAGGGAGGGGCGTGAGACTCAGGAGGGGCAGAGACTCCTCCCACTCGCTCCGGGCGGGAGGGACCTCGGGGAGGAGAGGAGGGGAAAGTCAATTTCGCGGTTGTTGAACGGCCCGGGGCAGGGACCCTTATTTTTTTTCTTTTTAAGTTTTTTTTATTTATTTCTTAAAAGGGCTTTTTAAAAGTTTATTTTGAGAGCGAGCGAGAGAGCGCACAAGGAGGTGAGGGGCAGAAAGAAGGAGAGACAGAATCCCAAGCAAGGAGCCAGAGGTGGGGCTTAAACTCAAGAACCGAACGGTGAGATCATGACCTGAGCCTTGATCAAGAGTCCGACCCTTAACCTACTGAGGCGCCCAGGCGCCCCAGGGACCCTTACTTACTTATTTATTTATGTTCATTTATTTTGACAGAGCGAGTGAGCAGGGGCAGGGCCGGGGGGGGGGGGGCGGAGAGAGAGAGAGAGAGAGAGAGAGAGAGAGAGAGAGAGAGAGAGAGAGAGAAAGAGAAAGAGGAGACAGAGGATCCGAAGCAGGCTCCACACTGTCAGCTCAGAGCCTGATGTGGGCCTTGAACTCACAAACCGTGAGATCATGACCCGGGCCAAAATCAAGAGTCCAGCCAAAATCAAGAGTCAGAGGCTTAACCGACTGAAACACCCAGGCGCCCCAGGGACCGTTGTTTTTTAAAAACAACTCCTGTTTGGCTGATGCTGTGGGTAGGGAGCCCTGAAGGCCTAAGGTCCCCACTGGGAGCACTGCTGGGGCACCTTGTACCTGTGGGTAGCCTGAGACTCAGAGAGACTGGCTGCCCCAGGTCACTCATGAGGCAATGGTGGGGGGGGGGGGGAGAGGGAAGGGGGCAGGGGAAAGGGGGAAGAGGGGAGGGGGAAGGGGTAAGAGCACTGCCCAGAGCTGCCCCCATAGGTTCTCAGACCCTCAGCACCAGCACCACCCTTCCCCACCCCCCTATCTCCCCCCACCCCCATCTCCCCCCACCTCTCCCAGGACTGTGATCACTTCCTTCCTCACACTGGGGTTCCTCCAGCCTCTGCCACGGGTTGGAGCCCTCTGCGGAAGGGACCGGACCGGACCGGGCAATGGGAGGGGCGGGGGGGGGGGGCGGTGATGCAGCTGCTGCTGCGAGGGGACACTGGCTCCCTCATGTGGTCATGTAGTTGCCACAGGAAATGCACAAATGGGAGAGAGAGACGTCCAGGTGTCCCCGCCAAGGGCGAGGAAGCAGCGACCACCCTTCTGAGCAGCCTCCTGGCCAAATCTGTAACCTGGGCGGGCAGGGTTCCAGAGAGCCAGGAAGACTCCCACCCGCCAGGAGGCACCCTGTAAGAGCCACCCCCTGGTAAGAGTGTGCGTGAATACGGAGTGTGGGTGGGCCTGGGAGCATGCATGCACGGCTCTGTGTTCTGTGTACGGCAGGCACACCAAGCGTCTGTATGTCAGCTACCCCAAACGTGTCTCCGTGGTTCGGTCTGGGCACAGGTGCACTCACGCATTCACGTGCACGGCTGCCTGTCCTGGCGTGGGCTCTCTGTGCACTTGGAGCTATTTGTGAGCACGTATGTGCACGCGTCCGCTTCAACACGAACACGTATGTGTGCACGTATGTAAGTGCGTGGGTATCCATCTGTTTGGGACCAGATGGCCACGAGCGAACCTGTGTGCTTGTGGCCATGTGTCTGTGCGTCCCTAGACGGCCACTATCCCACGCGGGCTTCAGTGATGGCAGGCTCGGGGGCAGTGGGAGCTGATCGGGAGACCCTGAGCAGAGGGGATCGAGATCGAGTTCTCCTGTGCACGTGCGCAGAGCTCCGTGAACACGTGGGCCCAGTACGTGCACAGAGTACACACGCGCACAGACATTCGTGCTCTGGGACACACTGTGGCACCTGTAGCGGCCTCTGGGGTGGGCTGGGGCTGGGCGCCTGGGGCTCACCTGACGCTGCTATTTCGGTGGTCTGCGGTGGGCAGCTCTAGGGCGAGGCCGGCGGGCACGGGTGGCCCTGTGGGCAGCGGCTGCTGCTGGAAGATCAGCTCGGGAGTCAGGTCCACCTCAGTGGGGCTCACCATGACCTTAGCAGCAGAGAGCAGGGCCGTCTTTCCCTTGTTGTAGTTCTCCAGCACCTGGGGACGGGTCAGGCAAGCTGGTGGTGGTGGTGGTGGAGGAGTGACAATCACGTGGGGGGGGGCGGGGCAGCAGGCCAGGCTTCTCAGGCCAGAGCCTCGTGGGGTGAGCCGGGCCCCGCTCCTGTCCCCCCACCCCAGGTCCCTGCCCCACCAGGAAGGCCTGCCCCACAGATGGGCCAGGCTGGGGTTTCCCTTCCCTGTGGTCAGCTTTCCGCGGTCAGGTGATGGCTGAGGGTGCCCGTGGGTGGTGGTGCGCCTGTCAAGTGCCAGGTGGCCTCCAGGCCCTCTAAGCTCAGCCCGCCTCGGGGACAGGTCCCTGGGAATCTCCTAAGCTCCCCACTACGGGGCCACGTGGCGAGGTAGACCGCGGGGGCGTGGGGGCCAGAACACGAGCTCTGGTTCACTCCTCTGAGAGTCTGCACCCTTGCTCGTAATGTGGGGACGGAGACAGCCCAGCAGAGTGCTGCGGGGCGCTGAGGTGACGTCACTGCCCGGGGCCGCGCGGGGGCTCTCACCTTGTTGAGCCCCTCCATGACCACATAGGGGAGGTGCTCATGCAGCATGGCCGGCGAGATGATCACCTCGTTGAAGGCCTTGTTGTCGCCCCAGATGGCAAAGTACGTGGGCTCCTCCTGCTCACAGCAGCTGGGGACACAGGCGCCGGAGGGAAGCTGAGTGGGGGTGACTCCCTGGCCGAGGCCCCCAGGTCCCCGGGCTCCCTGCTCTCGCCTCACCCTGAGCCCCCACCCCCACCCCCACCCCAGCCAGGAACCGTTTATGCCAAATGGGCCTCAGCCGCCGTCCCTACACAGCCTACTACCTGCTCGCGGCCGGGGTCACACCTGCCCCAACCCTGGGCAGGAGGGGTCGCTGGGAAGGAGGACCCAGGCCCCACCCTCTGAGAGAGCACGAAGTAAGAGAGGTCGATGTGTAGCTTGTCCACCTTCGCGCTCCCACCCCTGCCCCGCCCCTGTCACAACCGCTGCCGTCTAATCCCGGAGGGGATGCCAAGTGACACCTGAGGTGTGAGCTGGCCGGGGCCTCAGGGTGACCCCTCCAGGGCCTCTGCTTTTATGTGGCTCCTAAATGGGAAGAGCTGCTCAGGAACAAAGTCTGACACGGCCAAGGGAGGAGCCTGGAGTCCCGCTCTGGACTTTTCTTCCGTTCCCAGTGCCCCAGGATAGGGCAACCCCTGCAGTGAGCGTCCCGGGCCAGTATCTCCCAGCCTCTGCCCACCACCCCCGCCCCGTCCCGTTCCGAGGGGTGACGAAGCAAGGCCAGCCCGGTCCCCCACCCCCCTGGCCGCTGCCTCCCCCCCAGCTGACCGGGGTCGCGGGCAGCACCCTACCAGCACTGCTCTGCTGGGTGGTTGTGGACCACGTGGATGATGCGGCCGGGTGGGTAGAGAGGGGTGCTGGCTGACAGGGCGATGGTCAGGTCACTGGGGTGGGTCCAGAGCCGCGTGCTGGCCAGCGTGGCCACCTCCACCTCCTCAGGCAGCTCCGACTTGGGGATACATTTGGTGGCCCCCACGATAATTCGCCACTGTGCGGGGCAGGGGGGAGATGGGGAGAGAGCTGAGCAGGGCTGGCTGGGTGGGCAGGGGCAGAAGGGTCCTCAGAAGGAGGGCCCTTGGTGACAGGTGGGAGCTGGGATGGCCATGGGTGGAGGGAAGGACAGTGCCCACCTAAGGAGGCAGTGGCCGAGGCATATGGTGGCCAGGATGGCCAAACAGTGCCAAGGGCAGATGATAGGACACTGTTGAATGTCAGGGCTGGAAAGGGGCTGGAAGAGCAGTCAACCCCTTATCTAGAGGATGGGGAAACAGCCCAGCAAAGGGAAGGGACTTGCTCTAGGTCATTTCCTGAGTCAGAGACAGAACAGAACCCGAAGTTCATCGCAGTTGCACCTACCAGGCCTGGGCACGTCTGGATTGGCTCCCAGCTACCTGCCTCCTGGGCCTGACAAGGGCACAGGCCTGGGTCTGATAGGAACAGCTCTACCTTCCAGAACCAGGCTCCTCCAGGCAGACATGGCCCCCTAAGGCTTTGCTGCCCTGCCCACCTTTGCCACCTGGTGCCTGACCCAGGGCCCTGCCTGCCGGAGGGTCATGGGCACCAAGGTTGGGAACAGGCCAAATTGGGCAGAGATGGTTAATGGGGTGGGGGCCGGCCTGGGGGTCTCAGGGGACAAGCTGGTGCAGGTCAGCCCCTGCCTGCCTGTCTCCGGGTACCTGGCCACAGCACCCGCCCCCGCCTGGCATGCTGAGGCCGGCTTGCCACAGGAGGAGCCCCCCAGTGTCCTCCTCTGAGACCTGATGAGGTATGAGGAAGGGCTGATCCTCTCCTTAGCCACAGCGGACATCAGAACAAAGTGTACCCAGATCCCCTCTGGCGGTGGCAGCCCGGCTCATGGAGCCTGGGGAGCCGCAGCGGGCTTGGCAGGGGGTTTCCTGTCGCAAAGTCGAAGCACCGGGCTTCGGGCCTGCTTTTTCTTGACTTTAGGAAGCTCTGGGTGATGGGGACTCAGGAGCCCTTGGTTCCCTTCCTGACTCAGTTACAGCTTGTGTAAGCAACAGCAAGTCCCCTGCCCACTCTGGGCCTCAGCCTCGGTTTCCCCCTCTGTACAAGGAGCAGGGAGACGTGGTGAGCTTGGAGGTCTGAGAGTTTGAGGGCCTGGGGTTCCCATGACATCAGCCACACAAGCCCTTGGTTCCCTTCCTGACTCAGTTACAGCTTGTGTAAGCAACAGCAAGTCCCCTGCCCACTCTGGGCCTCAGCCTCGGTTTCCCCCTCTGTACAAGGAGCAGGGAGACGTGGTGAGCTTGGAGGTCTGAGAGTTTGAGGGCCTGGGGTTCCCATGACATCAGCCACACACAGCCTGGCCTCACATGGCTGGGGCCTCTTGTGCTTTGTGCCAAGGGACAGGCAGGGCACAGGACAGGTGAGGTGCCCAGGGCCCAGCGTGCCCTGGCAGGAGGGAGGGGCGGGGGCTCACTTTAGGCTTCGTGCTTCGCTGCAGGACATCCAGGAGCTGTCTGCGGAAGCCTTCCAGCTGGGAGAGGCCGATCCTGGGGAAGGAGGCAAGACGGGTGTCAGCCTGGCCTGGCCAGGGCCCGGGAGAGGCGTGGGGTGTGGGGGCAGAGCGGGCAGGCACATGGCAGCCACAGAAACAAAAAGACCACGCCATCAGGATCACAGGGTGGGAGGGGTGGACAGGCAGGCGGGAGTCAGCAGCTCGGCAGGGCCGAGCCAGGGAAGGGAGGTCAGGCAGGGTGGGGCCGCCCGTCCTCCGGCTCTGGGGGCTCTGGGATTCCCCCCCGGGGAGATGGGAATCCCCCGGGGAGGGAGGAACAGTCGACCGGGACCGGGACCAGGACCGGGACCGTGGAGAGAGGGCATAACTTGTGACTTGCGACTCGCCTGGGGACAAGGTCTTTGCCCAGAACCACAGCTGTCACAAATTCCTTGGAGTATTCCATGGCGTCCTCGCTGCAAAGGAAGCCAGGGGGTGCTAAGGCAGGGCTGGTGAGCGGGCCCCGCTCCGGCACTCCTGGGGTCAGTTTGTGACTCGAGGCCCTCCGGGGAGCTCACGGGTGCCAGGCCAGGCCGCCCGCCGCCTGTCGCACCTTTCCTGCCAGTGAGGCTTTGCCGGGCATGGATCCTGGGGTCTGCCTGGCATCTGACGCAGCCACCCCCCCCCCCCTCCCCCGCGCTTAGCGGGCCAGTCCCAGGCCCCCGTGAGACCCGAAGCCAGACTGCCCCGGGGCCGGCTCCCAAGGCTTTAGCCCCCGCCGACCCAAGCCGACCCAAGCTGACCCCGAGGCCCCAGGCTGCTCACCTCAGCAGGCCCCCTGGCGGGGAGTAGGCAAAGCACTTGAGGGTAGGGTACTGGGGGCGCAGAAGGAAGGAGAGGATGGCAGCCGTGCCTGCACCCAGGGAGTGGCCCACCACAATCAGGCCGTAGTGTTTGGTTCCGCGGCCCTGAAAACCGAGAGAAACCTGAGAGCCCTGCCCCGCTGACTGTCTGGACTAGCTGAAACCAGGGAGGCGGATGGGTCTTCCCAGAGTCCCGGGATCGTGTCTGTGCTGTGCGGCTGCCGGGGCAGAGAGAGGGGGCCAAGCTAGACTCACGCAGAGCAACTTGTCGGGGGGACTCTTCTTTTTTTTTTTTTTTTTTTAATTTTTTTTTTCAATGTTTTTTATTTATTTTTTGGGACAGAGAGAGACAGAGCATGAACGGGGGAGGGGCAGAGAGAGAGGGAGACACAGAATCCGAAGCAGGCTCCAGGCTCCGAGCCATCAGCCCAGAGCCTGACGCGGGGCTCAAACTCACGGACCGCGAGATCGTGACCTGGCTGAAGTCGGACGCTTAACCGACTGCGCCACCCAGGCGCCCCTCGGGGGGACTCTTCTAACAAACTCCTACTCATCCTTCCAAACCTTGCTCAGAGTACCTCCTCGGAGAAGCCCTTTCTGATTTTCCAGGAGAGGCTGGCTTCCTCCTAGACGCTGCATCTACACCTGTGGCAGACCTTCATACATGGTGACCATACTCTGGTGTAACAGCGTACGTTCCGTAAAGATTATACTCTGATATAATCGCTTGTTCACCTGCCCCTGCTTCTGTGCCCCAGACGCTAGACTGGGCTCTCCGGGGACCAGGGACGGCTTGGCTTTGGGAAGAGCAGTTGGCAGCACCTCGGGAGATCACCCCGACCAGAGTGACCCCCTTTCGATCGGCTCTGCAACGATTTTCCATCGCCTGCTCTAGATTCTGAAGCCCCTGGCCCGAACCGTCTTCGGGCCTCCAGTGCCTGGCGTGGAACAGGTGCTCACAACTGGGTGGGGCTGAGCAGGGGAGCCCAAGAAATGCTGGTGCAAAAGAGGAAGGCGTCAGAGCAGGTGGGAGGCACTGAGCAAGTGAGGAGGGGGCCGGGAGCCAGGCATCAAAGGAGGCTGTAGGAGCCTGGCCTGCTGGGGAGGCGCCACCGTTCAACGCATCCTGCCCCCAGTGTGGCCCTCGGGGAGGCAGGGCCAGCGTGGCCAGGGCTCGCTGGCAGGGAAAGTGCCTCACCAGGTCTCGCCCAAAGGCCTGGGACAGGACCATCTCCTGCTCCAGCTTCTTCTTGATATACTCAGCCGAGAGGACCATTCCCTGGGTAAGGAGGAACAGAGGTGGGTGTCACGGGCAGGGAGGGAGGGAGGTCTTTTAGAGACCAGTAAAAACCAGTGGCTGGAAGCTCACTAATCCTGTCCTGTTTCCCCTTTGGCCCTCCTGACCACCTGGCTGTGGGGCCTGGTGGATACTTTCTCACATCAGTCCCAGCTCACAGATGACAAAACTGAGGCTCAGAAGAGTGGCATGTCTGTCTACCAGAAACCAGTGGTTTGGTGGAGGACGAGCCCCAGGAGGCTGCCAGTGAGGGAGGGGAGAGAGCGTCTGAGGGCGAGGGAGAGACCCCCTGGGTCCTGTGCTGCCAGGAGGTCAAGTAGGGTGAGGTGCTGCCTCCTCAGGCTTTTCTGGGACAGGATCTGGGCCAGGTAGGACCGTGGGGGTCCTGGTGGGTGGGCCACAGTGAACTTCTAGACGAATCTGCACCTCAGGGGGGTGATGGGGGGGTGGCGCAAGCAGGGAGGCCCCCCACCGCAGCAACAAGACAGGTCTGTGTGCCAGCAGGGTTGGAGAGAAGGCAAGGGGCCCAGAACGGGGCGTACCTTGTGTCCCAGCCAGGTGCCGTGGTGCCCCTCCACAGGGAGGCGCTCAGCGTCACCAGTGAGGTCTGTCAGCGCATCCTTGTGGAAAGAGAGGACGGGTGAGGGGTGGGGTGAGGGGTGAGGGGTGGGGTGAGGGGTGAGGATGACAGGCACCCCTCGGGGGCTGTGAGGGTGTCCACAGGGGCGGGCTGGGAGCCACAGGCAGCATACCTTAGGGGAAAGGGTTCCCCGGATACTGATCACCACCTTCTTCTTGTCATGGTCCACTGCCACGTAGAAGGGGGTCTCATAGACCTAGGATAAGGGGGTTCATGAGCCGAATGGCCTTGGGATGGGGCTAGACTTGGGGAATGAGTGAGCTGAGCAGGTCTTCCTGCTATGGAATTGGCTCCCCTGGCCGCTGGGCCCCGCAGGGCTGGCGGGGGCTCCCTCCCCACCCGGCACACAGCCCGCCCTGCCCTCCAGGCTCCCCTCCAGCTCAGACAGCCTGAGAGCAGCTGTCCTGCCTGCAGGGTCTAGAAAGACCGCCGCCCCCTCCCCAGGCCCTCACTGCTTATTCCCTCGATCCCTTCCCCCAAAAGGCTGGCCGAGAAGCCCCAGTGTTGGGTGTGGGGTCGGGGACCACCTCCCAGCCCCAGAGGGAGTGCAGGCCCGGCGCAGGCGGCCCCTCACCGCGTCGTGGCAGGAGGTGTACACAATATCCACCGCGGTCATGTTCTCGTCCAGGAAGTGGCGCCGGATGGCAATGGCGTTGCAGCCACAGCAGTTGTCTTCCTCGATGGTGACTCCCGGGGCGAAGCGGGGCCGCGCAGGGCACAGGCAGCACCTGGTGAGGTGGCAGAGGGCTCAGAGACCCGGGAGAGTCATTCTCTCTGCCGTCGTCTCTGGAACCTCCCTCGCAAGTCCCAGGGTCCTCAGCCTACTTGGTCTCCTGGCAGCATGGGACCGGGTGGGTCTCTCCCTCGCCCTCGACGCTCTCTCCCCCTCACCCCTGGACTGCTTCTCCCTCACTGGCAGCCTCCTGGGGCTCGTCCTCCGCCAGAGCAACGATCTTCCCGCCTTCTCGCTCACCACACCTGCTCCTGCTCTCCGGCACTGAACACCTCCTCCGAGCTACCGAACCGCCCGCCCTGCTCCCGGCCTCCAGACGCCCCCATCCAACCATGCCAGGTCCCAGTCCCCGATGGTCCACCCCCACGTGCTCCCTGAATCCCCCACACCCAGCTGCTCTGTGCACAGTCCCAGACTTGGACCTGGCCTCGGGTCCTCCCCCCACCTCTCGTCCCACGGCCTGGTGGTCGGCACATCAGCTCGCCCTGCCTTCAGATTCAGAACGGACTCCAACCACCTTCCCTGGCGCCCACCCTTTCCACCATTATCTCTGGCTTGGAGTGTCGTGGCGGCCTCCCGACCGGTCTCCCTCTTCTACTCTTGTCCTCGGCATTCTCGATCGGAAGCCAGGGTGAGCCTCTGAGACATGAGTCAAGCCACATCATTTCACTCAAAACCTTACAGCGATGCCCTTCTTGTCTACTGTCAGAGCTGGAGTCCTTGCAAGGGTCAAGGGCGCTGCCCCATCAGGCCCTGGTTCTCTGGCTTGCGACCTCCGACTTCTCTCCGGCCCCACCGGCCCCACCCGCCTTCCTGACTGCCCTCAGATGCACTGGCCATATCTCATGACAGGACTTCTCACTTCCTTCAGACCTCTGCTCAAATGTATGTCACGGGGACGTCCACCCTGGACACCTCATCTAGCACAGCCAGGCCCCTGCCAGCGTTCCCCAGCCTGACAACACATCCGACTTTATTTTTCCCCAAAGCATCAATCTGCTCCATCGGGCTCCGGGTCCCTGTCTGTGTACTGTCTGTACCTCTCCACCAGGCGATGGCTCCACGGGGCAGGCTTTGCTCTGCTTGGTTTACCGCTGTGTCCCCAGCACCAGGCACACGGGGTAGGCATCCCCCTCAACGAGGGGCTGAGTGTCAGAGCCGGGCACCCTGCTAGGGAGTGCAGGGGCTCCTCAGGCCACCAGAGGGAGCCAGCACCCAGCCGACCAGCCCTGGAGCCCAGAGCGGACACAAGAGCGCGGTCTGCCAGCTGTCTTGAGATGACAGCTGGGATTTTATTAAGGAGCCTGAATTTCGGCAATGCTGGGAGGTTTGTCTTCACTCAAGCAGCATCTAAGGGATTGTTACATCCCGATGAGGAGTAGCCTCGCTAAGCAAACTCAGGGTCCGGCTGCATCTCGGAAGCTACCGGGCCTGGGGTGGGCGGCCACCTCAACCCACGCTGGGAGAGGCTCCCACCAACCGTAGGGCCAAGTGGGGGCCGGCCTGGGTCTGGGGGCCAGACTCCTGTTCTCAGGCAGCTGTCTCCTCTCTCTAACCCCGGTCAGCCCATGGCCACGGCAGCGTGGCCTTCAGGGACAGAGACCTGGGCTTGAACCCTTGGCCTTGAGGACCGTCTTCTCTCTCCCTGCAGCACCGGGGAGCGGAAAAACAGCAGCATCCCTCCTGCCTGCATATCACCCCGAGTGCCCGGCCTGCCAGTGACTCCCTGGCTTCCGAAATACCTCATGCGCAGGTGGGACAGACACCGCCTGCACAAATGACGCTCCCACCCTGCCCATGAGTGACGGCGCAGGGCCTGTCAGAGCCCAGGTCCCGGGACTCCTGGTCTGGTGCTCATTTCAAGAAGCTTCTTAGGCAGCGGCAGGGACTCCCAGGGACGCTGGGAGGACCCGCTGTGGGAGGGGGCGTGGGGTGTGTGGTCCACTCTGTGAGTCACTGGGGCGGGGGGGGGGGGATGGGGAGAACCAGGTCCCCAGGGCCACCCAGCCTTCTGGAAACAAAGGGCACTGCAGGAGAGGTGTGGCTGCCCCAAGGGCAGGGGTGTCACAGACAGAAGCTGCCGCCCAGCCTGCCAGCCTTTCGGGACCAGGGAGCCAGGGAGCTGTCCTCCTTCTGTCTGGGCCACACTGAGGGTGGACACACCGAGGACGGGGAAGGGCCCCTCCTGGAGCTGTGCCCTTCTCTGGTCCACTTAGGGAAGCACAGTCCACCAGGCCCCTGACGCGGGCTGCAGAAAATCCTTTCTTTCAGAGAGGCAGAGTACAGGACAGGAGCAGGAGGGAGCAAGATGTGGGCAGAGGGGAGTGGTTGAGAGAGGTAGAGACAGACACGGCAGGGGAAGGGAACCAGCAGTGCCAGAGGCTGGACAGCTATCGTTGAATCCTCTCAAAAGAGCTCCAGCATCCCCATTACACAGATAAAGAAACCGAGCCTTGCAGAGGTAGGGGGGGTCGACTCGCCCAAGGCTGCGGGTGACAAAATCTGGATTCAAAGCAGATTTTGGAATCTGCGTGATTCCAAAGCCCACGCTCTTCCCTGCCTGGGGATAATGCGTGACTAGAAAGGTCGAGGCCCACAGGCGGGGTGGAGGAGAGGAAGGGCGGGTTGCAGACCACAGGGGAGGTGGGGGCAGGGCAGCAGGCACAGTCTGTTCAGGGAGAGCGTCCCACAGGCTGGCCCAGCCGCGGGACCTCGGCTCCTCCGCACGCACTGGCCGGCCAGAAGGACAGGTCGGGGTACTCACGAGCAGGACCGAGCCAGCTGGCAGAGGCCACAGGCAGGCTTCCGCATCAGGTACATGGGCCACCCGTAGGCGGCCAGAGCGAATAGCATGTAGTAGCAGACCTCTTTGTAGCGGAGCATCTCTTGCTGGAAGAGAGGAAGCGGAGTCAGTCACCCCTTGCCCTTTCCGCCTGCAGCCTCTGGGCCCAAGGGCTCCCCAGGAAGGAGGAGGGAGCGGTCCTGCCAGCCTCCCCGGGGGCTGTAGGCCCCCCGGCTCCCACCGCGGAGGAGGGACCGCCCCTCTAGATGATAATTGCATTTCCCTAATTATCTCCGTGCAACCAGGGCACGAAGCCTCCTGGGGCCTGTCCTGCTGCTCCAACCTCAGAATTAATGATTTGGGGACAGAAAAACACTCGCAGTGCTGGATCGATTTCCTTGCCCGTTTTTTCCGACAAGGGAAGAGAGGGGGAGGCGGGGTGGCATTCACCCTGCCTCGGCAATCAGGCCTGGGAAGAGAGATTTAACCCCTTCCAGCTGGGGGTATCCAGGCCTTGAGCGGCAGGGCTGGCCCTGCAGGCCCTGGGTGACCAGAGAAGCCGTCAGCTGGCTCTCCCGGCCCTCGGGTTCCTGGTCTGCAAATCCAGGGAGACTCCAGTTTGACTCGTCAAATCACAGGCTTCCTAGGGGACGTCTGGAGCAGATTGGGATCTCTCCAGAGAAAGGCGCCAGTGTGAAACCCGGTGTCTGAGGCCAGTGGCTATTGTCATCAGCCTGATGGGCTGGAAGGACACAGGAGGCACAGGTGTCCCAGCAAAGCGGCTTCCAGTGTCCCGGGTGTGCCAGGCACCGGAGGGCCCCTGCACTTCGAGGGAATTAGTCACCTTGTAAAAGTTAAAGAGGGTGATTAGTCATCTCGTGAAGTGAACTAGGTAGCTCCTTAATAAGGGCCCAGAGGGGTAGAACCATCCCTGGGCCAGCCCTGTCTGCTCTTTAGGAATGAGCTGAAGAAAGCAATCATCCTCCCTGGCTCTGGCTGGAGGGCGGGGCACGGGCAGGCTTTGCCAAGCAGCAGGCGGGGACCCCAGCGCCTCAAGGCTCTGCTGCCTGCCTCTGCCCCTCCCCCTTCACATGGTGAGAGAGCCCAGGGCCGCCCCGGGGAAGCCCGGCTGGGCTGGGCACCTGCCGTGGGTGGGCTGTTTTCAGAGGGGATACGAACACCTACTTTGGGTGGTGGGGACAGACGGAGGCTTTTCTAGGGGATTTAGCTACAAGGGGTAAATCCTTTCTAGTAGGGTCCCGGACGAGACCTTGCGGGGAACTGGACTCCGGATGGCTCCTCTTCTCCCCACCGGAGTTCTGTGTGGAAGGTGGGCCCAGCACCATTACACACGCAGGGACGGGCTCAGAGGGGATGGGGACACGCCCAAGGTCATGGCGACAGTGGCGGAGCTGACGCGTCCCTAAGTGGGTTTGCTCCTGAGGCTGCCGGCTGCAGTTTTAGCCCGGGGAACACAGGGCCCTTGAGGTATGGCGGGGGGCGGGGGGGGGGGCAGGCGAGGGGCTCCCCTAGCCACAGGACCGGCCCCACCTTTACCTGTGACACACCGGATTTCTAGCCAAGATGCCCGAGGAGAGGTTCTGCTGCTCAAAAAAGCTTGAAACCAGCGGGTTACGTCCTGCTGTCTTTTATGACCACAGCAGCAGCGGCAAATAATAAAAGCAGCTCCCCCCCCACCCCCACCCCGTGAAGCTCTTGATAACCTCAAGAGGCCAGGACCAAACGTTCTGAGTGTGGTTAAGCAGATTCCAGGGTTTTGTCCGGAAGACCAGCGTGATGGGGGTGGGGGTGGGGCTTCTCGGGATGAAGGGGTGCGTGAACCAAGGTGAGCGGCTGGCCGGAGAGCTGCAGGGGGACTCAGGGAGGAGCAGGTGCAGCCCGCTGTCGGGGCGGCTGGCAGGTGGTCTGCTCAGCTCATCCCAGCAGAGGGAGAGGGACCCGGGGGCAGGCAGGGTGGGGGGTGCTTCGGACTCACCGAGTTCTTGAGGTCGAGATACTTGGTGTTTCTGGTCACTGGCATCCCAGACAGGAAGGCCAAAATGTCATTGTTCGCCTGTAAAACCAGCATGTAAAGGCGGCTGGCTGTCCCAGGTCCAGCTGCGTGGCTGAGAAAGGGGGTCCAGGCCCGCCAGGCTCTCACTCTGCCTGCTTCCCAAGGCCCTCGATGCCCCCCAAGGGGGCGTGTGGTGGGGAGCTGGCGTCAGAGGGTGACCTCCGGAAACCTGGGGAGTGGCACCGGGACAGCAGGGAGACGCCGGGAGGAGGGCGGGCGCTCACCTCGTCCAGCACCGCGTTGCGTTTGGCCCGCTGCCGCTGCCGGAGCAGCACCAGGCCCGCAATGATGTCGGACGGCACGATGTCGAGGTCTCGGAAAAACTCGGCGAAGAGGTAGGCGATTTCCGAGTAGGCATCCTGTGAGGTCCAGGGGGGTGGGAGGCAGGGGCAGGGGAGCGGGAGAGAGGGCGAGAGACCGGGCGTGAATCCCCCAGGGCCGGGGCTCTGCTCTGGGCCCGGTGCAAGCTCGCCCCGGCACCTGCACGGCGCCAGCTGGGCCCAACCCCACGTGGCCCTCTGCAGCCGTGACCCCAGGGGCCCTAGCCTGGGCTCTGGGCCCCGCGGACCTGGCCAGAGCCGTCTGGGACAGCCACCGAACCTCGTCCGTCCTCCACCTCCCGGCCCTCTTCTGTCCTCAGAGCTCCTACGGCACTCACCATCACCGCCTACCACGCACAGATGCCAACGTGAGCCATTTCCTGTTCTTTCCCCAGTCACTAGGAATCAAGGCCTGCTCGGCCCGGCTTGTTCTCCTCCGCCTTTCTCTCTAGCAGAGAAGCCAAAACTGAGCTCCTGGCCGCTGCCTCTCCACGCTGAGTTTCTTCCCACCTCCCACCAGCTGTGACCTCGAACGGCCTCCTAAGGGCTGAGCCTCTGGGGTGTCAGGCCCCCTCCCCCAGCTGCCCACAGCTGCAGGCTCAGGGACCCTCACGATGTGCCTGGAGGAAGGTGCGACTCTGGGCCAGTGGCCCCCCCCTCCCCAGGTTCCCTGTAAGCCCGGTCCTCAGGCCGGCCCGAGCCCGGGCCAGGCGGCCACGCTGGTCGGTGCGCTCAGTGCCTTCCCTGCCTCAGTCGGAGGAGAAGTCTGGAAGCACCTCCCTAACCTCTTAGGGGAGGCTGTGACGGGAACACACTCGTGGCGAGTGGTTCTCTCTTGCTGGGTTTCTTTCACCCTTGAGTGCCTGGCACTTGTAAGGAAAGACAAATCAGGGGTTGCAAACTCAAAGGCCTAATGAGGCCAGACCGAGCCTGCTCCTTCTCAGCCCCCGGCTGACTGCGCCGCGAGCCAGGTCTAGAGATGCCACCCGTACGTAAACGCCCTGATTTTCAATGTTGGCACTCAGTTCCAACTTTCAGCAACACAGCAGAGTGATGGAGAGGCACCACCTCCAGGGACGGAGGGGGGTGGGGCTTTCTTATACCCGATTACTCATTCCACAGCTCACCAGGGACTGCTGGTGGGAAGGAGCCACTCGGGCCTCCGGCGGCTTCCATGGAGGGCACTTGCTGTCTGGCTCGGGGAGGAGTGGTCTCCTGACCTCACCGGCTCGGCCACTAACTAGCTGTGGGACGCTGAACAAGTCTGGGCCCTCTGGGCCTCAGCCGCCTGATCTGTAAAACGAGGAGGGGCCACTAAATGGTGTCTAAGGGCCCTGCCAGCACTGGGGTGGGGAGGGGGGGACTCTGCCTCAAGGACCCCGGGGGCCCTGCCGCCCCACCAGGGGCCACCCTCAGCTGACCGGGCCTTTCTTCCGTAGTGCCCGGCGCTGACTGGCCTGACCCCGCGGCTGCTCCACAGAGCACAGGGTGTGGAGGCTGACTGGGTGCGACTGGGGCTCAGCACTTGACAGCTCTGAAGCATCTCCCAGAGTCACTTGTGTTCCCATGCTGTTCTTTGCTTTCAGGCCACCCTGGTTTTTCAGTACGTCCTCCCCAAACTAGGCTGTAAGTTCCAAAGGGGGTGGATGGAAGGTCTCGAAACCTTTCCGTCCCCTCGACAAAGCAGGGGACCGGCTGTTTCGCCTGCTGGAGGGAGTGCCGTCAGCGGATAACAGATCCTCGTGTGAGCAGGCTGTCACCTCGCTCTTGCTTAAAACCCGGCGGCGCCCATCGACCAGCCCCGCCCCGCCCGGCTCTGCCACGGAGTGAGGGCTCCGGAGTGGCTGACAGCAGGATGTAAACCTGACGGGAGAGATTTCCCAGTACTTACTGACTGGGAGTCCTTCGTCCGAGTGCAGCAGAGGAACACTTTGAGCCGGCGCGACCAGCTGGTGGCCTGACCCTCCTCTAAGCGGTGCCTGCAGAGGGGGAGAGTTGGTATGTGTGAGGTCAGGGGATGGGACCGGAAGAGCCTAGGTCCAGATGGGATGGAAACAGGGCAGCCTGTTCCCAGGATCGCAGCAAAGGGCTCCCCGGCAGGAGGTCTAGGAGAGAACAGGCCTGGGCCTGGGGGCTTCAGAGGTGGGAGCCCAAACTGGGGACTGCTCGGGTATCCAACGGCGCAAACTATGAGCCCTGGGAGACAACAGCAGGGTGCTGGGCCTCTCAGCCTAGTCACTGTGAAACCCGGAGCAGACCTGTTGGACAGACTTACTTCCCCTTGGAAAGGATTTCCCTCCCTGTATTTGGGGGGAGTTTAAGGGCCAGATGAGGCTCTGTATTTCTCAACGCCTTGGCTCTGTTACATAAGAGGGGACAAGGGCCTCCACCTTTCATCTGCATGGCTGGCGCCTGTCTATTCCCACCACCCCCCACCCAGTCCCAATTTGTCTAGCTGCTCTGATGGGGAGTCAGGGTATCCAGGAGTCTGTACCCAAAGGCAGAGCAACTGGCCAATTATCCACTGGGCCCCTTCCAATTTCTGGGTGCCCAGAAATCGGGGTGTTTTGGGTGTGAATTTAAGAGCACCAACATTAAAGATGTCAGTTTCCAGACTGAGCGAGACAGGGCTGGTTTGCTTTTGTGACGTGTGCCCTCCCCCTCCCTCCAGCCCCTTCAGATCCTGATGCTTGGTGGTTAGTAGGGGTGGCCCCGAATGGCTGCAAGGCTCTTAGTATCCATCAGGAGTGACAGGCCAGGCCCTCCTTGCCGAGCCTGTTGGCTTCTCTCTGCAGCTAGGGGCTGCTTCCTGCAGCCCTGGCTCCATAAGGCAGTGGGCCACAAGGAACAGGGAAAGCCACAGAGCTTTCTAGGGCTAGAGGAGGGGGTTAGGAAAGGGTGCGAAGGATAGAAGGGAATTGCCGCTTCTGGGATCTACCAGCTCTAAGGGACCTGGGCAGCCTTATGTCATAAACCAACATCCCACCTGCCAGGGGCTTGATGAAGGGACAGCATGCTGGCAAGCTGGGTTCCCAGAGCATCACATTCTTTAACTCTTTCTAATCTAATGGGCTTTTAAAGAGTATTTGCTGCTGGGCCTCTGGTTGACTGAAAGTGCTGACTATACACTTGACGGCACTACCCCTTAGGTCCACCAGGTGGCAGATGGAGCCAGTGACAGGTTTGGCCTCATGCATCAGTTAGGCTACTGGAGACCAACACCGGCAGAGAGACACTGAATCTAGATAGAAAGTTCATGGACCCAGCACCCCTCTGCCCCGGGGCTCACTAAAGTGAAGGGAGGGAAGACACCCCTGCAAAGATCCAAGGTCAAGGCTCCCAGGGAATAGCGCTGGGAATAATCTCTCTCCCAACCCCTACGAGATTTCCCTGGAAGGAGAGAGGGCCCGGGACTTAAACAGCTTCCTGACTTCCAGATGCTAAAATAACCTGTCAGTGTCGTTCTCCTGGAAGTGGAGAAAGGGCAGGCAGGCTTGAAAATGTCCTTGTTAAAAAAACTGTTGGCTTTCAGAGCTGAGGGAGGGCCAGCGGAGACCAGCCCGAGTGAGAGGTGGTCATATTAACCAAGCTGCAGCCTAGGCTGCCCTCCTGACCCCTGTGGAGAGCTGGAGAAGACAACAGGTCGGAGCCCCGAGCTCTGAGGCCTCTTGCCCCCACAGGGCCAGAAACCACAGGAAAACTTTCTAATTAAACCGACAGCCCCCAACTGCAAAGGCGTTGGCTTTCCTGGGCCCCCAGGGCAATTACCCAGAATCAGAGAGGGGAGATTTTTTTTTTTCCCCAGGGCCCCAGGAGCCCAGAAACCAGGTCGGGTGGGGGCGTGGGCTCTGAGCGCGAAAATGGGACGGGGTGGTGGTGGCCCACTGCACCGCCAGGGAAAACGGGCTCCAGGGCCTTGGCTCCGGGACCTGGTATTTTGGGCTGGGAGGTGGCCAGCCCAGGCGCGGGTGTGGCTCTGGCCGTTGAGCCGAGCTGACGTGGAGGGCCTGAGGGGAGCCCAGAGCGGAGGGGCAGGAGGGCGGGGTGGGGAGAGTTCCTGGGGGACCCGCGGCCCCCGGCTGAGGGCTCCTGATTCCCCTGCCCTGCAGACGGAGTCGCCACGACCACTCTCATCAGCATGACCTGTGGCAAGTGACCTGCCCTCTCTGGGACCGACTCCTCCTCATCGATAGAATGGGTCTCCTAACAGCACCAGGGTTGGAGAATGACCCAGTGGACTGATGGTGCAAAAGGGGGTCCTCATAGAGCCTGGGTCATAGTAGAGTCACCACGGGGCACCCTGGAAGCCCCCCTCCCCTCTCTTTTTCTTTCAGGAAACAGGAATCACTATGACCCTCGATTCCCTCCCTCATTTCCTCTAACATGGCACAGCTTTCCCCTTTCTTTTAAAGGCTGTGCAAAACTTACCTCCTCCAGGAAGCCTTCCTTGATTAACCTTCTCCAGGTCCCCTAATCGTAGAGGCAGCCTAGCCAAGTGGTTAGGAGCAAGGGCCCTAAAGCCAGATCTCCTAAAGCTTGAGCCTAGCTCCATCATATCCTGGCTGTGTCACTCAGGCAAGTCACACAACTTCTGTGTCCTAGCTCTGTCTGCATTATAGGGGTGACCTCACAGAGCTGCTGTTAGTTAGCACACGTGATGCTTGGCTTGGGTTATGCGTGCTTCGTGCTATTATGACCCTTGTGATTAGCAGCACTGAAGATGGGGGCACCTGGGCGGCTCGGTCATTTAAGTGAGCTTAAGTCGTTTAAATGTCTGGCTCTCAGCTTTGGCTCAGGTCACGGTAGCACAGTTCGTGAGCTCCAGCCCTGCATCGGGCTCTTGAGCCCTATGTGGGGCCTGCTTGGGCTTCTCTCTCTCCCTCTCTCTGCCCCACCCCTGCACGCATGCACATTCTTGTGCTCTCTCAAAATAAATGAAAACAGAAACAAGAAAAACAAAAAAGCACTGAAAACGAAGGCAATGGTAACAACGGTCCCATTTACCGAGCACGTACCAAGCGTGTGAGCACAGCATTAAGCACTTCCCGCTTATTTTATTTAAATCTCACAGCAGCCGTCGGAGGCAGGAGCTGTCATTATTCCTGCTTTACAGACCAAGAAACTGAGGCAGGGAGACGCTAAGACTTTGGCCAATGCCCGTGGCTCACATAGGCGGAGCTGTGGTTTGGGCGGCTCGGGGCCGGCTGTGCCCGCCCGTCCGCGCACCTGCTAGGGGGCCGCCCGCCCGCCCAGCCAACTGACCGGAGGTTGTAGGTCCGGAGGTTGCGCTGCCGCCTCTTGGTGGCTCTTAGCTTGACAAAGGTGCGGCCCGTGGGGTCGAAGACACAGAGGACGGTGATGCAGACGCTGAGGATGACCACCCAGTTGCAGACGACCATCCCTACGGGGCGGCGGTGGGAAACAAGGTGGGGAGGTGCTGGGGGGGACCTCCCTGGCTCGCCAGCTCTGGGGAAAGGGGCGCCGGAGCCTCCCTGTCACCGCCAGGCTCAGAAGCCCCCGGCCCCGGCCTCTGGTCACCTGGTTGTCCCTGTGGTTGTCCCCGTGCCCCCCCGAGTCCCCCTGAGCCATGACCCCAAGGCCCACCCTTGGTTCAGAGCGGCCAGCTCTGCGGGTTTCTGGTGAGGCTGCGCCCCCCCGCCCCCCGCACACAACAGGTTCCTCTGAGGCGGGATGGCAGACGGCAGGATAAAGGCCACCGCCATCCTGCCCAGTGTCCTCACGGAAACCCTTTGCCCTGGGAGGTGCCTGAGCTTCCTCTTCTCTAAGCTGACCCTGTCCCTTCCAACCCCCAGGGGGGGTGGGGGGGGGCTGGCTCACATACCGAGGGTGACGTTCTTGGCAGTGAGGTCATTGCAGGAAGTGTAGTACTGAGTGAGCCAGACGATGCCCACGATGGCATAGATGAACTCGATCACCAGGATGGCTGCAAGGAGAGCAGGGTGCTGGCTGAAGGACGGCCAGGGTGGGCCTGCCAGGGAAGGGCCCCGGAACCTCAGCCCGGTCCCTCCTGCGGCAGGGCCACCAGCCTCGCGGCAGAGGGGGCCCACGGGGCACGGCGGTCCCGCCACCGTTCTGTCCCGCCACAGCGTGCCCGCCACCTGTTCCAGCTTAAATGCCCAAGGGCCCCTGAGGTTCCCCCTCAGAGGGTGATCCCCCTGGAAAGGCGGAGGATGAGGTGGCATTTCTGTGTTCTTTCAGGATTTTAGAATTATGCCTGTGAACTCCAGTATCAGGCACATCTTGGGCAAGTTACCTAATTCCCTGGGCCTCCGTTTCCTCATCTGTAAAATGGAGTGATGACGTCTGCGTTACAGGACTGCGGAGAATTAGATGGGAGAGGGTTCACTCACAGAGACTGCTATTTCCCCAGGAGGAGGCTCCGGCCCTCAGGAGGAAGGAGGAACCCCAGCAGGCCGCTGCGGCTGCCCAGGCCGGGGGGGGGGGGGGGGGGGGGGGGGGGGGGGGGGATGGTGGTGTGTGGGGACGCGGGGCAGCGTTAGAGACCCCGGCTCCACAGGCAGCACCTGCGGCAGCTCAGACTCCAGGCTTTGGAGACAAACAACCTGGGTTCAAACCCCAGCTCTGACACACACACACTAGCCGTGTGACCTTGAAGGGAGCTAATTAGCCTCCCTGGGCCCCAGATTCCTCATCTGTAAAATGAGACCAAAAATGGCTCCTCCCTCACTTAGCAAGGGGAAGGGCTTAGCGCAGTTCACAGAAGCCCCAGAGAAGCGTTCACGAGGAAACACCGGGAACAGCAGCTGGAACCGAAGCCCAGAAAGAGAACACAGGCCGGCCCCCCAGGGAGCGAATCTGGGCCCCGGAGAGGCTTCTGGGGAAGGGGAGCGCTGCCTGGGGGAGGATTTCAAAGCAGCTGAAGAGACGCACTTGGCCTAGAACAGGGGCCAAAGAACTTTTTCTGTCAGGGCCAGAGTAAGTATCTTACACTTGCGGGTCCTATTCTCTGTCATGACTACTCAGCTCCGCTAGAGTCATGCAAAAGCAGCCATAGGGAGTGAGCGCGTAAACGAATGAGTGTGGCTGGGTTCCAATAAAACTATTTACAGAAACAGACGGCAGGCTGGATGTGGCCCTCAGGCCACCGTCCGCCCACCCCTGGTCCAGAACGTAAGCCCAGTAAGCCTGCTGGCTCGCCGCTGGACCCTGGTGCTGGCCCAGGGCCTGGCCCATCGCGTGTGCCCACCAGATGTTGGCTGGATGAATGACGGAGCGCGAGAGGAGGGTGGAGGTGGGGGTGGTCCGGAGCCGCCCCCACCCGAGGCGGGTGGCCCTTACCCAGGCGCACGTAGAGCACGTACTGCATGGATTCGCGGGGCTCTGTGTAGAGGATGCCCCCGCGCATGCTCAGCCAGATGATGGCCATCTCGGCGATCATGCAGCTCAGCAGGATGCCTAGGTAGCCGCGGCCGTGGTCCACCAGGTTCAGGGAGCAGGCCTCGTTGGGGTTGTAGACCAGGCCGAAGAGCACCACAGACAGGATCACAAACCTGGGGAAACGCACACGTGAGAGGGGCCAGGCCGCGCGGGCACCTCCCGAGCTCCCTGGCCAGCCAGGACTCAGCGGCTGGAGGGCTCCACAGCTTCCGGCTCAGGAGCACCGTCCTCCTGCTATCTAGTGCCTCTGAGGACACGGGTGGCCGGGAACAGGGAGGCGAGAGCAGGGAGCCCAGCTGCCAGCTGCGGGGGGACAGTGGCGGCGGCCCTGCCCAGTCACGGGGCCAGGGCCAGTGGTGGCCAGGCAAGGCCTCTGGGCACCACGTGGGTATGTCCCTAGGTGGTGGGGGTTCCAGACACCAACTCCTAGGAGCTGGGAGCATGACAGGGGCAGCACGGATGGCCAAGAAGGCCTTCTTCCAGGCCTGTGGCATGGCCCCAAGACTCACCAGGTGGTGTGCAGGAGGAAGAGGAAGATGGCCGGCAGGACGAGGTCATCACTGCCCACAGACCAGCGCCGCCGGAACACCACGATCCCGGGCATGGCTGGCGGCTCTGCAGAGGCTCAGCGGGCCTGGTGCTCACCTCCTGCAAGACAGCAGAGGACCCTGTGGCTGGGCTGCTATGGCATACTCCTCGGCCAGGCGTGGCCAGCACGCGAGCATCCCTCCCAGGCCCTACGGCCCATGGGCTTCCAGGCCATCGGAAATGCTGATCCATCCCGGGGCAGGACCTACATCCGGCCCTATCCACACCCCCAGAGCCAATATAAAGGACCTCAGCAGCTAGACGCTGGCTTTGGCCTTATGTCTGAGGACTCTCCTGTCCCCGAGACTGGTGCTGGCCCTTCGGGACTGGCTCTCCCTGGGGTCACCGCAACAGTAACTTCCCAGTTCCGTTAAAGACCTGGGCTCACCCCCTGCCTCTCCCTACGTGGGATCAGGGAAGCCCCCAGGTCCCCTGTTGCCTTTTTTCCAGATCTGGCCAGTGCGTGCAGTCCTTGGGGTGGGATGGGGGCTTCTCAGCCCAAAACAAACAAGCAGAAGGCTGAAGACCTTGGGGAAGGTGGGGGTAGGGGCGTACATGGGCCGAGCGTAAAGGCGGGAGGGCGCCCAGCACGCAGTAGGTGCTCAGCAAGGAGCTGTTGAATGAGCTCTTCAGTTTCTTGCTTTGCTGGACCCCTGGGAGTGTGACTTGATTTTACACTCATCAGGCAGAATGCCCAACCACAGCTATGCCCCTTGGTAGGGAGGGGCATAGTTGGGATCCGGGGTCAGGAGCATGATGGGGGCCATCCAGCCCCTCTACTCGAAGGGTAGTGACTGGGCCCTGCAGGGCACCCCGTCTTGGCAGCCACACCTTCCATGCCCATGCCGAGCCGCACAACCTTTGCCGCCCAGTTCAAAACCCTCCGAAGCCGCTGAGTTCAAATTCGCCACAGGCAAGCTCAGGGAGGAGTGCCCAGGAATCCAGGGACCCCCAGCTCCCTAGAGCCCCAGGAGCAAGGGTAGTGCTGCGGGCCAGGAGGCTCCCCACAGGGGGGTCATTCGGGGAGATGCTGGTGAGGGGCTCCAGGGTAGCCCTGTGCTGAACTGTGCAGAGGACCCCCTGCTGTAGGGGGGGTGGGCGCCCCCGCTGGTGGGCAGCTGCCCCCAGGCCCAGAGGCTTACATGGCACCTGGTCCAGAGGCGGGCGGCAAGTCCTCTCCCCGGTGACCGCTCCGGGGAAAGCGAGTGTCCTCGGAGACCAGCATCACTCGGGAAGCAAGTGACCAGGTATCCCCCGGCCGGTGGGCACGGCCCTCAGGCTGGATGAGGGGACATGGGGCCGGGGGGCCAGCCGGCATGTCCAAGCCAGCCCGTCTCTCTCTCCCCCTGGTGCAGCCACTTCAGCCGCTGCCAGGCTGTTCCCCGCGAGCTGGCGGCCCGGCGGGCGGGCGGGCTAGCCTGTCGGGGTCGTGCCTACTCCTCCCCCCTCAGGAAGTGACATCATCCCACTCTCTCCAAGGAGGAGTCAGAGCGCGGATTCTGGGAAGTGGGGAGAAGGATGAAGAGCCCGGGAGCCGCGTGGTGGGGTGGGGTGGCTGGGGGTGGAGGGCCGGGGCTCCAGCCGGTGGGTCCCAGGAGGGGCTGGGGCCGGCCAGCGCTGCCAACAGCTGGTGTTTCAGCTGCGGGTCTCCCCAGCCCCTCCCGTCTCCAGGTGGCGCAGGGGGCCAGCTGGGTCCCGGCAGGTGCTGCAGTTCCCATCCCCTCTAAGCGCTACTCCGCCCAGACCCCTGCGGTGGCGGGAGGAAGGGGTGTGCCGTCCTAGGGGGGCTGGAGGGTCCTGCCTCTGCCAGCCACCCACCCATCGTGTTCTCGGGGGGGGGGGGGGCCCTGCAGAGGGCCCTCCCCCATCCCCCAAGGGGCATCCCCACCCTTCACCTCTAGGAGTCTAGACCGGCTACCACTCCTTCACCTCATACCTGCGAACTCACACGCGACCTGCGTGTGTGCGCACAGCCCTGCCCTCCCTGCGCTCCAGCGGGAAATGGGGAGAGCCTGGCCCCTGGCCCCGCGGAGGTACCCGAAGGCCTGTCAGTTCTGTCAAGCCACCGGAGTGATGCCCGCAGTGCTAGCCTCTGCCCAGGCTCAGGGGGCGACCGGCCTGAGGCCGACAGCCACGGCCGCTGCCAGTGCCCACCCAGCTCACGTGGCAGGGCTCCTTCGGGCTGATCCCACCGGGTGCCCTGCTCCTCCAGCCTGTACCCGGGGCCAGCCCACCACCCCAGGATCCTGGCACAGGGCCGGGTGCCCCGGCTGCCTGGCTTCAAACCGGGGCCCCGACACCCACTAACTGTGTGACTTACTAGCTGTGCCTCAGTTTCCTCATCTGTAAAATGTCACTCGACCCCACCTGCTAAAGTTCTGGGGAGGACCACGGGAGAGAATGCCAGCAGAGGCCCCAGAGGTGCTGGATAATGGCAGGGAGGGGCTCAGGGAGTGGGCAAGGCAGAGGAAGAGCTTGTGAGCCTGGGGGGTGGGGGTGGGGGTGGGAACCGGCCACCCCTCCCCCGCCTGGGCTAGTGGATACTGTGGCTGGTCAACGACAGGTCACGGTGTGGGATGGGGGTCACAGGGCCTGTGCCGCTGGGGGAGGCTGGGCCGCTTCACTCCATGTGGATTCATGGATCTCAGGGCTGCTATTTTTAAGGGCTTGAAAGGCGCCCTTTCTCTGAGACCCCAGCCCTTCACAATGGGGGCCTGTTCCCCTGCTGGGGATGTGATTTCATCTGCAGGAAATGTCTCAGCGGGGGGTGGGGGGGGGCAGAGGCTACTTCCTGGTCTGGGGCTGCCACAAAGCACCTCCTCTCGCTCTCCTTCCCTGGGGCACAGGGTCGATGCCCTCCAACAGTTGCATCTGTGGGGCTCACAGCCTCCCCTCCTCACCCTGGACCAGTTGGCATCTCTGGGGCAGGAGTGGTGCCTCCTCCAGCGGGGAAGAACGGAGGCACTTCTGGGGGCTCCCCGCAGCCCCTGGCTAGGCCCCCAGCTCTGGCAGGTCTGAATGGGGTGCCAAGACCCCCCTCACGTGGACGGATTGACTTGAGTAGCCCTTGGTGGTCCCTTTCTTCCCCCATCCGCAAAGCCCCATTTCCCTGCTGGTGATTCAGGCTCCCAAGTTAAGTATCAATCACCTGGGGAGTGCCTCTTTCTGAAAATACAAAACTCTTTTTTAAAAAGGTACAGGCTCTCTGCTACTTTTAAAACCTTCCAGGGCTCCCATGCCTGCAGGATAAAGTCCAAGCCCCTCAGACAGTGGCTTAGTCTCCAGCTGGCAGGCTGTGCAACCTTGTGCGGGTGCCTGGCCCTCTCTGAGTCCTGGACCAGGAAAATGCTCTCCAACTCCCGGGGATCCAGGGCATAGGCAGATACGAGTACAGAGACTGCCTTAAGCTAGTCAGTTCTTTCTGGCTGTGGGCGGGGGATTCCATCCCCTCCTCACACTGCCCCACCCTTCTTTCCCAACTCCCCCCAAAACTTACATCGCCCTAAAAAACACCCTGTTGGAAGAGTCCGTGCATTGCTTGCTCCAGTTCCTCTGCCAGGCAAAATCCTACTCACCTTTCCAGGCCAGCCCAAAGTCATGGCCTCTCTGAAACCCACTCTTGACAGTTACAACAGGCTGCTCCCTTATGGGACCCCCAGACCTCTCATCCCAGGGTAGCCCTGGGCATAGTGTCTGATAGTAAACGCGTCTATGCCTCGCTGCCTATCCCTGCCCCGGCTCAACCAGGGGTCCCTAAGGGCCTGGGTCCTGCGGTGTTTGACACGCACTCGGAGCCCCCGGGGTGCGAGCACGTCTTACCTGGCATCGGCCTCAGTGTCCTGAACCACAGGTGCGGCCTCCCCCCCCGCCCCCCCCCCCCGACCCGGCCAAAGCTGCTGCAACACCTCTCCTCCAGCCATAGTGCCAGAGAGGACAGGGCTCCTTTCCCTCTTAGCTCATGTCCTTGGCTTTTTGGGAAACGTCCCACCCCAGTGCCTCCCCTGACCACCGAGGGACAACCATCTTCCCCTCCTCTGGCTCTCCTGACCAGTCCAGGGCTTTAGTTTCTTTGCCTGCAAAGCTGGGATAACACCCCTCCTGAGAGCACTGTAGCTGGAACTGGCTGGGACGATGTCACTGGGGCCTGCACAGGCCCCGGCAGACCCGAAGCATCCATTTGTGGGGCTGTCCTGGGGGGACAGCTCCTGGGGGGCTTTCTGGGGACTTCCTGGCAGGGTGATCTGTGACTGGGTGCTGAGGTCTGGGCAGATGCTGTCTATGCCCATGGCTGGCTCTAGCTGGCGGGCAGGGGCCTTACTGAACAGGTGTAAGCCCAGACAGGCTAACCTGGATGCCCTCACCATGGATGGGCCTTGGGAGGTTGCTGGCTAAAGCGCCCCAGGCTGGGCCTCATCCTCTAATCCTAAGGTCCCCTTGGGCTTGGCCCTGGGAGCCGGTTTTGGGGAGAAGAGCCCTCCCACAGTTGGTCCTAGCCAGCACGGTGCCCAGAGCCCCCAGGTGAGGAAGGAGGGCACGGCTGCTGTATCTGTCCTCCTGATGGCCCAGGGCTGGTGGGAGACGGGAGTAGGGTCAGGTCGCCGGAGCCAGGATGAGCCCGGCACCCACAGGAGACAGGGTGATGTGTTCTGGGAGGCCGTCTAGGGCCACCCCCAGCTTCCAGGTCAGCCCATGAGATCTCCCACTTGGCCAGAGCTGGAAGGGAGGGATAACCACAGGGCCTGACAGCAGGTGAGCATCTCCTGTGTCCCAAGTTCTGGTCTCACAGCAGGGAGGCGGGTGACAACAGCACTCAGTCTGCACACTCTAAAAACAGACCATGCCTGAAAGCTGGCTCCGCACTTACTGTCTGTGTGACCTTAGGCACGTTACTTAACCTCTGCATGCCTCAGTTTCTAAACTGGGCTGAGAACAGTACCTACCCTCAGAACTGTCACATGGTTAAGTGAGCCATACACTTAAGACAGCAGCTGTCACACAGCCAAGTGCCCAGCAAATCCTCCCCTGCCAGCACTATTCCCGAAGGAGGAACTGAGGCTCAGAGACTCTGCGGGTGGGAGACACAGGTCATACCTACTGCCACCCAAGGCCCACACCTAATGAAGGAATGCCGGTTAGGAGGGGCTCAGAAACAGTCCCGTCGCCCCCTTTTATGGGTGAGGAAACCGAGGTTCAGAAAGGCCCCAGAGGCTCCTGGCTTCCCCACACTTCCAGCCCTGTGGTGTCACGCCCGGGGGGATGGACACACAGTCCCAGAGACCCGGGGCGGGCTCCCTCCCTCCCCCTTCCTCACGCACACCCTCCTCGAACTCCCTGCAAGAGATCTCTCTTTCATGCTCCTGACGCATAACCCTCTTAGAAACTGGCCGCTCCACATGCGCTCCCTTGCCCGAGATCCACCCACAAGAAGGTATCAACCGCTTATAAGTTTCAAACAGAGTCATTCACGGCTGGCTCGCCCGCCACCTCCCATGGCAGGGTCCCCACTACTCTGCAGCTCAGCTGGCAGAGGACAGAAAAGAGACCTCAGACCCAAGTCCTCCTTCCCTGGATCCTCAGTTTACCCCTGCCTGCCGAGGCTGGCGACTGGGCCAGGTCTAGCCACATCCTAGAGCCACCAGTCCTGCCCCAAGAGCAGTGTCCCCAGGCCGGAGTGTCACTGCCCCTCCAGACCTCAGTTTCCTCCTCTGGAGAATGATGAGCCTGGGCAATTAATAGGAGGCTTGTGTTTTTGTACTTATGTTATTATTTACTTAATTTTACAATAAATGGTTGCATGTGCCTTAGAGGAACCAGAAACAATGAAGAGGTGGACTATAGATTGAAGAACAAAACAAGCTTCAGAACAAAAGCTAAGGAAATCAAAACAGAAGGTTGGGGGGAATCAGTTGCACACGGGTAAGACTTAAAGGCCCTCACAGGAACTACATATAAGACTATTACTAGACTCCATGCTTCCTGGTGGCCAAAGTAAAAAGGGAAATTGGGCAGCCTGAAAGGGCTCTTTTAGCTCTGCAGGGTATTTTGATCTTTGGTGCCCACAATGAATGGGATTTCAAAGGGCTTTGAAATCAGGAGGTGAGAGGGACAGGCACGTGCTGTCTGCCAGGCTCTCTCGGTCTGGCTCAGATTGTTTCTGTGTTGGATGCTGGAGCTTGTCTAGTCTTGGTGGGGGAAGGGCATCTGACTTGGGGCTGGAATGACTACAGTGAGGCCGGGCCCCTGGCAGCCTGCAGGGTGAATGGCGGCCCCCAGAGGCTCTATCCTAACTGGGGCGGGCTCGCCGATGGGCCACCCTCTTGCTTGAAACTGTGCTGGCAGATGGCTCTTGCCCCTCCTTATCAGCGTCCAGAGCACGGGCTTCGGTGGTGGTCAGATCCTAACCGCTCCACTTCTCAGCTTCACGGCTAGTTAGAGAGCTAGTTAACCTCCCGGTTCACTTATGTGGCTTCCGTGAGAGCACCCACACGGGGAGGGGCTCAACACGCAGAAACCGGATTCTGATTTCCTGAGACGGCAGGGTGGTTCCAGGGTGTCAGGGTGATGGGGAGGAGATGGCCCGCCTGTAAGTCTGGGACTCAGTCCTTCTGCTTCTTCTGGCATTTGTTAGTTGCCTACCAAGTCTGGGGTCTCGTCTAAGCCCCTTGTAAACATATCTCTCTTCGTCCTCAGAACAACTCTGGGAGGCAGCCTGGTTCCGGAAGCCGTGTCTTCGCCACTGCGCTGCTTCTGAGGAGCAGGACTCAACCAACCGCCTGCTTCTGAACTCAGGCGCTGGCTTCAAAGCTCCCCTTACAGAGCAAGGAGGCAGGGCCTTGGAAAACCATAAAGGACTCTCTGGGTCTCCATCTGGCTGCGGACTCACGGTCGCACCGCCACGTGGGAGAGAGTGGGTGTCGGCCTGTTCTGTGGATGAGGAAGCCTGAGCCCCGAGTGGTTGTCCCATGGCCTGTCTCGAGGTCAGCAGGCTGTGGAGCCAGGAGAGAGCACAGAGCTAACACTGTAAATGTCGTCTTATTCTAGCCTCGGTTACCCCCGCTTCACAGATGAAGAAACCACGACTCGCGGAGGTGCAGCGTTTGCCCAAGGATCCCACGACAAGGACAAGGCCGAGCTGGGATTTCAAGCAGCCTCCTTGAGTTACTTGAAAGGGAGAAAAAAAAAAAAAAAATCTGTGCCTCCTTCCGTCGGACTTCCGCTTCCCAGGCACAGACACTGAGACCCACATGTCCCTTCCACCCTGAAAGCCCCTTCTCCTTCCTGGGGTCTTGGCCCCACATGGAGGCTGGGCTCTGGAAGGCACAGGAAGGGGGAAGGAGCCGCAGGAGGCGACAGAGACAAAGCATGCGTGGGCTGGGGGGGCCGCGTGCGCCACCAGCCTGTGCCCGGGTGTGTGCCACCCAAGTTAGGGACCCAAAAGCTGTTGCTTTCCACGCCTCAGCTGTGCCGGAGCAGAAGGCAGAGCTGAGCCTGCCCAGGGCTGGGGCCGGATTTCAGCATGAGATGGGCCCTCCCAGCCTCAGGCCCTGGGACTAGAAGAGGGCGCCTGATGCGTCTGGGATCAGGAGGGGCACCCGCCGCCACTTGTGCCCTGAGCCCCCTGAGTCTTAGACTAACGAGCGCCTTCCCCGTCCTCCCCACCGGGACAGCCTTGAAGGGGAGGTGCCTCCCCTGCCCCTCACTCCAACCCGAGGGGTGGGTATGGCTGTTCCCACGTCGCATGGGGGCAAACTGAGGCTCCGGGGGTTCAACAGTCTAATGAGTGAGGGGCCAAGTCGGGCTTTGAGGCCGCGTCTATGTGCTCTGTTCTCTCCACGTCACCGCTAGGCTTGCTGGCCAGAGCTCCTTCCACAAAAACGCAGTCTGGGGCCGCGCGCACTGAGTGAGAAGGACTAGCCCCCAACTGCCGGCGGCCAGGCCTGCTTGCCGTCCAACAATTATTTTAACACCTATGCTTTTTTGATCTTACACAGCATTTACTACCTGCCAAGGACTGCAGCGAGCCGTTCCCAAATACTACCTCTATTTTTTTCATACATTTTTAACACGCTTATTTATTTATTTTGAGAGACAGAGGGAGAGAGAGAGAGAATCCCAAGCGGGCTCCATACTACTGGCACGGAGCCCAACTCAGGGCTCGAGCTCACGAAGCCGCGAGATCATGACCTGAGCCGAGATCAAGAGTTGGACGCTTAACCCACTGAGCCGCCCAAGGCGCCCCACGACTTCCTTTGATTTTAATTTCACCTTTTTAACAACCCTGTGAGGTAAGTGCTAGCCTTACCGCATCTGAAGGATTATGAACCGGGGCCCAGAGAAGTTAAATAACTTGCCCAAGGCCACTTAGTAAGAGGCAGAGCCAGGCTCTGCTCCAGGCTGTGCTCCCAGCCCCTCCTGAGAAGCCCTCATCAGGGCTCCATTTATCACTGAGGCTCCCGCTTCTCATTCTCACGCTAATTATTCTCCTCTCTTCTACAACAAACAGGATCTGCCATCTGCCACCGGCCTTGTCACTGACACCAGCCAGCTCCCTGGGAATCAAGCGGGGCCTTTGGTCTCCTGCTAGTTGCTCTGCGAGGACAACTGGCTGCTGGGGAAGGAGGAGGGAGGGCCCCGGAGGGTTTCTGGCAGCCGGCCGGACCGTCCTCCCACCCCGCCCCCCTCCCCTGCTCCTCCCTCTGGGGGTTTCAGTCGCGGGCCCAAAGGACCGGTTTCCAATAGCGAAAGGGGTCCCTCCAGGTTTCAGTCAGGCCAGGTTTTGTTTCTGAGTTCTTCTTCAGAAACTGGTTATTTCCCTGAGATTAGGAATTGGCCCGTGTCCCACACTCATTCCCGTGCCTGGGGCAAAGGTACCCTGGAATGGTCCAGAGAGGTGGGCTCTCCAGCCTCCTGATGGTGCTGCTTGGCCGTCTCTAAGCCCCAGGCCAGCTCCTCCTGCCAGTCTGTGGGGGGAACCCAAGTTTGTTTCCATCCAGGGCGAGTCCTTTCCGTATCACCCCTGTTCCCCCCACGTGCTCTCACAGGTCCACCCTGCTCTCCTCTGGAACCCTCCCTCCCCCCAGTGCATAGACCTGGAGGCTGGTGGCCAACGGATGAGCCCACCGCTGCCTTCCCTGCAGCCCTGGAGCGGGGCAGCCCTGGGATTGAATCTTGATTCTATCACTTCCAGTTGTCCGTGACCTTCACTTCTCTGAGCCTCAGTTTCCTCATCTGCAAAATGGGATAGCGAAGGTCCCTGCTTCAAAGGGAGTCACGAAGAGTAAATGAAGTAACACATATAAAGCACTCAGCTCATAGAAAGTACTCGTTACGTTATTTTTATTTACTGACCGCGTCTCCTGAGTGTTCAGACCTTGTCTTCACTGCACCCAGCCCCTGCCCCCGAGGTGTGGGAGGGGTGCTAACGTCTCTGCGATCTAGGACAACCCTCCTAAACAGAAAGGCCCAGCTCTCTATCCCCGGCTACCCGGCTGACGCGCGCCTGCCCTTATCCTTGCCAACCTATGGGATGACCTGACCTCCCTCTCCCGGGAGCCCTCCCTTCTCATGCTGAGGCTTTACCGGCCCTGCCTCCTTTCATCCACAGCAAGCCAGTGAGATGGGAATCACTATCCCACGGGTCAGCCTGTACCACGGGGCTCGGCCCGAGGCCATGCCCGTGCTACTGCTGGAGTTCTCTGCATCTGTGTCTGAGTTTCAGAACATCCCAGGGCTCAAACTCAGGATGCCTTGAGGGGCAGAGGCCCACTACTCATGCCCATCGGCCCAGTCTGTCGTCGTCTTCACCCTACCCACCCCTCCAGCCTCCTGAGGGGCCTCTGTAAAAGCCACCACCTGGGAGTGCCCTGCCCCCCTGCCCCCTTTACCAGACAGTTCACTGCAATGCCCTGGCCTGGCTTCCCAGAGCTTCCCGAAGCGGAGGCTCCCCATCCCTGCGCTGGCAACACCTCTGAGAGGAATTAGCACCTTCCACTTCATTAGTGGCCCCCTAATGAGGTTGTTAATGAGAATGCTGAGTGGGCACACCCAGCCAGACGCCGCAACTCTGGAAGCTCTCACCCCCAAGCCCAGCATACCGTGCACCAGCATGGTCCTGTCACACCTCCTCAGGCTGTGGGCTGGGTCTTGGGGTCTGGCCCACCCACATTGGGGAAAACGCCTTCCACAGTCTGCACGGGCCAAGGATCCAAGAAGTGGCCACCTCTGTGGGCAGCCCAGCCATCTAGGGCACAGGCCAGCCGCCTGGCGATCGGGTTTCACTTCTACCATTCCCTGGGCATCAAGGAAGCAGGCGGGCATCGAGTGACAATGTAACACGAGCGCTTTCCCAGGGGAGGAGGTCTGCAGAGTTCCCGTATGTAACAGCGAGTGCCAACATCCCCTGCCCCCCACGGGACATGGATGGGGGCAGCACGCTCTGCGTTCAAGGGCACACACGCCCGGCCCGGGCCGCACCCCATGTGGCCCTCCTCTCCTGTGTCCCGTGAAGGGATATCAACACTCTTTGAAGCGGGGTTCCGGAAACCCTCAGGGACCCCCAGACAAGGGGAAGTGGTCACAGCAGGCAGGGCAAGGGCTTCCTGGGGCTCGTGGGCTATGTCGTCAGAGCGGGTTTTAGCTGTTCTAAATACTGGGTTTCCTTGTGACATTTTCTTCGAACTGAACAGTCTTCAAAACATTTGAGAGGCACTGGACAGGATGACCTCTCAGGTCCACTCTGGCCTTGACTTTTAGAATCCTACGTGGTTTTGCTTCAGAAGAGCCAAGGAAAGAGCCCCGGGGCCCCAGGCAGGAGCCCAAACTAGTTTGACGCCACACATGTGTCTGCCTGGCCTGAGCCCCGAGGACAAAAGGGGTCACAGAAAGCATCGACCCAGGACCCCTCACTGAGGCCTGTGGCCGACTCTGCTGTCCTTCAGACTCCACCCCCCCCCCATTCCCTCCCACCTTCCTGGGCAGGACAAAGCTGGACACCCAAGCGCAAGTTGCCATAAGCCTCCAAGAGGGGGTGGGGGCTCAGAAGGTCCTAGACCTGCTCTTGTCCTGGTGTCTCTATTCACTCAGAGGTCCACTGAGCACAGTGCCCACTTCCCAGGACCCATCAACTACAGAACCGACCGCATTTGTAAACCGGGATGGTGATGACAGAGCCTCCCTCGTGGGGCTGCTGTGAGGACAAAGTGAGTTCAAAGCTGTAAAGTGCTGAGAGCAGGGGCCAGCACAGAGCGGGTGCTCGGTAGCATCAGCTACACGTACACACAGTTTATGGTTTTAATTAAATCAACCCCCTCCTCAAAAGCGTATCATGGCTCCGAAATGCCCTTTAAATACGATTAAAACTGCCAACCACTGGCTATAAAGCTCTCCACCGACCGCCGCCCCTTCTGTCCCTGCCCATCGGACAAGCCTATTTCCTGCTCCCGACTAGATCTCCTGTCTGCTCAGAACTGAGCGAGTGCAGGGGTTTCCTCCTCTCCAGATGGCCCTCTCACTTCAGAGGCCCCTCCTTGGTGAGGCTCAGGGCCCGTCCCCAGTTGGCCTTAAGCCCCGTCCTGCGTGATCAGCCCAGGACTGGCCAGGAGAGCCACGGCCTGAGTTCCTGCAGCCTCCTGGTGTGTCTGAGGCACCACCCCCACGCAGGTGCTTGCGGGGAGAAAGCTCGGCCTCCCCCCTGCTTCTCTCCTGGCCTAGGGGGTGGGGTCTGGAGGCCCTGGGCAACAGTCTGGAAATGGGGCGAGCCCGGGAGGGGAGCCCAGGCCTCCACCATGGGGGTAACCGCATCGGGCAGCTGAAAAGCGTCGTCGGCCTTCCTCCGCCTGCTCATGCCTGGGCGGGACCCGAGGACCCGCTTTTGTCTGCATAGGAAGAGAATCCTGGCTGGATTTTGGACTCGAGAGTCTGGTGTCACTTTCTTTCCCAGAGGGCTCACCCTCCGGGGCGTGAGGCCCTAGCCGCGTCACACTGTCACTTCTGTGACCTCTGCTTCTCTGCCTGCTCCCTGGGTGTGGCCCTGGTGACCACGGCTGCCGTCCTTCTAACCCACTTACTGAGGACACAGCAGGGAGGAAGTAACAGGCATGTGGTCGGGGGGCCTCTTCCCAGTCACCCTGGGGCAGGTGCCCACGGCCGCCCATTAACTGCCTGCCACCAGGGGAAATGAGGCAGGCCTTTCGCGGACCCCTGCTGGCCCCAGGAAGGTCTGCAAAGCTGCTGGCGACTCCTAGAATGAACCTCTCAAAGAAGAGCTAACAGCACCGAGAGAGACCGGCAGGGCCAGGCACGGAGTGCTAACAGGATGCCCACCTGGGGCGGTGGAGACGGACGAGGTCCTGGCCAGACCGGCAGAGGCCGAGGCTCCTGCCAGGCAGAAAGTGGCACCTCAGCTCCTCCAGGGCTTGGGGAGGCAGTGTGACAATGCCTGCTCTCTCAGCAGGCCCGGACTTCACCGCTTGTCCCAGAAAGGCTCTGGAGCGGGAGGGTGGCGGTGAGGGAGTGAGCGGGAGCTAGGGGACCTGAAGGGGGGTGGCCTGCATCACAGCTCCTACTGACTTTCCCACCCGTGGTGGCCGCTGGATGCTATAAATACCACTCCTGCCTCTGGATGTTGCAGGAGGTGACCTAGAATTGTGGGCTCCGGGGCCTCCTGGGTGCCCCCTCCCTGCCCGTGTTCGACAGAGCCTGCCTGACTAGAACGTCCTCGCAGCCTGGGAGCCCGCCAACACCAAGCAGGGCCCTGACCGGGGACGGGAAACCCCGACACTGAGGGAGGCAGCTGTGGCTTCCAACCCTGAGCCTCCTATGACCAGCATTGCTACCGCTTCCGTGGCAAGTGTGGAGGGCACCCGGCCCCTGGAGAGCAGAGGCCTGGCCGGCCTGCAAAGGAGATGTGGCACCCAAGGCCAGGGGCCCCGGCTCCCAAACCACCTGACCCTGGGCCCCCTCCCGCACCGCCTTTGTCCCACTGTGATGCCGAGATTCTACCTGATTTCCAAACTTCCCATCGGCCTGAAAGCCTCTCTGGGTGGCCTCGAGAGCGCTCTGTTAGAACGTCTGGCTCTCTGTCGGACATCCAACAGATACAGTGCCTGCAACACGCCAGGGGCCGACACGGGACCAGCCTTCACAGAGCCCACAGGCCAGAAAAAAAGAGAGACTTGAAGCGAATCTCCACACCCAGCAATGACAAATTCCGTGTCTTGTGCTCAGGGGGGGTATCCCGTCAGAGCCCGAGTAAGGAGGTGGGAGCCGGGGCTGAGGTCTGAAGGACAAGCCAGAGTCAAGAGGCCACCAGGAGGGGGGCAACACAGAGGTCGCCCCTCAGCAGGAGGACCCACGCAGGGGGACCAGGAAAGACAGAACACAGACCAGATTAACCGGATGGGAGCAAAAAGGAGGACCGAGTTGGAAAGGCCAGTGGGCCCAGCCCAGGCAGGGCCCTGGAGTCTGAGCTTTGTCAGCAGTAACCACGGGCCACAGCAGGCATGAGGGTGGAGAGAAGTCGGGGCAGCGGACACTGGTGACAGATGGGAGGGGGCAGTACAGGAGAGGGTGTTGTCAAGGACGCCCCAGCCAGATGGTCCTGGTGCAACTGGACAAACAGCAAGCGATCTTGGTTCCAGGGGCCGTCACGCTCCTGGAGCACTTCCTGCGGACAGGGAAGGACGGACGGCGCCCTGGTCCCACCCCGCCCGCCCCGGGAGGAGCACCGTTAGAACACAGGCCTGGGGCAGCCCGCCCCACCCCAACATCTACCTACTCTCCTGGAAGCCGACTGTCAGGTCAGCCCAGTTCTGTCCCCAGGCTGCAGCAGGCCCAGGTGTCAGCTGAGCAGCATCGGCTCAGGGGCAGTTCCTGGGCTGTGCTCACGCTGCCCAGGGTGGAGGCGTCTCCCCTGAACAGTCAGCTCCTTGCCCTTCCTGCTACCAAGCTCTGACCCCAAACACGACCATGGGGAGGGGACCGTAGCTCGGGGGGGTCGGGGGGGGGGGCTCTCATGGGACGCCAAGCCCACATGGGAGGGGAAACAGAGGTTCAGAGAGAGCACATCTGTCTGCTGGTTGACCCCCCCCGAGCACCATTTCCAGTCACCCCATTTAGAAAATGCTCCCCTCGTGCCGCTGGCCTGCCTGGCCTTGTCTCCTCCCACGCTGCCCTCGCTGATCACTGTCCAGTGCTCGGGCCTTCTCTCTGTCCCTCATACAGCCAAGTGTGTCCCATCTCAACGCCCAGGCCCTCAGGCCTCCCCGCGCCCAGAGGTGTCCCTTACCCGCTGCAGTCTTCGAGTGGCTGGTCTCTTGTGTCACTCCGATCCTAGCTCAAACCTGGCTCCTCTGACCCACCAGCCGGATCTCAGGTGCGCCCGTCCCCGTCCCTCTCCATCACCTCACTGTCACTCCTGCATCCAGTGCCATTGTCTGTTAGCCTGTTTACTATCTAGCCCCTTCCCCCCGTCGGGTGTGGTTCCCGGGGGGCACAGACCCTGCCTTTCTTCTTCCTGCTGTGTCCCTAGCTCCCAGCAAAGGGCCTGGCAGGTGGCAGGAACCCACCGAATCCCTGCTGCCTGAGAAGGAGCGGCGTGTGAGCACAGCCCCGAGGGAGCCGGTGCAGAGCCCAGCCCGGAACCCAGGGCTCCTGCCGTCCAGCCCACTGGGGCCCCCTCCACACCACCCGCCAGACCCAAGCTCCGTCCTGAACTGCTCCTGCAGCCGCAAGTGCGTACGGGGCCTCACTGGCGTCCGACGACCCCGCCGTGGGTGAGGCGGGGAAGAAGTGTGGTGTGCCAGTTTTGCTGATGGGGAGACTGTGGCAGGGAGGGGGTGCTGGGTGATCTGCCTGAGGGCGGCGGGACGGAGCGAGGTCCGTGACCAGGTTTTCGGGGAGGCCCTGCTGCCTGAGGGGCTCTTCACCTTGAGGCCCCATTCTCCCTGCATGGAGGGCAGCACCTCACGGCCGCCCTGGGAGGGAGACGGGCCAGAGAGGCCGCCCTGCAGCCCAGCAGTTTTAGGGCACCGGCCTGTGAAGTCAACCAAACCTCACCGGTCACCGACCTGCCCGTGACCTAGTGACCGTGGGAAGTCTCTTGGCCTCGGTCCCTCACCATACAATGCAGACAGGAACGGAGATGCCTCCTGGGCCACTGGCGGAGGATGGCTTGGTCAAGGGCCTGTCCCGCAGGTCTGCATTCTGCCTCCCTCCCTGTGACCCTGATCTGCTCTCTGCCAACTTCCTCGGAATGTGAGAACAAACCGGAAGTAGCCAGAGCTTCTTGGAAGGAAGACTATAAAAAGCCTCGGCAATGTCATGACTTCCCTTTAAGACACAGCGTTGGGCCTCACCCCAGGTTCTCTCCTCCTGGCTCACGCAGACACAACCCCAAAGGGACCAGAGGAAGAGGGCGGGCGGCCCCGAGAGACACCTCCCTGCCCCAGATCTGCCCTACCAGAGGCAGGGGGCCGCGGTGTGTGGCAGGGACAGCCCGAGCGGCGAGAGGGCTGGTTTCTAGACCCACAGCCCCTCTGTGCCAGCTCTTCCACCCCTCTCTGCACAGAGCCTCCTTTTCCCTCTTCTGGGCTTCAGGAGGATGCCTGAGATCACGTCTGGGAAGCGCTCAGAGCTCCCCAGAGAGAGAACAGAGGGATCCAAGGTGGGATTAATTATGTATCAATGTGCTCGTTTATTAGCACTTCGGGTTTACTGCAGGGGCAGAGTGGGAAACGCGCAGGGGTGGTGTCAGAGAATCCAGGCCTGGTCCCGGGCCCAGCCACTAATACATGTGGGCAAGTCGCGGCCCCTTGGAGCCCTGGTTCCTGTAAAAGGGGGATAAATAACATCTAAGTGATGTGGGTTAAAGTACGCCACAAACAGGAGTTTCCTTCCCTGCCAACGGGGTTGCCAGGGTACCAGCCCCACAGCGTTGCCGTGAGGAACAACAGTCGGGTACCGGGCACGACACACATTAGGGGTCGTTACTGCTGCCGCGGGAGTGGCGTGTGGGGTGCAGGGCCTGATGACGGGGCTGTCTGCAACGCCGCCCAAGCCTGCAGACGGTGTCGGTCCTGGGGTGGGCACCCACCCCTGACCAGCAGCAGGAGAGAAGGTTCCACAGGGCCTGGTGGCCACAGCGACTCAAGGCCGTCCTTCCTCCACATCCGTCCTGCGCCACCCCCCCCACCAGCTAAGAAGAGGGGTGGAGGGACTTGGGCTCCCCACTGCCAGGAGCCCGATGCTCTTGGCCAGCTCCCCAAGGGCAGGGTGGGAGTGACCAGGCAGTCTCTTGCAAGCCGCACCCACCTGGGAAGGCTGTCCCCAGCCTGAGTGATGTTGGCCGCCCTCTGCTCACAGAGCTCTTTGCCCAGGAGGGTGCAGCACAGCCTATTGGTGATAGCCTGCTTGTCCTTACAGTTTGTTTGGCAGGTACCAAGCGGTGGAGAGACCACGGGCCAGAGCAGTGGGTCTGCTAAAGGCCACGGTGCAAAGCAGGGTGGATACCCCATGGCATGCCAAGATCCCCCACTCTCAGGGACCAGAGCCACTCTGGAGGGCCACCATAGGCAGGACTGCAAGGAGGGAGGTGCTGGCTCCCTCCCCAGCTGATGCAGGCCTTTCCCTGGGGTCCCAGCCGCAGTGAAGAGAGGGCTCCCTCTTCGCTGGGGTGCCAGATCCACCTGGCTTCTGTCCACCTAATCTGTTCCCACCAGCCTCGAGGACCAGGCCCGTGGCCTCCCTGAGGTCCGTGACTTGAGGTCAGTCTCTGGTCAATGACTTACTATGGAGCAGAGGACTCAGCCAGACCAGGGAGAGGATGCTGGAAGTCAGGAGGGCAGGCAGAGGGGCGGGCCCAGGGCCCAAGAAGAAATCACCAAGTGCCTGGGGCTGATTCATCTGAAAAGGGGTGAAGGGCAGGGCAGGGCGGGGACTGGCTGAGTCCAGGCAAGCTCTCCTCACTGGGAGGAAGGGTGGGGGCTGCAGATCAGCAGCAGCTCCAGGAAGGATTGGGGCAGATGTGCCTGTGAGGGATGCTTCTGCCCCAGCCACACAAAAGTCCCATTGATGCTACCCCTCGCCCCCACACTCTGCCAGTGCCTAACATAAGGGCTCTGGGGACCTCTTCTGCTCCTTGCCGACTGTCCAGCTGCCGCTGTCGCCCTGGCACGCCAGGCACGCCAGGCCCGGCACTGCAAAGTCACACGCTCTGCGCGGGCGAGGCCGGGTACTGCCCAGCCAGCATTGGGACTGCAGGGCGTGGCACTTACAGGCAGTGTGGCCTTCCTTGGTCATGCAGAAGACGCTGGAAGCTTCCAGGTTAATCTGGAAGCCCTGAAGCAGAAGACCATCTGCCTGCCACCCTTGCCCAGCCTCACCCCACCCCATGTTCCTGGAGGGCAAACCTTGGGCAAACAACGAGCCAGGTGTAAGTGGCCCAGCAAACGCAGGGCTGGGAAAAGCAAACACCGTAGGCCACACCGTTCTGCTGGGCCTGCTGCCCTACAGGATGGCACTCGACTGCTCAGGGTGGCTCTGCCCACAGCTGCTATGGAGGCCCCCAGGGGGAACTGGAGGGTGAGGTAGGGGGGAGGCGGCAGCAGGGGAGAATGCGCAGGGCACAAGTCCTCAGGGAGATAGGCTTCCCACACTGAGCCTTCTCTAGGGGACAGGACACATAATCCAGAAGGAGGTATGCCGGGGAGGGTCAGGCTGACCTGGGCCTGGAGCCTCTGCTTGGCCACGTGCTGGCTGGGTGACACTGAACAAGCCTCAGGGCTTTGGGGCCAGCAGTGCCCATGTGAGCGGCCCTCGGGAAGGTTAAATGGGACAGGACCCACGTGGGAAACACTTTGAATGCAGTTTGGCACAGATGAGGGTCTCGATACACATATGCTCTGCCCAGTGTCACACGGGTGTCAGGTAGAGCCAGGGCAGGGCACAGAACACGGGCAACACCAGGGAAGCCTGGACACCTCACCCTTCAAGGGCATGCTCATCCAGCTACTCCGTGACCCCCTGGCCTCAGCCTCCAGGGAGACTTCTGACCCCAGGCTGCAGGAGCAGGGGCTGCTTCACCAGCAGGGGCTGCTCTACCAGGAGGGGCTGCTCTACCGGGGGGGCTGTTCCACCAGGAAGGGCTGCTCTACCAGGGGGGGCTGCTCCACCAGGGGAGGCTGCTTCACTAGCAGGGGCTGTTTCACCAGGAGGGGCTGCTCCACCAGGAGGGGCTGCTCTACCAGGGGGGGCTGCTCCACTAGCAGGGGCTGTTCCACCAGGAGGGGCTGCTCCACCAGGAGGGGCTGCTCCACCAGGGGGGGCTGTTCCACCAGGAGGGGCTGCTCCACCAGGAGGGGCTGCTCCACTAGCAGGGGCTGTTCCACCAGGAGGGGCTGCTCCACCAGGAGGGGCTGCTCCACTAGCAGGGGCTGCTCTACCAAGGGGGGCTGCTCCACCAGGAGGGGCTGCTCTACCAAGGGGGGCTGCTCCACTAGCAGGGGCTGCTCCACTAGCAGGGGCTGCTCCACCAGGAGGGGCTGCTCTACCAGGAGGGGCTGCTCCACTAGCAGGGGCTGCTCCACCGGGAGGGGCTGCTCTACCAGGAGGGGCTGCTCCACCAGGAGGGGCTGCTCTACCAGGGGGGGCTGCTCCACTAGCAGGGGCTGTTCCACCAGGAGGGGCTGCTCTACCAGGAGGGGCCGCTCCACTAGCAGGGGCTGTTCCACCAGGAGGGGCTGCTCCACCAGGAGGGGCTGTTCCACCAGGAGGGGCTGCTCCACCAGGAGGGGCTGCTCCACCAGGGGGGGCTGCTCCACCAGGGGGGGCTGCTCCACTAGCAGGGGCTGCTCTACTAGGAGGGGCTGCTCTACCGGGGGGGCTGCTCCACTAGCAGGGGCTGCTCCACCAGGAGGGGCTGCTCCACCAGGAGGGGCTGCTCTACCAGGGGGGGCTGCTCCACTAGCAGGGGCTGCTCTACCAGGAGGGGCTGCTCTACCGGGGGGGCTGCTCCACTAGCAGGGGCTGCTCCACCAGGAGGGGCTGCTCCACCAGGGGGGGCTGCTCCACTAGCAGGGGCTGTTCCACTAGCAGGGGCTGTTCCACCAGGAGGGGCTGCTCCACCAGGGGGGGCTGCTCCACCAGGAGGGGCTGCTCTACCAGGAGGGGCTGCTCCACCAGGGGGGGCTGCTCCACTAGCAGGGGCTGCTCCACCAGGAGGGGCTGCTCTACCAGCAGGCGGCTGCTTCTACCAGCAGGGGGTCTGCTCCTGCTGGCCCCAAACTCAGGGCAGCCATGAGCCAGGTCCCAGAATCCCTCCAGCTGAGAAAGGCCTGTGCCACCCCTGTTCCCCATATAGGGCTCTGCTTTAGGCTGACCTCACCCCACAAGCAGCCAGGGGAGTGAGGTTTCCTCTGACCCCACCCCGGGGTTGAACGGCACATGCTGATGAGGCAGCCTGCCCTTCATCTGCCCTGCTTCTTACCACAGCCCAGCATTCCGAGGGGTCAGAGCTCTTCACGCCTCTGTGCCCTTGCACACAATGCGTTTTCTAACCCTAATCACCTGGGAACTCCTCAGCCTTCCAGGGCTTAGCTCGAATACTGCAGCCTCCGTGAAGCCTCCAGAAGCCTGCCAACCCAGAAGCAGGCCCGGTCAGTGCCTCCCCGTTCCTTCCCCGAGTACCCTGGCTCCTTACTACGCTGGGAGCTCCTGGAGGGCAGGGCCGCACCTTCTGCCTGTGTCCCTGGCACCCCAGGGCCTGGTGTGCAACAGCCGGTCAAGAAAAGTCAGACAAGGCCCTGGCCTGCTCCCTTGTTCCTCTGAGATCATGCTGCTTGAAAATGGTCACTCCAAGTATATGAGAAAAGGTCTCCATAAGGGGAGAATATGGATATACTGTTTTATTTTTTAAATAAACCAAATATTTCAAACGTCATTTTAAAAAAGGATTATACATGCAGGAATCTTAACAGTGAACAAGCAAAGAGAGAATGGAAAGGGTTGGGACTCAGCCTTGGCTGGAGTTCCAGGAACGGCCCAAGAGACTAACAGCACGCAGGAACCAGGGCAAGACTGAGCTTCCCCAACAAGCAGGTGGGGGCTTGAGATTTCCCCTCCTTTGGAAACCGTCCATGGTCTGAGCACCTAGCCTCACCCATAGTCGCAGGTGGCTCTGGGGGCTCGCAGGCTGCCTCCCCAACTTGGAAAGCAGAAACCAAAGTTAACAGAAGGGGTGAGCAAAGGGAAGGGAAATGCAACTGACACGGCAGAGGGAGAAAGGGAGTTGCGGCTGCCATCTGCTGTGAACAAGATGTTTGGGGACACGCACTCCTCAGCTCTGAGGTCTCCCCGCCAACTCGTGGAGGGTGGGGCGCTCCTGTGCAGATGGAAGCCGGCAGCTTGGCCAAGCCCAAGGGGTGCCAGGGCTCCCTCCTGGCCACCCAGACCCCCAGCTACCCCACCTGACCTCTTGCTACTCAATCTGACCACAGGGCCAGGATGCCAGCCCAGGACCGCCTCCTCCAGGGAGCCCCCCTGCAGGCTCTAGGGAGCCAACTCCACTGTAATGGTGATAATAACTCATACCTAATAAGGGTAACAGTTCCAGCCCAACTACCTGCCAGAAGGTCCCTTTACTGGGAACCTTTGGCCATGATCTCACTGTCCCATCACCCCAGAGAGGAGGGAGGAAGAAACAGAATCCCAAGGGCAGACCTCTGTCTTGCTCCTCACTGCCTAAGTACCTGGCCACGTAGGTGCCAGGAGAAGGTCCTAGGGCCCTCCCTTCTTCTCTAATGCTGGGGGCTTAGTAAACGACAGAACATCTGGGTGTGAAGAAACCCTCTGGGCCACTGAGTCACACATAATCACTCTAGGAAGGAAGGTGAGGGCCAAGGGTGCAGACACCTGCCCCAGGCAACACTGAGGTCAGTAGTAGGTCAGGAGCAGAACCTGGAACCATGCCCTGCAGCCCGGCTCCCAGGCCCTTAGCGGGCTCCTGGGCTAGGCTGTCCCTCTGTCCTTTATTTTTTAATTTTTTTTTTAAACGTTTATTTATTTTTGAGACAGAGAGAAACAGAGCGTGAATAGGGGAGGGGCAGAGAGAGAGGGAGACACAGAATCTGAAACAGGGTCCAGGCTCTGAGCTGTCAGCACAGAGCCCGACACGGGGCTCGAACTCGCGGACCGCGAGATCATGACCTGAGCCGAAGTCGGACGCTTAACCGACTGAGCCACCCAGGCGCCCCTCCCTCTGTCCTTTAAAGACTGCTTCCCTCAGGGGGCTGAGGTGTGGGGGTCCTGCCTTAAGGGCCCATCCCAGTTCAGGCCAGGCCTCCCCTGCACCCTGCCTGTCCATGCTGCCTGCTCGGGCCAGAGCCAGTCAGCCTTAATGCTGCCCTACCCTCTTGGCTGTGCCCCCAGCCCTGTCACTCAGGAGGCTGGGCCCATAGGCCACATTCCTTCGCCAGGCCACCCTGCCCTGTGCCTGCTCATGGAGGGATTAGTGTGGCCAAAGGGGCCAGACGTGCTTGCTGGGGGTTTAAGTGGCCCGTTCATCAGACACACTGGGGCTGCCCCTGTGGCACCCGGCCCACAGAAATGGCTCCATTTCTCACCAGGCCAGGCAGTGGGTAGAGGGCTGAGAAGTCTGTCTGCTGAGACAGAGCTGTGCCAGGGTCCCAGATGCCACCCTGTGAACCTGAGCCCTGGCAGCCTGGCCCCTGGGGGCTGCCAGCCCCTGCTATTCTAGCCTGGAGACGTCAGGGGGTGACTCTCCCTCCCATCAATAAGAGGAGGGCAGGGACGCCGGGGCAATCGCTCAGAACGGTACATCCCATCCCACCCCCAGCCCGGCTCACCCTACGCGGCTCTGCTGCCGCCACCCCCACAGGCCTGCTTGCAAGGCACACACTCCACATTTCTGTCTGCACGGTCCTCCCCCAGTCCCCCCCACACCGTAACTGTGACACCTCCACCCCGCTGCCAGCTCTCAGCTGAGGGCGGCACCGGCAGCTGGGGCCGAGGAGGGCCCCAAGATGTGCTCCAGGGCATCTGTGGGCCTGGAAGTCTCACACAGACTCCTGTGAGTTCTTCTGGGGGGCAGCCTACAGTTTCTTCCCTTTCTCCAAGGGTCCTCGGCCCCTGGCCGGGTCACTGTGCTGGCCTCACTTCCTGCCTCCCACAGTCCCCCCCTCCTTCCTCCAGGCGCCTGTCTGTGGAGTGCCTGGGGAGGAGGGCAGTCAATGGCTTCTCTATTCTCTGGAGGGAAGGCATTTTGCCCTTGGGGGGACCCTCTCGTGGGGAGGCAGAGGCAGGCCCGCTTGTGCTCAGGTCCCCAGGTGCCTCACCGCTCCTCCCGCGTTGGGAAGTGTGGTGGTTGTGCTCCCTGGAGCACTTGGGGTCTCCAGGTGCAGGTGCGGAGGGCGGAGAGCTCTGTGAGGGGCCCCGCCCACAGCCAACCCCAGGGACCTGCTCCCCCATTCCTGGGACTCCCTCCGTCTACCAGACACCTTCACAAACAACTCCTGCCTAGGCTGAGGCACAGCCAGGCCGGGGGTGAGTCAGCCAGGGAAATCCCAGCCCCGGCGCCCGCCGCTGGGTGACAGTTCTGCTGACACCTACGGAGTGGGGCACCCGGCCCCTCCCGGCAGAGGGCGAGAGGAACACCCGGGCTCCCCCACCCCCATTTCCTGTTCCCTGAGAGGGGAGCCTGGCGAGGGCGGTGGCGGGAGGGAGGAGTCACGGTGCCAGGGAGCCTGCCGGTCCCACGCCTTGTTCCGTGGCCTCTTCAGACCGCCAGGCCCCTGTCCTTGGCATGTCAGCAGGGCGAGGAGCGGGGGTCCTGCCTGGTACTTGTCACCCCAACCAGCGGGTGTCCTGCTTCCAGGGCCCGGGCACCCCCAGGGTCTCACCAGGCGAGGGTCCTGGACAGCCCCGCCTCATTCCTGGGAGGCCCCGGCCTCTGACTCCTGCCCGGGTACCCCCACCGTCCTGCACTTCAAGGAGGGCAGGGGCAAGGCCCTCCAGTGAGGCGAGAGGCAAGGAGGGCATCGAGGAGAAAAAGGCCAGGAGAGGACCAGCCTGAGAGCCAGAAGGGGGAAGAACAGAAAGGACAGGCACAAAGGCTGCTCCCAGCAGGACATCCTGTCCCTCAAGAAACGGGGCCAGGTCCCCACAAACCAGCCAGACCGGTTGGTGTTAGCGGCTGCTTCAAGGCCTGGGGGTGCAGGGGAGGGGGTCTGTGAGATCCCGCCTGTGGCAGCTGCAGGCTGGGTCTGTCCTGTGGGACATTCTGGCCAGTGCCTCACGGTCCAATGCCACCCACCCGTTACCCCCTTCCCTTCCAGCCTGACTCCTTCTTGGCATAGGAGAGGAGAGTGAGGGGAGAGTGAGTTCTGAGCACACACACCATTCCACTGCCTCAGTGGGCTCCAAGACCAGGGCAGGAGACCAGACTCAGGGCCTGGGAGTGCCAGGTGGGGCTTCGGATGCACTCAGGGGGACCTTAAGAAGGAGCTTCTGGGGATAAGAACACGGAGATGCCGATTCCTGTCCGTGAGGAGCTCGCAGTGCAAAAGAAAACCCACACGCAGGCTGGGGGCTATGGAGCCCTGATGCCGGGGGCCCCACGGTGGGGACAGCGACAGAGAAGGCTTCCCAGAGGTGCTGGAGGCTGAGCAGATCACTACCAGGAAGAAAAAGTCAGGGAAATAAGGCTTGCTTGTTCCCTCCTGCCCTATAGAAAGCCTCTCAGAACCCCCGAGGCAAATGCACCTTGTTCCTGGGCCGGACCCCAGCCAGCACAGAGCCCTGCCTCCCTCACCTCTGCCCTCGTAGGGCTGTGTGCTGAGCACTACCGTCAGCACCGGGCTCCTGCCTCTGGGTTGCTGGCAAAGCTGATTTCTGCAGGCTCCGAAGGCCAAGAAAAACACGCTGGGAAATGCACCGAGGGCAGGCGCACCCTTGGTGTTACCTGGGCAGGAGCCCCCTCCACACGTGGGGAGACAAAAGCCCAAGTTGAGCTGGTCCCAGCTCTCCCCTCGCCCACACCACTTTGATCTTCCCACCCTGGCGGGGGCTTCCCCTTCTTCACGATTCTTCCTGAAAACTGGGCCTCCCGGACTTGCCAGGCAGGGAAGCTGGTGGTGGGAGAGACCCAGAAACCCATCCATTTCTTTGAAAGAAGACTGAAAACATGTGACCACGCAAATCCCATGGGTTTACTTCAATGTCGTTAAAACAAATGGCTTGAATGGATTTCTCCCACCCTCCCTCCTCCCTGAGCCACTCACTGGAAAACAGCAGCTGAAAGGGCCGGAGACTCAGGGCTGCTGGGGCCTGATGGCAGCCGGGCACAGGAGGAGGTGGAAAACAGACCCCTCCCCCCCTTCCCCGACCACAGGCAGCACAGAGACTACCCAGGGCTCGAGAGAGACCAATGTCAGATTCAGGACCAATGGGTGCCCTCTGCCCCTGTGGCCTACTGTTTCCCGGCACCTGGGATCCCCTCCCTCCTGTCACCCTTGCCTGGAGGCCCTGCCCTGAGCAGCTGCTTTTGCAAGCACGCTCGCCGGGGCAGCTGGGACAGACAGGTGGAGCCTTCTTGGGGACAGCACGACTTGCTTAGAAAACCAGGCAAGGGGGCAGGAGTGGGAAGGTATGAGTCCCAACAGGTTGAAGCTGGAAGGGCCTGAGGGGAATCAGAGCTCAACCCTCCACGAGTGTTAGAGCCGAAACCCCTAAGCCCAGAGAAGCGTGCTGGCAGGCCGAAGGCCAGCACAGCTATGTGTCTGTTCAGTCTCCATTCAGCCGTTGCTTCCCAGATACATCCTATGTGCCTAGACTCTGGAAATTCGGTTTAGGCGCCCCGGTGACCCCCGATGAAAAGTGAGCTCTGCCCCAGAGGCTTACAGGCTGGGGGGGGGCCTCCCACCCCTCAGCTCTCCCCTCCCCACCCCTCCTGTGTGGAGGGGAGGAGGTGTCCTCGCCATTGCCATGGAAGGACTCAGAGCAGACAGGAGGCGAAAGAGTGGGAGAAACAGTGTGAAGGACTGGGGGTGAGGTCACAGCCTGGAGGTGACAGGGATGGTGGTGAAGGTCACCCTAGCAGGCAGGTCAAGTTTGGGGGGGGGGGGGGAGTCCTGGGAGTCTGGGCCTCTCACTGGCACCTGTGACCGAAAACCCTGGGCCAGACATGCTTATCTGTGTCTACTTTTTTCTTCTTATAAAACACGTGTTCTCTATAGAAAACAGAAGCAAACAAACAAAAACAGAAAGAGACAAATAGAAGTCACCATGATCCTCCTAGGAAAATTATGAACTATTAACATCCGTCTAGTCTCTCGTCTGTCCAAATACGGGATCATTCCGTACCTGCTGCTTTTTCCGCGCCGAGCAGAGAAGGTGAACATTTCTCCTCGTTAAACACTGTCCTGGCCCCATATTCCCTCATCGTTGTGGGGCAGGCAATGTGCATGGTGTGCGTGAGTTCATTCAACCCATTTCCCGCCAGTGGTCGTTAGGCTGTTTCCCTCCTCTCGCCGTGAGAAAAGGCCCCACCCTTTGGGTCCAAGGCAGAGCAGCCCCAGCACCCCAGGTGGAGCCCGTGCTGGAGCCCCGGGGCTCCCGGCCCCCACCCAGTGCTCCTTCTCCCAACCCCAGCCTCTGCAAAGCCTCGTGCACAAGATGCGGAAGGGGTGGGGAGTGGGGGTCCTGCTCTTCTCCACAGCTCTCAGGCAGCGAGTGACCCCCCTCCCCGTGACTCTCAACTAGAATGGCAGTGAGGAGAGGGATAAATGCAGATTCCCAGGCCCCACCCAGAAATTCTGAATCCACCAGTCCGAGGCAGGGCCTAGGAACCTAGATCTGGAACATGCACCACCTGGCCAACCCAGGGGGTTCTGAGGCTGGGGTTAGCCACCCTGCACCCAGAGAAGCCCTGCTCTCGAGGGTGAGCCCAGCAGTGTTTCTCTGACCGGAGCGAGTGAAGGAACACAGCAACCCAGAGCTGGTTAAACCACAGATATCTGGGCTCTGCCGCCAGAGATCCTGAGTCAGGGGTGGGGGCAGGGACACAGATTCTGTACCGTTAACCTGTTCCCAGGTGGTGGTGCCGCTGCTGGCCCACGGGCCACAGTCAGGGGCACTGAGCTAAAGCCACCGTGGGCACCACACACAGGTGCAGGCGATGGGCACTTACCCTGCATGAATAATCACAGCTCTTAGTAAGCACTTCTGTGGGTCAAGCACCACGTCCTGGCCACTCAAGGTGTGGTGTGTGAGCCACGTCGCTGGACGCAGATCCAGGAACCCATCCGGCCTCCCTGGGGATCCGCAGTGCCCATCAAAGAAGCACCATGCTGAGTCCTTCCCAAGTGTCATCCCTTGTCATCCTCCTGACCCCCCCCCCCCACCAGAAGTAGGTCACGGATCCCCCTGATTTTACAGGGGGAAACTGCAGCTGAGAGGCTAAGTGACTTGGTTAAGGTCTCACGAGCACCGCAGGCAGGAGATGTGACAGGAAGCGGACGGCCCAGCCTCAGAGCCCGAGCTCCCAACCCAGCATCCCAACACTCCCTGTGGCTCCCAGCTGGAATCTCCACAACCACTCTGCCAGGGGGGCTCGAGCTCTCCACTTTGTGGATGGGACCTCAGGGGGCTGGGGACGTCAGGCCGACGGTAAGCCGTCCCTGGGAGACGGTGGACCTGGAGCCTACCCCGTTTGCCGGGTCTGCACCCGTGTTCACTCCCTCCGGCCCACTCTGTCTGTGGCGTGGAGCCAGGGCACAGGGCCTGGGTGGGGTGCCCGCCTCCAAAGCCCGCAGCCTCTGCAGACACGGTTGGGGGGCAGGAAATGGGAAGTGGGGTGGAGGAATCAGGAACTCAGTTTGGTCTGAGGACGTTCTTTTTTCACAGCCAGACTCAGTCCTGTGTGCCTTTTGAAAGGAAGGAGAGAGCAGCTGTGCTCAGCCCAACGAGGCCGGCCTCTTTCAACCTTCCAGTTGCTGCCGTTTCCAATTACAACTTCAGAGGGCTCCTATAATTTATACATCCCAGGATGCACTGCTCCAGCTGCTTTATGATGGGAGTTCGTTACACCATTAAGGTTAAACTTTTATAAAGTACTGAGCAGGTGGTGGGCTAGGTGCCCGGCTTAGTTACCGCTGCCGGAAGCTTGCTGAATGGGGTTCACTTGGGGAAGGGCGGGGGCAGGCTCTCTAAAGGGGCCGAGAAGTGGAGAAGGCGGCTCCAGGGACCAGGGGCCGTCCATCAGCCCGTTTATCAAACCGTATGGTGGCGCAGGTAGGCAGCATGGAGAACCACCTGCAAGAGCCCAACATTACTGGCAGGGGCAAGTGGGGCGAGAGGAACAATCCTCTGTGCGCCTGAGAGCCGCCTGCCAAGGCCGGCGAGGTGCGGGGTCGGACGCGGTGGCCTGCCCCCAGGGACTGGCAGGGCTTACCGGCAGTGGGGGAGGCTGCTCTCTCGGCAACGGGGTGGCCAAAGGGGAGCCTTCCTTTTGTGGGGACCTGCTCTTCCTGTGGCTCAGAGGGGCCCCAAACCCGACGCAAGGTGGGAGGGCGAGAAGGAACGCGCCGAGAGCAGGGGCCAGACGGAAAAGGGCCTGCGGTCTGCCGGCTGCAAACTTGAGGCCGTCAGCGGAACCCCTTCAATTCCGCGAGGAGGCCGAGGTCTTTGACCTGTCCCTCTGCTGTAAACTGTGCGTGCTTCCCTCCTCGGGGCGGGTGGGTACTGCCCTGAGCGCAGAGCCTAGTGCCGGGCGAGTGGCCGCTGTCCCCAATCTTTGCGTTAAATGAATTACTGCACAGAAAGCATAGACGACTGGCCTTGCTGGGAAAGCTTTGTTCATGTTGCCGTTGTTACACCTGTAAGACCTGTGTTACAGCTGAGTCCCCGACCTGGGAGCTCCCAGAGGACCAGGTGAAAACTCTTACGATTCTCAGCTCCGGGCCCAAGCTGAGCACACCGTACGTGCTTGATAAACAAATGTCCCTGAAAGAACCGGGTGGACAGAGGGGGCACAGCTCTTCTCCACAGCCTGGCCCCCATCCCGGGGAAGGAGGTGGAGAAAGACGGAGTTCTTTGCCAAGGTATGAAACTGAAGCAACCTCCTGAGACAAATTCCGTGACTTCCCAGAAGGAAAGAGACTTCAGGTGCGGCTGTTTTTCTGGCTCCAGGAAACTGGGGTTGACTCTGGCCTTTTCCTTCTCCTTCAGGATTTGCGGCCACTGGAACCTGAAGTCTCTGCTGGGGCTCTGGGGACCCCCCAGGGTGGGTTCCCCGTGGCGGCCAGCCCGTTCCCCTCGGCAGCAGTGGCCTGCTTCTGCAGTCACCGGAGTGGCTGCCCATGTGGCAGGCTCCCGAGACCGGAGGGGGACGTGACAGGACTCTGGATTTGTCAAGGTTGCCAATGTTCTTGGGAGGGGCCAAATCGTGACCCCCCCCACCCTCAGGGTGCACTGTCTGACCCCCAGCTGAGCAGAACCGGAGGGGCTGAGAGGCCACCTCTTTGCACAGGAGGGTCAGAGGGTCTCCGAGGAAAGACGCCGGCTTCCCCCAAAAGCCTTAGGGGAGGAGGAGGTGTACAAAAAGCAGACGGAGGGAAGAGGTGCCAAGGGGAAAGAAAGCAACACAGGAGAGAAACCAAAAGGAACGCGGGGTGGGGGGTGGGGACCAGCCTGAGAATGGTTAAGATGCCAGAGGGAAAGTGGGACACTGCCAGCCCTGAGAAGTGGCCCAGAAGTGGGAGGGGACTGAAGGAAGCCCGAGGGGCTGGCCTGCATCACAGGAGAGGGCCCAGGGTTGCCTGGCTGCAGGGGAGACACAGCCTCAGGAAAGGGAGGGCATCCGGTCAGCTTAGCGCCCACCTGGGCTGACAGAGAAGAGTTGAAATCCTCATAATTGATCACAGCATGTAACATTCCTTGAATACCTACGCTGTTCTTGGCACTGGGCAGAACTTCCAAGGTGGATCTCATTGGGTCCTGACTGGCCTTGCTCTTGTGGCGGCCACACTCCATGAGAGCCCCATTTTCGAGATGAAGAAACTGAGGATCAGCGGTTAAGTGACCTGCCCAAGTAGTAGCAAACTCAAAGCTCCATCTTTATGCTAAGGTCCATGCTGGCAGGCCTATGCTGTGCTAATTTTATTATTTTTAGTTTTTAATTTTTTTTAATGTTTATTTTTGAGAGAGAGAGAGAGAGAGAGAGAGCAAGAGCAAGGGCAAGGGAGGGGCTGAGAGAGGGAGACACAGAATCCGAAGCAGGCTCCGGGCTCTGAGCAGTCAGCACAGAGCCTGACGCAGGGCTCGAATTCGCAAGCTGTGAGTTCACGACCTGAGCGGAAGTCAGATGCTTAACCCACCGACCGGGAGCCGCCCAGGTGCCCCGCCCCATGCTATGCTAATTTTAAAGAAAGAAACGGAGAATGAATGAGAAGTGCATAAGCCAAGGAACTGATGGGTGGCATGGTCTTGGAGACCAGCGGTCCCGGGAGGTGAGGCGGGCAGGTGCCGACTGGAGGCAGCACACGCGGGGTGACTGGCGCCTGCAGCTGAACCAGGGCAGTCCCCTCAGCTGCCGATGGGCCTGGGGCTGCCTGCAGATTCTGCGGCCTGGCCTGCCCTGAACTGCGGGGACAGCTGTCCCAGGGCAGTGTAGGAGCCTGCGCGAGGTGGGAGCTGGCTGAAGGGCGTGCCGGGGGGAGCCTGATGTAATCCCGGCTGCAGGAGGCGGAAACTTGGGAAGTGAAACGTCATCTAACAGCAGCCTGGCCGCAGACTTCCAACAGCCGTGCCAGGCGTGCCCCACCCCTACCCACTGAGATCTCTGCCCTCTTCTTCTGGCCCAGGGGGGCCCTGGCAGCCCAGATCGTGTTCCCCAGGCCCGGCCCGGCGCTGAAACGTGCTCGGAGTAAAGCTGATGAGAAACCAGAGGACTCCTAGCCAACGCCCTGGGAACCCTGCCACGGAGAGGCTGACAGTCTCACTGTTTTCCGGAACAGACGCAGGGCTCACCTCTTCACTGGGCTTTCTGCATTATTTTGAGGGGTGAGGGGAGGTCCAAGCGGCTGCCGGGCAAACTATCTCCTTCCTCGCTGAACCTAGCCTGAACTGACCTAGTCAAGGCTGCCCAGATGAGAGGGGTTGTGGGGCCCAGAACCACCAGGAAGGCCTCCTGCATTTCCATCCAACCCGAGGACCCAGTGCGTGAGGGACCACCTCGAAGGAACCAGGACTACCCAGCCAATGGGGACACCGGACTAGAGCCTGGCACCCACTCTAGGGACCTCCTGCCCAGCTCTTGGCCACACAGGGTCCTTGAGCAAGTTCTTGCCAGCTAGCAAGCCACGGAGTTCATCAGCCCATCCAGGGAGGCTCAGAAGGTGGGCACAGATCCCCTGGCCTGGGTTTCTGCGTCCAGCCTTAAGCATTCCTGGCCTTCATGCCAACTCTTGGATCCCACACACAAGCAATCTAACCCTTGATTGGTACAGTGTCTGTCCTATCCCACATCGCCTCTGAGCGTGGGCGCAGCCAGTGAAGGAGAGAGAATAAATACCACGGTTGCTGATATACAAACAGGGCAACTGAGGCTCAGAGGGGCTGAGTGACTCATGTGAAGCTGCCCAGCTGAGCCAAGAGCAGAATCCGGGCCCCGAGCCCTTCTCACGCCTTGCCGTCTCCCTAAAATCACCCACCCCATGCGAGTGGGCACTCCTGGTCCCCACAGCAAAGGAGGGGGGGCCGATGTAGGCCAGCACTCGGCCAAATAGGAGAAAGGGGAGGTGGCCACTGGATAAACATACAGACATGCAATAAACAAACCGGCCCAAGGAGATGGAGAGATGGAGTGAGAGGGGGTTACAGGGAGAGATTATAGCAGGAATCTCAAGGCTGCTAGGGTCCAAATCCTGGCTCTGCCATCTATCAGCTGAGTGCCCAGAACACATTTCTTGTTTTGTTGGTTTATTTTGAGAGAGAGAGAGAGAGAGCGCCAGCACGCGTGAGACTGGGGTGAAGGGCAGAGAGAGGAGAGAGAATCCCAAGAAGGCTCCGTGCTGTCAGCACAGCGCCAGACGTGGGGCTCGAACTCATGAAACCGTGAGATCACAGCCTGAGCCGAAATCAAGAGTCGGACGCTCAACCAACGGAGCCACCTAGACGCCCCAACCAGAGCACTTCTAAACCTCATCTGTAGAATGGGTTGTTATCACCTGCCTCTTGGGATCCTTATAACAAGGATTCAACGAGCCAATGTATGAAAAGCGCTTGGCATGGCACCTGGCTCTTATCTCAGTAAGTGCCATTTTGCTCGTTAGCCTTCAGTGAGGATATGGATTAGGGAGGGGGACAAGCCATCAACACGTAACAAGACACACTCTCCCGGGTGGCGGTGCTACATGCCCCGATGTTAGCCAGGACGGCCCTGGAGTTCAGGGGAGCAGAAGAAAGGCTTCACAGGGGAACGGCCTGAAGGAGAGGCCGGGGTCCTGGGCTCACACCTGGCTCCCCGTCTACTTGCCTTGTGTCCTCAAGGAGGTAACTCGACCTCCCGAAGCTGCCTGTAAGACAGGGGTTGGGGAGACGAAGGAGTGGAGGGGGCTGCCCGAAGCCAGGAGTAAATGAGACCCTCTACACACTGTGCCGGGTTAGTTCCCCCCACATTCACAAAATGGAAATGATTATTATTACTGTTACAACGTGGCCGAGCAAAGCCCCCTGGAGACAGAAGTCCCGGCGGCTTCTCGGACCCCCAAACCTGAAAGAGTCTGACAAGAGCCAGGTGCAGGGCTCTGTCCCCAGGGGTGAGGGGGGTGAGGCCCAGAGAAGCAGCCCCGCAGTGCTCACCCCACCGTGTGGCCTGCCCAGCAGGGGAGCCATGTGCTCAAAGGTACAGGGTGAATTGTATATAATGAAGGCACATCAATAATAAATTAACCTCAAGTAAGTCCAGGAACATCAATCATAAATTAATTAAATGGCTCCAGGAGAGGCAACGACAAGGGGCCTTTTGGGGATGGATTAGAAGCGGTGTCCTGCCTCCCCTTACGACAGCCTGGGCCCACCGTTCCCCAGCCCCCTGCCCGGAGCGCTCTGCCAGCAGGAGCATCTTCAGGTGCTGGGACCAGCTCTCCCAAGCGGCTCCCAAGAACACCGGTGCAGACGAGCCCTGTCTTCCTCCCACCGGCCCCCCAGCTTAGAGAATTCGCAAACGCTGAAAGGGTTTTGATGAAACTTCCCAGAATAGTAACCTCCTGGGCTGAACTCAGGCGAAATTTCAAGGGGTAATTTGGTGAGAAAATGATCAAACGCCTGGAAATAAATGCTAGGAACACTGGAACCCCTTCGGTGGGTCCTCGGGGATGAGAACAGCCTGGCGGGCGGAACAACCAGCCTCCCGGGGGTCCCTGAAGGCCACTCCTCAAACTCCTGGCCTGGAGTGGCCTGGAGCCTCTAGGAATCGAGGCAGCTGAAAGTCAAGGGTGGGAAACGCATCTCAGGCTGAGACAGAATCCGGGCCCCGAACCCTTCACACGCCTTGCCGTCTCCCTAAAATCACCCAGCCCAGCTCTGGTCCCGGGCCTGGCCCCCAGGCCCTCCCCCGTGCCCACCTCTTACCAACCACCAGCCGGCCACCCTCTTGCTCAGAACACTTCAGTGGCTGCCCATGTTTTCCACAGACCCAACCTGCAGCCCTGCCGTCATGTTCCCGGGGACCCAGCTCCAAGTCACCGTGTCAACCCCAGCTTTCACTGCTTCCACGTCGTGCGCCCTCCACTCAAGCCAGACCACAAAACGAGCCAGCGGCTCATTTTCCCAGCCACACCCTCCACTGCTGCCGCTTCCTCTACCATCACCTGGATGGACCAGGTTAAAGGCCATCGCCACCCGAGTCTCCGCCGACCTCCCTGGTCCAAGTTCCTCAATCTCCTTTGACCTCCGGCGGGCCCCCTCTTGGAAGTGCAGCACAGACCTTCACGTCCGTCGCGAGCCTTCTCCATAGATTTCGAACGCCTGGAGGGCAGGACCTGAATCTTACAGGGTCTGGTATGGCCCCACTGCGCCCAAACCGCTGTAAGCGCTCAGGAAAGGACCACTGCCGCATCCAAGTGGAAACCGTCCCCAGGGGTCAACGCATTATTCCCATGTTTCTGTTGACAGATTAGCAAGATTCCATCCATGCCAAGGGTGTGGTGGAGCTGACTTCCTCATCAAGAAAAGGGACATGACCTATTACAGCTTCCTTGATGCTAATATATGCAGATCACGATGTAACTGCTTTTCTATGGAAAAGATTCTGATTACAAGAGCAAAAAACGTGTGTGTGTGTGTGTGTGTGTGTGTGTGTGTGTGTCTCTGTGTTCTTGCTTTCATCATGATCTTTCTACTCGCCAGACATTATTAGGCCGTGGAAACCTTACTGGTGGGAGGTTTTACTGTCCCTATCTTACAGATGAGGAAACTGAGGTATAGAGAGGTACGAGGATTCAAAGCCAGGTCTGTTGGACCCCAGAGCCCCAAGTCTTTACGCCCGTGGCTATGTTGCCGTCTTCTGTCATCCGACTGGACTATCCCCAGCTGACTTCCAGGGGGCTTGAGGAGAAGCAGGGACGCAGGACTGCGCGAGCACATATGGGAGCTGGGGAGCCACGCCTCCAGCCTGGGCTTCCTTCTAAGGAATACCGAGAAAGCAGGAAGGCTCCTTCCGCAGGAATCACAACAGGAGACGTTACCCGCCCCCCAGCTGGAAGGCGGACTCCCCCCTGCTCCCACTGTTCTCTCCTGCTCCCTGGAGCCCAACAACGCCCCCTGCTCCTCACACCCACTGACACCAGGCCAGCCAGACACAGGAGCCCACGAGTTCCCACACCGCCAGGCGCTCCACACCCCCTCAGCCCTCACTTCCCACAGAAAGCTACGGGCACACGCGGCTACACACACGTGCAATCCCCGGGCGGCCCTGCCTGGGGAACAGCCCCACCCCTGCTCGTCCTAACCCGCCAGCCCGCCAGCCAGCCCAGGGAGGGCTTGGGCCTTCCTGCCAAGCACCCTCCTCACCTGTGGCCACGGCGCGCGCGCTCCCCTCCGCCTCATCTCCAAGGTCCCCGGGGGTAGGACAGTCGCCCGGGGTCTTCCTCACTTACACGCACGCTCCCCCTGTCCGCCCCAGAGACATCCAGCCCCGCCAAAGTCGGCATCAGAAAGGAAAAAAAGAAAATCAAGATAAACAGTTGTCAGCCCTGCCCGCTGGGGAGGTAACCACATCCTGCAATGTCCTGGGCTCCGTGGTTCTACGAGATTTATCTTCCTCTGACCACACGCTCATTGATGTTTTCCCCCAGCGCTACTTGCCTGGTCCGCTAGCGTGTAATGTAAAGCGATTCCAGTGAGAAGCTGAACTCAGGTGGAGGGCTGGGCCAACAGGTGATTAAACCCAGAGGTCCCCCTCTGGTCCCTGGCAGAGGGACTGGGGGACGAGTGGCTTCCAGCGCCAGGCTGCGCCTCCAGCCGTGGCTGGCTGGCCTGGCACTCTGAGCTCTGGTCCAGAATCCTCTGTCCAGAGATGCCCGATTCCCTGGCACCCCTGAAGCAGAGCAGCCGGGCACCATGATTTATGAGGCAGCTGAGGAAGGAAGGTTGCCAGGAGCTGACTTAAGCAACTTTTGGAGAAACACGGACAAAAGCAATGGGAACAGGACTGAGGACCAGAGTTGAAAAGATCTCGGCTCCAGAGGGCTGCTCGCCCTTGATGTCCATTCCTATGTGACTAGCCCCCTGCCCCAGCTGGAATCTGCTCAAAAGCAGCATCTGTGCCCAAAGACAAGGGGTGGTGACCCGGCTGGGCTCCCTACTGCCTCAAAACCCTGAAGACTCTGGAAGAAAGCTCAGCTCTGCTTTTGGGGAACAGAGGCCAACTCTTCCTCTCGGCGTCTCCGATCTGCCCCGCCTGCCACCCAGCTCTGCTGTGCAGAGTCCCAGCATCCCGAGCAGATGGCAAGGGGTGGCTGCAAAGGGCTCCTGAAGCCCAAGACCAGAAGGCTGAGCCATAAATCAGAACAAACAGGCCGGAGGTGTGGAGGGTGAGCTGAGGGGACTTGAATGCTGAATATTCACAACAGGGAGGCTCCAGGCTTCCTCTTGCAGAGAGGGCAACTCCCGGGGAGGCAGAGAAGGGCACCGCGGGGAGCATGCGGGATAGGTCTCGGACCCCTCCCACCCACCTGGAGCCCATGGCCAGGGAAGCTCTAACAGTGTCCAGGCAGCAGCCGCTGGGGCAGAATGAGTCCCAGGGCAGGGAAAAGTCAGCTCACCACCACCCTGGGTCTCGAAGAGCCACGTCCCTCCTCCACCCACGAGGCTTGACCCTGCGGCCCGGACGTGGAGCAAAAACTTTCTCCCTCGGGGAGCAAGCTAGTCCAATGGGTTGCTGGCTAAAACAGACACTCAACGTGCAACGCTTGAGAAATGGGCCTGGGCTCCCAGGGTCTGTAATCCAGCCTGTGGTCGGGAACTAGGCCCCTCGAGGCAGAAAGCTAAGCGATCTGCCGCCGCCCTCATCGTCCCCGCGTGGGAAGGCCCTTCACAGACAGAAGTGGGGCCGTGTCAGGTGAGACGTCCCGGGGAACTCGTGCCACGCGCATCCACCCCCGGAAGACCCCTCCGAGGAGGCCCTCGCCCCTTCTCCTTGCCCGGCGTGGCCAGTGGCGTTCCCCACCCCCCCCCCCCCCACGGCCCCCGGCCCTCCCGTCACGCCGCCCCAACCTCCCTGGCAGGACCACCCAGCCCTGCGTCCACTCTGGTGGCTCTGACCCACTTTGCTTTCCTCAGGCCACAGCCCCAAAAACGTTGATGCGACTGCTCCCCACCCCCACCCTCAGCACCCGGAGCCAAAGGAAATTCTCAAGAGAAAACACAACACTTCCAAGTCTCCCTCCCACACAGGTACCCCAGATCTGTCAGCCACAGACACCTCCCGGCCCTGTGCGACCATGAGGCGTGTCTGGAGAGCAAGAGAAGGGCTTCCTCCCGCTCCCGCCACTCCTGCAGGACCCCACGGTTGCTGCGGCCACGCTCAGGACCGTCCTCGGGAGACCTGGGGCCTGGTTCCAGCTCAGCAGCTGACTCACACTGTCAACAGATCCCACTTTTCCCCCACCAGGAGCCTTTACACTCAGGGCCTCTAATTCCCTGTGACAGGCTCTCTCTTGACTTTCCAGCTGCCTTCCTCCCCAGTCACATTCCAGGCCTCCATTTCTATTGCCTCCATCCTGGGTCTCTTTACCTGGCGAGAATCCCTGACCTTCGTACAGCCTTTCACTGTTTACAAAGGGCTTCCCGGCGCACCATCTCCTTTCCTCCTCCACGACCGCTTGGCCCCAGGGATCTGAGAGGGAAAGTCACCTGCCCAAGGTCACACAGCTTAAGACTGGAGTTTAAGTTCTCTGGCTCCAAATACACTGGACGACACGCCGGCTTCAAGGCATCTCAGCGGCACCTCCCACCCAGCACCCACCCCATCCTCAAACTTCCCCGGAGCTCTGTAAATTGGCCCCTCTGAGACGTAGGAGAGCATGTGATGCCGAGTGAGACCCTCCTTCAAAACTTCCCAAAAGACTGGCGCAGGCAGGCGCAACCCTAGCACACTCCCAGTAGCTGCAGAGTCATCTTTCAAAGCACCTTTCCAAACGGTCCTCTGGACCCAAAGCCTTCCAAGCATCAAAGAGGAGAGGCAACTGTCCCAGATACCCCGAAGTGAACCATCAACCCACAGAGAAGACAGGGCCTGGAGAACACAGATAGATGGTGCGCCCGCCTCTCCCGGGGCTCCGACGCGGGTCACCTCTCAGCCCTGTACGTTTCTCATGACACACGTTCAAAGACAGTGATCACTGCTGAGAACCATCTCCCCCCCACCCCCCCACCCCCCCACCCCCGCCCGCCCCCGCCCCCACCGCTTCCTCCTTCCCCAAAGCTGGGTGAGTACATGAGCCCAGGACAATGCTGGTACCTGGTCAGGTTTCCATCTGGGTCACCACTGGGTTCCTCGTGGTCGAAACATCTCCTGGCATCTCTCTTTCATGTCCGTTATAAAGGACACCAACCTTCTCCCAGCCTTCCTCCTTCTTCAGCTCAGTGTACCCAACAGGCACTAAAAGTGGGCCCCAGTGACAGAGGCAACGCTCCTCATCGCTACCAGAGCAATGATCCATCAGGGTCTGGGGGCCATGGAGTCTCCCCTCACGGGGCCAAACAGCACCCCCCCACCCCACCCCGGCACCACGCTGTGCCAAGGCCATTTCTCACAGTCGCTCCAGGAACTCCTGCCATGCTGAGGGCGCCAGTTCTTCAAGTCCAGGTGCCATCACTCCAGACCGTGTCAGGCCAGAACCATCCAACACCCTAGCAATGGCAGCACTTCCTCACACCCGTGCCAGGAGCACCACCACGCGCCGAGGAACTGGCCACTGGCACTCCGGAACCAAGTCCTGGTGCTGTACCCATCACCTACCTGCACAGGGGGCTGCACCCGCCTCACACCTGGGCGGCCACCACCACACCAGGGTGGGGGTGAGTCTTCTGACACCCGTGCCAGGGAGACCACGCTGCCTGTGCCAGACCCACGCTGCCCACGCCCGTGCCACGGGTGTCACCATCCCACACCGCTGCCGGGGGCCGCATGGATCTCACACCTGCCACGGGCGCCCGCGGCAGCCGCACCTCTGCCGGCGGACCCGTCGGGCTGGCCACCGCGCGCCCCGGACACTGCCCCAGCCCGTCGCGCCGCTCGCACCGCGCCCGCGCGCCGGGGCCCCGGCCCGCCGCGCCCGCGGCTCCCCCTTACCTCCCGCCCTCCGCAGGGCTCGGCCCGCCGCCGCTGCCGCGACCGCCACCTCCATCCTGGGCTCCCCAAGGCCCCGATTCACTAACGCCGCTTCCGCAGGGCGCCGGCGCCGGCGCGAAGGCCGCCTCCGCCCCCCGGGGGACGCTGCGTCCTTTACGTAAACCCCACTCCGCCGCCAGCGGTGACCATGGCGACGGCCGTGGGGCGGCAGCGCCCCCTGGTGCCAGGGAGGGGAGCGGCGCCGAGGCCGGAGCGAGTCGGGGCCTTTCGCAGGCGCGGGGCCGGGTGCGTGGGGGCGGTGGGCGCCCCGCTCGGGCCGCGGCGGGGGCTCCGTAGGCGGCCGGGAGGGGCAGGACCCGCGGCGCTGCACGCGGGGAAGGGAAAAACGCCCGGGTCCACCTCCTTCAGGTCCCGCGTGACCGGGTTTAGCGTGGGAGAGGCAAAAAAGCAAGTAGGATCACTGGAGAACTGGTTCATTTGGGGGGAGGAAAGAGAGAGATGGGTTCCACCTCCGGGGGGGGGGTGACTGAATGGTCCTTGAGGGGTCGGAAACACTTCATCATTTGTATCCCGCCCCCATTGCCCATCCCCACGGTGCCCAGCATCGTGCCTGGCATCCAAAGGGGCCCTGGGGCAATTGTGAATTCCTGGTAAATGAAGAAAATCGCCCCTCCTCTTCAGTTTCACACACCACATACACGCACACGCACACGCCCATTCATTGAAGCTGTAAATCACTTAACACACCTTAGCTGAGAGCTGCTCTTAAGCTGGGAGCACGTTACTGTCCCCATGCATTGTGCTTAGGTGGGGGTGGGGACAGTGGGTGGGCACAGAGAGAACCACAAGCCAGGCCCTGCCCTCAAGGAGCTCAGCCGACAGAGGAATGGACAGCCACCATACAGGGTGCTTGTGCGGGAACTAAGCAACTAAGCGGAGAGGGCTCTTACAAGGGGCACGTGTGAGCAAGCCCTGGGGCAGGGAGTTGGGTCTGGAGGACTGGATGACCCAGCTGGGTCTCAAAGTTCCGGAAGAAATTCATCACAGGCAAAAAGGGGAGTAGTGTGTTTTCGCAGAGGAATTGCCTCTAAAACGTTTCCTGGGCCCTGTTGTTATCCCAAGAAAACAGGGTAACGGGCAGCGGCTCAGGGCAAATGGGAGCCACAGTGGAGCATAAGAAGCTGGGTGTAAGGGAGTCTGGGCTGGAGGATCCGCCTGAAAATTACCTGGCCATCTGGGTTTCAAATGAGGGCGTCCAGAGCAGACTACCTCTCTGTTGAAGCGGGTGGAAGCTACTTCTAGAAGGAGTTCTGTGCTACTTGTGTTTATTTTGAAGGCAACCTCCAACTTAGGTTTAAAAAAAAAGGGGGGGGAGACGGGTGGGGGCGGGGCAAATAGTGGGTGGGATACCCGAGGGGATTCAAGGAAGAGCTGAGCTGAGCCCTCGGAGCCTCAGAAAGGGCAGGGATCAGGGAGGCTTTAAGGACTGACTGTGCCATAGCAGTTTGCAGACCTTTACTAGAGCATTGCGATTCATCAGAAACAAAACTGCCAAATCTGATGGCTCTTGGTTCCAAGTTCTAGATTCCCAGAAGAAAGAATCTTATTGGTCCAGCTTGGGCCATGGTCAATTATAGTACCTGCATACTACCCCTTAGCTGCCCGTGCACACAAATTTACATGTGTCCATACACACACACAACGCGTGCACACACACGCCCTCTTTCCATTCATCCAGAGTTGTTCTCACCAAACAGGTTCCAAGATTCCATGGTCAGATCCCTCCAGACTTGAGGTCATGGTTAAGACCCGACTCCATCTGCAAGGTGATGTCCATTTCTCCTCAAGTTCCATGATGAGTCCATCTGGGCATCTAACAACTGAATGAAAGGGTACATTTAACCACCAACAATATAATATGTCTTTAAATTTTTCCTACTTGAAGGGTGTCACTGACACCATCGGGAGCGCGTTAGAAATGCAGACTCCCAGGCCCAGGGAGCTCAGCGGGTTAAGATCCCCAGGTGATTTGTATCCACATTAGAGTTTGATATAAATATAACCGTGATATGACTGCTGTTCTAAACACTGGGGAGGAAAAGGAAAGATACGAAAGATGCTTTTTAATTGTGATCATTCCTATTTAAAAAGAAAAGGAGGGTCACCGGGGTGGCTCGGTTGGTTGTGTGTCCAACTCTGGATTTCGGCTCAGGTCATGATCCCGGGGTCATGGGACCGAGTCCCGCGTCGGGCTCCTCACTGAGCGTGGAGCCCGCTTAAGATTCTCTGTCTCTCTTCCTCTGCCCCTCGCCCCTGCTCAGGCACTCTCTCTCTAAAAGAAAAGGAGGGAGGGTTAATTATTTTATCTTTAGCAACCGGTAACCAGCAAGAAAATACAGGTAGACTCTGCAGTCTCTATTTTTGCCACTGGTTGCAAACTCCTAAGCAGCGTTTATGACTTCCTTCCTCTGACTCTTTATTTCATGCTCCACTTGCCTCCCGCCTCGTCTGGTCGGGATTCTTGGCCTGGTGGACTGACACGTCTTCATCCTTGAGGGCCTGAACCACTGGCACTGCCAGCTCTCAAGCATTGAAGCACGCCCCGTCTCCTTTTACCATTGGGCAGGATGATGGAGGAGGTGCTCCTTGGGGACCCTGGGTTCCACCCATACATCCTCCGTGTGTGTGTGATAAAGCTCCCCAAATGGCCGGATGGCAATCTCAGTTTCCAATTCAGTGGGACCATGATTGTGCTCCCCGGTGGAAATGTTCCTTCCTTCCGTTCTAAAGACAATCAAAACCCTGAGTTGTCTGAACAGGAAGCAGACAGAAGACATTTTGACGAGGGTGAGAGTCACCACTGTCATTTCCACCCCTACCTCTGAGAAGCAGACCAGTGTCTGGTTCAGAGCACATACTCCCCAGGGGCCTGACCTGGTCCAGCTACCAGGCTGAACTTTCTCTGCTCCAAGGCCATGCTCGGCTTTCCCGCTGAGTGCCTTCAAGGCCCAGTTCTGACAGTTTGGCCAGATGTCTCTGGACACAGCCACCAGCGCTGCAAGCAGACTGAAGTCAGCGAGGAGGACAATAGCGAGGCCACCAGAACGGGCCACAAGCCATAGACTGGTCCTGGTCCAGCTGCCAGGCTGTGTTCTCTCAGCTCAGTGCCAAATTCCCACGCTGGCCTCAGTTTCCCTCTGGGCCTCAGTGGAGATAATAACATGGCTCCTCCTCCCAGGGGGGCCGTGCAGATTAACTAATTAATGAGTGTGACATCGTCTGCTTCTACAAAGGGGCTGATTAAATGCTGAGTGTTGTTATTAGAGCCACGGAGGGTGTGTGACAGGCAGAGTCGACTGGAGACAGATCTGCTCCCGTCGCCTCCTTCCCACCCCCTTCCTCCGTCTGCCCCATGCTCTGCAAGCTGAACATTTTGCAAGACAAAACCAAGATGATTTTTGGCACCCCAAAGACAGCGTATAACTTTTGCACATTTCCCCTGTACTGGAATGTGAGTCATGGCCGAGCTTCATAGCGTAATCTGTCTCCGACAGCTGGTACAGCTGTACCCTGCCCCAGCCTCTCAGCTCCCAGCAGCTGCAGAATGGGGTGACTTGGCCACTGATTGCATCAGGGTAGAGGTACCTGCAGAGAGACAACCGCAGAATTCCTGAGCTGGGCACCAACGCCCCGACTGCATTGCCCCATGGTCCCGGGGACCGAGTGACCACCTTTTTCCCAGCCTGAGGGACAGAGACCCAACATGGCACACCGGCTTCAGGTTGGGGGAACTCAAAGCATGCAGGGTTTCAACGTATAGAGTATCTGCTCATGGCTGTGAAAGATCCAATGACTACATTTTAGCTTAGATGCAGGGTATAGGATACGTGGATGAAATCACAACTCTGGGGCATGGTGACTTTCGCTGTAGCTTGTTCCCAGATGCACAGGTCCAGAGAGGTCCCCGAGTGAGACAGTGAGTGTGACTTTCCCAGGAGCTGTTATGAGATGCTGAGTCTCCTTCCCTGAGCGTTGTAGGGTACTGGCTCCCACCCTGAGTCCTGGTACCTGTGATGGGGTAGGAAGGAATCACTCAGTCCCATCACCAGGTAAATAAGCCTGCATCTGACAACCAAGAGGCATATTGTTTACCCAAATAGCACAAACTCAGCCTACCTACCCGGGGAAGTGCGAGAAAAGCTCCAGAGGCTGAGCTGTCAGACTCCCACAGGGAGAGCAATGAGCCAGGTGTGGGGACTAGGGAATGCATGTGAATTGGGGTTCGGGGCACCTGGAGCCAGCTTTGGATCATCCAGGGCACCTACTGGCGGGATTTCAGCCCTTCTGCCCTCGGAAAACTGCTGCCCTCCCTGCCTTCCTGTTCCTCCTGCTATGAGATACAGGAATGGGTCACGGGGTGGGGAGGTGGGGGGTGAATAGCCTGCAGGTGGAGGCTGGACTACCCAGGGATTAAAAGGTCTGAGATGCGCTGAGGTCCTGTGTAAGAATCGAGTTGTAAAAAAGAAGGAGAAGGAGAAGAAGGAGAAGAGGCGGGAGAGGAAGAAGAGGGAAGAGGAGGAGGAGGACGAGGAGGACGAGGAGGAGGAGGAAGCAAATTGTTCCTGCCCTACAGAAAGGAGCCTACAAGCCTATAACTGTTACCTCAGTGAGCTCAAGGAGCCATACGGTGATGGCGTGTTAATGGTGGAGATAATGAAGGAGGTGATAGTGTTGTAGTCTGGGTGGTGGTGATGATAGGGAGGAGAAGGAGGGTTGATGGCTTCCAACGGGAAGTTCTGGGAGGCAGAACTCTATTCTCGCTTCATCCTCCATTCACTCGGGTATTGCCAGCACTTTCACTGTAACGCTCAGCGGATTGGGGGATCCCTGCATCTCATTAAACAAGCCTATTTGTAAGTGTCTGTTCCCTGATGGGTATTGTAGTAACTAGTTTTTCTCGTGGGGCACTGGGGAACTACAGGAGTGTAAACACAGATATCTCAGGGGAAAGCTTGCGTGCTTACTGACGAGTGCAACTCATCTGCACTTTCTGGACACACATCACAAGAGTAGAGAGTCTGTCCTCTTGAGGAAGGTCACCCATCCACCCATTCACCCACCCACTCATTCCCCCGCCTGCCCCTTCACCCATCCATCTTGCCGTCCGCCTATTCATCCACTCACCCATCCTTCTACCCAGTCTGTCCATTACCCACCTAACCACCCATCCATTCATTCATCCATCCACCCACTCCTCTATCCACCCACTGAATCTATCCATCCATCCATGATCCATCCATCCATCCATCCATCCATCCATCCATCCATCCATCTATCCATCCACTCATCCACACATCTGTCTGTCAACTCTTTCATCCATCCACCCATCCATTTATCCAACTATATCCTCAATCGTGTCCTGTTGATTCTTCCTTCTAAATGTTTTTGAAACTACCCACTTCTGTCCATTTCTATCAGTACCACCCAATCCGGGGCACTTTTGTCTCTCTTCAGGGCAACTGCAACAGACTCTTCACTGCTCTCACTTCTTTTCTACTTTCTATCCAATAGATGGAGAGACCTTGTATAAATGGACATCAGATTATATCACATGATTGCTTAAAATCATGCTGTGGTTTCCTATTGTTCTTAAAATACAGACCCCAATTCTTAAAAAGTATACAGTAAAGCATACAGCTTGATGAATTCATACATATATATATACCTGTGACCACACCCAGATGAAGACACAGAGCATTTCCAGTTCTTTGGGCAGTCAATTCCCACTGCCACCCCCAGAAGTAACCACTAATCAGACTTTTGTGTCACAGATTAGTTTTGTCAGTTCCTGAACTTCCTACAAATGGAATCATATACAGATGGTCCCCAACTTACCATGGTTCAATTTAAGATTATTCAACTTTACAATGGTGGAAAAGCAATACACATTCAGTAGAAACCATACTGCAGATTTTGAATTTTGGTCTTTTCCCAAGCTCACAACGTGCCATGTGATACTCTCGTAATGCTGGGCGATGGCGACAGACTGCAGCTCCTGATCAGCCACACGATCACCAGGGTCAACCACCGATACACTACGACCATTCTGTCTTTCACCCTCAGTCTGGAACTCAATAAATTACACGAGATAGGCAATATTTTATTATAAAATATACTTTGTGTGAGATGAGTTTGCCCAACTGTAAGTTCCTGTCCGTGTTCTGAGCACAGTTGAGGGAGCCAAGCCTAAGCTACGATGTTCAGCAGGCCAGGGGCACTAAGTGCATTTTCAGCTTGGGGCGCCTGGGTGGCTCAGTCGATTCAGGGTCCAACTTCGGCTCAGGTCATGATCTCGCGGTTCGTGGGTTCGAGCCCCGCGTCGGGCTCTGTGCCGACAGCTCAGAGCCTGCAGCCTGCTTCGGCTTCTGTGTCTCCCTCTCTCTCTCTGCCCCTCCCCTGCTCATGCTCTGTCTGTCTTTCTAAAATAATAAACATTTTTAAAGAATTATAAATGCGCTTTCGACTTACCGAATATTTTCAATTTGTGAAGAGTTTGTTGGGATATAATCCCATCGTAAGTCAAGAAAGATCTACAGTGTGCACTCTTTTGGGTCTGCCTTCTTTTGCTCAACATGAGGTCTGTGAGACTAATCCATGTTGCTGTGCTTCAGTAGGTCATACTGTGTACTATTTCATTAGATGAATGTACTATGATTTGTCTGTTCTGCTATCGATGGATGTGTGGTCTTTTCCAGTTTGGGGCTCTAATGAATTAGGCTGCCATGAATATTCTGGTACAAGTCTTTTGGTGGACATTGTGCCTCTTTCTCCTGGATGCTGTGGCAAGGTGGATTATGGCCCTCCGGTGATGTCACATCCTATCCCCCAAGGGCCTGCAAATGTGTGACATTACGTGGCAAAGGGGGAATTAAGACTGCTGTTGGAATTAAGTTTGCTAATCAGCTGCCCTTGAGATGGAGAGATTATCCTGGATCATCTGGGTGGGCCTACTGTAATCACAAGGGTGTCCTTACAAGTAGAAAAGGGAAGCTGAGTGAGGGAACCAGCAAGATGGCATCCAAAGACCCGCCCGGCCATCGCTGGCTTTGAAAATGAAGCAAGGAATGAGGACAGCCTCTGAGAGCTGGAAAAAGCAAGGAAATGGATCATCCCTTAGAGCCTCCATGATGAACGCAGCCCTGCCGACATTTGGATTTTACCCCAGAGAGAACCATTTTGGACTTCTGACCTTTGGGGTCTCAAGATAATGGATTTTGTTTGTTTGTTTGTTTGTTTGTTTTAAGCCACTGAGTACGAGGCGATTTGTTCCAGCAGCAAGAGGAAGCTAATACAGGTAGGCGCTTAGGAGTGGAATTGCTAGGCCATCGGATGGGCCAACGACGCAAATTCCTCTCAGGTTGTCCACCACCCAGCATGTCTGCCCTGCCGGCAGGCCCACCCCCATCTCGAGCCCCTTTCTGCTCTGTCCTCCACTGTCCAGCCACATCGGCTGCCCCAGCCACGCTGTCCCTCAGAGGTCTCTTTGCATATACCGGTCCCTCTGCTGGGTGTTCCCCCTCCCCAACTCTTTAGATATCAGTTCCCAGGGTACTGCCTCAAGGGAGGAGATCAGTTTCCTTAATTGATGTGTTCTTTTAATCCGGGGCCCTGTCAAAGCAGACTCTGGGTCACCACTGTGTCCACAGCATGTCGTCCCAGTGCCTGGTACATAGTGGGCCCACAGCAGCCACCTGCTCAGTGTTCAATGGATCCTTTCAGTTTGATAGGCAGGCAGAGGGAGTGGATGCAAGGAGGGAGTCAGAGAGAGGGAAGGAGTGGATGAGGGGAGAAGACAGAAGGAGAGAGACGGGATGAGACAGAGAGAGAGAAGCATACCCCCTGGAGGCCCCCCAGCCCTCCTTCCTCCCTCCTCTGCATTCTGGTTCACCAGCCAGCATCCCCAGGGCAAGAAAACTCTTGAAAACTTTTCATGTCGCTCAAACCCCCAGGAGGGAAATGATCTCTTAGTGAGAAAGACCCAGTATTCCTTTACAGACAGCGCTGATGCCTTTCCAGAGACCTGTGACTCATGCTCACTGCCTTGGAAACAAACAGTCAGCCTGGCCCCTGAGGCAGGAGGGATCTATAAGTAGGTGAAGTGACCAAGACTCGGAGAGGGACACTCAGTTGCCCAAGGCTCCCCCACATGTTAGAATCAGAGCTGAGACCTGAAAACAGGGCTCTCGCAAACAGGTCAGTGGTGAGGTTGCCAGATTTTGCAAATAAAAAGCCAGAGGCCCAATTACATTTGAATTTCAGGTGAACAACAAGTGATTTTTCAAGACAAGTATGTCCCAAATACTGCATGGACATACTTATACTAAAGGATTATCGTTGATCTGAAATTCACATTTAACCGGGCATCCTATATTTTATCTGGCCGTCCTGGCTGGGGGTGGGGGTTAGGGTAGGACTGAGGGGGAGGCCTGGGTTAATCCCTGCTCCACTACCAAGCAGGCCTTTCTGGGAACCCGAGTGCCCGTGCTGTCCAGAACACCCAGCCTGCTTGTCCCCTCGACACCTCTGACCTTTCTGCCCTTCTTGAATCGCCCTCCTTGGCCTCCGAGCAGACTCTAGCCTTTTGCCAGGTCATTGGTTCTCAGCTAAGTAAGTGCCTTAGACCCATCTGCCCAGGCTGCACCCCAAGCCAATGACAGCAGAATCTCTGGGGGTTAGACTCAACATCAGGAGGGGTTTTTTGTTGTTGTTGTTGTTCAATGTTTCTTTATTTTTGAGAGAGAGAGACAGAGAGACAGAGAGACAGAGGACAAGCAGGGGAGAGGCAGAGAGAGGGAGAGACACAGAATCCAGAGCAGGCTCCAGGGTCCGTGCTGTCAGCACAGAGCCCGACGCAGGGCTCGAACTCACGGACCGCGACATCATGACCTGAGCCGAAGTCGGACGCTTAACCGATGGAGCCACCCAGATGCCCCTAGCAGGACCCACATTTGTTCTGCCTCGTCCTCCTGGAAGGCCCTGGAGCCTCTCCAGGCTTAGCTGCTCCCCTTCTGCAAGCCACTGTGCCACAGAGGTGTCTGCCTCCACTCCTCTCAGCCCCTCCTGGTTGACCGTGAGGCGTTTCAGTTACAGAGACTGATGGCGTCTGTCCATCCCTGGAGTCAGCAGGAAAGCAGAGGTAGGACCCTCCCATTTGGGATCCCTGTGCCCCTGACGTGTTACCCACAGGTGATGGGATCTGGAGCATGCAGGGGAGCCACTTGGGGTCCCAGGAAAAGGGCCAGGCAGAAAGCAGGTTGTTCTTTGAGCCTAATTCTCGAGGTGGGGTCAGATCTATTGGCTGTGGGTCTCTGTGGCCCCCCAGGCCCCCCCACCTTGACACACAGCGTGCTCGTGATTACTTATCAGTAGCTATCTTCCCCACGGGACTCAACCCAAGGAGGGTTGGGGACTGGTCTGTCTTCTGTGTCCCCCACAGCTTAGGTGGTGGCTAGACCAGGGACTCAATTGATATCGGTGTAATTGGTGGATGAACCCTTAGCAATCATGAACTCCAACCCCATCCTTGTACAGGTAAGGAAACAGAGGCACAGGAAGGGTGGGGCACCTGCCCCAGGTTGCACAGCTTGATGGAAGCCATTAGGACTAAAACTCAAGGCTCTAATTTCCATTCCAGGGCTTTGGCCGCTTGGTCCCCCTAGGTCCCCACCCCCTGTCCCTCATGCTCCAGCCCCCTCAGCCTGACTTGAGCCATCAGCTTCTCCTCCAATTGGGATTATTCTTTCCCCCAAAACACACACACACACACACTCTCTCTCTCTCTCTCTCTCTCTCTCTCTCTCTCTCTCTCCTTTCCCAAGGCTTTCTTTTCTGGGAAGGGTCAAGCTGACCCTGGCAGTGGGTGGGAAGACAGGCAAAGGCAGGAGGAAAGCTATATTCTGTGGGAGATTCCGGAAGTCGCTCCAGCCAGAAGCCTCCTCTACCAAACAAAAGCCCCACAGGGAGCGGGGAGAGCCGGAACTTCTATTTTGATAGGCCTCTGAGAGTGGACTTTGCCCTCTCTGAGAAAGTACCCCTGGGCTACCGAGCTCCCAGAACCTGCTTCTCCTGGGCCAGGCAAGAAGCTGGAAGGCGGATCTGCAGGCAGGCTTTGGTGCCACCTGAAGCCGGCTCTAGAGTCCAACCCCCGCCCCCACTTTTCTGGCTGTGAGACCCTCTTTCAGGCTCAGTTTCCCAGTCAGGAATATGGATCTAATCATATTGCCCTGGTGGGGCGGTGGGAAGGATTCCAGGCGTGACACTTGGCACGCAGTAGGCCCTCAGCCAAGATGCTTTCCTTGGGCTTTCGGCGACAGACAAACGTGAGCATGCTTCGCAGAAACTCCGGGCCGATCCCCAGATGTCACACATCCCCTCCTGAGGTGTGAGTCAGAAGGTGACCGTTTTGGTAAATTTATGAAGACGGTGGCTTCCTAATGGGCTTCTTCAGAGACTTCCTTGTCTTTTGAAGTCCGTGTCCAGAGGGTAAGCAGGGCCGGTGGGGGGGGGGGGGCACCGGAGGCAGCTTTGCTGTGGGTCCTCCTGGGAGGGTGGCTATCAGAGGGGACAGCCAGACAGGCTGGAGCGGGTGGGGCCAACCCAGGAAACCACACGGCTGGCCTGGGATCGCAGACACCCTTTCCTCAGTAGTTTTCAAAACTCTTTTTATTTGAGTGCAGCTGACACATAGTGTTACATTAGGGTCAGGTGTCAATGCAGTGGTTCGACAAGTTGATACATGATGCGACGCTCACCGCTAGTAAAGCCACCATCTGTCACCATACAACGCTACGACAGTGTAACTGTGTCCCTTACCCCGTGCCTTCTATTCTTGTGACTTATTCATTCCCTACCTGGAAGCCCGAATCATCCACTCCCCTTCACCCGTTTTGCCCACCCCCCACCCCTTCTTAGCAATTAAAAAAAAATGTGTGTGTGTGTGTGTGTGTGTGTGTGTGTGTTAAAATATCCACAGCATAAAACTAACCGTTTTAAGCATTAAACATTTTTTAAATGTTTATTTATTTTTGAGAGAGAGAGAGAGACAGAGACAGAGTGCAAGCAGGGGAGGGTGCAGAGAGAGAAGGAGACAGAATCCGAAGCGGGCTCCAGGCTCCGAGCTGTGAGCACAGAGCCCAACGCGGGGCTCGAACCCACAAACTGTGAGATCATGACCTGAGCCGAAGTCAGATGCTCAACAGACTGAGCCACCCAGGCGTGCCCCCGCCCCCTTTTTAACCATTTTTAAGTGACCAGCTGGGTGGCATTAAGTATATTCACAGTGTTACACAACAATTTCAAGAATTATTTTCATCTCCCCTTCCTGAAACTCTATAACTATTAAACGAGAAGTCCCCGTTCCCACCCTGCTCGAGCCCCCCACGACCATCATTCTGCTTTCTGTCTCCATGAACTTGACTACATCTAGGAACCTCCTGCAAGTAAAGTCACACAATATTTGTCCTTTTGTGACTGGCTCACGTCACTTAGCACACTGTCTTCAGGGTCCTCCTTGTCGTAGTGGGTGTCAGAATTGCATCTCAGGGCGCTTGGCTGGTTCAGCGGGAGGAACACGCAGCTCTTGATCTCAGGGTTGTGAGCTCAAGCCCCAAGCTGGGTGTAAAGATTACTTAAACAAACTTAAAAAAAAAAAAAAAGAAGAGAATGGCACCTCTTTTTAAGGCTGAGAAATATTCCACGGTGCATGTAAGCCACATTTCATCCATCAGTGGGCATTTAGGTTGTTTCCACCTTTTGCCAATAATAATAATGCTAGAACATGGGCGTAACAAATATCTGGTCAAGTCCCTGCTTTCAGTTCTTTGGGTTACATGCTGATGTGAAAAGATAAACTGAGGCATGTGAAAAATCTTAAGAGTTTGAGGGGCGCCTGGGTGGCTCAGTTGGTTAAGCATTCGACCTCGGCTCAGGTCACGACCTCACAGTTTGTGGGTTCGAGCCCTGCATCGGGCCCTGTGTTGACAGCTCAGAGTCTGGAGCCTGCCTCGGATCCTGTGTCTCCCTCTCTCTCTGCCTCTCTCCCAACTCACACTCTTTCTCTCTCTCTCAAAAAATAAACATTTAAAAAAAAATTTTTTTTAATCTTAAGAGTTTGAGCAAAGACTGATTTGAATCAATCAGCATCCGATCTAGCAGATAGAAAGGAGCTCTGAGGAGCTGTATAAAAGGAAAGACTGAAAAAAAATTTTTTTGTTAATGTTTATTTATTTTTGAGAGACGGAGACAGAGCACGAGCGGGGGAGGGACAGAGAGAGAGGGAGACACAGAATCCAAAGCAGGCTTCAGGTTCTGGGCTGTCAGCACAGAGCCCGATGCCGGGCTTGAACTCACAGACCGTGAGATCATGACCTGAGCCCAAGTCGGACACTTAACTGACTGAGCCACCCAGGTGCCCCAAAATGAAAGACTTTTACAGGCAGAAGGGAGCAAGGAAAAGTGAGTTGGTTACTGCTAAATTTTCTTTAGCGGGTGGTGGGGAGTTTGTCAGTCAGTCTACTAACTAGTGCTGGTCATGACTGGGTTAAGATTTTGTTTCTGGGAAAGCCAAGAATATAATAAAGTCAAGTCTCAGTTTGGTGGTTGGGGCTTAGCATAAGCCACTCCATTTTGGGCCTGTTGTCTTATTTTTAATACTCAGAAGTGGCATTGCTGAGTCATATGGTAATTTCATGTTTAATTGTTTTTGAGGACCCGACATACAATTTTCCATAGCGGCTGCACATTTTACACTCCCGCCAGGTTTCTGCAAGGGTCCTGTTTTCTCCGCATCCACGCCAACACTTGTGATTTTCTGTGTGTTTGTTTGTTATAATGGCCAGCCTACTGGGCATAAAATGGTATCTCATTGTGGTTTTCGTTGGCATTTCCCTGATGATTAATGATGTTGAGCATCTTTTCATGTGCTTGTCGGCCGCTTTTAAGGTGTCTTTTGTTTTTCTTTTACTTTTTCATTGAGGTAAAAGTTACATACTAATCCTAAGCGTGTACAGCTTGATTAATTTATCAATCAGTTGGGTAACTGTCGTCCATATCCAGATTTAGATCATTCCAGCATCCTGGAAAAGTCCCTGACGCCCCCCCGCCCCCGTCAGTATTCCCTGAAGGAAACCACCGTTCTGACTTCTATCACTGTGGATAATGTTCCCTGTTCTAGAACTTCAAAGACATGGAACTGTAGCATATGTTTATTTTTGTGACGGGTTGCTTTTAATTCATTGTTATATCTGTGAGATACATCTGTATCATTTCAGGCAGCGGTGGCTTAGTCTTTCTCACTGTGTTTCATTGTATTCCATGGCATACATATGCCCAAATCCACGAGGATCAATCATATGAAATTGCTAACCTTCAGCCTTTTTATCTACCAAACCCAGGGCCATTTCATAGGCTCAACATAATATTTCTTCATTCTATAGTTGATGGATATTTGCTGCTACAGACATTCGTGTATATATTTTGGTGAGCATACTCACACACCCATTGCTGTTGAGGGGTAGATTTACTGGGTCCCTAGGATGTATGTGTGTTAGGTTTGGTCCAGTCTCCCAGTTTTACCAAATTTGCACTCTCAGTCACTGTGTCTGAGAGTTCTGGTCACGCCACCTCCTTGCCACCATTTGGCATGGTCACTTCTTTCAGTTTTAGCCAATTTTCCAGCCACCTTTTGAGGAATGGGTCTCCACTTTGTCCCCTTCCCCATCCACTGCAATGGCTCCCTTGGTAAAAGCCGATTGCCCTGGGCTGGCCGCACCCCCCCCCCCTCCCAAGTCCGAAGTCACCTCTATATGGTCTGGACACAACAGCTAACCCCCTTGGTGGGAGCTGGGCTAAGTTCCACCCCACAGAGTTGCTCCAGAGTGGGTGTGTGATGTTGTGACTCATAAGAAATATATGTTCGTCATTCAGATGACCAAAATATGTTTCTCATAGATATTTGGTCTTCGTCCACGGTTCCTGGCTCACAGCTGTCAAAACCTTTGGAATTTCCTGACCAAAAGAACAACGGGAACATCTTTTGTTATAATATTTGGTCTCTTGTCCTCGATACCTGAAATCCCTTTGGAGACATCAAGGTGAAAATGGGTGTCTGGTTATTCATAACAAGCCCCTTTCCGCCATACCTGCGTTTATGTTAATGAGGTGGCTTTTATTTTGTTTGTTTTTATTTTTTATTTAAAAAAATTGTTTTTAACCTTTATTTATTTGTGAGACAGAGAGAGACAGACCATGAACGGGGGAGGGTCAGAGAGAGGGAGACACAGAATCTGAAACAGGCTCCAGGCTCCGAGCTGTCGGCACAGAGCCTGATGTGGGGCTCGAACTCACGGACCAGGAGATCACGACCTGAGCCGAAGTCGGACGCTTAACCGACTGAGCCACCCAGGTGCCCCAACAAGGTGGCTTTTAGAAAGCACCTAAGGATGGGGGGGTGTGTTGCCAGGGGAACCAAACATGCCCACCCTCTAATGCCCAGAGAGGGGAGAGGGGAGAGGGGCTGGGGTTTGAACCAATCACCAATAGCCAGCGGGTTAATTAATCATGCCTCTGTAAAGAAGCTTCCATGAAAACCCAAGAGCAGGTTTGAAGAGCTTCATGGTTGGGGAACCAGAATGCTTCCCTGTGCTATGATACTGGGCTCCAATTCCATCAGGATAGAACTGGCCCTAGGTGTCGCTTCATCTGACTTGCTGATTCGTATCATTTCGTACCCTTTGTGTTGCACTGGTAATCCAGTGAGTAAACGGGTTTCCTGGGTTCTGTGAGCCTCCATAGGAGGGGGCTTGGGGGAACTTCTGCTCTACAGCCCGTTGGTCAGAAACACAGGATTGGCATCTGAAGTGAAGCTCAGTCTTATGGGACCGAGCCCTCGACCGTGGAAACTGACGCTTACCTCCCGGTAGACAGTGTTACAGTTGAGTGGACTTCTTGAACACCCTGCTGGTGGAGGAGAATTGCCTGTCAGTGTGGGGAACCCCCTCCCCCCACACACACAGGACCTGGGCCCGGGAACCCAGAGTAGTGTGGCTTTAGGACCACCTGGTCAAAGCCTTCCTTCAGGACATATACCAGCAGGGAGGAGGGGACAGATGATGGGCCAGGACCGTTGTGATGACCCAGAGCCGCCCCAGTGCCGTGCTCCGGGACCCGGGGGATTGAGTGGCTGACGGGTCAACTAACTACCTTCCTAGTTCCCACCTGTACCTTTAACCAGCAGCGTCTGTAGGCTTCCCCAGCATGGTAGCCGGAAAGCACTTGGCTTCCACACACGTAATGTTTTCCAAATGCACGCGGATGCCATTGTGATGAATGACGTTCCAAATCAGTAGAAGCTTTTCTGAATTTAGAGTAGTCTTTTGTGTGATATCTTCTCCGCCAACGAGTACGGAAGAATGCAGTCGTGAACGAATGGGGTGGGAATAGGTGAAATGGCTGCCGAGTAAGTGTTGAGGAAACAAAAGTGTTCACACGGGCCCTGGAGGTAAGCTCATGCTGCCATTTTGAAGTTCTAAAGTGGGGTCGGGAGGGTGGGTGTGACGGGATGCTTGGTTCTCCCACCTCCCCGGCGTCAGCCCTCCCTGAGGGACTCCGTTGAATGGCTGTGTCTCTTTTCTTTGTACCAGGGAGGGTGGGAGGGGGTGGGGGCGATTCTAGCATCTTTCTCCGTGTCTCCAAGAACCTCTGACTCGGGGCGAAGCAGGGTGCAGGCAGGACCCTCTGGTTGGATTCCCTTCCGTCTCCTTTGGTCTGGCAGATCCCTCACTTATGACAATGACTTGCTCCGTCTTCAGGATCTGTCTCCTTGTTTCCCTCTCGTCTTGTTAAGTTCACTCCCACCTCCCCTGAATTTCCAGTAAAATTGTTGGACTCCAGTTATTAGGCATTGGGGTGAGGACAAATCGTGGGTGACGGTGGTGGTACCTCGTGGTGCATCACACCAGAAGCCATGTGGCATCTCTTGAGAGACCCTGAGTCAGGGTGATGCTTTCGCGCAGGGCTGGGCTGGAGAGCTTCCCCTGCTCGAAGGGCCCTTTGAGCTCCTTGCTCTCATGTCAGACGTGGAAACTGAGGACCAGAGAGCAGCCCCCTGAAGCTGAAAGTTTACGGAGGGTCTTGTCCCTCCAGGGGCCCCCTTTGGAGCTGCTGCACAGCTCTGAGATGCAGGAATTATGTTTCCATTTCAAAGAAACCCCTGCCTCCAGGCCCTCTCTTTCCCTACGCCCAGCTACAGGCCTCTGCCTGCCCTTCTCCAGCAGGAGAGGCCTGGGCATACCTGGTCCTGGAACCCTCTGGATCCAGCCTGTGGGTCAAGCCCAGGGCACGCTGCTGCCCCAAGAAGGCTTGGCACCTGCCCTTGCCTTTTGGGCTGAGAGACCTTCACTCTGGGCTGGCAGCGGGGGAGACGCAGCTGTCCGGACCCCAGAATGTGCCAGCTCAGCGGGGCTCAGGTTTCCCTCTGGGAAGGAGGGAGCATTTTTGCAGGTGGCAGAGGACAGAGGCTAGGCTCTGGGGCCCTGACGGTGGCCTTGACTTTGGTGTCCTGCTGTTTCCTGGCTCTCCTTCTCACAGCGCCCTGCTTTGACTTGGGAGTAAACTGAGTCTGAGGTTTCGGAATGTAGCCGCCCGGGGACACACACAGCCGGATGTGCCCTGTGGGAGGCCGGGCACTTGAAAGCAGGGCCCTGCCTCCCACCCTGGGGGAGCTTCCGTTGTCCCCCACTCCCTCCAAACCATCCCAGTGGAGGCCTCCACTCACCAGCCAGACCCCGGCCCAATTCAAAGCCAGGTGAAGTAGAGAGAGCACTGGATAAGGAGTCCTAGTCACCCTGCAGCCTGCTTTCCACCTAGTCATGCTGTGCATTCACTCAGCGACATGTACGGGTGCCCGATGTGCACCAAGTTCGCACTAAATGTGGGGGGTGGGGGGAGGGGATACGGAGATAAGAAACGTTTGGGAAACAGACGGAATTGTTTTCATACCTTGGCTCAGTGACTCACATGCGGTGTAACCTTGGACAAGTCAGCTGACCTCTCTTAAACCTCGGCTCCTTACTCGCCAAACAACGATAAGGCTCCCTGGCTGCTTTGTTGAGAGAAGGAAATGCGTGACGAGTGCTGCATAACAGGAGCTCCCACTTACGCCGTGTTTACCGCTAGGTGCCAGGCACCGCTGTCTGCATTTCACACAAATTAATTTGTCTCATCTGCCTGGCAGAGGTGGGCGCCATTATTTTCACCCTTACTTCAGGGATGAGGTACCTCCGACCCAGAGAGGTTAAGTGACCTGTTCAACGTCACACAGCACATGAGTGGTGGAGGTGGGTCTCAAACCCAGCCGGCAGTCTGGCTTCGGAATAACCTTAGTCTGTAATCACGATGCTCAGACTGAGGCCCGGCCGCAACCTTCACGGACACGAGATGCTGTCACTGGGTCGCCACCATTGTGCTGGGCCCCTAGTGTCCTCTGAGGCCACAGGGGCTTGGGGCCCCACAGCAGTCTGCGGAGGTATGGCAGGCAGCGGGTACCTCAATAATGCTGCATAACAAAACATGCCAAAAGTCAGCGGCTTCACAAGACAGTCACGTGTTCTCCCACTCACGGGGCTGCAGCTTGGTTGGGCCTGGCTAAGGGCGCTGCTGCGGGCAGCAGGTTCAGCCTGGGGCCCGGGCTGAAGGGACAGCGGCCCCCCGGGACGCGCCCTTGCAGTGGCTTCGGCAGAAGTGCAAAGGGGCAGGCTCAGCCGTGAGAGCCCAGTTCAAGCCTCTGCTCAGCTCACAGCCCACGGGGCAAAGCAAGTCCCACGATCAAGCTCAATGTCAAGAGAAGAGAGGGCATCCAGTCGCCCTGAAGCCACGGGACAGTGAAGAGCTGGGGTCAGAAACACAAACTCCCCCACGAGGGAAGGGTCCGGAACTGAGTGAGCCAGTGGCCAGACGTCAGGTTGGGAATCTCTCAGGAGCCCAGAGGGGCCTGAGCCAATTCCAGTTTTGGAAGCTTCCAGCTTGTGTTAACAACAACAACAAAAAAGAATCAAGACAGGCTAACACGGCTCACAATAATTGTGGCATCTCTCAGATGTTTACATTGAACAAATTAGTACTTTTAGCACACACACAAATTGCCAAGCATTATAATTATACTATTCACAAGAAAATTATAGGACTTATTAAAATTATTAATTGCTGGTAGACTACCAGCCGGCTGGCAGCAATGGGGTCCAGCAATGGGCCACAGCAGGGGACGTCTCCTGGTTCAGTCAGGCCAGGGTCTCTCACTGGACAGATGACTTCCTTGGGAGATCATGCCGAAAGCCTAACCCTGAGGCCTTCACCATGCATCAGAAACACCCGAGGGGCGCCTGGGTGGCTCAGTCGGTTACGCTTCCGACTTTGGCTCGGGTCACGATCTCACGGTTCATGGGTTCGCGCCCCGCGCCGGGCTCTGTGTTGTCACTGCAGAGCCTACTTTGGATCCTCTGTCTCGCTCTCTCTGCCCCTCCTTCTCTCTCTCTCTCCCTCAAAAATAAATAAACATAAACAAAATGCCTGAGAAGCTTTTGCAAAGTGTTGATGCCTGAGTCCCACGCACACAGTTTCTGACTTAACAGGATGGGGGTAGTAGTGTCTGGGCATCAGGTATTTTTTCAAAAATTCCTCGCGTGATTAGGATGGGCAGCCTCGGGGTTGAGAACCACGGGATTATGGGATGGACAGGTCTAAGCCAATTTACGTTAATGAGATATGAGGTGAGGCTTCCTTGCAGCTTTGGGGAAAGCACAGGTCTTATTTTTTGAGACAGAGCCCTGGCGAGCTCAGTGTCTTTTCTGCCAGACACAAACAAGGGAACATGCTGCCTTGCTATTACAGTGGCTATCTCTCAGCCGTAAGGGAAGCCAGCAGGCGCACAGAGACGATACAGAGGAAGACGGAGAAAGAGCCGGAGGCTTGATCTCACCATACCTGAAGCCTGCTAACCTCCGGTTGTACAGGCCAATAAAATCTGCTCTTGCTTAAGCGGATCTGAGTCAGGTTCGCCTCCCTTGTAGCTAGAGGCCGCAAATCACGAAAGCAGTTTTCCGTACAGGGCTCTCGTGAGGATCAAAAGGTGCCAAAGGGGGCTCAGCCTAGAGCGTTTCATGTGTGAGTGCCCCATGAATATTAGCTACTACAAACCACCCCTGCAGAGGGGCCGCGGAGAACGGGATGCCCCAGGAGAGAGAGTCCAAGGGCACGCTGCCTTGCAGCGTCTAGGCCCTGGCCAGTCCATGGCAGATATGTGGTACATGTCTACCCGATGGGATGGGAACGTTATGCTTTCATTCCCCTTTCTGTCGTGCCCTGGTCTCTGCCAGATGCAAGGGAAGGGAGTAATCTGATTATCTGATTAAAGTAATATGGCCCCGCGTACCAGCAACTCCACAGCTTAAGCCGCTGGGGCAGATCTGTGTGAATAAGAGGCTTACTGCCCCAGGGGTGAAATAACCGGCCTGGAGAGGGAGCAATTGACTAGGCATATGTGAGCTAAGAGCCTACTACGTGCCAGCACCGTGCCAAGCCGAGGCCGCTGAGGAAGCCCCAGGGTCTTTGTCTCTAACAGCAAGCCTGGGTGGGGGGCCCTGAGGAGGGGAGGAACACTCCTTGTCTCCTATATTCCTGGGCCAGTACAGTGGAAGCGACGCCCCAGCCCCAGAGACAGGCTAAGGCTGCATCCCTGAGCTGAAACACCAGACAGACAGACTGACGGTGTGGCCCCCAGGGGCTGTCCCCAACACGCAGAGCTTGCCCCAATCCACCAAGCCTTCCCCATGCCCCAGGGGTGGGGGGAGCAGGGACTGGAAACCATTATTTTGGGTGTGGTATTTTTTAAATTTTCTTTTTTTTTTGACTAGGCACCGTGATCCTATGGTTCAGAAACTAAGGCAATCTCAAAAGGCAGAGGCTGGGAGGTCTGTCCTGTTCACCCCATTTTCCTGTCTCTACAGGCAGCTACTTCGGTATTTTCTTCTGTAGTTACAGGGCCAGCCTGCCGTCCGTTCTGTACTGGATGTTAAGTGTTTTGATTATCACCCTGCCTTCCAGCTTGATTATCACCCTGCCTTCCAGCATCTCTTTGATAAAGTACAAGCAGATACAGAGTAGTTTTTCTCCCTTCCCTTCTTTCTTCCACAGAAGTAACATTATGAATACACTGGATTTTTTTAATGTTTATTTTTTTGAGACAGAGAGAGAGAGAGAGAGAGAGAGAGAGAGCTGGGGGAGAGGCAGAGAGAAAGGAGAAAGAGATCCTAAGCAGGCTCCGCGCTGTCAGCACAGAGTCTCACGCGGGGCTCGATCTCACAAACCTTGAGATCACGACCTGAGCCGAAGTCGGACGCTTAACCGACAGGCGCCCCTAAAGTTGTTTCCTTTTTGAAAGTGATCCAAACAGAATACTTGTCTTCCTGAAGCCAAAAACATGCTCCTTGTAGAAAATTGGGAAAATAGAATCCCGAAGCAGAAAGTAAAAGTTATACCTACGGCAAGTGCGCAGAGATCTTCCCTGTTCGCAGTTGGGCATATTTCCTTCCCGTCTTGATCCACACTCTGCCATAACCCGATTTATTCACTGAGCCATGCTCTGTCTCTGTCTCAAAAATAAATAAAAACATTAAAAAAATTTTTAAGCAGGAATCATACAATTGTGGCACCTGGGTGGCTCAGTCGGTGAAGCTTAGGCTTCACCTGAGCTTCAGCTCAGGTCTTGGTCTTGCAGTCCGTGAGTTCGAGCCCCACGTCGGGCTGAGCGAGTCAGCACGTGTGACACGCACACATGGGGCTTGGCATTGTAAGCGTGATGAAAGTTAGCTGATCGTGTGTCATTTTTGACTCCGTGGTATTCCCTTGGATTGACATGACAGTTTATCAAACAAGCGCTCTCTTGTCGGACACTGAGGTTATCTCTGTTTTTCGCTGTTCAGCAACACCTTGCCGACGTAGCTTTGTGGCCATGGCTTTGCCCAGGTCCCCGCTTATCTTCACCAAAAGAGGTGGGGGGACAGGTACACTCAGGATCTGCCCACTGTGCCCCTGGGAGGTCTTCAGGGTTGATTTTCACAACCTTCTCCACTGGATTTTCCCTCATGCGGGCTCCAGAGCAGTATCGGGACTCCCTGGTGCCTCTTGGGTCTGGCACCTGGGTCATTTGGTTCACCTCTCTTGGCCAAGAGAATATGACAGCCTTAACACTGTGCTAACCGATGAACGGATTTTCAAATGCGGTACATCCATACAACGGAATATTATTTGTCGAGAAAAAGGAATTAAGTTCTGGTTCACGCTACAACATGGACGAACCTTGAAAACATGGCACGGGGAGCCTGACTGGCTCAGTCGCCGGAGCGTGGGACTCTCGATCTCAGGGTCATGAGTTTGAGCCCCGCATTGGGCATAAAGATTACTTAAAAAAAAAAAAAAAAGAAAAAGAAAATATGGTAAACGAAAGAAGCTGGACACAAAAGGCCACACATATGATTGTGTGATTCCAAGTACACGAACTGTCCAGAATAGGCAAATCTGTAGAGAGAGAGCAAGGAAATTAGTGATTGCCAGGGGCTGGAGACAGGGATAATGGGAAGTGACTGCTAGCGGGTACAGGGGGATTGAAATTCTGTAATCTGATAGTGCGGCTGGCTGCACAACCTTGTGAATATACAATACCTACCCCCCCCCGCCCCGCCCCTACCCATACACTTTAAAGAGGTGAATCTTATATAATGAATAAAGAACAAAAGGTGATTGTGAAGGCCTGGGCCCAAGGGGAGGGAGGGAGGCTCTACAGGCTTAACACCTAGTGGAATAAAGTTTAATCGCTGGACCAGGGCCTGAAAGGTCTTCCCCAATCCTCCATGCACATTAGAATGACCTGGGAAATTTGAAAATCCCAATGCCGGGGTGCCTGGGTGGCTCAGTCAGTTGAGAGGTTGAGCCTAGAATTTTGGCTCGGGTCACAATTTCACGGTTCCTGGGATCGAGCCCCGAGTTGGGTTCTGTGCAGTGTAGAGCCTGCTTGGGATTCTCTCTCTCCCTCTCCCTCTCTCTCTCTGCCTCTCCTCCCTCCTTCACACACACACACACACACACACACACACACAAAATAAACAAAGGTTTAAAACATCCCAATGCCTAGGACGTAATGGGAACAAGTGAATCCAGCAAATCCAATGTGCAGCCAGGGCAGCGCCCACAACAGACAAAATGAAACATCTGACCTGCCTGAGGAGGGCTCCGAAGCCCAGAGAGGTGAGTAACTTTGCTTAGGAAGTCAGGGACAGCCTCACCAGACAGGTATATTGCCTTCTTGCACAAGAGCATGGGCTCTGGAGCTGGGTAGAAGAGGTTCAAATCCCAACTGCCTACTGGCCTGAACCTCCCTAAGCATCAGCTTCCTTTTTCCCACAGGCTACACGTCGGTGACGTGCCACGTGCAAAGGGCTTCTTCCAACATCTGGCACGTCCCGAGCACTGTTTCAAGCAAGTTTCTAGCAGTCTGCGACCTGCTTGGAGAGGAGCAAAGGAACGTGACCTCTGGCCCAACGCATCTGCCCTTTTGTACTTTGAATATCCCAATAATTTTTAACTCTTGCTCATTCCGGGGGCTCTGTGGGACACCACTCCCGCGAGGCGGATGCGGAGAGCAGGACACAGGAGATGGGGTGTCTCCTCACCGATTCCCGGGTTCTTTGTGGATGCATGTGGGGAGAGGGGTGGGGGTAGACCAGCCTCTGCAGCTCTTGTGGGGGTGGGCTCCTCGGGGGTGGGAATCATTTCCTCTCCGCCACCGCAGAACCTAGCATGAGCCTCTTCGCTTAGCAGGGGCTGGAGAAAACTTTGCTGAGCTGCAAAGGGAGGTCCCAGGTGGCGACAACCGCCCCCCTTTCTGGTGCTAGGCGTCACGCGGAGAGGTGCAATCCCCCAAGGGGCCACTAGGGGTCTCCACGCTCCGCCAAATGGCTCCTCCAGGGTCCCTCCAAGGGCTCTCTTCTCGGGATGCCGAACTTGGAGGAAGAGGGTCTTCCCCCCAGCACCTGCTAGATGGTGACAGGCTGGAATGCCATGCTCCCCTAGCCCGCGGATGCCGCCAGCTCTCCCCTGGAGTCTGGTCACAGACACAGTGAGGACCAGCTTCTGAAACTGTCAGGTGCTATTCAGTGTCAAGGGGGTTCTGAGTGGTTGAACACCTACTAGGTGCTAACTCTTTGGGTGGGCTTCTTTTCTCCAATCCCCTGTGAAGCAGACATTGTTCTCTGTTTTATTAATGGGGAAACCGCAGCTCTGTCAAGTGATGCGGCAGAGTCATTGGTGGGGCTGGGATTCCAGCCTTGGGACCTTTTCTAGAGGGGCCGACTACCCCACCCCCCACCCCCCCGCCACCATACACACACTCATACACTCACACAGAATCACACCATGTACACACACTGGCATACACACACACACACACACACACACACACACCAGGTCCCGTCCAGAACCCCAGAGCCCCCCTCATCTCGTTCCCAGGTTAGAACGAGGGAAATGGTACTAACTCCTCATGGCTCACCCTCGATGGGAAGAAAGCAGAGTTCCGTCTCTATATTCTTTAAAAAAAATTTTTTTTAAATGTTTATTTATTTTTTGAGAGAGAGAGAAACAGAGTGTGAGCCAAGGAGGGGCAAAAGGAGAGGGAGACACAGAACCTGAAGCAGGCTCCAGAATCCGAGCTGTCAGCACAGAGTCCGACGCGGGGCTCGAACCCACCAAGCATGAGATCATGACCTGAACCAAAGTCAGACGCTTAGGTGACTAAGCCATCCAGGCGCCCCACCACCTCTATATTCCTAAATTTCTTTCCCTTGAATATGCTTTGTATCAAGGGCTTGTCTTCTTGGTTCCTAGGAGAACACTGTGCTTTTCCTTAAATGAAGGTTCAGTTATGGTTGTTTTTTTTTTTTTTTCTGTTATTACAAAAGCAGTTTGTACAAAAGCAATTGCAGAAAACACAGAGAAGCCAAAGGAACAGAAACTCCCTCGTGCCCACCTCCAGGGATGACGCGGGGATGGGCCGGGATCCTTTCTCAGCACACCTTTTTCCCACCACAGAACCCTGCAGTCCCCTGTTGTGTCTGGGCCAGTTCTGAGAGACAGAACTCTTAGTCTGGGGGTCAGAAGTGGGGTCTTTGTCCTGCCCTGTGCCACTGGGTCCTGTGCTTCCTCAGGCAGGGCCTTCTCATCTCGGGGTGGGCATTGGGATGATCTCGAAGGGCCCTAGCACTCAAAGAGTCTGGGCCTGCTGGGACGAGTTCAAAGCCCAGGGCGGACTCAAGGGCATCTGTCACGCAAGACAGATGAATCTGGGGCTGGGCCAGTGAGAGGGGGGGCTGTCAGGAGCTCCCGGCAACCAAGGGGGGGCTCCCGTAATAATCTGGAGACCAGCGCAGTCAGGAGTGGGGAAACTTCCTCCCAGCTCCAGCACTGAGCAGATATGCAGCCTTCCCAAGGGCAGACAGCCAGGAGGCTAGAAGGGCCCCGACCGGGCCAGCCTCCCAGGTACTTAACAGTGCGGTGACACAGGGCCCCGTGCTTGGCTCACTGCCGTGCTGTTGCCATCTTCCAATTCTTCATAATTGTTTTAAAGGGGCTTTATTTTGCACTGGGCTCTGCAAATGACGTGGCCGGCACTGCTCCAAGGAATAAGACCCACTGTTGACCCGGAGCTCAGGTCAGGATCTCACGGTTCGCGAGTTCGAGCCCCGCGTCGGGCTCTGTGCTGACGGCTCAGACCCTGGAGCCTGCTTCGGATTCTGTGTCTCCCTCTCTCTTGCCCCTTCCCCGCGTGCTCTCTGTCTCTCAAAAATAAATACACATTTAAAACAATGTTCACAAGATGCCTTCGTATGGGGAGCCAGCTCGAGGCCCCTGCCCTTCCTGCCTGGCCAGCCAGGGACGGTCCCAGGAGCTGCGCAGCCCCGCCCTGCCCCAGCCTCCAACCCCGCCCTGGTGGGAGCCCAGCGGTGCCCGGGTGGGTGACCTGTCAGTTTCCGTTCTCGCTGCCTTCTGATCCGCCGACGGCTGCTCGGCCACCTCTCGTGCCCAGGTGTGCGATCTGCTCCCCCGCTTGGGCGCCGAGCCGTGGGGCCGGCAAGTGTCACTCTCCATTTCTCCCCACGGTGCTGAGCTCCCCCACACATTCTGGGCTGCAGCTGTGGCTCCGGGCCCACGGTGTCATCACCACTAAGACGACAGCCCAGGCGGGAGGACCTGATGCCAGGGGTGAGCACAGGCAGCAGGAAATGGAGCGGACAGACCAGCCCTCAGAGCGTCACAGACGCTCGGGCCGACCGGCTCGGCATCTGAGTCCCAGCTCCTGCATCTGTCAGATGCGGTAAGGAAAGCAGAAGTCAGGGCCTGGTATACACAGAGCCGGGGGAGCGAGTCCCAGGTCCAGCACTTAGCAGCCATATCACCTTGGACAGGTCACAAAACTGACTTTCAGTGTCTTCCTCTATAAAAAGACAGCAAGGGCAGAGACGTCTCTGTTGAGCACTCAGCCGTGACCGGGCGCGCCTGGGTGGCTCAGTCGGTGAAGGTTCGGCTCAGGTCATGATCTCATGGTTCGTGAGTTCGAGCCCTGCACCCGGCTCTCTACGGTCAGCCCAGAGCCCGCTTCAGATCCTCTGTCTCCTTCTCTCTCTGTTCCTACCCAGGCCCTCAAAAAAAAAAAAAAAAATTAAAAAAAACAAAAAGAACACAGACCTGGCAGGCTGACTTAAATTCAAATCCCAACGCCAACACTTACTGTGTAGTGTTATGAGACAGTACGTAAGTCACTCCACCTCTTTGAGCCTTGGTTGCCTCCCCTGCCAAAAAAAAAAAACTTCCTGTGGCATCCTCCGAGGGTCCTGGGATGACAGAGCCTTTTCTCTGCTGCTTCGTAAGTGCTCGGTAAGCCATCATGACAAGCATGGCCTCTCAGGGTCACTGTGAGGACCAGATGGGATTGCTGGCATGTCACGAGAGCTGGCGCCTGGTTGGAAGTGTCTATATCAGGCCAAGTACAAGGCCATCCTCCCCAAGCCAAGCTGCAAAGGACATAGCGGTTTTCCCATGCAGAGGCTGAAGATCTAGGAATTTGCAGCTAGGGCTTGGGAGAGCGGACCATGAGGCAGGTGACTGAGGGGCAGGGGCTAAGCCAGCAGGGGCTTCCCTGGTGCAGACGGCCTTTGACAGGTGTGTGGGGACAGCCTCATTCAAAGGTGAGTGGCCGTGGGGTGGCAGAGACAAAACTAAGCCCACCTCAGTCCCGGCCGCCTCCCTCGCCTCTCAACTACCCCTCCTAGGGAGCTCTGGGGTCAAGCCTCCTTCCCCCAGCCCCCAGCAGACCTCACTCTATAAACCCTAAAGCTGGACTTCCCAAACTGTATCGTGCACGCAAATCCCCGAGGAGCGTGATTCTGATTCAAGAGCTGGGTGGGGCCTGAGAGCGTGTGTTTGTTATTGGCTCCCAGGGGTGCCGACGCTGCTGGTTGGGGACCAGACTTGAGAAGCCAGGACCCAAGACATTATATAAACACAGGTCATGAAAATCAATAATGATTTGAGGTATTGAGGGGCGCCTGGGTGGCTCAGTCGGTCAAGCGTCCGACTCTTGGTTGTGCCTCAGTTCACAGGTCTCATAGCTCATGGGTTCGAGCCCCGGACCAGGCTCTGCAGAGCCTGCGTGGGATTCTCCATCTCTCTCTCTTTGTCCCTCCCCTGCTCACGCTCCCTCTTAAAAATAGATAAGTAAAACATTAAAAAAATAACTTGGGGTGCTGACTTATTAGCTGGTCTGACTTCAGTAGACGACAAGGGCCTGTATGGGAGAAACTTCTCCCCAGAGGTCATAGGGAACACCGATTCAAGGTCAAAGGTCCTAGGATCTGATTTTAGTGGCTAAGAGCAGGATGATGGGGCGGGGGCACCTTTCGGCTTGAGTGACACGGACAGTGGTTTCCAGACTCTGGGCCACACGCCAGCTGCATCGGAACTAGTAGAGACCGATTCTAAAACATGTAGATTCTGAGTCACAAAAGGACACTGATTGATTCCACTTGTATGCAGAATCTAAAGAGGTCAAGTTCATAGAACCAGGAGGTAGAGTGGAGGTTGCCAGGAACGGGGGCCAGGGGAAGGGCGCTGTTTAATGGATGTAGGGCTTCAGATTTGCAAGATGGAAAGAGTTCTGGATGTCTGCTTCACGACAAGGTGAATTTACTTAACGCTATGTTACTATACGCTTAGAAATGGTTAAGATTTTTATGTGTTTTTTTTTTTTTTTTACTACAATAAAAAAAAAAAAAATAGAGATTCTGGCCCTGACCCCTAAGACCCTGTTTAGGTGTATCTGGGAGGAGAGGTTAGGAATTTATTTTTTTCAATCTCCCTACAAGGATCCATTGCACAGCCAGGCTTGGGGAAACCCGGGTTTGGGGGGAGGTGGTACCCTGAACATCTCCAATCTGCACATCTCCCCACCTGCCCCGGTCTCACGCTCCCTCTCCCTGCCTCCTGCCGCAGCCAACCTGCCCCGGTGACCTTTCTGAATCACAAATCCGATCCCTGCACACACCTCGGTGAAAAGTGTTGCCTGGCTTCCCGTTGTCCTTGGTACAAAACAGAAAAAGCACAGCCTTCTCAGCAGAGTTAGGCGTGTTCGCAGAGCATTCCATCAGAGCGAGGGCAGAGGTCTGTGCAAGGGCCCGGGAGCATCAGGAGGCAGAGATTAATTCTGTCTCCGGGAGGCGCGGCAGGAAAGCTTCTCAGAGGAGGCAGTAAGTTGGGCCTTGGAGGATGAGCTGGTGTATGTCACGGGCAGGGGTAAAGGAAAGGCGGGTGCTCAGGAGGAGGAGGCAGGCCAGGGACAAGTAGGCGGAGGCAAGGAGGGTGTTGGCCCCGAGGGGAGGGCAGAGTTGGGAGAACACAACTAGCAGCCAGAGGTGTTAGCAGGAGACGGTAAACCCCCATTCCACTGGGGTACCAGCAGGGGGGTGGAGGCGAGGACCTCCAGGGCTGGCTCCACCCTGGCTTTCTGGAGCCATCCGGTCCACAGTGTGACCATCCAGGCTTTGGCTCAGGTTACCAGCTTCAGGCCCAGCGAGCTGGCCCATGGTGGGGGCTTGGACAAGGTGGTCTGGCTGGGAGGGGTTCCCTTTGCTTGGAACCCCTGTGGCCTCCCCGACTATCCGTTCCCCCCCCCCCCTCCCCAGCTCTCAGCCCACTCCCCAAGGGCATGCTACCTCAGACCCTGCTCCTTTCCTTTGGCCTGTGTGTGTTCGTGTCTGTGTGTCCTTGTGAGTCTCTTCCAGGTGGTGGGGCCATGCAGTCCCCGTCTTTGCCTCGTGTTTGTGAGGAAGTTTCTTAAACGCTGGATGGACGTGCCACAGCAGGTGTGGGTTTATGAGTGTGGCCGCTTCGGATTCTAGCGAAGCCCTGGGACCTTCTTGGGATGTAAGAAGGGATTCTGGGGTGGCATCGAGAGGGACCCAGCACAAGGGAGCTGGGAGAGCTTCAGATGCCCTGGATACCCACACAGCTGGCAGGCGACCACGGCATCTGCCTGGCCCAATCCCCCGCCAGGTGCTCCAGATTAACCCCCAACGCCACCCAAGAGGACTCAGGATTTGGGAGTGGCGAATACCCAACATGCATTTCAAAAAGGGCCCCTTTTGCACCCCCATTCTCCTCTGGGGAAGTCTCTTTCCTCTGCCTCCCACCACACACACACACACACACACACACACAGTTCCTGGCCTGGCACAGAAGCAAGGTGTGTCACCACCCGGGCCACGGGGGTCTGAGTAGATGAGCCTTGCTTCCTGGGGCCAGCATCGAGTGGCCGGAGCTGGAGGGACATCACAGCCGCCTCAGGGCTCACGCAAGCCTTCTACCTTTTGGGAAGGAGATGGGAACAGAGATATGCCTGCAAGCGCTGGAAAAGAAATCACTCTTGGCAGCAAGGTTAATTGGCTGCAGTCGTAAGCTAGTTCCCAGGACAGGTATGTTAATAGCACTAAGACATCTGAAAACGCCCAGAGCCACACAGAGGAATTAATAGGGCCGGGGTGTCCAAGGTCACATTGAACAGCACCCAGGAGGGGGAAGGATCACTGGAGCAGGAGTCTGAGCCCCTCGCCCCTCACCCTGGCTCAGCCACCAGCTCGCTGCACCCTATGAGCAAGGTCCAGCCTCTCTGGACCTCGAAAAACATTTGTGTGCAAGGCGGGGTTACCTGGTCACCCGACTGGAGCGTCACTGTGGTCCCGTGTGGTGGTGTTATCATCGTCTCCATTTGTGGATGAGGGAACTGGGGTTCCCGGAGGGGAGGTGGCTTTTGCCACCGCTGGCAATAATGGGTGGATACTGAACCCCAACTGTAAGCTGACGACCATACTTAAGGGGTTGGACTAGAAGCCCTGAAGTGTCCTCTGCCCGGGGTAGACATTTTCTTTCGTGTCCACTAGGAGGCGCCCCAGACTGTTTCTCCTTGGCACCAGCAGCTAGATCCTAGGCAGGCGGTGTGGTCTCCCCTGGTGGTTTCTAAGCCAGGTGGAGCTGGAGGCCAGCTCCTGGGGCAAGGTCCGAAGGCGCACCAGTCCTCCTTCCCCCCTCTAGCCCACCCCCATGGAGGAAGGAGCTTCTGATCTTCCAAGGGCGAGGGAGGGAAGAGAGGGGTCTCAAACCCATAGGGAGGCGAGGGCCCGTTGATCCCTTGGGAGCCCCATTTGCCGTATTGGAATCAGAGGCTCAGAGAGCATTAGTAACTTGCCAGAGGTCACACAGCCAGGTCTGTCCGATTCTAAATGCTGGATCCCCATCCCGGTTCAGGTGAGGCTCAGGTCAGGGACTGGACTCAGCCTGCCATGTGGCCCATAGCAAGCAGGAAGGTCCCGGTCAGACGGGCCTGTGAGCCTCATTGGTGACAAAGAGGCTGAGTCACCCACAGAGTGTCCCCCCCCCCTCCGGTCACCCAAGTGTTAAGGGCTCAGTCTTAGAGGTCAGGGCTGGGCATGGGAGCTTGTGAAAGGGCAGGGGGAAGTGGTCCGCCGGCAGCCGAGGTCTATCCTTGGCATTGGCGTCGCTGTCTTTATCTGAAAGTGGGTGTGTGGGTCGGCGGTGTGTTGGGGGAGGGCGGGACAGAGGGGGTCGCCCTGACTCAGAATTCAGATTTGTCAGTATGTTGGAGGAATGGGATGGCCTTTAAGGATGCGGGTGGGAAGCCTGTGATCTGGGGAGGGGATGAGCAGTGACTTGGACAGGCTGAGGGATCCAGCGCGAGTTGGTGTGGAGTTGACTAGGAGGTGCGGTGGCATCCGGGAGGGGCTGGGCTGGCTGAGCGGAGGTGACAGTGACGTTGAGCGTGGGGCTGCAGGGCTTGGCTTCCTGGAGGGTGGATGCTTTTTCTCCACCGGCCCTGGTGGGTGGCCTGGACCTGCCAGGGAAGCAGGAGTGAACCCGAGTGTCCTTGGAGAGCACCCCTTGCCTCCCCCCTGAGTTACAGCCAGCCCTGCCCTCTTCCCCAGGCAGGCCCTTCCCGGCTAGGACCCTCCCGGAGCCGGACGGAGAGAGTCTCTCGACCTCCTCCCCAACACAGAGACATCTAACCCCACCCACGTTACTCCGGTCAGCATGCAGTGTCGGAGGCGGGGTCAGGCCCAGGACAGGGCTCCAGCTCGGGAGTCAGATGTGGGCACACCTAGGCTCCAGGTACACAGTGAGGAGATTGCTCTGGGTGTGGGTGCTCTATCTCCCCAGGCGACAGATGAATGAAGGGACATCAGGGCAGGGAGGCTGTCCTGGAAAAATCCCAGCTCTTCCCCAGGCAGGTCACAGAACCTGCTCTCCCAGCCTGGGGCCCTTCCCTCCCTCCCAGCAACGTGTCCAGGGGCACCTGACTTGAACAGGCTATAAATAGAGGGATGACGGAAGGCTCCAGAAGCCCAAGGGAGGGTTGGAGAAAGGGATTCTGATTCTCCTGAGAAGGGCCCGGTGAGGCTGCCCTGATAAGGCAACATTTCCGTGGTGAGTCTTGGGGGCTGAGCCGGAGTCCCCTGGCAGAGAAGGTCCAGAAGGGGGCATTCAGGCTGAGGGCACAATCTGGTGAAGCGAGAAATGGAGCAGGCAGGTAGCTCGGAGTGGTTGGACAAAGGCTGCATGGGCCTGTGGCAGGTAAGGAAACCCAATGGCCAAGGGCCTTGAATGCAGGAACAAAAGCTTTGTTCTCGGGATTTGGGTCTTGCTCTCAGGGCAGTTCCAGTTTTGTGATGGACAGTTAAGAGTCGCAGTAACAAGTCAAGGGCAGTCCCAGGCTACCTGAGACATAGTGACAGAAAGTACATGGCCATTCTTCCCCAGTGGGCTGTACCCTTTTTGCCTCTTCTTCCTTTCTGCTGGCTGGAATATGTTATGCGATTGCTGGAGCTGGAGCAGCCATATCGGATCATAAGGTAGATGCCACATGTTAAGGATGACCGGGCAACGATAAATGGTCTGGGTTCTGATATTTGCGGAGCCACCGCATCAGTCTTGGGCTAGATTCTGCCAAACTTGTTCACTTGGAAGAAAAATTAACTTCTATATTGTTTGGCGCACTATTTCCTTGGGTTTTTCTACCACCTTCAACAGAATAGAATCCTCAACAACACTCAGGTCCATACATGAAATTAAAGGAGGAAAACCCCGGGGGGGGGGGGGCGCAGAATTTACACCTCTTAAGCAATAACAACAGGCCTGCTACAGTTCCATTGCAGCTATCTTCCTTTGTTCTCTGGACCCTTTCCAGAGTGTTCCTTCCCTGTTTTGATGGGATATTTAGAAATGTGCTCTTTAAAAGAAAGGAAAGGAAACGAAACGAAACGAAACGAAACGAAACGAAACGAAACAAAGGGAAAAGAAAGAAAGAAAGGAAGAAAGAAAGAAAGAAAGAAAGAAAGAAAGAAAGAAGGAAGGAAGGAATATGCTGTTGTCTGCATGTCATGTGCAACATGGTGTGAGAGTTTGGTTTCCTATTCCAGCCAACCCCCGCCCTTCCAAACATGCCTGGTTTTCTGGATGCCTTGACTCAAGGCCCCCATCTCCTGGCCTGAGACCCCTGTGCTCACAGAAGCTCCAGAGATTGGAGCCACTCGCTGTTTGAGGAGTAAACAGCGTACACGAGAGAAACTTCAGTCACCCCCCCTTGGCATTCCCGGCTGGGTCCTTTCCCAGTTACACAAGGTTGTATGGTCTTATCTCTGCCACGGTGACGTTAAGCATCACGCTACTAATAAAAAGTGTCCATTTAACAAAGACCCCATAGTGTTCGCTTCTGTCACAGGGACTGGACGAATGCCCCCCTCTCCTCCTTGGCTGAGATGGAAACAGAGGAGAGTACAGCCCGTGGCTAAGGATTTAATGGAGCCCTTTACGGGAACAACCTTCTCCTGGCGTAACAGAGGGAGCCGTCCTTAAAGGCCTGGGCACCGCTCTGCACGGTCATGCCACTTACTGGATCCAGGGCGGGAGCGGTGTCGAGAAAGGGAGGCAGCTGGGAAAACATTTCCCTCCTCCTCACGGGGCTCAGCCCAGGCCATTCTGTCTCTGTTTGTTTGCCTTCGGTGGAGGCTTCTGGGGCTTCCAGAGCTAGCCGGCCAGGCCGCTCCTGCAGAGGGAGGGCTGGGGGCGGGCCGGCAGGGGTGACTGACTGCCGGGATTGCCCTGGGCTGCCTGCAGAGGCCAAGCCCACCCCTCCTCCCCCTTCTCCTGGATGCTGGGCAGAGGCCTTCCTGGCGGTGGGGGACAAGGGTTCCCGGCAGCGGGGTAGATGGGAGATGGGGCGGGGGGGTCTGCACCAGGCCCGGCAGAAGGAGGCGGGAGGCTGGGGTTCAGAGGGCCGTGGTGTGAATGAATGACTGGAGCCAGCCCGCCTGGGTTCCCCTGAGAACTTAACCTCTCTGAGCCTCAGTTTCCTCATCTGGACAAGGAAACCCACACCAGTCTCCTCTTAGGACTGCCCTAAGGGTGAAATGACTAAACGTGTCAAGTTTCAGGATGGGCGCCTGGTGCATAGAAGGGCCTGGAAGAATATCGGCTGCTAGTCATATTAGATTATTACTTGGGGGGAGGTATTACAAGAGAGAAGGCCAAAGTCAACGAGCCCCATCAGTGAGGGGAACTTGCAGTGAAGGACCGAACCTCGGAGGTGCCCCCCCGAAGCGCCTTCCCACGCTGTAAGGCTGGCCAGGGACTCCAGCCCGTGCGGGGCGAAGAGGGCGCGTCAGGAGAGACAGAGCAGTGTAGTAGTTTCTAGCACTGGGGCCAGCCTGCCCGGATCTGAATCCAAGTTCTGTCTTTCTGGAACATTCCTTAGCCCCTCTGTACTCTGGTTTCCTCACTGGCGATGATGAAAGGGCCTCATCGGTGAGGTCATGAGGGCTGGCGAGGTGAGGCCTGATGACAGCCTGGCACTGATGGCCTGGGGACAGCAGATCAGTGCAGCCGTGGGTAGGGGGCGGGGTGGGGGGAGCTGTCTCAGGCCACCCCCAACTGGTGCCCCCTGAGGGGTTGTGTCTGTGAGGTCCAGCATGGCCAAGAAGTGGTGTGTGTGTGTGTGTGTGTGTGTGTGTGTGTGTGAGAGAGAGAGAGAGAGAGAGAGAGAATGGGAGGGAATTGTACCTGAGGAAGCTGTCCAAGCAGAGGGGCCACACCTGAGTGGCTGCTACTGGGCTGGAGGCCACGAGGGACACGGGGCTGGGACACACTCCCATCCCTCCATCCTGTCTCCACTCCTAAGAGACCTGCATTTACCGTCCCATTCTGCAGATGAGAAACTGACGCCCAGAGACCCAGAAGTGATGGTATCTATCCGAGGCTTGACTGACCCTGACCCCATCCCTGACCGGGACTGCCTGGCCTCCCGGCTCTGGGGTGAAGCCCCTGTCAGCCATCTCCAGGCTACGGAGTGGGCCAGGCACACTTTCCCCCACCTGTCACCCCCTCTGGGTCCCATCTTCGGCCCAGCTCAGTTTCTCTTCCCACCTGCTGGTTCCCCCTTTGTCTATTTACCCCCAAAGAGCAGCGACCTGTAGGTCACACCCGCACGACTTCAAAGACTCAGGGAAGCCACGAGCAAGCCCTCCTCTTCTAGAATCCGTCCTGAAGCCTGGACGCGGCATGTCTGCGGCAGACACACTCTAGTCCTAGAGAACAAGGAGAGACCTGCAATAGAGCCAGCCAGGAGGGCCTCCTGGAGGGAGTGGGCCTTGAGATGAACTTGGAAGAGGCGGGGGCCCCTCCGCCAGCACAACGCACGGAAGGGCGAAGCTGCGGAGGGCTCTGGGGCCTGCAGGCCGGGGTTCGAATCCCAGCCTTAGAGTCAACCAGCTGGGCGACCTAGGGCCTGTTAACTAACTTCTCTCGGCCTCTGTGTCCTCCTCTGAGCAGAGGCGTCAGGCGTCGTCGGTGGAGGAGGAAGAGTGTGGGCCCAGAGGCACGGGTGGCTGTTAAACGTGTCAGGCAACTTCCGCGGGCACTTGGTTGACGCCGTGTGCTTTACTCGTGTCATGTCACCTCCATTCCCTGACAGATCCGGGAGATTCGGCAGAGCCCAGGACTGTCCCCATCTTCCAAGCAAGGAAACAACACCCAGAGAGGTTCGCCGACTCGCCCGGGGTTGACAGGTAGTGAGTAGAGTGGCATCTGAGAACGCAGGGCTGTCTGACTTCAGAGCCTGCGCCCCTGACGTTCTGGCCACTCACTCTGACCCTCCCTCCCAGGCTTCCCCGTCACTGAAAAGGGCAGGGGGGTGGGCAGGTGGCATTCTTCCCCATCATGCCTTGCGGCCCCAAATGGCAAATGCAAAAGAGAGGGTCCCCACAGGAGTCTAGCGTCCACGCTCGCCCTCTCAGAGATGGCCTTGACCCTGCCGCCCGGGGGCGGTAAGGATCAGGTGCTGGGGCAGACGCCCTGGCCTGGGGCTCATTTTCCTGCCTCTGCTGAGGGTGGGGCGGTTTGTGGGGGAAGGAGCTGGGTCCCCAGTGCCCAGGCTCTGCTGACTAAATTTAGGCGCTGGGACATAGAAGGAACAAAGGTAATTAAGGGGTGTTGTGTCACTTTCCAGCTGCTTCTCACGTCCCCTGAGCAGTCACCCGCCACTCGGGAAGGAGGGAGGAAGCGTGGTTGACACAGAGGGGAGGGGAGGGGAGGAGTAGATGGACAATCAGGGAGGAGGGGGAGCCCACAGCCTCACCCCAGGCTCGAGAGCTGAAGGCTCCAGCTGAAGGCTCGAGAGCCCCGTGTCTGCCTGAGCCTGAATACTGTCCTTATTGTCCTGGGACCCTGCGGGTGAGGGGCACAGGGAGGTGATTTTCAGCCAAACGTCCCAAGGGCTTGCTCCAGTGAACATCACCCGTAGGTGGAAAGTCCTGTCCTGAAAGTAGTGACCCCTTGTCCCTGAAGGTGCTCTTTGCAGGAGGAAGTTCACCATTTGTGCACAGGACGCGACCGGTTTTACGCGTATATTCTCAGCAGGTTCTTCCAAGAACTCTCTAAGGGAGGCATGATCATTCCCATTTTAATTTTTTTTAGTGTTTTTATTTATTTTTGAGACAGAGAGAGAGACAGAGCATGAGCAGGGGAGGGGCAGAGCGAGAGGGAGACACAGAATCCGAAGCAGGCTCCAGGCTCCGAGCTGTCCACGTAGAGCCGGACGCGGGGCTCGAATTCGCGAACTGCGAGATCGAGACCTGAGCCGAAGTCGGACGCTCAGCCGACTGAGCCACCCGGATGCCCCTCATTCCCATTTTACAGGGGAGGAAACTGGGAAGCTGGCAGCTCGGGTTTGCCCAGCTGAGGCCTGGGAGGGTCTGGGTGCCAAGCAGGCAGCCTGGCTCCCAAGCCCACCTTGTTATGTGGCCAGTTACCACTCTGCGGCCAGAGAACGATAACCCAGAAGGCTCTGCAAAAGGGGTGAAAAGAGGAGGCGTTCTAGGTGACAGGAGCCACCTCTGCAGAGACCGGAAGTGTTAATCTGCGCACCCCAAAATGCACAGGCGAGCCTTCCGCCGTTGGGATCGGGTTGTAAGGATTGTTGCCATATCCCCTGTAAGTATCAAAGCCAGACCTGAATCACCCATTTGCAAGTATCAAAGCCAGACCTGAATCACCCAATTAAAAAGTGGGCAAGGATGTGAATAAGCATTTCCCCCAAAGAAGATATGCAAACGGCCAAGAAGCACAAGAAAGATGCTAGACATCATTAGTCATCAGGGAAATGCAAATCCCAGCCACCGTGAGATACCTCTTCACACCCACTAGGATGGTTATAATCAAAGGGACAGACAATAACAAGTGCTGACAAGGATGTGAAGAAACCAGAACCCTCGTGCATTGCCGGTGGGAATGCAAAACGGCGCAGCCGCTTTGGAAAACACCTTGACAGTTCCTAGAAAAGTGAAACACATAGTGACCACGTGGCCCGGCGACTCCACCCCTGGGTATGTGACCAGGAGAACTGAAAACATGTGTCCACAAAAACAAGTATAAGGGGTGGGGGGGCGCCTGGGTGGCTCAGTCGGTGGAGCGTCCAGCTTGAGCTCAGGTCATGGTCTCTCGGTTGGCGGGTGTGAGCCCCGTGTCCGGTGGACAGCTCAGAGCCTGGAGCCTGCTTCGGATTCTGCGTCTCCCGCTCTCTCTGTCCCTCCCCCGCTCGTGCTCTGTCGCTCTCTCTCAAAAATAAATAAGCATTAAAATTTTTTTTTAAATCATACACAAATGTTCCTAGCAGCACTCTTCCTAAGAGCCTTTTGTGCAAACAACCTAAACACCCATTGGCTGGTCTATCCATATGATGGAATATTACTCAGCTTTATTAAAGGATGAAATTCTGACACCTGCTACAACATGGATGAAACGTGAAGACGTCATGCTTAGTGAATCATGTGGCCAGACGCTAAAGGCCACATATTCATTTATATGAAGTATCCAGAATAGGCAAATTTATAGAAGCAGAAAGTAGACTAGTGATTTCCAGGGGCTCGGGAGAGGGGACGGTGGGAAGTGACAGCTAATGGGTGCGGGGTTTCATGGAGAGGGGGTGATGGGGATGTTCTGGAATTAGGTGGTCGTAGCGGATGTATAACTTTATAAATACACTGAAACCTGCTGAATTGTTCATTTTAAAAGGGGTGGGCTTGGGGCACCTGGGTGGCTCAGTCGGTTAAGCGGCCGACTTCGGCTCAGGTCATGATCTCGTGGTCCGTGAGTTCGAGCCCCGCGTCGGGCTCTGTGCTGATAGCTCGGAGCCTGGAGCCTGTTTCAGATACTGTGTTTCCCTCTCTCTGACCCTCCCCCGTTCATGCTCGGTCTCTCTCTGTCTCAAAAATAAATAAACGTTAAAAAAAAAATTTTAAAGGGGTGGGCTTTATGGTATATGAATTATATATCAATAAAGCTATTACTTAAAAAAAACAGATCTGCCTCTAATATTTGCAAGAGCACAAAAGGAGACCCACAGACCATATGCCTAAATGTTTAAAAATCAAGCAAACAAGCTGCGGAATAAAATATGTTCCCTTCTCTTACCTTGATAAATATACCTCCATAGTGGCAAAATTGAAAAGTAGGTATAAAGCTATGGTTTTTATATGCTCGAAAGCTGGTATGTTTGGGTGTTCTGTTGAGGGACCGGCTGTGTTTGGACAAGTAGTAAAATAAAGATATACATAATTCATAAATTATTATAGTTTTCTTCCACAAAAATGTTCATGCCTCCGTTTCACCAAAATTACTAACTGGTGTTTTGGTAACAGGCATAATCATAAAAGACTAAAGAAGTAAAATATCAGGGCGGCTGGGTGGTTCAGTAGGTTAAGTGTCCAACGCTTGATTTCAGCTCCACATCGTGAGCTCAAGGTTTGTGTTGACGAGTGGAGCCTGCTTGGGATTTTCTCTCTCTTTCTCTGTCCCTCCCCGGCTCGTGTGCTCGCTGTCTCTCAGAATAAATAAGTAAACATTAAAAAAAAGAAACGAAATATCATTTTCATCAAAAAGATAAATTACCGTAAATGTAAAATGTTTCAAATATTTTTCAAGGAGATATTTTTCTAAAACAGTCAAAATTATTGATTAAAATCAAGAGACAAAATACAGTTATAATCAGTGACATTTCAAATCAAGTCTGGATTTTTTTTTCTTTCGGAAATTTTAATCAAATGTTATTAAATATTTCGAAAATATTTTTCAAAAATAGCATTATTAGGAATTCTAGTCTTCAAAACCCACCTAGTTGGTAATGGGAAGGATCTCAGCATCCCACTCCCTGCACGTTATATCTAAATTTATATACACAAATCTAAAAGTAATATGAATTGTTTAAACATTGCAAGATAAACACTTCTCAGCCACCAGGGAATCACTGTGGGCATTGCATGAATTTCTAAGAGTTGCTGGAACCCAAAGTTAGTACCTGAAGGCAAAAAACGGACCCTTACCTGCCCCGTAGTCTGAGGACAGGACTGGGGGGAAAGGGCAGACCTCTCTTGGTCGCCCAGCCTTGGGGGGGGGGGGGCGGCTAATTCTCACAAACTTCCCTGCAGATGGCAGCCATTTTGCATAGCCCCCCTTTTTTTTTAATACATTTTCAAATGTTATCTATCTATCTATTTATTTATTTATTTATGTTTATTTATTTAATTTTGAGACAGAAAAAACCCCAAGCAGGCTCCACACTGTAAGCACAGAGCCCGACATGGGGCTTGAACCCACAAACCAGGAGATCATGACCGGAGGCTTAACTGACTGCACCGCCTGGGTGCCCCTTTGCACAGCCTCTTAAGCTGTGGCCTCAGGGACTCAGAACACTGCACCCGGGAGAGACCCTTGCTCCAAATGCGAATCCAATGCCTGTCCTCTTCTGGAGTGAGCCATGGGATCTGTGTGGCCGTGGCCCAGCCCTCCACAACCCCCACCCCTCCAGGAGGCTCTTCAAGCCCCAGGGACCCGCCCTCGCTCCCCTCCCAGCCTCCCCTCTCTTCCTCCCCCCCTCCTGTTCAGCTCTGCTGAACCCTCTCCCTGCCAAATGCCAAACCTTCGCCCTTGAGGGGTTCACTCCTTAGAACACTCTTCCCCTTTCTCCTGCTTTGGCTCTCACCTTTCCCTGGCCTTCTTCCTCTGGGGTCGGTGCCCTTCGGTTCACTCTCTCACCTCTCTGGGCTCACCTAGAATCTAAGCAGGCACCTGCCGCCTCTCTCCAGCTCCGTCCCCCTTCCAGAATAGGCTGCCGGAGCAAGGGGATGCCACCATGTAAGGGGTCAGGAGAGGGGGCTTGGCCCGGCTTCCTCTGCTGCCTTTTTCCTCGAGGAACAAGTGGAGTCCTCCCAGAAGAGTCTGAGGAACAGTTGGGGCCAGGGGTTGGCACCTCATGGTCCCCCCACGACCTGGATTGCCAAGACCTCAGGCCCCGGGGACAGACTCCTTGTTACCCTCTAAGTTCCAGCCCTCAGCTCCCCAAGCTCAGCAGAGTTGCACATGACAGCTGAGATTCAGGGAGCCCCGGGGCCACCCCATCCAGCAAGGCCACTCTCCCTCCCTCTTCCATTCTTTGGCCGAAAGACAAAATGATCAAGCTGGTTCTCTTGACCTGAGGGTGTGCAGTGGGGAGAACAGAAATTGTGTCCTGGGGCCCACATACCTGGCTCCAACTCTAGCCTCATGGCCCACCAGCTGCGTGACCCCTTCTGAGCGTCAGTTTTCCTCATCTGTAAAATGGGTGCCGCTCAGCTTCCACTTCTAGTGTTGCCATGGGGGTTAAATGAGATGATGCGTCATATAGAGGGTGTAGGACGTCCTCGATACATGGGGTGATAATACTAACAATAATACGAAGATAGTATTATTGCTATTGACTTATATATCCTTGATCCTTACTATTCAGTCAGCCAGTGGGTCACCAGATACGTAATCGTGTCACTGAGCAAGGTCCTCAATAACCTAAAGTGGCCTACAGTAATGGAGACATCCACAGACAGATACTAATCTGCATCTGGGAGGAATGCCTTTGGTCACAAGTCAAAGCAGACCTAACAACGGTGACTTAAACACTTTCGGGCTTCCTCTTCCCACATAACAAGGAATCTACATGTAAACTGCCTCGGCTGCTTTGCTGGCCTCATGATTTCTTCCACCGTCCTTAGATGTTGGCTTTCAACCTGACGGTACCACAACGGCTGCCACACCTCCAGGCATCACGTCTAGGTTCCTGGCAAGAACAAAAAAGGAAGCTGGAGTCAAAAGGAACACTACCAGCCCGGTGTGCTCCGTATTTGAAAAAATCAAAAACTCTCCTGAAACCCCACACGGTCAACCTCTATTTATGCCTCATCGGTCAGCATTAGACTCAGGGGAAGCTGGGAAATTGGGAAGCATGGTCAGCCAGGACTAGCCCTGATCCATCCATGGGAATGGGGGTCAAGGCAACCCCAAAGGTGGAGTGTGGTTAGCAAAGGGGGTGTGGGCAGTCAGCAGTGTTTGCTGCAATCACACGATGGAGGGGCTTGGGGTTCATTCTCTCTCATTTGTGTATGAGGGCATATTGTGTATCTTGTGTTGTATACCAGGTTTAGACAGGGGAATTGACTCGTCCAAGATCATACAGCAAAAAGGGGGAGGACTGGAACCCAGGCCTCCTGAGGCCACAGATGGAACTTTTTCCACTGCCTCTGCAACATGATATGATTTTTTTAATGTTTATTTTTGAGAGAGAGAGAGAGAGCACATGAACAGGGGAGGTACAGAGAGAGAGAGAGAGAGAGGGAGACACAGAATCCGAAGCAGGCTCCAGGCTCTGAGCTGTCAGCACAGAGCCTGACACGGGGCTCAAACTCACCAGACCACAAGATCATGACCTGAGCCGAAGTCAGAGGCTTAACTGACTGAGCCACCCAGGTGCCCCAACATGGTATGACTTCTTGATTGACTCAGGAGGTGGGGACTCCCCAGGCTCGGGCATCCAGAATTCTTCAGGAGGAAGGGAGACATTGGCCATAGTGGGAGGTGAAGGAGGCCTTCCCTACTGTCACTAACTCCCAGGAGCAGAGCTGACTCTCCTTGGAGTGGCTGGTTGGCAGGCAGCTAATTACCCTCGTCACCCACTCTCTTCTGGGAAAGACAGCCATATAATCTGCATGTCAACCAGGGAGAGGGGCGGCCCCTCTCCTCCACCCCCGGCTGAGGCTGACACTTGGCAGGGAGGATGGCAGGACAGTCGGTGAGGGAAGGGGGATGGGGGGACAGCTGGGAGGGCGAAGGGACAGGTGGGAATCCCAGGGGTCACAGCACCGTCGGGATGGGTAAACTGAGGCAAGACAAGACTGAGGCAAGACTGAGCTAAGGCGCGTAGGGCTTCTCTTGTTGATGGGTCCCCAGGCTCCCTGGGAGGCCCTGGTGGGGTGGGGGGACACCTGACTCCAGGTGGAGGGGGGAGGGCGGGGCAGGGGATGCTCCAAGTGGGAGGAAGAGGAGAAGGGAGAGAAAGGCCTCCCAAGCAGAGGAATAGGGAGCTGCCAGCTTGTCAGGGTCGGTTTTGCTACAATTTCCGGTGGGGAGCCGAGAGGGGCGGGGGGGGGGGGGACACAGGGGGCGGAGGGAGAACCGTCAGGCAAGGCCTGCCTCTACGCAGAAGCTTTGTGCTCTATTTCACGAGCCCGTCCAGCAACCGTGGGGCCCTCTTCCCATTCCCGCTTGACGGGAGAAGGGAGCGAGGCTCAGCAGTGCCCATGAGTGGCAGAGCCCGAGTCTCGCTCAGCTTAGCCTCCCGCCAGGCTGGCCCTGACCGGCTGCTCTGAGTCTCTGCTCCCTGCAGCTGGAAGGGTGCGGAGGCTGCACTTTGAACACAGGAGCCACTGAAGGTCTGACAAGAGGAGGGGGACTTGGTCCCATGTGTGTTTAAAGGGATCGTTAGTTCTCTTTCTAAATGGTCTCCCCCGCCTCCCCATCCCTTATTTTCCTGTCTGCTTCCCTCTTCGGGTCACTGGTTCGGCCTTTGGGATCCAGAGCCAGCCTGCCGGGCTCAGGTTCTCTCCCGGCCATATTCCTGCTGCGTGACCTCTGGCAGGTGATCCGACCTTTCTGATTCAGTTTCCTCATCGGTGAGACAGACGTCACGAGAGGGCCTACTTCATAGCCTTGGTGTGGGGATTAAAACAGCTATATAAAAAGTCTTGTCACCGTGCCAGGCAGGTAGCAAACACCTAATAAAGGGTCCGTTGCTATTTCCAGAGTGCCATGTCTTGTGACTACACATTTATTCGTGAACTTGCTTCACGGGTCTGGTCTCCCCTTGCTGCGCCGCGAGCTCCAGCAGCCCAGGACCGCGACGCTCGTTATCATTCCTTGTACTCATTTCTGCCATAACAACGTCCCACGAGCCAGATGCCCTACAACAAAAACGGATGGTCTCACAGCTCAGGAGGCCACGAGCCTGAAACCAAAGTGTCGGCGGGGCGCGCTCCCTCCGAAACCCGTTGGAGAGAATCCCCCCCCTTGCCTCTTCCAAAGCTTCTGGCACTTGCCGGCAATCTTGGTGTTCTTGGACTTGGAAATCCCTCTCTCCAGTCCCCCCCCACCCACCGCCTCTGTCATCACATGGCACTCTCTTCTCCCGTCTGTGTCTTCCCACGGTCATCTCCCCTCGTCCCATACTGGTCATGTCGGATTAAGGGCCACCCTACTCCAATATGACCGCATCTTCGCTTCATTACAAGTTAGTTACCTACAGTGACCTTATTTCCAAATCAGGTCATATTCTTTTTTTTTTTTTAATGTTTATTTATTTTGAGAGAGAGGGTGAGAGAGAAAGTGTGCGTGAGGGGGGGCAGAGAGAGAAAGGGAGAGAGAATTCCAAGCAGGCTCTGTGCTATTGGGGCAGAGCCCGATGCGGGGCTCAAACTCACGAACCTGGGGGATTATGACCTGAGCCGAAATCAAGAATCGGACACTTAACCGACTGAGCCACCCAGGCGCCCCAAGTCAGGTCATGTTTTTGAGGTACTGGGGGTTAAGACGTCAAAATACCCCCTGGGGGACACGGTTCAACCTGTAACATTCATTGAAGCATCCCTAGCCCAAGAGATACCTGTGGACCGGACAATAAAAATTAGCAAAAGACGTCTTCTGATCGTGAGACTCCAGGGGCATGACTCAGTGTCCCCGGCTCCGTGCTCCTGGGACCCAGGGCAGAGTCTGCTCTCCTGGCGAGTCTGCAGATGGGTTTGAATTTAGATGCATCTTAGGAAATTTGCCCAGCCAGCTGGCTGACCAAGCCACCCGTGACAAGAGTCCTCTGGGACCTGGAAGGGGTGGCGGCAGGCTGGGGAGGGGCTTCCACTCTTCCGAGGGGCACGCCTGACTGCTGAGCCCAGAAAAGCTGACAGCGTGCTCAGCATCCCTGTCAGTCCGCAGAGATGGGGCAATCCCTGGGGAGACGTCACAGACAGCTGGGGGCGACCGATATCTCAATGTCACTGCTCATCTGGGGGCTCAGGCTGCCCGTGAGTCAGACAATGACTCGCGGTGGGGTGGGGGGGGAGGAGATCCCAGCTAGAGGCAGGGGACAGCTGATGCTGAGTCAGGGGACAGTGGGCTCCCCCTGCCCCGGTGAAGAGGAGAGGACAACCTGGTCTCTGCAGGGCCCGCCACCAGAGCTCCCTCCCCAGAGGCCCTCTGGCGCAGACCCCCTCCCCCTCCTGCTGATCTACGAGGCTCCAGCATCTCATGGCCAGCCCGCCGAGCCTGGAGGGCTGGAAGGGGAAGAAGGACCAAGGCAGCAACTGTAAAGGTCAGCGGGCCCTGGGGCCAGGAATATCCATGATGCCAATTTACATGCCCAGAGTGGCCGCTGGCCGACCTGCCTGCCTGCCAGTCCGTATGCCAGCCAGCAGCCTGGGCAGCGCGGGCACAGCAGGTGTCCGGAGCCCTCCCCGGAAGGGATGGGTAACTCTGGGACTCCCCGCTGCTGAGGGCACCTCCCCAAGCAGGGCCCTGAGGTGTGATGGGGGAACGGGCCTCAGCGGAGACCGGGCGGCTTTGCTGTTTATCGGACTCCACCCAGGGCCGATTCCTTTTGATGAGATTTTATTGATCTTCCCGTGCACCTGGGGTGAGGGAAAGGCAGGGGGGAATCATGGAGCCCAGCTATGGGCCGGGGGCTCTCCTGTGAACCTCCGAACAACTGCTACTCTCATCCTGCTGTCCCAGAAGAAGAAACTGAGGTTCAGAGATCGTGTCCTGACCATGCACCCCTAGAATGGCAGAGCCGGGACTCGAACCCTTGTCTCCAGCATGCCCTCCATTGCAGGGAACAGGACTCGAATCTTCACGCAGCCTCGCTGTTCCTGGCCACCTTCCCTCCAATAGCTTAGCCTAGAGGACTTGAGAGATGTCCTCTGCGTCTTGCGCTGGGCACCGAGAGCGTGTGTGTGCGTGCGTGCGTGTGTGTGCACTCACTGTGCAGTACATGGGTAGGTGTGCTGGAGTCCTGCGCTCGGGACCCGATCTCCATCCGGCTTGCCATGCAACCTCGAGACCGTCCCCTAGCCTCTCTGGGCCCCCGACTTAACAGTGACCAAGGGTATGGGTCAGCCGGAGCCCCTCCTGTTCTTCTGTTGTGTCGGGAACCCCAGGACTGGTTCTTCCAGCTCTCACCTGCCCCCCCCCCCCCGGCAGCCAGTAGAGAGCGCGACACCCCATGGGAGCTTGACACAGCTCGTCCTTGTCTGAGTGACAAAGCTGCCATTTGGAGTCCCTGGGGACACCGTCCACAGCCTCCTTAGAAGGCTTCTCAGTGCTCAATCTTCATTTGCAAACTTATTCTCTCTCTCTCCCACATACCCACCCCCCACCAAACACACACACACACACACACACACACACACGCACGCACGCACACACATGCACGCATGCCCTGGCCCTGAGGAGCCCTTCCCCACCGCCCATCACATCACGTCACGTCATACACGGCTTCTGGAGTATCAGAGCCTTTAATCCTATTGACATTCAGTTAACGAGTTTCTGCCACTGTTGACAGAACGTCCCGCCCCACCCCAGCTGGACAGGCTGGGATCAGAGTTCACAGTGGTTGCTGGGCCCGTCTGGAGCCTGGGGGAGGGGAGCAGGGAAAGAAGGCCTCGGAAAAGCAGGCCTCGAAGTCCCCCGGAGAGTGGGATCGGGTGGTGGGGAGGACCTCCAGCCCCTCCTGGCAACTGGAGTGTCCTGAGCCTTCCCCTGGGACAGACGCCGGCCCCGGGAGAGCTGGGAGCACTGGACAGTGAAGGCTGCGGCACTGTGAGGCCCAGGGGAGGCAGAGACACTGGCCCGGGCCACACTGCAGCGAGGTGGACTCCTGAGTCTTGGCTCGGCACCTGCCTCGCCCCACCTGTGGGCCCGGCAGGGGAGAACCCAGAGACACTCACCAGTCGGTGACTGTTTGTGCCAGAGGGAGCCGGGGGCGTGGACTCGGAGAGCAGGGGAACCGGGCCTGAGGGGTCCAGCACCCGATGTCAACGGGCCGCTGGGGCTGTGGGTTACCTGGGGAAGGCAGGGGCTAGAGCTCCGGAAAGGGAGAGGCCTAGGGGCACAGCCTGCGGAAGCTGCTGCCAGGAGACACGTGGCCGAGAGTGTGAGGGCCTGGGTGGTGGCTCTGCCCCCTGGGGACACCGACCTGCCTGGTGCTTAGGACCATGGAGTCCACCTCCTGCTGGGCCTTGATTCTGGGAGGGCAGAGCTGAGGCTCTGAGAGTCCTTCTCAGGGCGGGCACCACCCCCAGCCGGGGCTGTGGGACCAAGCCTGCCCCGTCACCCTCCTGGGAAGCCAGAGCCTCGGGTGGGCCCAGGGCCCCGTTGGGTAGAGGAGGGGGTGGTCTCCCACGTGGGGAATCTTCGGCAGCCCTTCACTGGCAGGCAGCCTGGAATGAGGAAGGAGCACAGGCTCCATGCGGACAGTCGGGGTCCAAACCTCTGCCCTGTGGGACCTCAGGGAAGTAAGTACCTAAGTCCTCAGGGCCTCAGTTTTCTCCTGTATAAAATGGGGCAACTGTTATCGGTTTCCAATGGTTCCACGTGAGAAACGAGTATAATGTTACATGTAACGTGCCTGGCATGACGCCTCGCTGCTCAGTAAACGGCCACTAATATAACTGCCGTTTCAAAACTTCTCACCACACTGACATACCATTATTCAAATATCAGACGGGCAAAGCTTGCAAAGCTCGATAAAACACGGTGCTGGCGAAGCTACGAGAGGACAGGCAAACGCAGACATGGCTAGTGAGGGCGTAGCAACCTCGGCGAGGACCGTGTGACCCCCTCCGCCCCCTCCCAGCTGCACGTGGACACGAGGACACATCTAACCTCGCCGTTCTACTACATTCTACCGACGGGAACCTGTCCTCAGGTTTGCTAGCCTGCGCTTGAAGTAGCCTGCGTTCAAGGTTGTTGACTGCAACGTTTAACGTGATTGCCGAAGACCAGAAGCAAGGTAAATGTGCACCAATAGGAGATTGGTTAAGTAACTTGTGGCCCCTGCATACAACGAAGTAATACACAGCCATGAAATAAGAATGAGGAGCTGCTTTTCAACCGACATAAAACAATAACCGAGATGTATTTTTCAGGGAAGGCGGCCAGATAGAGCACAGCGTGTATATGCATTTTAAAAGGCTGGCGAACGAAAGCAGGAACGAAGGTGATGGTTTAGCCACTGGAATCTCTGGAAGACCGCACGAGGCCGTCACCAATGCTGTCTGGAGGGGGGAAGGGGGGTGGCCAGGCCTCAGTGCAGAAGTGACTTTTCATATTACGTCCTTTTTGAATTTAAAGCATTTTTAATGTTTATTTTGAGACAGAAAGAGAGAGAGAGAGAGAGAGAGAGTGCAGAGAGGGGCAGACAGAGAGGGAGAGAAGGAATCCTCAAGGGGCTCTGAGCTGCCAGCACAGAGCCTGACACGGGGCTCGAACTCAAACCATGAGTCATGACCTGAGCCAAAACCAAGAGTCGGACACGTTTAACCAGCTGAGCCACTCAAGCGCCCCTGTCCTTTTTGACTTTTACCCTCTGAATCATGTGAACGTGTTAGCCATTCAAAATAAAAATGTAAGTTTATTTTTAGAGTGTATATTTGTAAATTATTTTTCGTACGTCCATTTTTCCATTAGACTCTCCTGCGTGAGACTGAGCTTAGGATGAGCTCTTAGCTTTGTGTTTTCTGGTGGGGGGAGGGATGGTGACTTGGGAACCTCGGGAGCTGGGCCCGGCGGTCTGGGTGGCGAGGTGGGACCCCTGCGAGGAGCTGGGAGGGGTCAGGCCTGGGACCAAACCCAGGAGGAAAAGGTTGGGATTGAGAAGCGACCATGGTCCCGAAACTGGTGTGAAATCCCAGAGGGCAGGTCTGCTCTGCTTGTGTTTGCCCACGTTCAGCAGAGACTGGCACGGAGAGGGCAGCAGGGGGGGGGGTCTACAGGTGCAGGACAGTCCGGGGGTGGAGGTCATCCCTGCCCCTCTTGCGAGGAGGGATTGAACATTTATATCCTCCCAACAGCCACTGTCAAATGCCCAGCCGTCCCCTGGGGATTCTGGCCTTGCTGGTACCCGAAGTGTTTGGGCACCCGCGTGTACTCCTCTCTCACAATGGAACAGACCAGGGGCAGCCAGGACCATGGCCTCACCTGCCCAAACGCCCTGCTGGCACCTGCCTCCCGGCAAGAAGGCACCGGGGGCCGGCCGTCTCCAGCGTCCCCGGCTGGACCCCCTCCCTGCCCACTCCCAGGACCTAGTCAGCCCTGATGCTGGAGCGCCTGCGCCCCAGGGCGTGGCAGCATCACAAACACCCGTGCGGGGCGGGCAGTGGGAACTCCGCTGCCAGGAGACCGTCTCCCCGGATTCTGACTCTTCGAGGCGGCAGCAATGTGGAGGAGGGAGGGTGCCGCCCACCCCTTCCCAGAGTGGGAGATGGTTGGTGCTGGGCTCCCAGAGACCGGGGGGGGGGGGGTAGGGGGGGACGCTGGCGCTCTGCCAGGACTGGTCACTGGAGGCTGCCTGATGGACAGAAACTTCTTGCTGGCCCTGTTATTAGTGATGGCACCAAAGCAAAGAGGCACCGAGGGTAAGTGACTTCCTAGGGACAAGGGCCTCGGGCGAAGTCTTTCCCTGCATTGCCAACACCAGAGTCTCCGCTGGGCTTCACGGATGGAGCAGGGGTCTCCCCACGTCTGTCACAACAGGTGGTTATGGACCTTCACACACCTGATGGTTAAACTTCATGAGAAGCTAGGAGGAATATTCCTGTTGCAGAAACCGAGGCTCCGAGAGACGGTGGCTTGTCCTGAAGTCACATACCTGCCCCCAGAGCCCCTACTCTTTTCTGTGGCTGCCCCCGCTGCCCCCTCCCGCCATGCCGCTGAGGGTGTTGTGTGTCCCGCTCAGCTCGGGCACACAGGCCAGGTGGCATTGGAGCCAGGAGACCCCACAGGAACGAGCATTCCCGGAAGAGGGCACAGCCCCCACAAAAGCCCCAGGTGGGACCGTTCTGAAATGAGATGTGAGCTGAGGCTCCACCACGTGGGGGCCAAGGTGAGCATGCGGAATGGAGGGTTCCGGAAGGCTAAGTCAGGAAGGATGGGGTTCAAATACCATGGTGGAAGCCTATTGGGTGAGCACTGGGGCCCCATGGGAGGTTTCTCACCGGGGGACAGGCATGATGAGAAGCGTCTTCCCAGAGGATGACTCCTAAAGGAGACGAATGGAGTGGCAGTGGGGCACCAACCCAGGCAGAGAGGGCCCCGGGGAAGGGGCAGTGACAGGCAGAACTTGGTGGTTGGGAGGGCTCTGGAGTAAGGAGGTGGGACAGAAGCCCAGCTGCTCTGCTCACAAGCTGTGTGACCTTGAGCCCGTTACTTAATCCCCCTGGGCCTAAGTCATCTCATCTAGAAATGGGGATGACAATAGGGTACCTCACAGGGCTGTCATGAAACAAAGCGAATTAAGACATGTCTTGGGGCGCCTGGGTGGCTCAGTCGGTTGAGCGTCCGACTTCAGCTCAGGTCATGATCTCGTGGTCCGGGAGTTCGAGCCCCAAGTCGGGCTCTGTGCTGACAGCTCGGGGCCTGGAGCCTGCTTCAGATTCTGTGTCTCCATCTCTCTCTGCCCCTCCCGCACGCTCTCTCTCTCTCTCTCTCTCAAATAAATAAAACATAAAAAAAAAAAAAAGGCACATCCAGCACTCACCTGGGTGGCTCAGTCGGTTGAGTGTCCAGCTTTGCCTCTGGTCGTGATCTCGTGATTCATGAGTTCGAGCCCCACATCAGGCTCTCTGCTGTCAGCACAGAGCCCACTTCAGATCCTCTGTCCCCCTCTGTCCCCCCCTCTGCCTCTCCCCCTCTCGTTCTCTCTCTCTCTCTCTCTCTCTCTCTCTCTCCCTCTCAAAATCAATAAACTTTAAAAAACCAAACAAACCAAACATGGCCAGCACTTAGAGCAATGCCTGTTAACACATCTTAAGCACTAAGACTCAGTATCTTATTTGTTATTACTGTCACCCTGGTACTCAGTCCTAAGCTATGGGGCACACCAGTTCTGTGTTCCTGCTCTGGGAGGAAGCAGATGGGAAGGAAGAACGGACCTCACTGAAGACCAAGGTGCCCCTGGCCCAGAACTAGGTGGCCCTCACTGTTTTCAGACTCCTGCAGGTGGGTCCCTGCCCCACCCTGTCCTTGCCCCAGCTCCAGGTGGAGGCGCACAGTGGGGGGTTTATGCCAGTTTCCCTGGGCAAAAATGACTGTGCCCCCTTAACAGGTCTCCAGGTTCCGGCTCCAGGGCCCCCCCTGCAAAGCCCAAGAAAAGGGGGAGAGGGGTGATGTCTAGGGAGTGTGAGGCGGGCATGTCTAGGAGGCTCTAATGAGGCATGTGGAGGCTGCAGAAGCTGCCTGGGAGTTGAGGTTGGGGGGAGGGAGGGGACAGGTTGGGGCGACGGGGGCGGGCAAGGCGGGCCGGGGCAGCAATGTGTTGAGTAGCCCTTGCTGGGGCTGGCGGTTGCCCCGGGTGAACAAATGCGCTCCCAATCATTCGGCTATAATGACTCTAATCTGCTCATTACCACTCCCGGGCCGCTGGCCGGTGACTCAGACCTGAGCTGCCAAGGGTCGCTGCCTTTCTCACCCCGACGCCTCTGCCCCTACCCCCAGCTCGCATCTGTGCAGCAGCCGGGCTCCGGGACGACCGCTTCCCGGCAGGCCCGGCACCGTCTGCTCCCCCCGGGGGAGGCAGGCACCGCAGAGGGTGTGCCCAGGGTGGCTGGGGCCCCTGGAAGGGCAGGGTGGGGCTGAGATACACCTGGCCCAGTGTCAGGGTACTCTGAGCCTCACTGCTCCCCACAAATGAGGCAGGGGTCCAGGCCGGGGGTCTCTCCTCGGCCCCGATGGATGTTAACTGACTTGTTTCCCTGACACTTGAACCTCAGTGTTCCCATCTGCGTGCTGGAATGATTGGCTCTCTTCCTGCTTCTCTAGCCAACCAGACACAGAGCATTGAAGGTATTTTTCTCTCACGAGGCCTGTGTGTCTGTGTGTGTTGGGGTGGGGGCGGGGATCCATCAGAGGACAGTTAAACTGCTGACTTCTCGGGGGTGTAGACGGGGTACAGTGAGGAAAGATGAGGGACAGAGACCCTGCCTCCAGCACTCTTTACTTCTACCCAACCCCGGGCTTCCTGCCAATTTGGGGGTTCTTCATCCCCCTCTCCTCCCCTGGCCTGAATCGTGGGACTCTTTTCTCTGTGGCTGCCCCTTCCTAGAACTGGGATCCTCAGGGACGGTAATAACAGCCAGCAAGGCCTATGCAGCCCCCGCCATGCACCCTCGGAAGGCTCCGTGCCAGCTGGTCTCGCAGGTCGGGGGGTTCTCCCCGTCCCCGGTCCACGGATGAGGGACCCAAGGCACAAAAGGACCCGAGGCACAAAAGACCACGTGGCTGGCAAGGGTGAACCACGGTTTGGGTGACTGGGGAGCCTCCCCGCAGAGCCACGGAGCCACACGTGGCCCCAGCGCAGTCTCCGGAAATCAGGGGCTCCCCTTCTAAAGAGGGAACTCATCGAGGCTGGAAGATCCGGCGGTCTCGCCTGCCTTTATACCCAGCTGGCACAGAGTGGGCACTCAGCAGTCGTTCGGTGCATGAGGGACTCGTCAGGCCAACTGCTCAAAGCGGAACTTCTCCGGCTGAAGCAAGGGTGGGGGTCCTGTTGGGAAGCGGCCAACATGCTTCTCTTCCTGTCTCTCACTTTCGGAGGAAGGTTGAAGTCTAGAGAGAGAGAGAGAGAGAGAGAGAGAGAGAGAGAGAGAGAAGAGGCCAATCCAGGGTCACCCACCAAGTTCATGGCAGAGTCAAGACTAAACCCATGGGGCAGGACTGCCCCAGGGAGCGAGGAGCTGGCTCCAGGGGCTCTCTCCCCTCCCAGAGAGGGATGGCCACTCCCCCCCCCCCCATCCCTTTCCTTAGGCTGAGCCAGAGCCTAGGGAAGAGGGCTAGAGCCCCAGCCTGGACTGCATTCTCTGAGCACCTCTGTTAATGGGTATATTGATCTCCAGGGGCTCTGCCAGCCCATGACCGGCATGGTGCTCTAGGGGACCAGCTTGAGCGAAAGCCCACGTGTGTGCAGTTCAATGCCACCTCCTACCCCACTGTTAGCACGCCCGACTCCCTTATTCCATCAGCAAACACTGGGCCAGGAGAGACAGTCTCATTGGCTGGTAGTGTCCTCCTCCGGGTTCCCCTCCTTGCCTGAACAGACAGCTCTGTTTGTCCTGCCTGCCCAGCCACCAGGACCTCACTGTCACCCAGAGCCCTGCCCTGCCTGTAACTCTTTTTTTTTTTTTAACTATTATGCTTATTTATTTTGAGAGAGACAGAGTGTGAGTGGGGGAGAGGTGGAGAGCAAGGGAGACAGAATCCGAAGCAGGCTCCCAGGTTCTGAGCTGTCAGCGCAGAGCCAGATGCGGGACTCGAACTCATGAGTGCGAGATCATGACCTGAGCCGAAGTCGGATGCTCAACAGACTGAGCCACCCGGGCGCCCCGCCCTGTCCGTAACCCTTGCTCCCACAGAATCGCTGTCAGAGCTGGAGAGGCCCACGGAAAACTCACAGGGCAATCCCTAACCACGCACCCAAGCAACACCGCCTCCACTCTCACAGATGAAGCCGTCTGAGAAGGGTGGGCGAGGCCCGAGGTCCCGGAGCAGGAGGGCGGGGCCGGCATGCGACCTTTTCCCGCTGTTGGAGCACCGTCTAGGCAGGAACAGCACCGTGCTGTTCCCTTCGCCAGGAAAGCCCTTCCTCAGTAAAGTCTCAGCCCACTGAATGAATGACAACCTCAATCTGCCCCGCCCCCCACCGCCACGTCATCCCGTGGCTGTCTCCATCACCACCCATAATACCCACTGCCTTCTAGATCCACCTGGTAGCTGCTGAAGGTGGAGACCAGGGCTGATGTATCTCAGGTCTCTCAGCTCCCAGCCCAGGGCGCCCAGATGAGGCCTGGATAAAGGGTTGGCGGGGGTGAGCCGTAACAGATCTTCTCAAACCTGGCCCAGCCGTCTTTGGCCCCCGTGCCTGCTCCCCCGGGGGGCCAGGACGATTCTGGGCGGCCTTTCGGCCCTCCGTCCTCGTTCCAGGATCCCGGTGCGCTTTTCAGACCACCGTCTCCCTTGCCTCCCCATGCCTGGGCCCAGCCTGGGCAGAGCCTTCTCTGGGCTGTTGTGGGTGAGTCACGGGCAGAGTGTAAACAGCCGAGAGCACTGGCTGTACCACCAAGGCCCTGGCACTAGTCCTAGCCGCGCCGGGGGGGATCTAAAAGAAGAACATGGCTAGCTCCCACGCACCCACTATGGAAAGGAGAAGGTGGAAGAGAAACAGGGGAGGCTTCCAGATTTGCATATCAACACGTGCCTATCGGTCTGCAGCGCAGCCCCCAGGAGACACATGGGGGGTGGGGGGCAGGTATTAATCGGGAGGGGACCTGCAGCACGGTACCTGCTGGGAGCGTAAAGGCCACCGATATTTACTGAGCACCTACTATACCACAGGCACTACTCCGGCTGCCGGCAGACCTCACTCCCGGAACAAAACAAAGACCCCGAGCTGTGGAAAACAGGAAAAGCAGAGCAGAGCGGGGAGGCTGTGAAGCAACTGCCTTATTCATCATTTGTAAGATACTGTAGAACCATGGAATCTTGGAGAGCTTTCCAGCTCCTTGACAGATGGGGAAACTGAGGTCCAGGAGGGCTGAGGATCTGTCTGAGATAGAACAGGGAGATGATAGAGGTGGGCCCCCTGCATGTGGGCTCAGAGGTGAGGCTGGGCCCAAGGTGGCCCATGCGGGGCATCCTTTCCATGGTCATGGGGGGAGGGGGGTGCTGAAAGAGGGCAGGACCCCTCTCCTCTGCCCCTTGGGGGAGGGGCACCAGGGCACTCGGCAGCAGCAGAGGCTCACAGGTAAAAACCAGGCTCTGAAATCACTCAGCGGTGGGCTCCCGCAGCCAGCCTCCTCTGTCTCCCCATCTTTAACAGCCTCTCCAGGACCGAGAAAGATGCTTCACTTCCCTGGGTACAGCCAGCTGGGGCCACCAGGATGGCCTGGCATCTGAAAACTCCCCCACCTGCACCGCAGCCCGGGTAGAAAGCTCTAGGAACGCAGGATGACTCCGTTTCCCTCAGCTTCAAAAGCTCCGGCCACTGCAGGGTCAGACCGCGAGCGCTGACATTTCAGAGGCTCACGCTCTGCTAAGTGAACATTAGACGCAGATTACTTAGCCTCTGAAATCTGTGGCTGCCTCCTACATGCTGTTTGATAAGCTTTTATTGTGACCTCCCTCTGGCGCTGCGTCCCCGGGGCCTGGGGCGGGTTGTTTGTCCAGAGCCGGGAGGCTGCCAGGTGGGGGGAGTGGGGCAACGGATGGCACAGAGCCCTGGCGAGGAGCCGCCGCTTGGCTGTGTTACCTTGAGCACGATGCTTGCCCCTTCTGGTCTCACCCGGAAGTGGCTCTCCGTAACATCGTGACCTGGCTTCCCTGTCCAGTGGAAAAGCCAGGAGGGCTTCCTGGAGGAGGCCACGTCTGACCATGACTTGAAGGGTCAGTAGGATGTAGTCAGGTGGAGGAAAGAGTTCTAGGAAGCGGGAACAGCCCAGGCAGAGGTCTGGAGTGCAGAGGAAGCACAGTGAATTCTGGCAACTCTCAATAGTTGGGCTAGCCCCTTTGCTCTTCCTTATTGCCTCCTCTTTCCCATCCCTCTACTAAAAGGAGGGGAGATCATTTCCTTCCCATGGGTGAGCTTTCCAAACACTTACCCATGCCTGAAGAGGACAGAGGACTCCCAGGAGGCCTGACCCCATGCCCCCCTATCTGCCAGTCATTTCTCCATTTTGAGCCTCGGCTGCCTCATCTGTTGAATGGGGTGGGGCACTCAAGCCAACAAGGTTAATATTATGAGAGGCCTGAAGGAAAGGACTAGGGCCTGGGTCTGCAGGGGGGATGGGAGGTGCCCTGGGTGCTGGTGCCCCGCCCCGGTCTGAGCCTAGGTCATAGATCCCTGTGTCTCATCTCAGGAGTCTCTCCTCCAGGGGCCCCCCTCCCTCCCAGCCACTTTGGATGGGGATAAAAAAAGAAAAGAAATGGTCCTCCCACCACCTGGCAGGCGTGCCCACGATGAGACATGCCATTCTGCTGAGCGTGGTCTCTGTGGAGCCCTTGCTACCATCCAGCCCTACCTGTCGTGATCTTCTGGCCGCCCGCCTCGTGTCTTCTCCACCCCAGGACTAGCTGGGGGGAGGAGGTGGAGGAGACATCCCTCGTGGTGGGGCTGGGGACTCAGGGCCTAGGTGTGGGGACAAGGGGGACGGAGGGGTGACAGGGGAGCCCTAGGACCAGTTTGAGACAGGCCATTCTTCCCTTTCTGGTTTATGGGGAGAGCGTGGGGCAGGCATAGAGTTCACGGCCAGCAGACAGGCTGAGCCTGACTCCATTCCCAGAAAGGGCTGGGCCCCCATGAAGGGCTCGACAAGCTTTTAGAATCGGATGGGCAGAGTCAAGGGCACATCAGAAATGGTTTCCTCCAATAAACGTGGAAACTGAGGCCCAGAGAGGGGCTTGGGCTTCCCCAAGGGAACACAAGTTAGAAGAGGCAGAGTCAAGGCGATGGGGATGGAAAACAGGGTCACCTCGAGGACCGTGGCAAAGCCAAGGTCAGGGTCCAAGCCTGATCAAGGCTTGTATTTCTCCCTTATGCTGCAAAGGTTTGTTCATGGATGAGCTGGGCTCCTGTCCTACCAACCAGGGTGCGGCGATGGGGAGAAAAGGAATCCCTGCCTGGATCGTCTGGGTGGACAGACTGCTAGGTCTTTTGACATTTGAAAATTGCAGAAATACTGGAATGAACTTTCCGGATCACCTATGGATGAAGGAACTGAGGCCCAATGAAGGGAAAACTGTCCTAAAGCCCAGACCCCAGGGAGTGGCTAATGCCCACCTTCTGACTCCCGTCCAGTCTCTTCCTGGTTTAACAGGGTGAAGAGATGGGGCTGTGGATGGAGTCTGACATATCTGGGCTCGGATCGCTGCTCTGACACCATAGGACCTCACTTCACTCCCTCGTCTCTCTGAGCCTCAGTTTCTCCACCTGCAAATACTGACCACGTGGGGTGATAAAAGGATTGAATGCAGTACCACGAGCCCCACGAGGGTAGACTTGGCCTCATTGAGCACTGTGCTCCTAGCCCCCAGAACACCGCCTGACACATAGTAGGTGCTCACCAAAAGGAACTGTTTGTTGTCACCCTGTGCCATACTAGTTCTGGCTTGGTGTCCCTGGTAGGAGAAGAAAGGGGTGACTTCTTTAATTCCATAGTCCCCTGAGGGGCAGCCGGAGGGGGGGGGGGTGTCTAGCTGTTGTGGAGGGAGGCAGCTATTGTCCCAGAAAGAATGGCTGTGCATCCTTAGGCACGTCCCAAGCCCTTTCTGTTTGGTTTCTCCTGGCAGTACTGGGAGGGCATTGCTCAGTGGTGACCGAAGTCCCGCAGCTCCAGGAACTGCTCCCGGACCCTGCCTGGCAACACTGACCTTTTCCTTCCGGGGTAGCCGGAGGGAGGAGCTGAGGGGCAGGGCAGGTTATGAGGCACGGGAAGGGGGCAACAGCCAGCTTCTGTGAGGCTGCTGGAGCCAGGGCTCTCTCAGGCTGCCTGCTTGCAGGGCACAGGAGTGATCACGGCAGCCAGGCCTGAGAACCCAGCTGATGGCAGGTGCTGGCTAGCTCATTGAGGGGCTGAAGGGCAGGGTTAGGGCCTCGCTGAGCCCTTCGTCAGCCCCCACCCCCACTCCAGCCTGAATGCCACCTGGCACGTAACAGCTCCCTCCCCACTCCTTCTGCCAGGCATGTGGGTACCACAAGGAACATTGTAGATCTCGTAACAATCCACAGAGCCCACTCTGGCCATTAGCGCTCGCTCCTGGCAGGCCCCGTATAAGGGAGTCTTTATGGCTACCTCCAGGTTGCAGAGGGTGGGGGATGAGTGAGGTTCCAGGAACAAGAGGCCCCAGCTGGTCATGGCAGAGCTGGTGCCCATGCCAGGGCTGTGAGCCCCCTCCTAGGGATGCCAGCTCCCAGCCCACGGTCTTTCCATGGTGTGTTGCCAGCCCACTGGAGGAATACAAGGCAACATTTGCCCCCCATGGATCCTCCTACCCCTACACACACACACACACACACACACACACACACACACTGAATGTCCCCAGCAGAGCCCCTGGAGTCACAGCTTCAGGGAAGGGGCTAGCCAGCAGACTGCTTTCTAGGGGGTCCCAATGGCCCAGATCTGGAAGTTTGCGAGTGCAGAAAGCTCTGGGCTCCGGAAAGAGAAAGCAACATCCTGCCCTAATTCCTTGGAGGAAATGGCCTCCAGGGCCCAGGGAGGAAAACAGGAAGGGCCAGGCTGGGGAGGAAGTCCCGAGGGTGGGGCCGGGGTAAGAGATGCCAACTCCAGCCCTTCCCTCCCTTCCTCCCTGCACCAGGCCTGGCCCTGGGCTGAGTCAGGGACTGTCCTGGGCCGCACTGGTGGGTCTGTCCCCAGTTGGCCACCGCCCACCCGAGAGCTATGTCAGGGTCCCCAGCTACATGGTGGGAGCTGAGCACTGGCGCTGGGGAGACAGAGTCTTCCGTCAGCCAGGACGCAGATCTGATGTTAGCCCTCTTCACCCCACTCCTCAGTGTGCAGGGCCCAGGAGCAAACTCCCTTCCCTTCATCCTCGCCTTCATTCTTCACTTCCCGAGCCCTCATCCGTGCCAGGCAACAGGTGCAAGAGAGCAACAGCACGGAGGGCACGCTCCTACCATTGCCCCCATTTCGCAAATGTGGAAACGGAGGCACGGGGACGTTAAAACACTCACCCAAGGTTACCCAGCAGGTGAGTCGTGGAGAATTCAAACACTGGCTGCCTGCCTGGGAACTGAAATGCTGAGGGAAAGAAGAGGTCCTCTCTCGGGGCAAAAAGAGTGGTGGACACCTAGAACCCGGCGGAGTGGGGGAGCCCTGGGAGCGCAGAAGTTAGGCGGCTGACCCAGTCCTGGGCTGGGGCAGGAAGGCGTTCTGCTGGAGACCCCTTCACGCCCACCACCCTGCTGTCGTGGGTGACCATTTCTCACGATCTCGCCACACCCCCGCCTGCCCCACCCTCGCTCTCAGCGGTTGACCTTGTTTCCTACCCTCCGAACGCAATCCAGTCTCGCAGAAGCGCTTCTGGATCCGCGGGCACACCCACCCCCACCAGCATCTGCGCCCACACGCTCTGCCTCCCCGGCCCTAAGAGCCGTGCTCACCCACGCCGCCACCTCCACTGGACGCCGGGCACGGGCGCCCGAGCCCAGCCCTCTGCTCCGCTCAAGGACACCCCTCCAGCGGGTCTCCCCGAGCTCCCTCGGCCTCCACTGCTTCAGTTCTACCCTCCAGCCCAGCGTTCCCACCAGAGAACCAGCTCACCGCTCTCCCTCCCCGGTTCACTCAAACCTGTCGTGATCCCACCTCCCCAGCAGCTCCCACCCAGTCCCTGTCCTCCTCTGCAGGGACGCTCCTCAGAGCTGTCGCTGCTCCCCTCCTCCTGTTCCGCTGAAACCACTCCAATCCGGCTTTCACCCCCTCCTCCCACACTCCATCAAGATCTCCAGTGGCCTCCCCACCGCGTTTGACACAGTTTGGCACCCCCTCCCCCGTGAACGACTCTTTCCCCTTGGCTCCCAGGCCTCTGGCAGTGCTTACTTGCTTCTCTCCAACCTCTCCGCGCCTTCCTTCGTGGTCTCCTCTGCTGGCCCCTTCTCTTCTCCCAGCCCCCAGCCTGGTCCTCGTCTCTGTCTGTACTCACTACTGGCCATCTCTGGTCTCACTGCTTCAAGTAGAGGCTGTATGCCCATGACGGCCAAACCCATACCTGCAGCCTGGGCCTCGAACACCCAACCGTGGCTTCGACGCCTCCTCCTTGGAGCAGACAGCTCCAACCTGAGCTCCTCTCCTGCAGGCCGCTCGCTGGAACCACGCACCCTCTGCGGGGCCGCCATCGCCCCCGAGGGGGTGAAAATTAGTTCTCGGGGAACGAAAACGTTTCGATGCTGCAACGGTCTGTGACCCTCCAAAGGGCCAAAGCCCATAAACGCATATGCATTATGGCATCATGCTATCACTTGAATTCCGGTGTGAGAATTACATAGGCGATGACCGTTGGGAAAATGTCTAAAAAGGTTCTCTCTGGGTGGGCAATAACGAAAAGAAGACAGAAAGAGTGTTGTTCTAATGCCAGCTGCCCATTCCGGGTGATGGCAATCCTATCCTTCCATTGCTCGGGCCCAAACCTTGGGGGTGAGGTTGCCTCCTCCCTTTTTCTCATGACCCACATCCAATCCATCAGGAAATCCTGTCGGTCCTGCCTTCAAAATAGACCCAGAACCCACCCCCCCCCCCCCCACGGCATCTACCTTGGTCTGAGTTGCCATTGAGTCTCACGTGGATCATTGCGACAGCCTCCTGACTGGTCTCCCTGCGCCTGCTCCCTCAACACACAGCCGGCGTGATCCTTTGAGAGTAGAAGTCAGCTCATGTCCCTCCACCTCACAAGATATTCCAGAAGCTTCCCATCTTCCACAGTTCCTGCGGTGACCTGCTCTCCCCACTCCCCCTTTCTCTCCGGACCTCCTCTCCAATTCCTTACTGCCTCATTCACTCTGCTCCAGCCCCACAAGCCTCCTGGCTGTGCTTCAAGTCCTCTAAGCACAGCTGTACCCCAGGGCCTTTGCACTGACTATTTCCTATCCTATACTGCTTCCCGTGTAGCCACAAGACTAAATCTCTCATTTCCCTCAAGTCTTTGCCCACACGTCACCTCCTCAATCCATCCCCAGCATTCCTGATAACCCTCACTTCTCCCCACCCTCGGTTGGCCCTACCACACTATCTCCTAACGTCGTATGACATTTACTTACCATTGCCTCTCTCCCCCTGCTAGACACCAGCTCCCCGACGAGATCTTTGTTTTGGTCACTGCTGTAGGCCCAGCATGAGGGCAGCGCCTGGCGCACAGTAGGTGTGTCCGATGCCCCGGGAACACCCGCCCCAGTCAGGTTTCGGACTTCTCCCACACCGGGCATCATTACCTCTCCCACCTCTGCACCGGCCCATCCCTCTCTCTGAAATGTGTCCCCAACACCATCCTTTCCCTAGCTCTTTCTCACAGATCACTTCACCTCTCTGGGTAGGTCAAGATGGCCCTGCCTGCCAGACAGGAGAGGAACTTTTCCCCAAGAGCAGTGGGGACCCACTGCTTTGGGCTTCGAGCTGGGCAATGACATGGTCGTACCTGCTTGCACCTGTGCTTTGGTGCACAGGACAGTGGATGGGAGGGGAGCCAGCAGGAGGCAGAGGAGGGGACCCAGGGAGGAAGCTGGTGAGACACAAGAGGACGTGGGTGAGGGCAGGGGTGTTGAGGAGGACTGGAGACATAGCCGGGGAGGGGGAAGGCCAGGCCTGGTCACCAATTACGTGTGCCAGGTAAGGAGAAGAGGGGAGGCAGGGACACGGCCAGGGTGTCTGATTTATAGGAAGGCATAGTAGCCAAGCACGGTGAATGATCAGGAAGCACACAGGCAAGGGGGTAGAGGAGGTTTTTGGCAGATGTTTCTGTCTCCCCTACAACAGTCCCCATCCCTGTTCATGGGGGGCATTTTGTACCCCAACACTCTGGCCATAAAGGGAGAAGCCCGTGAGGCTCTGGAGGAGGCTCGGTCCTGCCCAGGGGAATCCAGACCCTGGACCTGGATGGAGGGGAGGGGCCCACACAGGGGGGCCCACACAGCATGCAGGCCCGCAGCCTCTACCCCAAGATCGACAGGGGGACATTCAGGGCAAAAAGTCCACACTTGTCTCATTTTCTGCATGCCCTTGTTTAACTCGCAAGACAAGACTGGGAGCGGCCTTTGTGACATCATACGGATTCCTGTGCTCAGCCCAGGGTGTGCTGGGCAGGGTAAGACAGAGGGCATCTCCTGGGCAGGCACAGCTGTCCCACAGAGCAACTCCCTGGAGGAGCCAGAGACATTCAGGACCACCTCGTTCCATGGGGAAACTGAGACCCAAAGAGAGAATCAAGCTGTCCTAGGGTACACCTGATTTTCCCAGGGGGATACAGGCTCCCTGGAAAGAATGACTTACTGGTCGGACAGGAATAGACTAATAATGTCAGTGATATATATATACATAGAGAGAGAGATCCTTTCTTCCCAAGAGTTCAGAACACTGCACACTCATGATCTCATTCATCCACAAGACATCCCTCTGGGGTGGGCGGCAAGGCCACTTTCTGCAAGTGTTGTGAAAATGCTCTGTCATTGCCCTTCCCTCCTTGTAACTTTCCTTGTCTTCTTCAGTCTCCGCTATAGCCCCTTCTCCCACCCAGTTAAATTCAGCAAAGATTTAAGAAGCTCCTACTTGGTGCAAGTACTAGGCATTCGAGAAACTTCTAGATTTCCCCAGGGCCAAAGTCACTATTCCGTCTCCTATGATTTCATAGCATTTTGGTCACAGCCATATTTGGACACATATCATATTGTTTCTATGGATCTACAATCCTGGAGGGCAGGGCTTGGTCTTACTCCTGCTTGCATTCCCCCATCGTACCCGGGGCCAGGGCCTGGCATTCAGGAGCCTGAGGAAATGCTTGCCCAGGGCACAGTTATCCCTGAATGTGCCCTGAGCATCCCCCCATCAGTGCCCTTGTCCCACTGTATGCCAGTCACCCAGAGGAGGAGCCCAGAGCAGAGAGATCCTGTACATGCAGTACCTAGCACGTAGTAGCTACTCAGTTCGCTAAATGGATCAGTTTTTCAAAAACGAATGAAGTTGAGAATAGTGATGGACCACCCTTACCTTTAAAGGAGCTCCCAGGCCATTGCATATGTGAGAGAGGTGGGCAGAGAGCAGGATTGGAGAGGTATACAAATACGACTAAAGTGGACAATTTCATCAAAGTAGTGCTGAGGCTGCAGAAAAGGAGAGTTCAAACTCACCTGGGAGAATCAGGGACAGCTCCTTGGAAGAAGTGGCCTTTGAGATAAAGCTCTGAAGGGTGGGACCACATGGCAGAAATTCAGGAATGGTTTTTAATTGAAGCAGGGCATCAGGAGGAGGCAGGGAAGGACAAGGAGGGCAAGGTCCTCATTTTGGGGAGGACTCTGCTTCAGGCAAAGTTTCCTGTACGAGACTCCACAGGCTGAGGGGAGCCATCAAAGGCCTTAGGGGGGAGGGAGGGCTGGCCTGCGGAGAGCTCAGGAGCAAGCAGCATGATGAGGGAGGGAGGTCACTGGGTTGGAATTGAGTGGTCCCAGGGAGGAGCTGCTCTAAGGCAGGTAATGAATTTACTCCATGGGGCAAGGCGTGGGGGGAGGGGAGGGGATGCATCAGGAAGGCAGATGCCAGCATGGGAGGGAGGTCAGGGCCCCAGACATAGAGCCGGGAGTTAGGCTGCAGCGATTAGAGTGGATGAGCTCACACAGGAGAGAGTGTGGGGTGAGAAAGAAGATGACAGCTGAGGACAAAGCCTTGGGGGACGTGCACAGTTGGGCGGGGGGGGGGGGGGCGCTAAAAGAGAGGATCCAGGAGGAAATGGAGCAGCCAGAGAATTGGGGGGGGGGGGTGGTCCCACTCTTTTCCAGTGCTGCCCCACCTCTGCTCCCGCCCTTATCTCCCATGAGCTGGGCCAAACTGGGCTGAAGGGCAGAAGCTGGGGCCTGCCCAGCCTCCAGAAAGCTCCAAGGTGAAAGAAAGTGAGCCTAGTGGTGGAAGGCTTAGACTCTAGAACTGGTCAGAGCCGCGTGGGACTCCCAGCTGCCCCCACCCCTCTGTTTTGTGACCTCAGGCAGGCCATACCCCCTCTGATTCTCAGCCTCTTCACCTTTGGGAGGGGATCACAACCAGACTTCGTCACGGGGCTGCTGTGACTACCAAATGGGGTAATGCTTATTATGCACTTGGCACTTGGGCCTGTCAAGCCCTCAGAGTTCAATAAATGGTGGCTGCCGCTATTATAATGATGACAAGGCCAGGATTGGATTCTGGTGCTTGGTCTGGCCGGCCCCAAAAGCCCGGCAGCCCAAGGGGCCTTTAAGAGGGAGGGAGCCAGGGGACCTGAACTCGCCCAGCTCTCTCCTGTTATCCTCCCAAGTGCAGAGCCAGGCATCCTGGAACAGGAGTGGTCACAGCTCTCTGGGTGCTGAGAAACAGGACCCCACCTCCACTGCAGTCTTCAACTCCAGCTGAGGCGCCGGGTTGGGGCCTCAGTCCAGTGTTGGGGCTCCTTCGGGGCGTGTCATGCCCCCCCCCCCCCCCCCCCCGACCTGGGAGCACCGGCGCCTCCTCCTCTGGGGCGGGGGCAGACGCGTCCTCTCCCGCACTCGGTAATTCACCAGCTCACGCGGGCTCCGCGGCGCCCCCTCCGCGCACGCGCATCTCCGCCCCGGCCCCCGCCCCGCGGGAGACTCCAGGCGCTATGGGTGGGTCCGTCCAAGTTGGCGAGAACAACCGCCGCCGCGCTGGGGGCGCCCGTCTTGGGGCAGTGGCGGCCCTGAACCCAATGCCTCGTCCCCGCCCCGCACGGAGGCTGCAGCTGGGGCCCACGTCAGGGCCTTCTGCTCGGCCCTGCAGGAGCGGGAGCGCGGGGGACAGTGTGACGCTGGCTGTGAAAGGGGGCTTGCAGAGCCGGCGAAGCTCTCGGGTCGGTGGGTGCCGGCTTGTAGGCCTGGACCCGGGACTTCTCAAAGCCTCAGTTTCCCCTTCTCAGCTTCAGGCTAAGGGATCACATTTACTGGACCCTGGAGACAGGTTAATCAATCCCGTGGGTCGCATGCCCTTCTGTGCAAACCAAGTTGGGCGGGAAGAAGAGGCGTGTTTCCCCAGGGTCTGGGAGACCCCTAACTCTGATCCTATCTTACCTGAACCGGGCGAGGGGCCCCTGGGAGGAGCGGGGCTTTACTGAAACGGCCCCTCTACCAGCTGGGCTCAGGTCTGGGGTCTCACAGTTACAGGCGGGAGCCGTCTAGCGCTGGGAGGCCCCTATTAACTAGGCCACCGCTGGGGGTGGGCGGTGGCGGCTGGAGCTGACCGGCTTGGGTCTCCGGGGGAGGTGGCCACAAGGCCCAGGGCTTTGAACAAACCACAGAAGGCTTCTGCAATATCAAAAGAGCTCTTAGTCACTAATATATGGAGGGAGGGGGGCCATTGGTGAGAGCCTCCGCTTGCTTGGTTCCCATCAGCGGAGGATCAAAAAGCATTTGGTCAAAGAACCTTTAAATACCTTGAAAGGCAGGTAGGTGAAGCCTGTTCGGTAGCCTCCAAGAGGTACTGAAAGGACGGTCTGAGCCACTGGCAAGCTGTTTCCAGCCACAGCAAGTGCTGGGGGAGGGGGCCAATGAGACAGGAGGGAGAAATGGTGGGGATAGACCACCAGCCCACCCCCACCGTGACCCAAGAATCACTGTGGGGAGAGGAGCAGGGCAGAGGCCTGGGCACACTGTTGGAATTGGAAGCAACCTTGTAGGCCTCTGAGCCAGAGATTGGAATCTGAAACCTGTAGGACCCCCTCCCGCCCAATTACGGGGGCAAAATGTGTCTATATTTGAATATGCATTTGTCTAGGGAGGAGAGGTCCCTGGAGTTTAGGAGATTCCCAAAGGAGTCCAAGGTGAAATCAAGACGAAAAACCAAACTGCTTGTAATACAGACCGGTAAACTGGGGCTCAGAAGGAGCCCCAGGACACTCAGGAGCCCTGAGTGGCTTGCCCCAGGGCACTCAGCTTGAAATTGGCAAGCCAAGGTGCTTCTACAATGCACCCTGATAAGGGCATCTCTCTGGCTCTCATGGCTCTCAGTCTATATCAAGGGCCCAGCGTTGCCCCAGACCAAGAGAGGTGGGGCGTATCTCAAAACAGAGGCCTAAGGCCAAGATTCTGACTGAGCCTGGGACTATCCCACGCAGCAGCTGGCAAGGAGAAGGGGCACCAGCTTTCATCTTTTGGAGTTTGAGGGGCTGAGCCAAGCACATGGGGGTGGGGGGGGGTGGCAGGGTGACAATGGAGAGAGAGAGAGAGACTTAGGGACAGAATCCAGATGGGGAGGAGGTTTCTGGGAGAAAGGATGTGGGTGGGGTTAGGAGCACAGAAGGGGTTTCTGGCAACATGACCCTGAGGATATGGAATGGGTACTCAGGGCTATGGAAGGTCAGCTTGGGGCAGAGTCCTCGGTGCCTGGGAGGTGTCCGGTGCCTTGCTGCAAGGGAGCCAAGAAAGACACCCAGCCCCTTGCCTTCCTATCTCCCCAGTATATCCTCCATATCCATGTGGTGCATTTATAGCCCCGTTTTATGGATGAGAAAATTGAGGCCCAGAGTGGTCGAGTCACTGGCCAGAGCCAAACACCCAGATGGTGGCAGAGGCAAGTCCAGAGTTGAAGTCTGGGATGCTTCCCTGGATGGTGGATGCCTCCATAGCAGAGGCCCGCAGAAGCGTGACACGTGGGACACAGCCTTGGCTAAGCGTCCGAGATTCCGTGGTTCCCCGGGTCTGGGGACAAGAGGCGACTGCTCAGCGGGCATCGATTCAGTCTCCATTGGGACGAGGTGGCCATAGAAATGGCCAGGGCTGCCTTCTAGGACTCTGTGGCCAGGTCCTTCCCGGGGAAGGCGATGTCTGTGCATTTCGCGCTTCTGCCTTCTCCAGACCCTTGCCCTCGGCGGAGGAGGGAGGGGGAGACACAGCAGGGACAGGGCCGAAGAGCTCGTCCTCGCTGCTGCTCTCTCACATCAGCGGGCTCTGCTTGCTGCCCTTCAAAGCTGCCCGCTGGCTCTGGTCTCAGCCCGTCCGTCCTGAATCAGGCAAATGCCCAGCCCGAGCCTCTCGCCACACGGCTGGTGGTAAGGAGAGAGGTGTGTTTGTTCTGTCATGGGAGCTGTACAAACAGCTTCCTCAGCATTTTTATTAATAATTCAGCCCGTGGCGCAGGGGGTAGGGTAGGGGGGACAGGAGCTGTGGGGAGACAGTGGCAGCGGAGACCGTGTCAGGTAGAGAGACCTGAGGGGAACCCAGGCGCCCTGCCTCCAGCCGCGGCCTAGCAACAAAGCCGGGCGGCCTCGGGGGGGGGGGGGGGGCCCTGTTGAGGAGGGTGTGGGCCTGGTCTCTGCTCCTGAGGGACAGAACGTCCCTCCCGGCTCGGCTCGCGCTGCTCCGGAAGCTGAAGCCGAGGTCGACCCGGGACATCTGGGCCCTAATGACCACACCAGATCGGAAATAGGCCTGAGGGGCCCACTGTACTCAGTGTGGCATTCCTTGGGGGAACCAGGGGCTGCAAGCATTTCCTGCCACGTCACGGAACCCGGGGACAAAGAAGCCGCACAGCACAGCGTCACAGAACGAGAGGCTGTCTCTGGGCCCCCCTCTACTGGGGGGAAGGGGTAGGGGAGAGGCAGAAAACCAGAGGCCCGGGCCCTCACCTTTGAGGGACCTGACCTGAGGGCAGAAGAGGGCTGATTCCCACCCTCTGATCTCTTTTCTCACAGGGCCCGCTCACGCCGCACACTTCATTTCCTGCCTGTGCCCAGTCCTCTGTGAGTGCTCAGGAAACAGGGACTCACAGTTGGCTTGGCTCTGATTCACGCTCCAGCAGGAGAGAGCAGCCTTCAAATGCAGCAGAACGGTTCGAGGTCAGACATCTGGAGGAACTTCCTTGACAGGCAAAACATGGCACTGAGGAGTGTGTTCAATATCTATCAAGAATAAGTTTCTATGTTCCGAGTATCATTTTAAGTGCCTTCCGGGTACCGTTTCATCTTTGTGACAATTGAAGGGTATAGGTGGTGTTTTTCTCTCCGCTGTGTGGATGAGGAAACTGAGGACCAATGAGTGGCGACAGGTAGTCTGCCTCCGGCCACACAGCTATGAATAGCAGGGCCACATAAGTCTGTATTCTTTCTCTTCCCCGTGATTCTGCATGCCCTAGACAGAGCGAATGAGGCCCAGAGAAAGGGTGTCTTCGGAGCTTTCCCTGTGTCAGTGATGCAGGCAGGAAATACAACCCCGCTGAGATTCCCAGTGTCCCAGAGCCTCGGTTTCCACCGCCGTATCTCATGGGATTTATCCAGTATGTCTGAGGGACTGTCCATCTCTGACGTTCTGGAACAGTGGCTGTCTAATACCTCCCGGGAGCGAATGAGATTGGGATTTTTATGTTTGAAAGGGACAGGCTGTAAGCTCTCAGATGGGAGCAAACACTAGGCCTGCTGGTGAATCTCATAGTGGTTGGCAAAAGGCTGGAGCCAGCACCAAGGGTCTCCTCTCGGTTTTCCTGCCAGCTCCCTGGGCTGCTAGCTCTGGGCCCTTGGCTGCCTGGCCAGTTCTTTCCCCCTACAGAGACTTCGTCTCCACCATCTGTCGCCCGAGTGGTGGCCTCTCAGAGGTTCCGTCCCCGCCAACTCTGAAAAGCTCCATGATTCTAAATGCTTACAAAGATCTGGGGAGTTGCAGTGATGAATTCTGCTGTCGCCATCTGGACTCTCAGGTCGATAGGTGGGCAGATTCCTGGGCAGGAACCTTGCTATGTGGTGCCCGTTGACGACGTGAGGTAGGGGTGGGAAGAAGTGGACTATTTGGTCTTTACCAGCTAGAGCGCTGAGAGGGGCACCTGTAGGAGGGGGGTGGGGGAGCAGGAACAAGTCAAGACTGGAGACCCCGGAGTCCCAGCCTGTTGGCTTGGCTTTCTGGGATTTGCCAAAAAGGAGTGTGTGGATATATCCCGGATTCTTGGCTGCATGTAGGTAAGGACGGCTGCAGTGTATATGAAACATAATGGCCCTTGAGCAGGGGACGAGGGCTGAGATTTCCGGCCAGGGACTAATTATGGGCTAAGATCTTCGGATGCCTTTTTTTTTTTTTCCCCTTCCATTTTTAATTAGAACATTCAATCCAAGGAAATCTGTTCTCCACCGGAACACTCCTCATGGAGGTTTGCTTGGGGGAATTTCCTTATCTGTTTCTCAACGGAAAAGCTGTGGGTGGAGGTGAGTGCATGTGTGTATAATAGGCTCCATACAAGTTCAAGGGTACGGGGTGTGTGTGTGTGTGTGTGTGTGTGTGTGTATGTGTGTGTGTTCGAGAGAGTACTGGGGGAGATGGAGACAGGTTTGGCCCTGTGGGTGCTGGCTGCCTACTTGTGCTCTGGGAAGGTGGAGGTGTGGCTAGTTGTGAGCTGTGCAGTATAAAGTCAGTTAAGTGCATTTGTCCGGGTGGGATGAGGAATCTTGATTTTAGCTCACCTTTGAATTTCATTCACAGTGGAAAGGAGGGCAGGATGCTGCAGCTGGGCCAGGGGGAAGGGGGGATGGTTTGCCCTCCTGCCTAACCCCTTCAGTTTAGGGTAGGGGCGGGCCCCTTACTGTGCAATGCTTCAATGTCTGTATCTCCTGTGTTTGTGTGCCTGTGCATGTGTGTGTAGGGGGGAGGCGGTGGTGTGGTTGATTAGGTGTGTATGCGTGTGCAGGAGGTCTCTGTACCTGAAACCACCCAGAGTTCAGTTCCAGGCTTTGAAACTTTGGGGGAGAAGGGCCCCTTCTCCTCTCTGCCCCGGAATCAAACACTTGCCATTCTAGAGTTCACCTGATTCCCACTGGGCTGAACTGACAGAGGAGCTGAGAGAGCCAAGAGAGCCCCCAGGGTTGGAAGGAGGGAATTCTTTCTTGCCTTGAAGTGCTGGGATCCAGGAAAGGGAAAGGGGACCAAGTGAAGGAGCAGCACAGGAGAGGGATGGATGGACGGCTGAAATGTCTGTTTTCTTCTTTTTTTGCGGCTGAGTGAAGAGGGTCACTAGGTCCAGTCTGCCAGTGGGGGTGGCGATTCTGGTCCTTCCTGCCCCAACTGTGTTCAAATTCAGGGGATGGCCAGCGTGGCGGACCCAGGCTCAGCTCTGGCAAGAAAAAAAAAAAAAAAAAATCCACTCCTGGTTTTCGCGCACACCAGCCCGGCTTCCCGGGACCGCCGAGGTGTCGAGTCCCGAGCTGACGCCCTCGAGCCGCCACCAAGCGGAAAACCCGGAGTGGGTTTCCACGCCTTTTGGAACGGAGTCAAAGGGCACCTCGGAGGAGGCGGCCGGGTCCCCCGCCCTGCCGGATTCGAAGCCGCTGCCTTCGGGGGCGCGCCGGCCGGGCTGGTCGCGCCAGTGTGGCGGGTCCCGCAAGCTCGCAGGACCCACCCGAGGGCTCCGCGCCCTCCCCGCGGGGGCCGCGGGCGGGGCGCGCGGGGCGGCCTTGGTGCCCTCGGGGCGGCTCCGGGCGGCGGCGGGCGCGGGCTGCAGTGCGGCGGCGCGGCCGGCAGCGGGCAGCAGCGGGCGCAGGCGGCAGCGGTGGCGGTGGCAGCGGCGCTCGGCAGCAGGCGGGCGGCGCCGGCGGTGCCCGGGGCGCGCTCACACACGCGCTCACACACACACACATACACACGGCCTCGTACACACTCACACACGCTCCGGCGCGCACACGCGGCGCGCGGGCCGGAGGGAGGAGGCTCGGCTCGGCGGCGGCGGCGGCGGCAGCGTGCTCGGCGGGCGGGCGGGAGGGCTGGCGGGCGGCCCCCGCTCCCCGGCTCCGCGGCTCGGTGCAGCCCGCGAGGCCCCCGCCCTCGGACCCGCCCCCGGGGGTCGCCCGGCCCCATGCCCTGCAGCGGCGGCGGAGCAGCGCGCGGCCGCGGGAGGCTCTGAGGAGCCCGGAGGGAGCCGGCGACGAGGGGACCATGTACCGGGACCCGGAGGCGGCCAGCCCAGGTAAGCGCGGCCCCGCGCGGGCTGGGGCGCCCCGCACCGGCAAGCAGGACGGCGGCAGCGCCGGGCGCCGTCTCGGAGCCCCGGCCCGGGAGCCGCACAGACTCCCTCCCCCCCACCCCCCTCCACGGGGTCATCCCAGCCCCGGGGGCGCGGGCTTGAGCTGCAGCGGCTCGGACCCCGGCCCCCGCAGTCCGGGCGCTGCCAGGCTTGATGCCCGGCGCCGGCTTCGCAGTGTCCCCACAAGGACCTCCCCCCCCCCCACCCCCCAGCAGCCCAAGGACAACGTGTGTGGCGGAGCGAGGAGCCACTGCCCCCGCGGGAACCGGGCAGTACCCTCAAGAGGCACCCCCGGGTCCCCAGCACCAGTGCCCCCCGGGTGCCGGGGCTGGGAGACCCCAGGAGGAGGATCCCAGGCAGCTTTGGGCCAAGGTTGTGGGCACCGAGGAGCAGACTGACATCGGCGGTGCCAACTGTGAATTGAGAGGGTGCCAGAGGGCAAGTGGGAATCTGGTGCAGCAACAGGGGAGGGGGGCTTCGGAGAGGGAGGGTGGGGAACCGCAGGAGCGTGGAGGAAGGAGATAGGAGTACCTGAAGGGAAAGAGAGCAGAGATTGGTGAGATTGGGGGTGCCAGGGGAATGTGCTCCAGAGCTTGGGGGGGGGGGGGTAAGCAAAGAACCCCAAACTCACTCCGGTCCTGTCGGGGGAGGGAGGGAGAGAGGCCGGCTCCTTTGCCTTTCTCCCGAGGGAGCCCGGGGAGTGGCCTGGGAGCCCACGTCTGCTTGGCATCCTCAAAGCCAAGCCGAGGAATCTTTCCTCCCTCCTGGGGAAATTGCTCTGCCGTTTCCTCCTTGGCTCCTGACGCCTCCTCACACGGTGCCCACCTGTAGGCAGGTCCCCTGCAGCTCCTGCCCAGGCTGTCTCAGCGCCCACCTGGGGTGCCTCACCCCAGACCCAGCACCCCACCAGTCTGCCAGCTCTGGCAGCGGGAGGCAGTGGCGGCGGCGGGGGGACGGGGTGGGGGGGGGGGGTCTCTGCTTCTGGGTTTCTCTGTGATGCTAAAAGCCAGACATCCGAGCCCGAGGACTTGCTCCCAAATGAGGAGCCTCCAGGCTTACTGTGCTGACCTCCCAGAGTTGGGGGTCCTGGGGGAAGGGACAGCTCTAAGGCCCTCTGCAGAAGGGGCCCAGAGCCCCAAGGCTTTTGAAGGCAGCCCAGTGGACACTAGCTTTGTCCACTCTTGTCCCAGCCCCACATTTGTTCTCCCTCTAGGGGCAGCCTCAGCCTGTCCCTGCCTCCTGAGGACTCAGGCTCTCACCACCATCAGATCACTGCAGCCCAGTGGGTCCTCTGAGCAGGACCTACTGGGTGCCAGGCATTGCACTCACTCAGCACTTGGGTGTAAGGGTGAGAGAGACTCAGTCTCCCTCTCTGGAACCTCATGCCCATCTATGAGTGTCCTCGAGGTGATGGCTGAAGGGACATGGCCTTTGGAGACCCTTCCCTTCATCTGTCTGAACCCAGGTCACCGACCCTGGCATCTTCCCCCAAGAGGCTGCCAGCTTCCAGCACTTGGACCAAGGGCAGAGGCATTCTCTTGCCTGGATCACCCTCGAAGGAACCAGTAGCTTAGTTCAGAGGCCAGCTCTAGAGTATGAGAATGGAAGGAGTGGGTACAGTGAAGACACTCCCTTCCCCCTCACTCTGCCATGCTGGCGGCCTCCCCTTTCCTGGAAGGAACCCAATGGCCTGGGTCTGTGCCCTCATCCCCTGTCCCTCCTCCCTCTTTCCACCCACGCCTGGGCACCATGACATCACCACTCCCCAAGTACCTCTATCCCCTCCATGGAGGCCAGCTTGACGTGCTTGGCATCTTCTGGGCGAAGGGCCTGGATCCCAGCGCTGCCCCTGGCACGCTGGCAGCCCCCAGGCCTCTCCCTCTTCCCCCTCCTCAAACAGGCCTCCCCCCCGGGGGGTGGAGACCTGTGGTGCCCAGATGCAGGTTCAGGACCCTCCAGTGCCTGGGGCGGGGATAGCACTGACTGGGAAACAGGCTGGGTTGAGGTTCACACCTCTCTGGTGTGGCTGCTGGTCTGATGGGGCCAGAAATGGGCTGGAGAGGGCAGAGTCTGCCTATGATCCTGGTCCCCTGGGGCTCTCTGAGGGGCCCGAGTCATCAGTCTAGCCTTTGTACCCCCTGGCATCCCTGCCCACCTCCTAGAATCCCTACACCTCCTGCCAGACTACATCTCCCCTCTACCCCCAGCTTCCCTCAGGCCCCTCCAGACTCTGCTCCCCCAGGGAGGGCTCTGGGTCCCCCATTTCTGTCCCCCACCTCCCCTTTGGCTGGCACCTGGTAGGAATGAGATATGCAAATTAATTCCTGTGTGACTCAGGCCCCTCCTTCTCGTGCCCCAGGGGCCAGTACCTTGTCTGTCCGATCCCCTCTTCCCACTCCCAGGAACACCTGTGGCCCAACCTTTTTACAATTTTCAGTCTCCTATGTTCTCCCACTTCCCAGGCGGGTTCCAGAGTGTCCCCGAGGTACCCCCTCCCTTAGCCAACTCACTCTGGTCTCCACAGGATTCACCCTGCCACTGAGACCCTTCCCGGAGTTCCCTACCTACTTGGGCCCAGGGCCCCAGGCACTTCTGGGATCTGTCTCTGCAGAAGCAAGGGACTGTGGGAAAAAGCCAGAGCCCAGTGAAGAACGAAGACCAGCCCCCTTCCCACACATCCCATGGGCTTCTGCTCCAAACTCTGTCCACCCTCCCCCAGCCGTGCCTGCAACCTCCTCTCTGTCCCCTCTCTGTGCCCTCCCCAAGGCATGCGGCCCTCTCCCTGCCCTCAACCATCATCCTGTGTTCATCCCGAAGCTGGCCTGGTCTGGCCTCCCTGTGTCCCTTGGACCCAGGCCCCAGGCCGGGCAGGGCCTCAGCAGGCCTGCAGGGGTCAGCGTTGCAGTGGGCAGGCCAGGCGGCTTCAGGGAGGGAGGAAGGGAGGGAGAGGTGACCTTGCAGTGAGTGAGCGCACAAGGCCAGAGAGGGAAAGTCTGGGCCAGTGCAGCAGGGCTGGGAGAGAAGTCCGATCCTGAGGCTGCCTGCCCTTCGAGCTTGTCCCTGGGGGTAGCAGTACTCCAAGTCTTGTCTGGCCCACCTGTTAGTAGGCCCTGGCCTCCACAGCAACTCTGCCACAAAGGTCATTCTTAGGGAGTGTAGGGGACACAATGCATGGGGCAGTGGGCCTTGGCATGGTGGGTATCCTCTCTCAAGGCAGAAGGATCCATGAGATTGTCCAGGCCAACCCTCCACCCACTGGGCACAAGTTAAGGGCAGAGGCCATTGGGTGATTCATGGGGCAGGAGTTAGGGTTATAGCTGAAAGGGCCACCAGGATTAGGGACCAGGGTTGGGGTGTGGGAAGGTCCGATGAGGCCTGACTCTGACCATTTTGCTGTCAAACTCTAGCCCCACCCCTATCTACCCCTCCACCCCTCCACACCACACCACCCTCCCCCCCCCCCCCCCACCAGCCCCATCTGCACAGGCCCAGACCGCCCTGGCTTGTGTGTCAAGCTTGGGCCCCAGGCTAGGACTAAAGAGCAAATGATCTCCCAAGAGGCCATGGCCGGGAGTGGGGGCCTGGGGCTGGGCAGATCTGAAACCCTGGGTGAGTGGGATGGCTTCTGTGGGCCTAGTGCCCCCAAAATGTGTGTTACTATGGAGACAGGACCCTCCTGGGCCTTGGGTCATGCTGTCTGATGGCCCTGTGGGAATAGCTTGACCAACGGGGCTGGGTACTCAAAAACTGGGGGCTGGTGGGGAGGGAGATAGTTACAAAGCCCCTCCCGGTTGGGGAAGAGAGGCTACAGCAGGCTGGATTGGGATGGGAACACACAGGCCAGCAGGTGACAGGTGAGGGACAGCTGGAAGGCAGGGGATCAGGTGGGTGTCAGGCCCTAGGAACCTGGGCCCTGCCCCTTGCCAACACCGAGCTTGGGCCCAAGGCGCACGGAAGGCAATATAGAGGACCAGGGAAGGGCTGTCCTCCTCCGCACCCCCTCCAGCCCAGCCCAGCCCAGCAGGAGGCCTTGAGGGAAAGGCAGGGGAGGAGTGGGCGGTTCCTTCCCTGTGGCACCCCTCCTTTTCTCCCACCCCCACTGCCCGCCCACTCTCTATTCTCTGAGGGACTTTGAATCCTTATTGAATCTGATGGACCGTTTTCAATAACTGCTTCCCCCAGGGGAGTGAGCAGGGAGAGGAGCAGTGAGGGGGGCCTCGTGGGGGGCAGGAGGCCCAGTCCTGAGCCAGGGACTCTTGGCTGGAAGGGAGTCTTTGGGACCGTCTCCTCAGAGGCACCAGTGCATCCCAGGTGGGGGTGGGCAGCTCTGCTCCATGGGCAGCACCCAGCAGGTGGCACATGAGGCCGGTGAGGTCAGCTCTCTCTGTCGTGGCGGTCACTGGTCTGGCCAGGTGCCGGAGCCAGCCCGTGCCAGGTCCGGCCCGGGTGCCCGCCTGCCTTGCAAGGGAACCCCAGCCGGTGGTGCCAGTTCCACGGACACGGAGGTGCCTGACCGTCCAGGCAGTAGGGGGCAGCCTTGCTGGGCCCCTGTCCAACTCATGTCTGGAGGGCATGGCTTTGGTCTCACCCAGCAGAATTCCCCAAGGGTTGGAACGGAGTTGGCAGACAGCTTGGGACCTGTGGAAGGGGCTGGATGGTGCCCAGAGCGTGCGCCTGGAATCCTGGACCCCGTTGGTTTGGGAGGTGGGCTGGCAGTCGTCGGGCCTGCTCTGGGGGGGCTCTGTAACAGCTCCCACCTGGAGGGCCCCCTAGGAAGGGGTGCGTCCCCTGTGGGGCTGGGCGGGGCGCTTGGATCAGGAGCCGGGATGTTTGGGGAATTGATGTATTCTTGTCATTGAACGTGTGGGGCCACAGCGCGGGTGGAAAGCGAGGGCGGGGCCAGCGGGGGAAAGCACTGTGCCGTGTGTACCTACGTGCGGGTGCGGGTGCCAGCTGGACTGGGTAATAGCTGCGCTCGCTCGTCTGAGTGCCGGGCGGGCTGTAAACAGCAGCTAATGAGTGTATTTGTAGTTAGGTGCCTTGAGGTGCACGGGGAGTTGTGACAGAGAGCGCTGGGGAGGGCGCCTCCCTTGGCCCTATATATACCCAGGCAGGCAGGGCCTGTGCCCTCCAGGGGCCCCGCCTGCCCCCTGCCACACCCTTCCACCTGCTGGCTCTGAGGCTTCCAACTCCTGGGAGCAGGGAGGGAGTCACCTGGCTGTGCGACGTGCATCGGTGTGGGGTGTTGGAGCTTTGGTGGGTACAGATACGAGCATTTTCACGACAGCATGCGGGTCTGTCCAAGGGCACGTGCGCGCACGCGCACCTGTGTGTACTACATCCGATTCTCTGCATGTGTACGCGCCCCTCCTTCTGAGCCCTGAGAGGAGGCTGCCCCCACCCCCATCTTGGTAGTGGTCCTGGCTCCTTTGATGCCCTTCTTGGAAGCCACAGGAAGCTGGCAGCTCTTGGGCAGGCTTGGGGGGACAGGGGGTGACCTGTTGTATCCATCAGAGGAAACAGGAGGGAGAGGTCTGAGCCCCAGCCCCAGGGGGCTCCCACAGTTGCTACTTGCATCAGAGAAAGGGGAGACCTTGGGGCTTACAGAGAGCCCAGCCAACTCTCTGGTTCCAGAACCCTCAGGAGCCCCAGGAATGAGAGAGCAGGTGTGCCGCCGGGCGGGGGCGGGGGCAGCGGCGGGGGGGGGGGGGGGGTCAGCCCTAGTAGGTAGGGGTCTCACAGTGCTGGTTGATGAAGTGTGAAGCCTGCCCCCAGCCAGGATGGGGTGGTGTGGGGTATGGGAGACCACAAGGGGTGCCTGCGTGAGGCCCCGCATGGGGGGGAGCAGAGAAGAGAGCTCTGTGGCTAATGTGTCCAATTAAATTACTTCAAACCCTGCCGCGGCAGCTGCTCCCGGCGGGGCCCTGGGTACAAATTGGATCCGTCTCATTACCACGGGTGGTGTCAGCGGGGCCAGAGAGCGGTGGCCAGCTCAGCCAGCACTCGGCAGGCCTTCTCCCCCTCGCTCCGCCTGGGCCCCCGACAGCCCCCTTGAGCCTTTGCTCAATCCAGTACCCCCTCGGGTTTCCCAGGTCGTGCACACCTCCTCGCCATCCTGACCCCCGTCCCTGGCAGCCCAAGGGCCCCTCTGAGCCCTCACTTTCTTTCTCCAGGTATGGGGTTTCATGCTTTATAGGGGGTCCAGCGTAAGGAAGCCCCTCTCAGGTCACCCAGCACGTCCTGCGCCCTCCCTTGATAATAACAATAGCACGATAATAACAGCAGGAGCGCCTAGTATTTGCTAGGCACTCTGCACGTGCAGCAGGGGGTGGCTTGCTTAAGCGAGGTCTCTGGGGTCAAACAGCTATCTCTGAATCCTGGCAGAGACACTTGCTGCGCTGTCCCTGGAGCCCGTTACTCCACTATTCTGGCTTCAGTTTCTTTCTCTGTTAAATGGGTATGATGATGATTCTTATTTCCCAGAGGGTTGGAGGGTGAGGCTAGGTAAGGCGGGAAACATCTTTCGCAGAGAGCTCAGCACATAGTAAACACTCAGCCAATGACAGCTGTTATCTTGTCATTATCCTGCACCAAGTGATTGATGTCTGGGATGGGGGTTCCGGAAGCTCCAGGGAGGACATGCCTGCTTCAGCCCTGGTGGAGGAGGAGTCGGGGGGCGGGGGTTCCACTGAAGCAGTGCCAGTCAGCTACCTTCAGAACAGCAAAGATGTGTTGAGTGATCACTACGGGCCAGGTGCCGTTCTAAGAACATGACCTGTGTTAGCTCTTCTATCCACAGATGACTCTGGAAAGGGGGAGCTTGCAGTGAGAAGTTGGCTTGGGGTTCCAGCAAACACCAGCAGACCCAAAGAGCATGAGCTTTAGTCCGGGGCCTTGGGTTTTGGAGAAAGGCTAAGAGCTTGCCACGTGAGCAGTAGGGGTGAGGTGTTCGGTGTGGCGGGGGACAGCACATGCAGTGGCCCGGAAGTGGGGTCTCGTTCAGTTGAAGCAGCACTGAGTGCTTGGACGTGGCCAGAAGGGAAGCTGTTAGGGGACACTAGCCGGAGTTGAGGCTTGGGAAAGGTAGGTTGGGCCAGATTGTGAAGGTCCTGGCATTCTGAAATAGGAAAACTGGATTTTTTTTTTTTTTTTTTTTTTAATTAGGGCAATGGAGAGCCATGGACGACTTTCAAGCAGATCTCTATTAAAGAACTTTTAACTCTGCAGCAGTGTGGAGGGTAGGAGGCCTGGAGCCAGGCAGGTGTATGGAGCCAGAGTCGCAGGTTAACATATCTGTTCCCACCTTTGCCCGGCCCCTCCTGGGTCCCTCCCCTGCACAGGGCTGAGTCTGAGGCACCACACCAGGAGGTCTGCAGCGTTCAGCTGGCCTGGGACCCTACCCTTGGAAAGCTTGTGGCAGGTAATGGGCCGTCAAGGGAGACACCAGGTGACAACAGATGCAGATGGACACTGCCAGGGGACTTCCCTAGGGATCTGGGGCATCAGAAAAAGCTTTCCAGAGAGGGACATAGAGCCAAGGTGGGCCAGTCCAGGGTCCAGGGGACATGGCAAGTGCTCCTGGCGGTTGGATGTGAGCCTCTGGGCCGGGCCCTGGGAGAGCCGCACAGCTCACGCTGCCAGGCCTGAGCTCCAGAGCCCCACCAGAGCCAACCTATCTCCACGGCAACTAGGCAGGCACCTCCCTCTCCGTGCCCACGGCCCCTGGCACAGGGGCCCATTCACAGCAGGACTTGGGTACGCCTTCCCACTTCCCTGGGGCCTCGTCCCAGGGCAAACGCCCTCACAGCCAGCACTGAGTGGCACACGCGTGTTGGTATTTGGGTCCATGTGCACACAAGATGTGTAACGTGCCCCCTACAGCAGGAAGCAGGGAGGCGGGGATGGTCTACACTGCCTACCCACCTTAGCTGGGGACTTGTTCCCTGGGGGTGAGGGTCAGATGGGCACCGAAGAGCATGATGCCAGGATGATCCCTCAGGGGCCACGGCGAGGAAGGCAGCCCAGAGGAGTGGTTGGGCGGGGCTGCAGGTCGGGGAAGGTGGTGAGACAGAATCTCCCAGCAGGGCCTGGCGGGTCCACAGACCCCCTCGTTCTCCACGTTCAGCCTTGCATTTCTTCTTCACAGCAGTCCTGCGAGGGAGACAGCATTGCCACTGTTGTCCAGATGAGGACGCTGAGGCCCAGAGAGGTCCCACCGGGGACCTGAAGTGTCCCACAAGGTCACTCAGTAGAGCAGGGGTGTCAGCTTCACGCCAAAGGCTGGGTCTTGACCACCAGGCTGCACTGCCCGGTGCCCCCCTAATCCCACTAGGATCCAAGCCAGCCCGTCTCTCGACCCATCACTTGGAAGGGAGTGCTGGGAACTGGTGTTGGGACACAGAGGGGTCCCCAGTGCCTCCTTCAGTGCTTGTGGCATCCCCTAAAGCCTTTGTTCTCAGGTCCCTGGAGTGGGGCGCAGCTCCCTTCCCACCCTGTCTCCTCTCCCTCTCGGCAGGCTCAGTGGAAGGTTCCTCTCAGTCAAGGGGAGGCTCTGAGGAGAAAGGGAGGAACCCCTCACTCGCTGCTTGGCACCTGCCAACCCTGGAGGAGCCTGATGAATCGGCTGTGTGTGGCCCCCCCCCCCCCGCCGGCCCCATTCCTCCCTCTCCAGCCCCCGCCTGGTTGGGGAGGTGCGAAGGAAGCGATTTCACAGCCTGTCAGCTGAGACCTAAAAATACCCAGAACTCCGAGATGCTTGGGCAGGGGGAGGAGAGAGCAGGGACCAGGCTGGGGTGCTGGGGGGGTGCAACAATGCTAACTTGGCCAGAGCAGCCCTCACGGCTCGAGAGCCCTAGTCAGACGTGATGGGCAGGGATGCCCTACATCCCCCACCTGACCCCATTTCTGGGTCTTGAGAGCTCCGGCCCTCAGACCCAAGGGAGGGCTTAGTCTCAGACAGGAACCGTGGCACCCAGGCCCTTCAGAGCCTCTGGTCGATGGCTCTTTCTCCCTCTCCACCCCTGAGTTGGCTGGCATCTTTAGGCCGTGGGAGCCAGGCTGGGCCTGTGCCTGCTTCCTTCCTGGAGAAGGTGCCTGCTTCTGTTAGGGGAGAGGCGTGAGGAGGGCAGCGTGGATGGGGGTGCTGGCAGGCGTGCAGTGTGATGTGCGAGCCACCCAGGCACTGGAGGGGGGCAGAGGAGAAGGGGTGTGGCGGCCCGCGTCACTGCCACGTGGCTGTGTGCGAAAGCCTGGCACAGGCCCCCCCTCCCCCACCGCCACGAGGCAGCCAGTGCCCGGAAAGGGGGGCACGTGTGTGTGCACGCGTGGGGGCCCGCTGGAGCTGGCCTGATCTAGGTCCCAAAAAGCTCATGGACACGTATGACCGGGCGGATGTAGCGAGTCCAGACAGAAACTGGGCGAAAGCTCAGGTGCAGGTGGAGAAGCATCAGCAAACACGTGTTGCATCCGGCAGACACATGAGGGTGTGTGTGCTTCCCGTGTGGAAACATGATGGCATGTATGCCCGGGCACAGGAACATGGGAAGACCTCTCTGGGGCCCTAGGCAGGAGCTGGGAGACTCATCAGGGAAATAATGGGGTCCATGGGGTGCCTGTGTGGCTCGATAGAGCACGCAGCTCTTGATCTTGGGGTCGTGAGTTCAAGCCCCACGTTGGGAGGTTGGAGGTTATGAATAATGCATACATTAATTAATTAAAAGAAATTGTAAGTAATGGGGTTCAAATCCCAGTTCTGCCATGTACTGGTTGGCTGTGTGACCTTGGGCAAGTCACTTAACCTTTCAGTGCTTCATTTCTCCGTCTGTAGAGTGGAGGTGATAACAGCACCTACTTCAGAGGGCTGTTGGGAGGATATGATGAGTTGATGTATATAAACTGGCTGGAACTGTGCCTGTCACCGAGTCAGCACCATGAACATACTAGCTCTTATTATCGGGTTCTCCCCTTCAGTGACACAGGTGGGAGCGCCAAGTCCAGAGAGGGCAAGTGACCTGCCCAAAGTCACACAGTAAGTGAGTGGCAGAGCCAGGGTTAGAACCCAGACTCCAGTGCCTTAGGACGGGGCTTGTTCAAATTTAACTTCATGAGACCGCCCCCGCTTTGGACCGCAAGAAGTCCCTACAACACAGAACTGTAACCACATTGGCATCTGGGGCCTAGATTCTGCCAGAGCTGGGCTGGATCATGGGAACTTGGGGATCTGAGCATCTTCAGATAATGCCAGGGTGGATGGGTCCTCAGGGCAGTGGTTAGACGCCTGATTTAGAAACATGCCTCTGATTAGCCTGTGGACTTGGCCAATTACTCAGCCTTCCCGAGTCTCAGTTTCTTCCCTATAATGGAATAACAGTAATACATACTTTATGGGGTTATTGTGGGAAGAAAATGAGATCCTGCATGCAATGCTTTAAGTGACTGGAACATTGTGCCTAACAAATGCTCGGTAATGTTAGCTGCAATTATAACCCATGCAGAATGCTCCCACCCAGTGCTCCATAGATGGTGACTTCCTGGGACGCCCGGCTGGCTCCGTCGGTTAAGTGGCTGACTCTTGATTTCGGCCCAGGTCATAATCTCATGGTTTAAGCCCAGTTCGGGCTTCACGCTGACAGCACAGAGCCTGCTTGGGATTCTCTCTTTCCCTCTCTGCCCCCGCCCCGCTTGTGTTCGCTTGCTCACTTGCTCAGTCTCTCAAAATAAATAAACTCCTAAAAAATGGTGGAAAATTGCTTCTCTCTCAGCCTCTGACTACCCTTACTCCCTTCCATACTTCACAGGGCTTAGACTGCTCAGGGGCAGTTTGCAAGCAGCCAAGACCCGTCTCTGCCTCCCGTTACTGGTTTTGCCCAGAAAGGAACAGGACCCACCACTGACACTTAGCCCCTGAGCCCTCTACATCTGGCCTCATCACCCACTTGGTATATGAACTTGGATAAGCACCATTTCCTCTCGGGTCCTGGCTTTTTCCTTCTGTAAATTAGAAAGCCTGGACCCCATAGTCCCAGATCCTCCTGGTCATGTTGCTGTGTGACCCAGGAGAGTCCCTGGCTCAGCTCACTGGAGGGGGTGGCAGGTTGACAGGAAGAGAGGTCGGCTGGCTTCCCTGAGTGAGCGGAGCATCTGGGGCCTGAGCCGACTGGTGGCCTGCCATCATGCCAGCCCGCACCTGTGGCTGCGTAGGAGGGCATGTGGGCCCGACTGGCTGGGCACTGACATTGGGAAGGCTCAAGGACGATGACTAGAGAGAGCCCTTCTTGGGGCCCTGGGAGCTGCCACTCCAGCCGTCCTCCCCCGCTCTCCTCCCTGTCTCCCCCGGGCTTTCCTTCAGCAATTCCTCCTTCCTCCCTGTCCTTCCTCTCTCCTTCTCCTTCCTGGAGTCTCCCAGTATCTCCTTCTCTCTTTCCTCCTCCAATTTAGTAATTTTGACCATTTTCCAGGGTGCCTCCTTCCTCCCTCTCCCTCTGCAGAGGGGAGATCTCTCCCCCTCCTCTGTCTCTCAGTTTCCTGAGATTCCTCCTTTTTCCTTCCTACAACATGGAAGAAATGTCCCTGTTTCTCTCGATCTTCCTGGCTGCCCCTGCTGCTCCTGAGCCTAGGTCTCTCTCTTACTCTGCAGGGGCATGTCTAGGCCCCTTCATTTCTTGTCCCCTGGCTCTCTCCCACTTCACAGTCCCTCCTTCCCCAGTGTCCCCACCTCTGCCTCCATTCTTCCAGTTCCTTGGTGCTCCTTACTCCTCCACCATCTCCCCTGCCCTCAAAAGTTTCCCAGCCTCCTTCAGATGATGGGGCTGATGGGGCTGAGCCAGGCAGTTTCTGTGGCTGGTGCTGCTATTCAGTACCTCAATAACCCCCCACCCCTGTGAGTTCAGAAAGGGGGTCAGCCCAGGGCCCAGGGACTGGCAGCCTTGCCTCCTAATTAGTAGGAAGTAATTGCCTGGAAAAAAAAAATTTCATTTAGAATGAGACTCTGAGATTCCAATGTAAAGCAGAGCCAACTGATGGCCCCTGGGGACCAGGAGGAGAGAAGCAGCCGAGGTCAGGGTCTCGGGAAGCCCCCGGATCCCTTCCCTGGCTTGCCCCCAGGACCCCAGCCTTGCAGAAATAGGGAGAGAGCCCTGGGCTGGGAGTACCACCATTGTCATCTGAGTTTGGTTCCACTACTCCTTGTGTGACTGAGGGCAAGTCACTTATTTCTTTGTGCCTTAGTTTTCTGTCCTGTAAAATCAGAAAAACGCCTCGGTATCATGAGGGTTGATTCGGACAATGGCTATGAAAGCACTTCACGGGCTGTAAAGTGCTGTGGGAGTGTGAGGCGTTACTGTGTTCCTCCAGTCTGCCCTCATAGGAGATGTGAGGATGTGGAGGGGTGGAGCAGTGAGGCTTCCAGAACATGGAAGGATGGCGAGGTGGATCCTGTGGAGCTGAAAGATTAAGGGCAGACAATGGGGTGTTCTATGGCAGTCTCAACACACGCCAGCTGCACCACCCTGAGTGGTCACCTCACCTCTCTGGACCCCACTTTCCTCATCTGTAGTATGCTGATCATCATGCTTCCTCCCGGGGAGGGGTTGTAGTTTTAAAGGAGATGAAGTCTGCAGAGCTCTTAGCAGTTCTTGGCCTATAGTAAGTGCTCAATAAATTATATTATCTGTATCTACTGTAACTGAAGACTGTTATCTTTACTCCCTACCTGGACCCAGAGAAGCTGTGATTTGGGGTATTGTCTTAGGGTGGTTTTATTTGTTTTGCTGTTTGTTTTTGGAAAGAGGGGAATTTCTACACCCAGTGGGGCTAAAATAAAGCAGTCCCTAGAAACACCAAGCAGATCTGCTTATCAAAGAGGCCCAACCTGTGGCGTAGGGAACAGGAGTGGGGTGAAGCTGTGGCCTTCTTCCCTGACTCCCACTTTCTCCTAGAGAAGGGCTTTAGGCAAGTTTCTCATCTGGGTGGGTGTGAGGTAGGGAGCCTTTGCCCTCAGGAAAGCCTATTACAACCCTTTGTGTTCCTTTTGGTAGGTTTGGCTCTACTGCAGGGAGGAAAAGTGTTTGTTTAAACTGATCTACCCCACCTTTCTGGAAGAGGGAGCAGGAAGTTTAGCTTGGTCCAGGTTGACCACTGGGTTGAGTCTTTGCTATGAACCAGGCAGTATGGTGCCCCAAGGCGGCCAAAACGCGGTCGGACTGCCTGGAACGTGCAGGTTATTAGGCAGCGCTGCAAGCACAGAGCGCCATATTTTCCCGGAATGGCTGAGGGGACGGCGACGGGGACTGTCTGCCACTCCTTCACCCGCCCAGTGCCACCGCGGGGGACATTCTGTTTCTGCTCTAAGCGCAGTACCCGCACCAGCCGCCAGGAGGCAGTTTGGCGGGCCCCACTTGAGGGAATGGGGTATGGCATTTACCTTACCGGGGAGGCTTTTTTTTTTTTTTTTTTTGGTCATGAGTCGGACTGCTAGCTGGGTTCTCAGTATCTGAGGACCTCACTGGGGAAAGGGAGCTCTTGAAGTCGCCTGGTCGCTTCCGTGGCTTCAGCTCATGGCTGATCGGGAGCGATTGGCAGAGGAAAGTGGAATCACTATGCTGCAGTCCTGGAAACAGCTCCGGTTCTTTGGATCCTGCTCGTTAGGGGCAATGCAAAGGGCAGCCTGGAGGAGGGAGCAGTCAAAGGACCGAGACGGGTTTCAGCACCAAGGACAGGAGTGCTGCGACCCGCCCCTGCTTCAGCACCGTGGACAGATCCCAGGGCGGCGCACCCAGTGGCTCCTTCCTAATATTTGTGGTGCAAATGATAGCCCAGAATATGGCAGAATGGCACCTCCCAGAGGGAATCTCAGTCACCCTATGTTCTAACGAGAAGACTTAGGACCAGAGAGTTGAGTTAGTTGCCTAAGGCCACACACCCACATCGACACAGTGGGTGGCAGAACTGGATCCAGAGCCCCAGTGGTCTCTCTCCAACCATTTCTCCCCACCTGGATTTCCACTAGATCTCTCCCTCCTTCCTAAACATCCCCGGGAGCAGCTTCACATTCGGTTCTATCCTTAAGAACCCTTGAGCTGGCAACTATTAAGTGTGCCCTTTCCCCCACCAAAACCCCAATCAAGAATCTGAATCCCAGGATGGAAGATTCCTAGCCCCTGAGGTTTTCATGGCTCCCAGCATCAGGTGGAAGGGTGTCAGGGCAGGACAGGTGCCCTGGCCTGTAAGGAAGGCTGAGACTTGGAGAGCTGGAGTTGAGTCATCAGCGAGAGGAACTCTTAAGTGCTCTGAGATCCTCAAATAAAATAGAGCGCACCATTCCAACCTCAGCTTCTTTGCAGCCGTGTATTATTAATAACAATAAGATGCTGACTTAGGCCAAGGCACAACAATGCATTATTCATAGGAGTAACTAGTGGTCAGGGCCTGCACTTAATCATCACACGTCCCTGATCCTGCCCCTGCTCCACACTCCTGGTGGAGAAGCCCTCCACCTGAGCTCCTCCTTTGTTGGGCTTCTGCTACACTGATGGACATGATCATTTTCACGGCTGCCCAGGTGGCTCTTCGGCTTTGGGATCAGGGTGGGTGGGGAGGGTGACTGATTCTAGGCTAACTCAGAGCTGGCACCTGGTCATGTTCATCCTGAATGGCTTTGACCCTGATGACTTCCAGACTCAGCAGCTCTCTGGAGTCTGCAGATGGTCTTTCTCCCCCTCCCCATCTTTTGAGGCTGAAGACTGAAGCCAGATACACCAGGCTTCCATAAGCCAGGAATTGTGGGAGGTGGGGGTGACTGAGGGGAGGGGTCACCAGGCAGAGGATACCCCATCACCACTAAATATGGCAAGAGATGTGACCCCCTAGGTAAACTCTGGAGCACTTTGTAAACTCTTCTGCACTGAAGAAATGGGAGACATTATTACCAAAGCCATGTTCTCTGCTGGAAGAGAGAACCAAGGTAGAGAAGGCATAGAGAATGCATGGATGAGGCCTTTGTAGCTCACCAGGCCCTGCTCCCTTGATGAGGAGTCAAAGTGCTTGTGGATCCTGACATGTCCCCGTCCAATTTCTTGCTGGAATGGCTCCTGGCCCATCCGGACAATCCTTCATTCGCTGTTTACTCACTTGGCATCTCCTCTGAATTCTAAACCGTCTGCATCCAGCCGGCCTCTGCGGCCCCTGCCAGCGCTCTCTCCCTAGCTCACTCACGCATTATCTGTTTTTATTACAGTCAAGGTTGAGGAGGCTTGCTCGTGCTAAGCCCCTATTTTCAGCTACTTGTAACTTTCCAAAACAATTCCCCTTGGGCCTCCTCTTTCACCAGCCTTGCTCTGGCCCCAGGTGAAGCCTGAGGGGTTGTGGGCGTCTCCTTGGATTTCTGAAGGACACTCAGGGAGACTGTCCGGAGGGCATGGGGGTAGGGTGGAGGACAAGCTTTCCTGGGAAATGAATGCCAGACTCTCTTTCTCCTCCTTTTTCTTTCTTCCTTTTACCTACCCATCTTGTTTTCTTTTTCCCAAGGTGGGTAGCCTGGAGGGGGAGCTTTAGAGTAGAGAGAGGGCAGAAAATTTGGCATGACAGGCAGCCCGGAGCCTGGCAGTTTAAGGTTCAGAATTTTGCTCACTGGTTTTCTGTTGCTTTCTGCCTAACTCTGCCTTCTTCTGACTGTGTGTGTGTGTGTGTGTGTGTGTGTGTGTGTGTGTGTGTTGGGTCGGGAGGAGGAAAGGAAGGTGGGAAAGGTACTGAAAATGTCCCCCCTTCCCGTGCCCAAATGTCCCTAGGGATGGCAGGCTCTGCACTTGTAAATGCCCCCCCCTCCTCACCTTCCCCCATCTCTATGTGCTCAGTAGGCACGTGGAAGGGTGCTTCCTTTGAAAACCTGTGACTCCAGTTTTCACTGCTTTCCACCTCTAACGTCATCACGCAGCCACCAAAGGATAGGAGGGAGGCGCCGGGGCATGGTGTGTCGGAAGTAGTGCAGAATCAGGTGGGAGGAGGCAGGATTAGGATAGGAAGGCGCAGGCAGATGTAGCCCCAACCACCCCCAACATCACTCGGCTTTATCTCGGGAATAGTGGTTGCGCCCTAGGCAGTATCAGAGACCCGGCTGGGCACGTCCTGGGCTACCCCACCCTTCTCTGTTTCCTGCCCACCTGTGTCTAACCCCAGGGGCCCACCCCCCAGACTGTTTGGGGACGTTTAGGGGGACTGAACCTCTCTCTAATGAGGGTGCTTTACTAAGGCTGCGGGCTGGGCCAATGGAGGGAAAAAGGGTCCCCGGGAAGGGTGTGTGTGAAGTGAGTCTCTGAAGCACCAGGAGGAGTAACTCAGGCAGGGCTCTCTTTGGTAAAACTCTGGGGGGAAATTCCTCTCCCTGACGGCTTTTTTATTTTGTGTTCACTCAATTTCTTTCTTCTCTTGGCTCTGTCCTCAGAGTGGCTAGATTCAAGGCTCAGCTCCCCTCGGGTGGAACAAGAGAGAGAACGAGCTGTAGGGTTTGAGGTTTACAGACTCTAGGTGCATCCCTGGCTTTACCTCTCTGCTGCTCTGTGCCCTTGGGCAAGTATTTAACCCTCTGAGCCTCAGTTTCTCTCTTTGTGAGGCGAGCATGAGAGTATTTACCTCCAGAGGGGTGCTAAAGACTGTAAACATGATTCAGTGTTGAGCACACATCGGTGCTGTGATGAAAGGTATTTGGTCAGGAGAGCAAGGGCCTGGGATCTGGGGATCCCCAAAGAGGGAAGCAGTCTAGGTTGGGAGGGTGTGGGGACAATGCCGGAAGGCCTGGATATGGAGAGTGTGCGTGTCACCAGCCAAGAATGCAAGAGCAAGCAAAGTGTGGGGGAAAGAGTCTGTGTGCACAGATTTCAGCATGTCCAGCAGCTTCCCTGTGTCATATCCTGCCTGGGCCGAGGGCTGTGGGAGACCCCAAGCGATGGGGAGACACGATCTTACCCCATTGGCTCCAACCCCCAAGGAAAGAGCATTGGACAGAAGATCAGTTAATTCAAGCTTGGAAAATGACGAGACTGCTGTGAATCCCTGGCCATAAGGAAGGGCTTCCCGGAAGAGGCTGGCTTACCTGGGACCTTGAATAACTTCATGCATTTGTTTGTCACTTACTTACCCAGCCTCTCCCAGGTACCAAACCTCAGGCTACAGAGATGAGTGGTGGGGGTGGGGGTGGGGGGGTCTCAGCCCTCCAGGTGTTCCCAGTTGGGGGTGGGGGTGGGGTGGAGACCAAGTGCTAATTATTAACCCACAATGACGAATTGTCATGGTTATAGGGGAGGCAGAAAGGCATGTGGGAGGGAACGAAGACCATCTTGGTCTAGGGATATTAATGGTAGAAGATGGAAGGAAGGTATTCTAGGCAGAGCAAAGAGCTCGTGCCACAAAGCCTCAAGAGTGAAAGAGGTTAGCCTTCTTGAAGGAAGCAGAAAAGTTAGGTGTGGCTAGGTCACGCTGTAGCCCCTTGTGGGAGGCTGTCACACCCTTGCGCTCAGAGGGCAGTCTCTGCAGCTGCGGTAAAGAGCAGGCTCACATTGCCTTAGTTCTCCATACCTGTTTCTTCCTCTGTGACATGGGGCCAACAATGGTACCAGGTTGTGGAGATGACGTGGGATGGCATGTGTGGCATGTGTGGCAAGCTTCCTGTCTGCCACAAAAGGTGCATGCCCAATTCACGTGAGCTGTTATTTTATGTCGACAGGACCCCAGCATGAGAAGGCAGGTACTGTTCTCATCGCTTGAAGGTGAACCTCTGAGGTCCCAAAATGGGCTTTACCTGAGGTCCCAAAAATGGCTCTGAGCTCAGGGGCAAAGGTGTGACTTGAATCCAGGTCATCTGCCTCCAGGTCTATTCCCTGTCCTGCTGCTCTGCCTCAGGACAGACGCGGGGGGATGGCTCCGTCAGTGAAGCCTCCAACTTCAGCTCAGGTCACGATCTCATGGTCCATGAACTGGAGCCCTGTGTCGGGCTCTGTGCTGCCAGCTTGGAGCCTGGAGCCTGCTTCGGATTCTGTGTCTCTCCCTCTCTCTGCCCCTCCCCTGCTCACGCTCTGTCTCTCTCTCTCTCTCTCTCAAAAATAAACATTAAAAAAAATTTTTTTTAAAACAAAAGGACAGACGGAATTTGAGTAGACGAATAATGGGCAGGGGAGAGAATCGCAGGCCAGAGGAAGTGCATGAACACCTAGGCCACATGATGGCAGAGTGGGCTGGACATCTGCTTGTGGCCAGGCCATTGGTGTGTGTGAGCGTGAGCACAGGTGTCCATGCAAGGGGTGAGTCTCACAGCTAGTGCATGTGTGTGTATTTGTGTGTACATGGGTATCCGTGCACAGGTGTGTATTTTTGCACGTGTGTGAATGAGCACGGGTATCTGTGCAAGGGGTGAGCCTCTGTGGCTTCTGTGTGTGTGCACACGTGCGCAACTGCATGCACATGTGTGAGGTGTGGGCTGCACGGCTGTCTGTGTCAAGAGTGTCTCTGAGGCGTGTGCATGTGTGTGTACGAGCTGTGGGTGTCCATGTCTGTGACCTGTGTGGGTGTGTACCTCCTCCCCCTCTGGGTCCCCTCCTGTTCTCCCCACCCCCCCGGGCAGCTGGGGAGCATGCCCTCAGAAGTCCATTCCCTCTCCGGCAGCTCCCCAGGGCATCCCAGCAGCCAGCAGTCCTGTTTGATTCTGTTCATCCATAAATTATGGCTTACTGAGGAGATGAGAAGGAGTTGGGAGTGGGGGCAGAGCTCTGGCAAGAGACGGGCTCAGGTCTGCAGTTCATACCTGAAACCCAGCCTGGCTCCCAGCTGTTGCCCCACCCCCCCACCCCCCACTGGCCTCCGCCCTCCCCCTTCCTGCCATAGGGATTCACTGATGCTCTTGGTCGTGGTCGAGCCCTGGGGCAGGGATTGGGGTGCCCAGAATTGAGTAAGACGTGACCCCTGGCCTCTGCTGTCCTGTGGGGAAAAACTAGATGTGTATCTAGTTCAGTATTTTATTCAACACTCGTTGAGCGCCAGCTCCGTGGCCCAGACGTCTCGAATACAGGGCCGACGTGGTAATGCTATGGTAATAGCTAGCATTTATTGCCTACTTATTTTGTGTCCGGCACTGTGCTAAGCGCATCATATGTGCTAATTCCTTTAAACCTCACAATTGTCCTATGAGGCCCGTACTGTTATTAGCCCCCATTTACAGATGGGGACACAAAGGCACGCGAAGTTTAGGTCACACGTCGCGGAAGAATAAGAGCCAGGAGTTGAACCCAGAGAGTCTGGCTCCAGAGCGCTGGTGCTTAATCGCTGCACCCGAAAAGAAGGGCGCAGGCGCAGGATGATGGGAGCTCAGAGGCAGGAGAAATTAATTCCCACTGGGGATATTATGGAAGGCTTCCTGGAAGAGGTGCTTTACATCTGGGTATAGAAAAAGCACGAACTGTCAGGCAAAGGTGGCATGGAGGAAGAATGAAGGAGGTCCTGGTGTGTGTGTGTGCGTGTGTGTGTGTGTGTGTGTGTGTGTGTGTGTAAAAGAGAGAGGCTCAAACTCTGTCCTGCAGTCTCTCCCATCTCTTCCTTCCCATCTTGTGTGGGTGACAAGCGGGATACCATGCAAGCACTGAACATTTAACAATATTTACTGAGTACTTCCCATATGTTAGCCTGTCACAGAATATCCGGAATGAGCAGAGCAGATACAGCCCTTGCCTTTGTGGACCCTGTAGTCCAGGACAGAGTGGGTGCTTAATAAATGGTAGCCTCTGTAATTATTATTCTTAGAGGCCTGAGGTTCTTACTCACCCATTCTTTGAACAAGCATTTGCCAAGCACCTGCTGTAGGCCCGGCTCCCTCCTTGGTTCTGGGAAGACAGTAGCGAACAGAGAGCAAGCCCTACCCTCAAGGAGCTGACATTCTAGAGGGAAGACCGCGCATGAGCGTCTCGTCCACGCTCAGAGGCGGGCTGCCTTCTCGAGCACACAGGCTTTACCCTGAGAGCTCCTTGGCTGGTGGCATGGCCAGGAACACAGGCCCCATCCACAGGACCCCGCCGGATCATCTTTAGTTCTGAGCTCTAGTCAGCTGACGTGCCCGCCACAGGCCTGGGCAGAGAGGCAGCAACAAACCTGAGCTTACACCTCACTCCCAAGACACCTCGGGGATCGGACCCGGGAAGCCTGGCTCACCCTGCCGCCCGGGCTTCCTGATGTCATCTGTCTGCCCTTGTCTGTGTCTCAGCCCCGGGACCCAGGATGTCTCCTCTGTCCAAGGGTAGGTTGTGGAACTCGGCCCTGTCAAAGGCTGACGAGGGCTGCAATATTTTCTTTCCCCAAATGTTAATATGCTGACGCTAAGGGGACTTGAAACCATGTATGTCATCGGAGGAAGGGTTAGAAGGGCCAGAGCGGCTTTGCCTGGAGAAGACCGGAAGGGGACATGAGAGCTGTCGGCAAGGATTTGGAGGCCTGTCATGTGGCAGAGGGAGCCGGCTGGTTCCCAGCAGCTCCGGAGGGCAAGCTGGGGAGCGAGGGGGGCCTGGTGGGGAGTTCTGGGGAGACAGATTCTGCTCAGCATGAGACACAGCAACCCTCCCTAATGATGCCTGTTGGTGGAGGGCCTGCCTCCTTCCTGTCACCCACAGGGCTGCCCAGAGGGTTTGCGCATTGCGGGGGGCCAGACTCCACAGAGGCCCCTTCCAGCCCCCAACAGAGTGGCTCCATGCTGTGGGAATGGGTTCGCTCCGGCTGGCAGGCAAGAACCCACGCCAGCACCCCTTGATGGCAATGTCACTTGCTGGCTGAGGACACCATGTCACTTTCGGTCACAGCATCAATGCAATTTGCAGTGACATGCATTTGTTCCACCCTGACTCCAAGGGCTCTCTGGGGGAAGCTGGGGGCCTGGGCGGGGGAGGGGTCAGACTCGTTGCCTGTAAGATGACAGCATCCACCCTGTGCTGTCGAGGATCCTAGGCTCCCCGATCTAGGGGGGTCAACTTTTCCTTAGCAACCCATCTCTTTCTTCAAATGGAACTTTCTACAAAAACCCAAGATGTGAACCAGGGAGATGGTGCTGCCTTGTTGAAGAGAGCTTGAGAGACCATGGCCTCATCGGCTCAGCATCCGCCTCCGTAGCCCCAGAGAACCCTAAGGAACCCTGAGAAATTCCTGAGAACCTAAGAGTTCCAAGGGGCACCCAAAGCAAAGAGAGTAGCCTTTGAACTGGGCTGCCTGGGTTTGAATCCTGGGTCCCCGACCTGCTATCAGAATGACCTCGGACAAGGTTCTTGACCCTCTTGTGTCTCAGTTTCCCCATCTGCAAAATGGGGACAACCGTAATGTTTACTAAAGTTGTTTGAAGGGCTGAGCTGTTACCCCGCGGGGAGCACCTAGGACACCTGGCTCATCATCAGAGGAAGGGGCAGCTCTTTCACAGATGAAGGCATTGACATCCGAGAGGTTGATGGCCTTGCTCATGGCCACATCTGGTTAGTGGCCAGAACGGCCTCAGGCTCGTTTTCCTAGACTCCAAGCCCAGTGCTCATTCTGCATGCCCCCAGAATGCTAATTGTTTAAGACAGGCCCTCCCTGGGTCTCTGGGGACTGTTCCAAGTGTGTGCCCCCTGGCTTCTGGGATTGATAGGCTTTGTCCTCAGGGGCCCTCTTCCTACAGCAGGGGTTGAGAAACAGTTTTGAGACAGCCCTTTTTTGGCAGAGAGAGGAGGTAGGCGCCTTTGAGAATCGCCCCATGGCCAAGATGTATGGAGGGGGGGCGGGGTGCATGAAGAGCGTGTTAGAGCAGAGGAACCCAGCTGGAACGGGCCTCCTACCACAGCACCACAGCTGCCAGAGCAAGAGCTTGCTAACACCCCCTCTGATCCTGCTCAAAAACCTTCCATGGCTCCCATGGCCTGCGAAACACAGCAGGCCCCTCAGCCTGACAGACAAGCCCCTTCCCCATCAGGCCCCACTGACCTAGTCCAGTTCCTCATACAACGTGCTCGACTCCTCTTTATCCCTTCTCCCCTTGGCTCTTGCTGCCTCCTATGCCTGGAATATCCTACCTCACCTCACAGCCATCCGCCAGACCACACCAAATACCCCTTCTCGCAGAAGCCTCCCCGGACAGCTCCCTAGTCCAGCGGTCACCTCCTCATTTGTGCTCCCAGAGCCCTCTGTTTACACCGGAGAGAAAACAAACACCATCAACCTTAATAATAATACCTATCTGTTGAGTGCTAACAATAACCCCACGGGTGGGCACCATTTTATCTTTACTTGAAGACACTGAGTGCTTAAGACCCTCGTCCAAGGCCGCTCAGCTATTAAGAGGCAGAAGCTTCACTCACACTTGGGTCTTTTCTTGGGTACTTTGGAGTCTGGAGCCCCAGGCTGTCTGTTCTGCCACTCACTGGTTCTGGGGCACCTGACATGCTAAGAAATAATTAGCTGAATTCTTTTTTTTTTTTTTAAGTTTATTTATTTTGAGAGGGGTGGGGAAGGGCAGAGAGAGAGAGAGAGAGAGAGAGGGAGAAACCCAAGCAGGCTCTGCACTGTCAGCACAGAGCCCGATTCAGGGCTGGAACTCATGATCTGTGAGATCATGACCTGAGCCAAAACCAAGAGTCTGATGCTCAACTGATTGAGCCACCCAGGCGCCCCGCCCCTCATGATAGATTCTTAATGGATAGTGGCTGAAGAAAGCTCAGTCCAAGAATGGAATTTATCTTATTTAAAAGCGAGTTCAGGGGCACCTGGGTGGCTCAGTCAGTTGAGCGTCCGACTCCGGCTCAGGTCATGATCTCGCAGTTCGTGAGTTCGAGCCCCGCGTCGGGCTCTGTGCTGACAGCTCGGAGCCTGGAGCCTGCTTTGGGTCTCCCTCTCTCTGCCCCTTCCCCGCTCATGCTCTGTCTCTCTCTGTCTCTCAAAGATGAATAAACGTTAAAAAATTTTTTTTTCAAGAAAAATAAAAGCAAGTTCAGCAGAGGAAGGTATAAGGTCACCTGCTTTCCCAGACCCTTCCAGCAGGGCAGGGGAAGTTCCTATGGAGCTGGGGAAAGTGCAGGCCCCTTTCCTGGGACTTCGGTGGCAAGACCTATGGTTACTATGGCTACCACTGTCCCCACTTGTCTTGCCCCCCTTCCCTCAGAAGCCTGGAGGTTAAAGACGGAGGCCTGCCATTTGGCCTGAGAACTTTGGCAGATGTGACCCCTCCAGTCTGGCAGAGCTGTGTTCCTCCACCCCGGGCTGGGAAGGGCAGGACCAGTTCCTTGGTGCCTGCTGGTTGTCCAGGTCAGAGCTCCTGGGTACTGTGTGCCCTGAGGTTGACAGTGAACTGGATGCAGGGACTTCCTGGGGGCCGAGCCTGTGGACCCCCGGACAGGAGGAAGCTTAGTTGGCCTGGCAGGTGGACAGGTGGGGACGAGATCAAGGTGGCCTTTTCCCACAGCTGGGAGGCTCAGGAAGTTGAGAAGGGAGAGGCAGGACCCAAGCAGGATTCTAGGGAGACCAAGTGCTAAACTGGCTGCCTAGAGCACTAGAGTGGTGGCAGGAGGGAGCCCCGAGGCCCCTGAGAGCCAGGGGAACCGCTGGGCCCTTCTCCACGAGGCCCCACAGCCAAGCAAGAGAGACTGGGAGCCCAGAAGTTAAAACCGCAGGAAGCAGGACCAGACAGATACCGTCAACTCTTAATTACCACCATCGCTGGCACCGAAAAGCCCACGCAGGCTCCTCTGTAAATAAACAGTGTCTACTTGTCTTTAGGACGCATCCTAGTGCACACATATTTACAGTGCACGTGTGATCTATGCTGCTCTCTTTCGACTCACTCCCCCACATGAGAATTTCTGGTGAAATTTTGCTTTCCTTGCATTTGGTTTGGGCTCGTGTTTGCAACCACCTGGGAGAAGGCAGGGAGGAGGTTTAATCCACATTTCCACAGGAGAAAACTCAGTGGTTATGCGACTCGTCCAAAGCCACAGCTAGCAAGTGGTGGGATTTGCACAGAAACCTGGGATCTTCCTCCCAGGGCAGGTGTATCACCGTTGCCACTCCTGAAGTATGAGACCCCTGAGCTCTTGGAATGGAAGCTGCCGGGTGGCCCCTGTGAGCATTTAAGACAGGAGCCTGTCTTAGGTGGGACTGGAACCTACAGGGTAGGACCTGGGGCTGAGGCTTGGTCAGGGTGTACAGAGGCCACTTGGGTGGGCTTCCAGCCCAAGGAAAGCTGAGCTAAAGGGAGTGAGGGCTGGTCTGAGAATTCCAGAAATTCCCTCTTTGACTACACATGTCGCTGTTGAGTTTGGGCCAGATACTTCTGAGGGTCTGTTAGTGCCCGTGGGGCAGGTGGCCTGAGAGAGACTGTAGGAACTAGTCATCGTCCTTTGGGCAAAGTCGGCTGGCATTGTGGCTCAGTGTTGGAGGGGATGGAAGAGTGCTGGGCAGGAAGGTTGTGCAGAGGCAGTGGCTTTTTTAGGGGGGTTGGAAGTGTCCACTGAGGCCTGGCTGGGTTGGGGGGCACACTTGGCCTCTCCCTTTGAGATGTCAAGTTTGGGGGATGGTGTGGATCCTCTGGACTCAGCAGAGCCCATGCAGGGAGGGCCTGGGAGGAACGTCAACGTGCACAATTCCCCCATTTTACAGATGAGGAAACTGAGGCACAGAGAAAAGAAGGAACTTCCTAAGGTCAGTCAGCAAGGTCTCGCTGGGAATAGAACTTGAGACTCAGAACTCCCAGTGGGGGGACAAATGGAAGGACCGGGTGATTGTTCTGGGGGGCTCTGAGCCAAGGGAGGGTGGCTGGCCCTGGCCAATGAGGGTCTGACCTGTGTGTGTCCTCCCCAGGGGCGCCCACCCGCGATGTCCTGCTGGTCTCTGCCATCATCACCGTCAGCCTTAGCGTCACTGTCGTCCTCTGCGGCCTCTGCCACTGGTGTCAGCGCAAACTGGTGAGGCTCTTGAGGGCCCGGGGCTTGGGGCCTGGCCCTGCACCCCACCCCCTACAACTACTGGCTCGTGAACCCGCCCAAGGGCGCGCGCAGATGATCCACTTGCCCACGTCGTCAGGCACGTTTCCGCAGAATTTCACACGCATGCACGCACTGCGTTTGCCTGGATGTTGGCCCCATCTGTCTGGGTGTACACCCAGAACCACACACCTAGGGACACGTTTGTGGACAGACGTGGGTCTCAGGCGTTCCACACGCTCGCAACTACACGCACACACGCCCCACCTGCGGCATAAAGAACCTTACGCTTCCGCGCAGACGGAGAATCTAGGCCCCCTCCAACCCCAGCGCCTCCCGCCCCACTCCCTGCCGCCCACTGCCCCACCTCCCCAGGGCTGGGCGTGGCCAAGCCCTGTCTCCTGGCCAATGAGGAGGCGCTTCCCGCCCCGCCCCACCCCCAGCTCCCGCACATCCATCCTGGTTCTTGGGGTTTGTACAAGCACAAACGGCTTCTTTTCATTTTTAACGAGGGCTGGGGAATTAACGAGCAGGATTAGGCCATCAATAAGTAACGAGACCATCAGGAGGGACATTCATCACCCGAAGGCCCCGGGAGGGGGAGCCGGGCTGAGCCGTCTACCCGCCTGCAGCCACCAGTTCCCCAGAAGTGGCTGCAAGGCTAGACGCCCCCCTCACCACCACCCTGCTTCCCCTCCTCCTCCCCTACCCCAGTCCTGCTGTCCCAACCCAGAAGTGCAGTGGGGACTTTGGGGGGGGGGGGGTGCGGTGGGGCACTCCTAAAGGTGGACCCGGAGGTGTCCCAGATGTGGGGACTTTCCTGGGCTTAGGTGAGGAAGGGTCCCTGGCAGGTACCTCCATTTCCTAGATTGTGCACGGTGGGAGTGGGGGCTAGGTGTCACTGCCTGGTCACAGAGGGGCCTTAAGGACGAGGCGAGGAGGGCTGTGGCCATGGGCACTGTGTAGGTAGGGGCTTCAAGCCCCAATCCTATGGAAGGAAAGGGGGCAGATACCTCTGGGAAGGACCCGAGAGGCCCATAACCCAGCAGGTCTCCTTCAGGAAAGGCACAATCAGGAACTGGGAACAAGGCTCTCCATCCTGGGATATTCAGCTTCAGGTGGCTCCTTCCTCTGGGGAGGAGCCCTGGAGAAGGCCCCCTTGTGCCCCAAGTATGAGCATATGCGTAACCTGGGCCCACTCTGGGTGTGGGAGCGCAGGTATGTGGAGACAGGCTGGCTGCCTGCATTGTCCCTGGATCTTCTGTGTCTGCATCTGGGGAGGTGGAGGAGGGGGCTTGGCCACGTGCCTACATATGCGAGTGTCCTCAGAGGCCGTGGGAGTGGCTGAGCACGCACACACTGCAGCCCTGTGCGTTTTGTTGCGGGGCCTGTCGGCCTGTTGGGCTGTCCATCTGTCTGTATGTGTTTGAAGGCAGAGGAAAGTGTATGAGCAGGCCCTGCGGGTGACCTTGAGTGGGGGGCTTTGTGCTGAGTGCATCGACTTTGAGGGTATTGGTGCAGTGTGTGTGTGTGTGTGTGTGTGTTCACCTCTGCATGATGGGATGTGCTTCTCATCAGATCCCCACCGGAGTGAGCTGAAGCTTGCTTCGTCCCCACTGTCCCGGCCTCTTGTGGTAAGTGCTGCAGTGTGTGTGTGTGTGTGTGTGTGTGTGTGTGTGTGTGCGCGCGCGCGCTGTGGTAAGAGCCTCACCCCCACCCCACTCACCTGGGGACCAGCATCTGAAGATGACAGCTTTTTGTAGCAGATGGGGGGCTGTTAGTGCGGGAAGCCCCTCAGGCATCTTACAGCCCCAGCCCCTCCTCCCAGCCTCCAGCCAGGAACTTCTCCAGGGGTCCAAGCCACAGTCTGTCTGTCCCTTTTGACTTTCTCCCCCAAGCTGCCCAGCCCCCAACCCTGCCACAACCCCTCCCATGGCCCCCCACATCAGAGGGACCTGGGGGCTTTCTGCCTGGACTGTCTCTGTGCTTTATGGAAGGGGCTTTAAAACACTCCCTGCACAGTTACTGGGCTCTCCTTGCCCGCCTGTCCCCCCAGCAGCAGTGATGTGATACCCTGACAGCCCAGATCCCATTTCCAAACATTAATAACTTCCTTAATCTCCAGCTGGCTTTTTCCAGATCAGCCTGGCCAACCCCCTCCCTGAGAAGCAGGCTGATGGTATTGGGTTCCTCTGGAGCCACCCAGTGTCTCCTGGACGCTGCCTGGGTTTCCTATCGTTGCCCCATTAACATCCCCCTGCCCCCCAAGTCAAGTCCTGCCCACGTTCCTGTCCCCCATAGTCCCACGGCTCCTGCTGCAGAGTGATCATTGCAGCCAGAGGGGAAAGTTCTCTGAGCTGTGGGAGAAAGAGGGGCAGGCCCTGGATGAACTGGGGACAGCCCACCCCAGCCAGGCCTGGCCTGGGGGAGGGGCAGCTGGCCAGCCTTAGAAGCAGGTGCTGACTGAGGCAGGTTCTCCAGCCGAGGCCAGGGAGAGGCAGGAGAGGGAGTGAGGGGTGGGGTTGGAGGGTCCTCCCTGGGCCACACTGCCTGAAGTGTGGGGGAATGCTGGGGATGGGGCTCTTCCCTGTGTCCTGCCCAGAGAAGGGCCCTTGGCCAGCATGGAACAACCCCAGGCCCTGATCTTCCCAGTCCAGACTGGGCATTGTTCGGGATTTGAACTTCTGGGTAATGATGGGACAGAGCAGAGCTGGAGCTGAGAGAGGGCAGCTTTTGTAGACTCAGAGGATCCAATACCTCTGGTTTTTTTAACTCTTAAAGTTTTGGCTCAGAGGCAACAGCTGGGGCTGAGTCCCCAGGGCAGGTGGGGCACTGCAGGGGTTGGGGGGGGCGCTCCCATGTGATCATTTTTTTTGAGAACTGCTGGGTACCAGCTTCGATACCGAGTACTAGAGACCAAACAGTCCCTGCCATTTGGGGCTGTGTTCCCCCGGGGTGGGAGCTAAAGTAAAGCCAGGAGAGAAGTAGTAATTTCTGCGATGAGAACCTGGAAGGATGAGGGACCCGGGGCTCATCTGGAGACAGCACACCTTTTCAGAAAGGAGGAAAAGGAGGTTAGAGAGGGCAAGGAGCTTCAACCGGGGTGACTTGGGGAAGGTGTGGCATTGCTGGGACCAGGACCGAGTCGCCCCTGAGACCTGGGGGCGCTGGAGATGGAATGAGGACCCACCCCCTTCCCCACACCATTCTGGGGGGTTCTGCTACCTCTGCCCAGCTCCCCAAATGGGCGGCTCCCGTGCCCTGGCAGGGGCTGCGGCTGGCAGGAGTGTCGGGGGAGCACGGGGAGCACCGTGGTGTGGCTTTCATTTTGCTTTAGGGCGGGCGGAGTCATCGAGTGTTGTGGCTGTGGTGTCGGTGCACATGTGGGATGTTGGGGAAACGTGTGTGCACGTGTCAGTGTGTGTGTGTGTGTGTGTGTGTGTGTGTGTGCTGCCACCCCACTGCCCGCATCAGCCCTGGGCCCGCCCCAGGCCCATGGCCCATTGGTGCACGTGAGGACGCTTGGTGACAGTCAGGAATGTTAATGGTGCTGGACGCTGCATGAGCTAAATTTAGAAACCCAAACCGAGAAGGTGAATGGCACTCACCTTCCCGGCAGCAGGCCCAGTCCCCAGCTCAGCCATGGCCCTTCCTGGAGCCAGGGGACCCAGAGCGCCTGGACGGCAGGCCATGCCCTTCCCCCCCCACCTCTGCTCAGGCAGGCGTGAGGAACTCTGGGGTGCTGGTCGGCTGCCCCAGCCTCAGAGCTGGGGGGCAGCCTTTCTTCCCAAAGCTGCCTTCCTATAAAGGAGAGCGCTCCAGCCCCACTCTGCCTTACTGCCTGAGGCAGGAGGACCCCAGGGAGCCCCCAGACAGTGCTGGGCACTGTCCTGGGCACGACTGGGCACGAGGCCCTCTCCCCGCCCCCGCCGTTCACGTCACTGGCCACTGCCAACCTTGCCCTGCAGGATGCCACCCCCACCATCTGGGAGCGGTGACGTGGCCAGGCGCCTGAGAGCCGTCTGTCCGTGGCAGAGGGAGATGTGTTTCTGGGAGCCGGGCCAGAGCCCCAGGAGACAGGCAGACAGGAGGGGCCCCATCCCTGGGGGTCAGGGATGGGGTGCCAGTCAAGGAGCGGAGTCGGTCCTAGAGCCTTATGGGGCCAAGGAGTTACCAACCAGGGAACAGGTACCGTGGTGACGCCTTCACACCTTGGCCTCAGATCTTGTTGCCGAGGCCGGGCCCAGCCCACTCCCCTCCCCAGGCCCGTTCTGGGGAGGCAGGGAGGGTGCAGTCCTGTCTCCCAGGAGTGACCCTGGTGCTGTCTCCACAGGGCAAACGCTACAAGAACTCCTTGGAGACCGTGGGCACGCCAGACTCAGGGCGTGGGCGCAGTGAGAAGAAGGCCATCAAGTAGGTGCCAGGCTTCGAGTTTGGGGTGGGAGCACCCAGGCAGCCCAAGTGGGAGGAGCCTCCCCCCTCCCCAGAGCTGGCCACATGCATTCAGTTTCCCCCTCACGCCTTGGGGCCATTCTCTTTCCCTGCCCCCCCCCCCCGCCGGCCCCCACACACTTCCAGCACCTCAGGGGTGGCCCCAGGGCTCCACCCTTTCTGCCTGTGTCCCTCAGACCCTCACAGCGTTCCAAGGACCCCAGCCCCATCTTCCGGCTGCTCTCACTCCCAGCACTGTCTGCCTCTTCCCTCAACCCTGGTTGCTGGTTCCTCCACATCACACACCATCCCCACCCCCCTCCTAGCTCCCCTGCATATCCGAGCTCCTCCCGCAGCCCCTGGGCTGGGATCCCCTCTCCTGGGGTGCTCAGGCTCTCATTGAAGACCTCAGCAGTACCCTGAGGGTGACTTGGAAGGTGGGCAGACCTCAGTGCCGGGCCACTTGGGGAAGTGGAGCAATGGGGACTCTTCCCTTCTCTGTCACTCCTGGCCCCCAAGGCCTGTCTTGCTGCCTCTGAAGCACCCAGACTTCCCGCTCTGAGATCCCTCTTCAAGTAGGCAGGCTTGCCTTCCCCGGACCGCCTTGGCCACGGTTGCTGGGATGCAAAAAGGGAAGCCCCCCGCCAACCTCCCCACCTGGCCAGAGGCTCGGAGCGGGAGGGTTCTCTCGAGAGCCTTCTCTGCTGAACGCAGGCCTTCACTGGGGGGGGGGGGGGGGGGTGCTGTCAGGCTGAGGGAGGGCTGGGTGCCCCTCCATTCTAGCCTGGCGAGGGCCGAGCCTGCCAGCAAGGGGCTTGGCCTGAAGGAGAGCCGCCCCACCCTGCCTCCCTTTAACTCAGAGCCCCCACCAGCCCTGCCCCACACCTTCTCTCCTGCCCCCTTCCCACTGCCTAGTCTGTCCCCCTTCCTGTCCATCCTTCTCCCTTCTTCTCTTCCCACTCCCTTCTCCCTCTCCCCTGCTCCTGAGGGCTCCCTCCCTGTTCCTCCTCTGTTTTCATCTCTAGCTCTGACCCTGTTTGGGGCCTTCACAGAAGCTTCCGGTGGGTGTGTGTCTGTGGCGGTTGGGGGGGCGGGGGAGGTGGGCAAGTGGCGGGGTGGGTCTGCCGAGGTTGGGGGTGGGAGGAGGCTCGGGAGGAGGCCTCGGGGAGCCTTTGAAGCTGGGTCTGGTTGCGCACTCTCCAGTCTTCAAAGCCAAGAGCTGGCAGGTCTCAAGGGCTGTGGCAGAGCCCAGGCCCCAGGCTTCCCGAAGGCAGAGAGGGACCACGTGGGGCCAGCCCAGCACCTCCGCCGCCTCCAGACCAGGCCCCTAACCCAGTTTGCAGCTGGGCCAGGGGGTCTGTCTCTGCCAGGTGACCGTAACCTGGGGTTGTATGTGTTCTGGATAGTCGTGGAAAGGGCCTGTGAGAGGAGACGGGATGCCCAGCAAGGAGGAGGGCAGGCAGCAGGCTCCGCAGGCTGGGACAGCATCCATGAGTGCTCTAAGACCAAGCGGGGGCAGCAGTGGGTCCCCCACTTCTCTGTAGCCCTGCAGCCCCTGCCCCCTCCCACCCTGCTGAGCTGTCACAGCCTCTGCCTCAGAACCACCACTGGTTCATGTCTATATGCCCTTAGGTTCCTACGCCTTTACCTCTTGCCAGGGCCCAAAGCCAGTACAGTGGCAGGAAGTGAGGCTCACCCACTGCACGATCTCCTCCTGGGCTTAGGACCTCTTCCGAAGGGATCTTTGGTCAAGGATCCCGGGAAGTTGCATTCTTCAGCAGTGCTTCCCAAACTGTGTTCCTCAAAGCACTCCGTCAATGATTAATAGTCACTCTATGAATCATTGAGGTTTCATGGGTTCCATGACCAACTAAGTTTGGGAAACACTGCACACTGTATCTCCCTCTTGGAGATACTGGTATTCATTGACACATTAAAGGCTCTGAGAAGTCCTGCAGTAGAGGAACCTGTGTTTCCCAAACTTTTAAAATTAAAGATCCTCTTTTCCAGTATCGCAACAGACAACATGAGGGACCCTGAAGCTCCTTGGAACAGAGGGTGGGAGACCAGCCTTGCAGTGATGACCCTGGTGGCTCTTTCTCTCCAGGACCTAGGATTGGATGGCCCTCGATTTTGGAGATCTGGAGGGGGCAGGGGGAGGGAGGCCTTCCAACTGTTCCATCTCTGTTATGCTGGAGGAGGGGGACCAAAGGATGTCTCTGGCAGGGAAAGGGTCTTCTGCTGAGGGATCCTCCCCAGGGAGGGGCCTCCCAGTGCTGAGGTCTGTCCTGCCTCTCCCACCCTAGCCTCCACTGCCCTACTCACAAACTGGCTCAGGACTTTGGCTTTGAACCCTGTGTAGGCAGTCCTTGTGAGACATTTCCAGGGTGCACTCTGGACAGACATGTGCTGTCCACACCCCCCTTGGGCCGGGACCACCATCTCCTCTGGGCCTGTGGTGGCAGCTCAGCTTCTCTCCTTTGTTCCCAAGTCTAAGGCTGAGAACCAAGGTCAAGGTCAAGGTGAAGCTCCAGCGGTTGGGGGGGGAGAAGCAGGCCCCCCCAAGAACAAGTTTGCTCCATCTCCAGGGGGTGTGCCTCCCCTGCAGTGCCCTCCCCCGCTCCCAGCAGGGCCCTTGCCTTGGACTTGAGCAATGGCACAGCCCCAACACAAGCCGGGCCCATGCCCCACAGCCCTCCCTGGGGCCCCTTCCCCTAGACGCACTTCTGAGGTCTCAGGCATGGCTCCCTTCTGGAATGTTCCTCTGGCCTGTTTCTTCTGCCTTTCCTCTCCCTGTGCTCCCAGGCCTGCTCCTCGGGGCCCCAGGAGCCTGACAGACAAGCTGATGGAGCCCCTTGTCCTTGGCTCCTGGGATCTCCAGGCTGTGCCTTCTGACGGCTGAGGTTTCTGCAGCCCGCCCCCAACGGAAGTCCCCACATTCTCTGTGCTTCCAGCATATCTGCTTCGTTGGTATGACTTGTCTCGGAGCAGGAGGGGGTGGGAAGACTGGGGCCGAGGGTCCCTTCCAGACTCCACCTTGGAAAGGGACAGGGGCACAGGGAGAGGCTGCCGTGGCTGGCAGGTCAGGTACGTGTCAAGGGCCCGAGGTCGAGCGTGCCCATCAGCCCCCACAGAGAAGGGCAGGCTCCCCGCCACCACGGGCCCCAAAACATTGGACCTGAAGGGCTCCTGGTGACTTTGGTCACACCCTCAGCAAGGTCAGGGGCCTGGAGGTGCTTCTCGTTTCTGGGGGCGGAGGGGGCGACCCAACCACCACGTCTGCAGTGAGTGCAAAGTGCAGCTCCACCGAGACCCCACCAATGTCACGGAAAGGCCGTCTCCTAGGACGGGAGAGAGCAGAGGAGGCTGGGGGACCTCAGGCCAATGGGAGGAGGAGAAAGACGGGGCCGGGCGCCCGGCCTGCCCCAGGAGCGGCTCAGTGGAGGTGGATGGAAGAGGGGAGAACCTCAGGTCTCCCCTGGGAGAGCTGACAGCCCAGCGGTTACAGCCAGCCTTCTGGGTTTGGCAGGCAGGGAGGCCGAGGCCAGGCGGGGGGCAGGGAGGGGGGCCACCCAGCCAGTTGGCGGCAGGGTCTGATCTACCTTTCCGCTCTTTCCAGCCAGAAACCGGTACCCTCTCCTTCTCCCGCTGCCCTCGCCATCCCGCCCCAGGCCTGTCCCCCGCCCGCTCTCCTCCCCTCCTCTCTCAACATCTTTCTCTCTCCCACCAGCTTCCCGGGTGCGAGGCTCCAGTGGTGCCTGCCTGCAGCTCGCCTCCTTTCCGCGCGGCTTCTCCCGGCCCTCGAGTGTGTGCGCGTGTGCGGGCGCGTGCGTGTGTGTGCCGGCCGCCTCTCTTCCTCCCGCAGGAGCAGACCCTGGCCCCCTCCGCTCTGTGTGCGCCCGGCCCCCGGGGCCCCGGTCCCCCCTCTGCCCCCGCAGGACTTGCAGCTCTTGTTTCTTCTTGTATCTCCCTGTTTTCTCCCCTCTCTCTCTGCCCCTCCAGCGATCTAGACAGAGACTTTTGGAATAACAATGAGAGCACAGTGCAGCAGAAATGGAGCTCCTATCCTCCCAAGGAGTTTATTCTAAACATTTCACCCTACGCCCCTTATGGCGACCCACGACTGTCCCTCAAGTGAGTGACTTTACCTGGTTTGATCATATGTACCGAGTATCCGCGCACGCCCTCCTCCCCCTCCCGGCCCTCACCGCCCCTCCTGCTCCTCTCCCCAGACTTCCCCACCCACGCACCCATGGGCAGGCTGACCATGGAGACGAGCAACCCCTCCTGCCTCCCCTCGCCCGCCTGCCCCTCTCCCGTCCCCTCCCCCAGGGCCAGCCACGCAGGAGAGCCCCTCCGCAGCACCCCCCCCGGGGCCCCCCACCCCACCCCTCTGTGCAGTCAGGATGGGGTTGCCCGTTCGGTCCCTCCCTCTCGGTGTGGCTCGCTTTCTCCTCCCCGCTGTGTGCTGCTGCCCTGGCTGCTCGGTGGTCGGTGGTCGGTGGTCGGTGGTCGGTGGTCGTGGTCGTGGTGGCGGTGGCGGTGATGGCGGTGACGGTGGTGGTGGTGATGAACTCTGACTAACACGGCTTTCTCTTTCTCCCTGCCTTGGGGCCTCCTGGCCTGGACAGCCCGCTCTTCCTCCGTCGTTAACCCTTCGTTGTCCTGTGGGATAGACTTGGAGGTGGCTGCCCTCCCCCCACCCCCGCCGCCCCTGCCCCAGGCGGTGGGGAGGGGCCCCCCCTCCGTTGTCGTGGTGCGTTGTTCTCCGACCCCCCGCCCGCCCGGTCCCCTCTCTCCTCTCTGCAGGCTCTGCTGTTAACCCATTTGCAGTGCTGATGTCTCTCTCTCTCTCTCTGTCTGTCTCTTGTCCGTCTGTCTCTCTCTCCTCCTCTCTCGCTGTCTCTCTCTTCCTTTTATCTGTCGTTGTTTTTCTTCCTCTTCCACCCCACCCCCCCACCCCCACGTGTGGCCTGCCCTCTCTCCCCCACCGCCACCCCCGGTGCCCCTCTGGCCCGGCTGCCTCCTGCGTGCCTCCAGTGGCACCCTCCTGTCGGGCGCCAAAGTGGCCGCTGCGGCGGGGCTGGCGGTGGAGCGGGAAGGCCGGCTGGGGGAGAAGCCGGCACCGGCGCCGCCACCCGGAGAGGACGCCTTGAGAAGCGGCGGGGCCGCCCCCAGCGAGCCGGGCAGCGGCGGCAAGGCGGGGAGAGGCCGCTGGCGGACGGTGCAGAGCCACCTGGCCGCAGGGAAGCTCAACTTGTCCAAGTGAGTGATGGCCCCATGGCCGCCGGAGCCGTGAGCTCGGGCCTGCCCCCGTCCAGGGTGGACAGCGGGACCCCCTGGCACGCCCGCTGCTGCCCCCAGAGGTGCCGTCCTCGGCCCCTGGCTCATTCCATCCCTTCATGAGACTCCCGTCATCCTTGCCATCGGGCGCAACTAACAGCCACACCGTGTCGCATCTCGGCCTCCGGCTGCTGCCGCCCTCATTGGTCTCTTTCCTTGCCAGTGACCAAGTCATTCCATTTCCTGCCCCCACGGCAGCTTCATTTCAATCCTGGGGTCATCCCATCCTCTTTGACCGGCCGCCCCATCTCAGCCGTCAGTTCATCCCTCTGCGGGCCACCGCGGTTGCTCAGCCATCGGACCATCCCATCCCCCGGGGAGCTGGCCCACTCTCAGCCTGTGTATGCCGCTCATCTGCCACCGCGCCTTCCCTCTTGCAGCCAGCAGATGGCTCTAGACCCAGCGGCTGAGCCATTCCATTTTTGACCGTCCGGCGCCTCCATCGGCTTGCCCCACTCTTGCTTGCACCATGACACCATCCGTCCTGCGAGGCCACCACGAGCAGCGGGGCCATCGCTATCGGTTCATCCTCACCTCGGCCATCCCCACTGGCTGTCCCAGTCTTGGGCAGCGAGCCGTCCCACTGTCAGCGGTTGGGTTGTGTGTTCCTGGCGGTTGGGTTGCTGAGCCCCAGCGAGCTTCTCTTTTCTGACGAGGGCGGTCTGGACGTCGGACAGAGGGCCGTTTCCTTTTGAAGAGCTCTCTGAGCTTGCCGAGCGAGACAGTGCCTCTCGTGGGCCATGGACGTAGGGCTGCCCACCCCCCCCCCCCAAGTTCTCAGCAGAGGGTGGTCTCTCCTCCTCCACCATGGGGCAGCCTTATTCTCATCTGGGCTTGTAGAACCTTCCATTTCCCCAGAGCTGAGCCCTTTCAGGCTCTAAATCCTTTGAACTGTGACCCTTCTCATCCACTGGGACTCAGGTTCCCTTTTCGGCTGTTACAATTGCCTCCTTCCCAGCTAAAGGGAGCAGCCTCTCACTTAGAAGACCAGCAGCCCTGACCCTTCCGTAGCTGTGGGCTGTCCTGTTCCCTCCAATCAGGCTCCTCCTGGTTCTCTTCAGCAGGCCTGTGATTCCCGCCTTTGGGACCACTGACAGCCCCCGTGTTGAGACCATATTTTCTTGTCGGCCTGAGGGGACACAGGTGGATTTCTGCCCTGACGTGGAGCCTCGGGAAGGTCTCCGAGGGAGGCCCCCCCCCCCCAGAGATCCAGGCCCAGCGCCCCGCCCTCCCCAGCCTGCTCCGGCCACAGACTCCAGGCCGGCTGAAGCCTTCGTGCCATCCGCTGGCTCCGGGCCTGGAGGCACCAAGTTTAGTTTCCTGTGACTGAGAGGTTGTAAATTGGACTAATTTTGGATGTGATAGGAAATCAAAATGAGGCCAGCAAGGAGGAGGAGGAGGCCGTCCAAGGATCGTCCTCCCCTGCCTCAGCCTGACCCCAGGGAGCTGCGGGCCTACCTGGCCGGCCAGGCCTGGGCCTGTCCCTGGTGGTGGCCCCCACTCCAGACCTGAGCCAGGCAAGACTGCTGCCCTCTCCAGGACCCCAGCCAAAGCTATGTTTTGCCTCTCTCTCTCTCTCTCTCTCTCTCTCTCTCTCTTTCCCTTTCTCTCTCGTTCTCTCTCTCAGCCCATAGGGGCAGCCTAACTATTGTGCTTTGGTTCCCAGGATAGGCTCGGGATGAGCAAAGCTGAGGTCTGGCTGCAGTGGTGAAAGTGGTTCCAAGGCCCTGGGGCCCCTCCCTCAGGCAGCACCCCCCCCCCCGCCTCCCCCAAGGGGACACAGCTGCCCTGTGGTCCTAGACCAGGAGTCGGCAAGCTTTCTCTGTAAAGGGCCAGATAGGAAATACTTAGGCTTTGCAAGTCACATAGTGCCTTTTAGGACTACTCAAGCCTGTCACAGCCATAGACAGGATGTGAATTAATGACAACGCGTTCCAGTAAAACTTTATTTACAAAGACAGGTGGTGGACCGGATGCGGCCCCCAGGCTATAGTTTGCCAACCCCTGCCCTAGACCACTGGTTTGGGAAATGGAGGGAGAAGACAGAGAAGGAGGTTGGGACCTCTGAGCTCTGGCCCTGCCGGTCGGAGGTGCTGAAATCTCTGGCCTGGGGACCAAGGAGACAGGTTGCCTGGGGAGGCTGGTGGCGGTGTGTGTCTCTAACCCTTCTTACCCCCATCTCCTGCGATGTTTGCGGGTGCCACTGGCACGGGGAGCATTAGCTAATACGCATGTCCGTGGGCCAGACCTCGTCAGGTCCTCGTGGCAACCCTGGGGCAGAGGCAGCTCAAGGATTACTTTTCACCTGGGTTTTATGAAGAAACTGAGAGGTGGGCTCACTTTTCCAAAGTCCCACGGTCAGGAAGCAGCAGAGATGGGGCTTGAACCCGGGTCACTCTGACCTCATACTACCTCTAATCAGCCGGGTCCTGTTCCCTGTCTGTCCTCGCCCCCTTACTGGCACTTTTCAGGGATGCCGGTGGGCCCGTTAGGAGGGTGGCCTCTTGCAAATGCACGGTCACCCAGTTTTCCATCAGAACAGTGGCCGGAGAAGTGGTTCCTGGGGCTCCCGGCTCATCTGCTCCTTTCCTGGGTCCCCTCCTCTGCCTGGGAGGCATTCCCAAGATATCAGGAAAGGATGCTGAACCTAGAAACGAGGAGGTCTGGAAGGAGGGCAAAGAACTGCACCGATGGCCCTGGCCGTAACGCGGAGGTCTGGGAGTCCGGGGACAGTCCCCAGCCTCCATGGACCAAACATACAAATTGCTGGCTCTCCCAGACTCACCCCACTTTACTAGGCCAGCCCTGTGCCGGCCTGGATTTCCTCATGCCTCCAAAGGCCAGCCGTGCTTAGATCACAGAGGCAGACTTTCCTGGGGTCCCCCAGCGAGACCGCAGCAGCTCCCTCCTACACGGCAGGCACAGGGCCCTGGGGCCGCCTTCACCACGCGGCCTCCAGCCTCCACAGCTCCCGCGGCCACTCAGACAAGGAGGTGTTCGGGGCGCCAGCCGAGCCGAGGCCAGAGGGTGGGCTGGGCCGGGCGACCTGGGCACCTCAGGGCGGGCTCGGGGTTTGGTGCCCCCCCCCCCCAACCCCGGGTGAGGCGGCGGCGGCAACGGCAGCGGCGACCACCGTGACGGAGGCCTGGCGAGGCCTGGCAGCGCGCGCGCCCCGCACCGGGGCCTCCTAGTCCTGACCCTCGGCTTCTCTCTCCTCCACTGTGATCCCTTCACCTGCTTCTCCTTTCTCTCCTCTCCTCCGCCCGCCCCAAGTTTCGAGGACTCCACCCTGTCCACGGCCACTACCCTTGAGTCTATCCCCAGCTCCACGGGAGAGCCGAAATGCCAGCGACCCCGCACCCTGATGCGGCAGCAGAGCCTACAGCAGCCGCTAAGCCAGCACCAGCGGGGCCGGCAGCCCAGCCAGCCCAGCACCAGCCAGAGCCTGGGCCAGCTGCAGGCCCACACGGGCTCGGCGCCGGGCCCCAACCCCCGGGCCTACGGCAGGGGCCAGGCCCGGCAGGGCGCCTCGGCCGGCTCCAAGTACCGGGCGGCCGGCGGCGGCCGCAGCCGCTCCAACCCGGGCAGCTGGGACCACGTGGTGGGGCAGATTCGAAACCGAGGCTTGGACATGAAATCCTTCCTGTAAGTGCCCCCCCTGAGCGGGCCGGCCCCCACCTCCCGACCCAGCCTCTTTCCCCTCGTCTCCTTGGGAGCGGCTGGTCCCTCGCGACTCTGGCCCTCCACGGCCAGGGTTGCGGGAGCAGACTCGGCTGACCCCTCCCCAGCCTCTTGTGGCTGGAGGCTCCTGCCCGAACCACCCCCACCCCACCCCCGGCCCCCCACCGCCCCCCATCCCCGTGGAAGGATTCTTATCTGAGCCACCCCTCTGGAGGCCGCAGCTCCCCCCACGACTTCGTTCCCTTCCCGGGGCTTGGAGAAGGTCCCCCCACCCCCACTAAAAGTCAGTGGGGACACTAGACAATGCCACCAGGTCGGCCTCCTCTTCCCGCTAGTCCCAGGCTGCTCCTGGCCTCCCTGCCAGCCTCCTCCCCTCCCCCCAAACCTGGGCACCGGCCCTGCCTCCAACCCTCCAGATCACCTCCTCCCTGTAACCCGACTCCGCTCACCTTCCCGCCCCACACTTCCTCCCTCCCTCTCACTTCCTCTGTCCCTGCCATCAGCCCTGTCCTCTGCCTCTCTGACCTTCTACAGCCACCTGTCCTCCAGCTCCCAGAGTGACCCATCCCCTGAGGACAAACCTCAGATGTTCCCCCCAAAGCTTTGGAAACCATACTTTCTCAATCAGAGCCTTTCAAGTGTACGGGTCTGGGAAGTAACCACACACCGTGGGTATCTTAGCCATCCCTCATTCCCGCCAACCACGCGCTGCCCCGAAACCCCCTCACAGGTAGGGCCCCCACCCAGGGCACCCTCTCTCTGCCACCACTCTGGGCATCTGGACTCTCAGAGCCCGGGGCAGACCTGGGCTTCTGTCCCTGGTATCAGTCGCCTCCTCCGGCCTAACATGACCTTCCTTCCAGGCTCTGGGGATTATTCCCATCACCCAGGCCTTCCTGGGAGCACTTTTCATGGAGCAAGAGGCCAGCACTAAGCCTGGGAGAGGAGAAAGGGAGGAGGAAAGGGAAGGCCAAGGTCAAAGCCCAGCTCATTGGCAAGATGTGGGGATTCTGAAGACAAGCAGGGCAGGTCCCTCCAAGCATCCTGCCTCTCCAGCTGAGACTCCAGGCCTCCAGGGCAGACAGGAGTGCTGGCCGTGGCAGAGGCACCCCGATGGAAGAGGCCCTGCCTCGCCAGCTTCCCATATCCGTGCAAGTGGCCTGTGGCCCTGGCCCGGGAGCACGTGCTGCCTGTGACTCTACTCGGCAAATCCAGGCAGTGCCTCTGCTGGGGCTCTCCCCTGTCCAAGGACCCTTGGGGATCCAGCTGGTGCCTGCAGGCGACAAGATGCCCAGCAGAGCCTCCTGGCTTCCAGGTGGTGGTTTGTTTCTGGACGGATGCGGTGGCACTGGTGTGAATTAGGAGAGTGGAGGGAATTGGTTCCGCTGTGGCTTGAACAGAACCGGGAGCCCGCGGGCCCCGCACCCCTCGGCTCCTCCTGAGCTCAGACTGCTCTTTGCACAGCCATTACCCTGCCTCCTGTTCTAGCAGCCATCACACCGGAGCAGGGGCCGTCCCCAGGCCCTGGGAAGAAAGGACCCGGCTGCAGGAAAGCCTCTGTGTACCAACTCTTCCCTGCCCTCTGAGCCCCCCGCCAACTGGGATTTGATGAGCCGGAGCTCAGACACCAGCATCCTTTGTCCACACTCCTCTGCCCGCCTCTGGCTTTATGGGCCCCTCTCCTGCCACCTCTGGAGCTCACCCAGCTCCCCACCTCTGCCTCTTGTCATTCCTCACAGCAGGGGTCGGCAAATTTTTTTCTGTAAAGGGCCAGAGTATAAATATTTTAGGCTTTGTGGGACACGTGGTCTCGATCACATTTTTTAAAGCAACACTTTAAACACGCACAAGCCATTCTTAGCTTGTGGGCTGTAGGAAGACAGGCCACCAGCTGTCCTTTGCCCACCTCTGACCCCTGCCTTCCAGTTTCGCTGGTGTGCTTCTGAGGCCCTTTTCTTGCCCCAAATGCTGCCATCCAGGTAGAGAGTCAGGGCGGGAGGGCTGGCCAGGCCTCCCAGGACCCCACCCCCTCTCGCAGGGAGGGTGGCCATTCCTCCTGCTTAATGGGTGTGCACTCCCCTCCCCAGTAACACCACCTTCTCCCCAGACCCTCCTCTTGTCCCTCGTTCTCACCCTTGCAGCCTGTGTTGCTGGAGAGAATGACAAATTGGGAATTTATGCAGAGGAGCCGTTTTGTTTTTAAGAAGAGCGAAAAGGAGTATCTGAAAAATGCATTAACCGGGGAAAAACATGTTGTTTTTGCTGGGTTCTCCTTCCCCCAGCTCCACCAGCTCCCGAGCAGCCAAATGGAATTTTACCAACTCTGAAACAGTACCGGTGGGCAGAGAAGAAAAGGAGGATTTGTCCTGAGGGAAGTGGAGTTGTTCCCCGAAAGTTAGATGCCGGCACGAGGGTCAGCCTTGGAGTGACAGGCCCAGGACAAAGATGCCTGATGTGGAAGGACAGTGCAACCACGTAGCTCCCCTCCCTCCCTCGGCCCTCACAGCCATCTCCCACCCACCCCCCCACCCCGAAGGGCCACCCCTCTCCTACTCCAGTTCCCTTTCTGACCACCCTCTGGGAAATAACCACAGCTGGCCCTTCTTATCTAAACCTTGCCCTCTCCGACTGTGGTTGAAGGGGCAGACTTCCTGACCCAGGATCCCCCTCCCCCTTCCAGACCATTCCATCAGGCTTACCAGCTTCCCCTTGGCCCTTCCTGAGACATGCTTTCCTGCCTGCCCCATCCGAGATTCCCCTCTTTCTTTGTTTGGATGAGAGACCCAGCGCTGGATGAACTACAGAACATGCCCGTGAACTCCGATGGCTTTGAGGGGCAACAGGTCATTTTTTTGGCCCTGGAAATTGCAGGGTGACCCCACAGTTACCCAGGGGTTCTCTGAGAGTGCCCCATACAAAACTTGTCACATCTTGACCACTGGCCCCATGCTGCTGTCCACATAGCAGCTCCTTGTCTGCCTGGACTGAGCCTCCCTCAAAGCAGGATGGTCACAGCCTCTTCCAGACCTTCCTCCCGATACACACGAGTCTGCAGGACTTCTCCAGACCTTGCCAGGTTCCTGCACGTTCCCTCTCTCCACCTTTGTTTTTTGGTGACTTCTGGACTGCTTCTCCAGGGAAAGGCCCCAGAACTGGACCCAAAAGACTTGGTGGTTATTCCCCGCATCTCCAGGAAGGGGGGTACTCAAGAGAAGGCCCGTGATGGCCAGCGCACCATATGCCAGAAGGGACCTCCATTCTCCTCTGATGGGCCGTGTGTCCAGGGACCCTTCCCAGTATCAAGGACATCTGGCTGACCATGACCCAGAGATGTCTTTATGAGGGGCTTCCCTAAGTACAGGGTGCAGTGCCCATTGGATTTCCAAGCTTTCTAAGAACCTCTCACCTGGGAGCCTAAACCTGCCTGCACAGTCTCAAAGCAAGATGGAAATGGAGCCCCTCCCTCTTCTCCCAGGGGCCCAGATGGTCAGAGCAAGTAGCCTCTGACCTTTGTTCCACTGGTGATGAATTAACCTTGGCTGTCTGCGTGCCCCCAGGGCCTGTGCTCTCCTCCCCTAGCCTTCCAGCAGGCCTCTGCCCGGCCCCTTCCCCGATTCTCTCCAGAGAACCTTGCTACGCTCCCAAGGCAGGCTGGGTCTGGGGGCTGCGGACACCTCCCCTCATCCCCTCCCTCCCTCCCTGACTCCCCCCGACTCTGCTCTACAACTGTTGACAGTGCTAAAGTGTGGTTTCTCTCCTGCAGGGCCAGTTTCTTACGCTTTTTTCTTCTCTCTCTTTGTCTCTGTCTCTGTCTCTGTCTCTCTCTTTCCCCCTCCCCGCCCCCACCCACGGGGCCTCCTCGTTTCCTCCCGGCCGGTGGGCTGCCCACCTCGGGCAGGGAAGGCAGGATGGTGGTGCTATCCTTGGTCTTAGGGCTTTCGGAACAGGATGACTTTGCCAATATCCCTGACCTGCAAAACCCAGGAACCCAGCAGAACCAGAACGCTCAGGGGGACAAGAGGTACGAGCACAGGCAAGGGCCTGCGGCGGCAGCGGCAAAGATGGAGGCGTGGAGAGGCCACCTGCCTCCACCAGCCCTGGCCCGGCTGCTGGACGAGGCGGTGGCACCCTCAGCGATCCTGGAGCGGGAGGACTGCCCTCTCCCCAGCTGGTGCCCTCACACGCACCCCCCCCCCCCCCACCGGGTGTCCCTTGGGTCCAAGGCCAGTGTGGCTGTCCTGGGACCATTCTGGATCAAGCCTGCTCCCTGGGCACGCTTGCCCTCGCCCGGAGCAAGCCAGCCTTTCTGCCCCATCTCCCTGCTTGCCTCCCCTCATCCTTCATCTCTGCCCTACCCCCTACCCCGAAATCCCCGTTTCTCTGGTGGTTGGGGGGCGGGGGGGATGCAGGGAAGGGGCACCAGCCTGTTCTCCCTCATCCCCGCCACCCCAACCCCCCTCTTGCCTGGAGATCCCGCTGGGGTGTCGGTAGCACCCCACCCCCCGCCTTGCCGCAGGGGTGCTACAGAGGTGTGGCCGAGCTGCTTGGCTGAATGAAGAGAAGCCCCTGGTGGGGAGGGTCTGGGGCATGGGAGAGGCCTGGTGACCAGAAAGAACTGGAAAGGCAGCCCTGAACCTGAGGGAGCAGGAGGAGGGAATGGGCTGAGGGGCCGAGAGCAGCCAGCAGGCGCCGGTCAGGCTCCGTGTTACCAGGTACCCAGCCGCTGGTCCCCAGGAGTTGCCCGTATGGCCACCGCACAGGCCGAGCAGAGGGCTGAGCCTCTAGCCGTCCACAGTCTTGGCCATCAGGAGCTCAGGGAAGCATCTCGTGGTGCCTGCTGTCTCACGGGGCACTCGTGGGGAAGGAGACGGGGTTCAGAGGTCCCGGGGCTCGGGCAGCGTCACAACGGCGGGGTGATCCTGCACCTGGTCTGGCTGCCTCCTATCACCTGGCCTTGGGCTGGGCCAGCCCCACACCTGCAGTCGTGAAGGGAGGGCTCATCACCTTGGTCAGGTCCGCTTCTCGTCAGACCAAAGGCCTGCAGGACAGTGTGCGGGCTGACCGCCAGCATGCCGGCCCTTCTGGCTCTGGTGGTGCCAGAGCCTTGCTCTGCAAACTTGGGCAAGTCGCTGCCCCTGTCTGAGCCTCTGCTTCCTCGTCTGTTGAATAAAGGAGCGGATAGGGTGACCCCTTCCAGCTTGGACATGCTAAGCTTCTAACAAGGGAACAGACCTTCGGATTGGGGGTGGGGGGAGGGCACCCGTCTGATCCTGTCAACCAGACAGGGATCCTGACGGTCCTGGAGGCCCTTAGGGCAGGAAAGACCTATCCCCGGCTCCCACCAGGGGGCCTGTGGGTTACAGAAGGGTAGGCCAAGTGTTAGACAGCTGACTGCCTGTCCCTCCGGTGACTTCTGGAGACCAGCCCTCTCATTTCATTTTTTCCTGTTGCATGTCTATGGTGGACACAGCCAGAAACCCCCAGAGAGTGGGAGGGGAGAGCGGGACCGGTTCTTTCCCTCGGTGGCACAGATGGTGTCAACCCTCGAGCCCATGTCCTGGGGAGCGGGAGGAACAGAGCCTGCCACCTGGCGCCACAGAAGTCCTGGGCTGGGCCGCGGGCAGGCCAGAGTGCCAAGGGGAGAGGGCCAGGGGGCACGGATGAGAGGCCGCAGGAGGGGGGCTGGAAGCCTGCGGCGAACCGAGCTCCTTGCTGGGGAAAGGTGTGAAGCGTGAGGGAGCAGACGCAGGCTGGAAACGAGATTTCACATCACCCATGCGTTCATTAGCTGCCTCCATTTCCACCCACAGCCTATTTTTACCTCTTTGCCATGTAGGTCTAACACGCCCATCCCTTCTGATCATTGTATCAGCTGTCCCTGCCTTCCTGGGAAAGGTGCGTGTAGAGGTGGAGGCCCTGGGCCCTCGCCCCCACCCTGCCTGACTTTCCGGGTGGACACGGGCCATTCCCACCTGGTCACACCCACCCCTTCCATCTCACGGCCTCCGGGGGGGGGGGGGCGTTTCCCGGGTGATTGGGCCCCGCCAGGGTATCCAGAACGGAGCGCTACCTTCCCGGCACTCTCCCCGTCCCCAAGCTTGGCATTGGCATTGGCACCACCCATGGGCCACCCAGCGCCTTAGGGCTCCACTCGTCTGGATTCCCGGCCCTTTGGACCTTGGAATGGGAGGCTCAGGTCAGCTGCCTCTTCCTCTTCAGCTTCTGCCTCCAGACCCAGAGTCTGCCCCTCTGCCCCCGACCCTTCCCTTCCCCACTCAGCTGACCCCTTGGCTGGATGTCTGGGGTGAAGGGTGGGTCTGTCAGCAGTGGGTTCCTGGGAGGCAGAGGGGCCCCGGCAGGAGGCGCAGCCATTCCAAGTCCCTTGAAGCAAGGTAGGGGCGCATCTAGCAAGCGACACGGAGATGGGAAGGTTGGTCACTACCTCCCTCCCAGGATCCTTGGTGGCCTGGAAGCCCCCCATTCAGGATCTCCCAGTCTCCGGGCCTCAGCACCGTGGGTCCCAAGAACAGAATGCTCTTGGCAGCCCGGAGGGAGGGAAGGAAGGAGGCCAGGACCACCCCAGGCTCCCATGCCCTGCCGCCTTCACCCATCCTTCCCTGCATCCATCCCATCATGCTCTCTGCCACCCCTTCCACTGCTCCTCGGGATCCAAATGGTTTCCACCGTGGCCCCACCCCCACCTGAGTGGGGCGCGGGGCTGGGCGGGGACTCGGCCACCCCCATTGCTCTCCTCGCCCCCAAACCACCATGTTTCCTCTGTCCCGGTGTGTGTCCCCCGCCTCCTCTCTGCCTCTCCTCTCGGCCGCCTCGCTCGTCCCCTCGTCCACCCTGCAGCCTTCTTCACTAGTCTCCGACTAACCTTTCTTGGCCTCTCTGTCTCTCTGTCTCTCTCTCTCTCTCTCTCTCTCTCCTCTCCTTCCTCCCATCTGCTCCTCACAGGGATGTCCCTGGGCCGGTGACGGGCCCCTCCGCCTCTCCCTCTGCCTCTCTGTGCACTTGTCTGTCTCTCTCTGTCCTGTGACCTCCGAGAGCTTCCGTGGCGCTGACCATCTACCCAGGCTGCTTTGCAGCTGTGCTGATGCTGTGGTGTGGCCAGAATAACTCCGACTTTCTCATACCTTCAGCAGTCAATCTGGCGCTCTCCTCCTGTCCCACTCTATTTTTAACCTGACTTTACCTCTCCAGCTATTTCAGTGTCCTCTTCCTCCCCGCGCCTGTCTGCGTGCGCACGTGTCCGCGAGTGTGTGTCCCTGTGTGCACGCGCGCACGTGCGTGGCTACGGCCGCACCTCTGGGAGGGACCCCGGGGTGCGGCCCCGGGCGTGGCGGGGGTGTTTCATGCCGTCGAGGCGAGGCCGGGTTCTCCCAGCTGGTGCGTGTGCGCCTGATCCTCGGGGTGTCTATCCCCGAAACGGCTCCCTGCTTTTTCTGTTTCAGTTTGTCCCAATTCACACGCACACCTTGGCATGCCTTGGTCTCCCCGAATGTTTCCTCTCGGGATCTAAGTGTGCACATTGCTGCTGTGTGTGGCATCTCATGGCTCTGGTTGACCTGCCTTGTTGCTGTGCCATTCTCTCCCTGGTCCCCTGGGTGTCCGTGGGGCTTGTGTGCGCTCATGTGTGTGTATATGTGTGCGTGTGTGTGTGTGTGTGTGTGTGTGCACGCACGTGCACACCTTGCTGTTGGGTCCGGGTATCTTCCCTCCGGGGCCTGGCATATTCTGTGCATGTCTGTCTGCCCGTCGTGGCCAACTATGTGCTGACAGCTGGTTCATACCAAGGGTGTGCGTGTCTAGCCCGTGTGTCTGTGGCTCTGGGACTCTCCGAGCTGTTCTATCGTAGCCTGTCCTGAGCCCTACGCCGCCAGTCTTTCCGTCTTTCCCTCGCTGCCTGCCCCACCTCTCCTCCTCATGAGGTGTTCCAGCCTGGTCCCTGGGCAGGCTTTTAGTGTCCCCTTTCTGAGCCCCAGCTGGATGGGGCCTGGGCTCACTACCCAGCTTTCCGGGATCAGCATGGAGTCGGGGTTGCACACAGGGCCTCCCGCAGAGTGGTACGATCCGGGGCTTCCTGGTGGTGCCCCGTCTCTCTCTGACCCTGGGTGAGAGCCTTCTCCCCTGCACAGTCCTCAGAGCGAGAGAGGAGTGGGGACTGGGGAGCAAGGGGGTGTAGACTCGCCCTATCCACCAGGTGGCTGTTTAAATCTAAATTAGTTTGAGCCGAACAAAGCTGAACATTCTGTTCGCAGTCGCACTGGCCACTTCCAATGCTCGGTAGCCACATATGGACAGTGCAGAAATAGAACACTGCTGTCATCGTAGAAGGTTCTGCTGGCCAGAGCTGTGTGGACAGTGGGCTTGACCTCACCTGGTCAGTCTGAAGGGCACCTGTGTTCTCAGCCCGAACAAACACAGGTGGGGCCTCTGGGAGCCAGCACTCTGGGCGTGTTTGCAGAGGGTAGTGACGCAGAGGGGTAACATGGATGTGCCACCAGGGGAGCCTCCCCTGCTGGGTTGGAGCCAGCAGGGACGACAGGGGCCTCTGGGGAGGGGCGCACGCTCAGATACCACCATGCAAGCAGTGCCCGGATGGGGGGGGGGATTTTCGGGGGGAGCGGGAAGAGTGGGAATACCCACCAAAACAGCACCCACAGGGCCAGCCACGCCGAATTACGCTGAGGCGAGGGGAATGGGCCCTGAGCGCTGGTTTAGGGGGAAACCAGGGCTCCCCATGGACAAGAGCCTAACTCTTGCTGACCCACAGGAGTGGCAGCTGCTTGGGTCTCAGAGAAGGTCCCGCCGCCACCCAGGCCAAGGTGCCCAGCCCAGCCCACCTCCCGACCCGTGCTCATTCGGATTCCCCCCACCCCCAGGTTGCCTGCAGGAGGGAAGGCGGTGAACACAGCCCCAGTGCCCGGCCAGACACCCCACGATGAGTCTGACCGCCGGACCGAGCCACGCTCCTCCGTCTCGGACCTCGTCAACTCCCTCACCAGTGAGATGCTCATGGTGAGAAGGGCAGGAGGCCTGGGCCCCAGGCAGGAGCTGGATTGGGGGGGGGGGGGGCGGGGCAGGGGAGGGGACGCGTGTGGCAATTGGTGACGGCATGGGAGTTGTCCACTCAGGAAGGGAAACCGGCGTGGTGACTGAGTGAGTGAGGCTTGGGTTCTTTTCTGAGCTCTTTCATCAAAACAGACTCTCTGTGCCTCAGTTTACTCATTGGTCAAATGAGAATAAGAACGCCCGTCTTTCTCCGGTCTCTTTCTGAGTTGAGTGGGGGCCTAAGAAAACCTACTCATGTGAGATATTTTTATGATCGTCCGAGGAAAGGCTTGGGGCAGAATGCGTCCCCTCTCTTGGACTGGCGCCCCACTGAGTGGAGGTGTGAGGCAGAGCTTCCAATGGGGTGGGTCTCATACGCCCATTCTTGGGACCCTCCCCCCCCCCGCCCTCATTGCTGGGGGCCAGCTGAGGCCCCAAGATAACAGGAGAGTAGGAGCCCCCCTGATCATGATTCCTACGAAGGAACAACTGTGGTGAGGGCCTTCTGTGCACACCCCACTCCACCGGGATCCCAGCCCTGTGGTTCCGGGGCATTTTCACCAAGACGGAGGTTGCAGCTCCACGTTGCGCCCCCTGGTGGCGGCAGCAGCAAGGCACAGCCATCTGCCCCACTTGTGCTCCCCAAAGCGCCCAGGAGGGCCGCCACAGGGCCGGGACACTATGACACGGCAGCCAGAGGTTTGCAGGTGGCAGTCGAAGTTTGGCAGCTCCGAAATCCCAAGGAGGCTTAGGGCATCAAGTTGGGAAGCCGGTGCCTGCTGTGTTCCTACTGGACCTGACCTGGGACAAGTCATTCCCGTTCCCCAGACCTGAGTCCCCTCCCCGATCCCTCCTGTAGAGAGAGAGAAGCGGGTGTGCAGGCTCTCAAGCCCTTGCCAGTGCTGACACCATCCAGTTCAGAGTTCCCTTGCCCGTGGCCTGGTGCCACAGCTGCCACCTGCCTGAGGCCCCAGAGCCCCAGGCCCCACCCTTCGCCCCCATAGCACTCCAGCCAGCTCTAACCATCCACCCCCAGTGCCCCTTTCTAGCCCGGGAGCTTCTCACTTTGTAACATGCACACGAATCGCTGGGAGATCTTGCGAAAATGCGGATTCCCGCAGGTGCGCCTCACTGGCTCAGGCAGAAGAGCGTGCGACTCTTGATCTCAGGGTCATGAGTTCGAGCCCCATGTTGGGTGTAGAGATTACTTCGATAAACAAAACTTAAAAAAATACTGACTCCCGGTCAGCAGGCCTGAGGTGGAGCCTAGAGTCTGCGTTTCTCTTGGATCTAGATTAGGGCATCAGATTTTCTCTGCTCCAGATTTGGTCTCCCTTGGGCCTCGACACCTAGGCCCCTGCACGCCTGGCCCTCCTCTGCTCTCTTGTCCGTCTTCCCCACCCAAATGGATGGGCCCAGCCATACTGACCCCTGGGTGGGCCCTGCCCCGGCCCATCCTGCCTCCCTGCACAGCCCCCTAATGGGTTACAGCTTCCTGGCAGTCAGGATCCCAGAAGGGACTGGCCGGTTCCCAGCCAGCTCGCTGCCTGCTGCTTGCTGCCCCCAGGGAGGAGCTGACAGCATCAGGCCGAGGAAGACAGTGCAGGCCCGAGGGCCCTCTCACGGGGCAGGCTCTAGCCTAGCCCAAAGCAGGGTCATGGTCATTAATGATGAAGATAAGCAGGCCCCTGGCTGGCAGAAGCTTGGGGTCAGGAGTTAGGCCCCCACTGCTGGCCCAAGGAAGGGACTGAGGGAAAAGGGTTAGAGGGCACGCCAGGCCACACCCCTGTCTGAGTCACCCCGGCTCTGGCATGCTTTTTGATGCTTGTTTCTACTGGGGCAGGGGCTCAGGCAACATCTCCCCTAGGGCCACAGCAGGGGTGGCCAGTCTGGTTGCCGTGGAAACAGCTCCTCGGGCTGCCCCGGCTGGTTAATTAGGGCTTAGGACTGTAGTTTTGAAAAGCCGGCAGTGGGCATGGAGTGAGGCCCAGCCTGGGCCTCCCACCCCCTATTTGGGAACCAAGAGCCAAGTGACCAGAGGGACCTCAGTTGGGGCTGGGGCCACCTGGGCTCCGGTCACCAGGGACTCCACCCAAACTACAGAAGGAACAGGAGGGGCAAGAGGTCTTTGCTGGCCCTGCCTACTCACGTGAGGCCCTGGGCGAGGCTGGCAGCGGCCAGGGCCAGACCGCAGAGTAGGACGGGAACCCACCCAACCCTCCCAGGAGCCCCGCGGGATACATGCTATGGTCCCATTCTGCAGATGCAGAATCTAAGGTTCACGGGCAGTGAGGCTGGTACCGGCACAGGGAGGGAGTGCAGGGGCACACCGGACCTGGGGAGGGAAGCCACGTTCTCAGTGGGCCTGCGGGGGCCCTGGATCCGGCCAACGGGTAGGAGCTGGAGGGACCCTCTTCCACGGCGAGGAGGAGCAGGGGAGGCCGCTCAGCCCGCCTTCCAGCTCCAGACGGGACCAGGGTGCGGCCGATGAGGCCCCGGATTCTGGATCTGAGTGTCAGAGTGAGGGGAGCCAGGACACCCGTGATGGCTGGGTGCTGACCTGGCTTTGGGTTTCAACTCCCTGTTGACTCAGGGGTGACTTGAGGCACGCTGATCACCTCTCTGCGCCCCAAACCGACCTGGTACATGCTAGTGCCTGCCTCACTCAGAGGTCGCAGGGAGTAAATGAGTACAGGGCAGAGAGCACAGGGCGAGTTACTGTTCTTCGTGTGATTCAAATCTTCTCACCTGGGGCGGGTGAGTCCTCATGGGCTTGAAGGGGGAGGGGTGGTTCTCGAAATTGCCCTGGGACGTGAGGCTGCCTTGGTGGAAAGAGTGGGCTTTGAGGTCAGAGAGGGTCCATACTGCTGTGCAATCTTGGCCGTGTGACTTAACCTCTCTGAGCCGGTCTCCTCAGCTAGAGAGTGGTGATAAGTGCCTCGCCCGACTGTTGGCAGGATTCAGTAAGAAGGTGATGTAAGAGTCTTCTGCCATGGTAGGTACACACTATATATATTCTTATTATCTGTATTATTTGGTATCTCAGAGCCTGGAGGAAGGACAGGGCACACGGAAGACTTCTGCAGGGGAAGTGGGGAGTGCAAATGGGCCAGCAGTTTTGGCCTAAAATGTGGTACCATGAGCACCGACTCTGGCTCTCCTCCAGTCACCGGAAGAGCTTTCAGAGAGAGGGATGCCTGGGCCCCTTGGACCCCTGGGTCTGGAGTGAGACCCGGGGAGCTGGGAAACCTCCCCACGTATTCCCAGTGAGCAGCCACAGCCGAGAAGACTTGGCTGGGAGACCCTCCCCCAAATTACTTCCTAGGTTTTCAACATCAGCATGGGAAGGGGACACCCACGCCACCCTCCACGTGTATGTCTGTTGCGGGCCCCACCCCCAGAGTGGGACCGAATGCAGGTGGAGCCCTTCCTTCCAGTGGCCCTCAGCCCCGGGGTGCGGTACAGACAGCTGAGGAGCTTTTAAAACAATTCTGCCGCCCGGGCCCTCGCCAGCCCCATCAAATCGGGCTCTCTGGGGACGGGGCCTGGGAACCTGTATTTTTAGCATCTCTATGTGAATTTATGCCTTACACAGATTAGACGTGGCTCCTGAAAACTCGCCTGTCTCGTTGCGTAAATCACGTCACTCTCAGAACCCCAGAGAGTCACCTTCCAAAGAAATAGCTTGGCCAACTCTTTTGAGATGGGAGCGGCCTCCCTGATCTGTTCTGTGGGCCCCGCAGAGCTGTGGAAGGGCAGAAGGCGGGAAGGGGACGCTCGGGGGACCCAGGGCTTCCAGGGGAGGCCAGGGGGTGGGGTGCGCACTGCTCTGGGGTTCCGGGGGACGGGGGCTGTCCCGGCTCTGCGCCCCCCCCCCTTGCGGGACCGGAGCATCCTGGCCCAGATGTGAACGTGAGATAGATCACCACCAGCCCCACATTGTGCCCAGAGGGAGAGCCAGCTCTCGGCAGCGGGGACGTGGCCTCAGGCACAGGGAGACTTCCTAACCCCGCCGCCCTCTCCCCCACCCCCAGCTGTCCCCAGGCTCCGAGGAGGACGAGGCCCACGAGGGCTGCAGCCGGGAGAACCTGGGCCGGATCCAGTTCAGTGTCGGCTACAACTTCCAGGAGTCCACACTCACTGTGAAGATCATGAAGGCCCAGGAACTGCCAGCCAAGGACTTCAGCGGCACCAGCGACCCCTTTGTCAAGATCTACCTGCTGCCGGACAAGAAGCACAAGCTGGAGACCAAGGTGAAGCGGAAGAACCTGAACCCCCACTGGAATGAGACCTTCCTCTTTGAAGGTGAGGCTGGGGCCGCACCCCACCCCCACCCAGAGTCCCCTCTTCCCCGCCACCACGGCCCCGCTCAGCTGCACGGGTACAGACGGGCGCACCCACGCGCTCATCCACACCTGCGTGCACCCGCCCACGCAGGCACGTGTTTGAGCCCAGTGAACCTGCCGCATTTCGCGTCTAGCTGGGATCAGGTTACCGGGGCCGTGGGAGCCGCACCACGGCCAGAGGCCCGGAACCGAACTAGACCACCTCCTGGGCTTTCAGCTCAGACACAGGGCTCACCCTGAGTGAGGAGGGCAGGCAGGCAGGGAGGCGTCCACAGGACCCAGGGGCGGAGCACCGGGAGCAGTCATAGGTTAGCGGTTGAGAGCACGAGTTCCTGCACCCCCCCCCCGCCCCCCCCCCCCCCCCCCCCCCGCCGGCTGTCTGTTCGAAACCCAGCTCGGCCACTTCCTAGCCGTGTGACCGGGGGCACGTTCCTGAACGTCTCTGTGTCGTGGTTTCTTCGTCTCTAAGACAAAGATAATCCCAGTGAGGGTTGGAGACAAATCCGTGAATTGCGAAGGCAGGCACGATATCCAGAGAACCCATGAGCGCAGTTTGTTAAATACACTCTGTCCGCTCCCCTTCTCTGAGCCCTTCCCCTGTACTTCCTCCCGCCCCCACCGCATCCAGATACACGGGAACAACAGCTCTGAACCATGTCCCTGGCTCCTAGAGAGCACTGAGACAAATGTCTCTCCTGCAGACTCTCTCTGAAGGCCGCCTTTATCTCTTATCTCTGAGGATGCAAGGTAACCAGGAAGCTGGGTGCGAGATCAGGGAGTGATTTCCGTCCCAGCCCTTTTTTGGTGCCTGGGCTCCACTTAGAGAAGCCATTGCCCTTTCCTGACACGGCTCAACCAGTGAGAATAGATCCCTACAACTGCCAGGTGCCTTGGCGCTCTGGAATTTTCAGTGTGTGTCCCGAGGAATCTTCCCTGCCTGGTGTCCCAGCCATTTGACACCCCACCCATTCCGCAAGGTGGCAGCCAGCTCGCCTCAGATAAATCGTCGAGGGTGAGCTAGTGGGTGCTTGTGTGTTTCCGGACCCTTCTCCTCCCCAGTGCGGTGTGGGGGCCGGGGAGAGGCTCCGCTCTGCAGGTGCGTGTAGCCAGCTGACGGGGCGAGGTTTATGAGCATATCTTCGATCCACTGGTCTCTTCTGCAACATTTATCTAGACTCAGCGATGGGCTGGGCGCTGTTCTCGGCACTGGGGGGTGCAGAAAAGGGCAAGGCACCATTGGCCCTCAAGGCGTTCCTGATCTAATGGAAGACACAGACGTGTAGATAATGAAGGCATACGCTGCAGGGCAGATGCTGTAGGAACCCACTACGAGCTCCCCTTGGTAGTGTTGGAAGACATTCCCCAGAGTGGGAGCCATTCAGGATGGGTTTTGATGGATGAATAGGAGTTTGCCCAATAAGAGTCTTCCTCCTCTGCTGTTGAAGAGGCTGACTCCGGTGCGGCGACCTCCTGGAGCCGCCACCGTTTCTAGAACACTTATCCTCATGCGTTTCACCTGGATAGATGCCAAAGGTCCCCTGAGCAGGTCCCTGGCGGGGGGGAGTGCGGAGGGGGGACTCCCAGATGAGCAAGACAGAGCCCCCTTCGGTCTGAGGAGGAAGCCCTGAAGAAATTCAGAGGCTGGGGATTTGGGGAACATAGGATTTCCCCTTCCAGCACACCGCTCCTCTCAGTGGCATTTCTGCTTCTAGCGTCTGGCCGAACGTGCCAGAATCCTCCAGAGCTCTTTCTTTCCCTTCATCTTCTCCACCAGTTGGGCTGAGGTGTTAAGTGTCCTCTCTCCTTCCTGCTCACACCCCAGTTCAGGCCCTCACCATCTCAGGCCTCCAGGCTGACCTAGACCCCCTGCGCCTCCCAGGCCGGCCCCTCCTCTGACCAAGCCTCCCCGGTCCAATGACTCCGGCTTCAGCCCTTCCCCAAGGCCTCCTACCATCCATTTCCATCCCACTCAGGCTCCCTCCCCTGGCTCTCCCTCTGGTCTTATCTCCCGCTGCACCCCGGCACACTCCAGCAGCTCGGTCAGGCCATTTCGCTGGCATTCATTCATTCTTCCAATTATTGATCCACTTAAACAAATACTTATCGAGTGCCTACTATGTGCCAGAAACAGCGTTAGATGCTGGGATCCGGTGGTTGAGGGCAGCGATGCCTTCCTGGAAATCCTCGCCTAGTGGGAGTCAGACTCAAGGAAACAGATACATCTCTGTGACAGCCCCGGGGTGTGTGACGTGAAAAGAAATCGTTGGAACGTAGAGCAGGGGATCCGACCCCGTCTGGGATGTCAGGAAGGAAAGCGGTGACCTGTTCAGGAAGAGGAAAGGCCAGGGTGGGTCATGGAGGCGCCACCAGGCAGGAGAAGCCGGGTGCCGAAAAGCCGGGAAGGAGGCTGGTGCGGTGAGAGCCCATCGCCGGCCAAGAGTGCTCACAAGAGGGGCAGAGAGAGGTCAGCGGGCCAGGCTGTACAGAAGGACTTGAAGCCAAGGCAGGGCACGCAGCTTTTACTCTAAGTGCCCTGGGAGCCACTGAAAGGCTTTAAGCGAGGGAGTGTCATGATGTGATTTCTATTTTTAAGGGATCGCTCTGCTGTGTTGACAATGGACGGTAGGAGAAGGCGTGCAAGTAGGGAGGGCGGTTTGGAAACTCTCGCGGCTCTCTAGGCAAAATGTGCCAGCGGCGGGGATGAGGGAGGAGAAGGGGACGGCCGCAGGATCTGTTGAGGAACAGTGAAGGACAGGCCGATGCCCTGGAAGGAAGCAGGGGGGAAGCGCGAGTCCTAGGACAAGCATCCACTCCTGTCTCTCTGTGTCTTTGCCGCTTCCTCCACCTCGAGTCCTCCTGGGGCTTGGCTTCTGGTGGCCGTGGCCACCTCCGACAGGGCCACCTCCCCAGGCTTGTCTCGGGATGATCGGCAGTGGCAGGGCTTCCCAGAGAGAAAGGGGCCGCTGCCCGGCCACCAAGACAGCCATGTGACAAACGAGTGGGTCAGTGGTCCCCGTTCTGCTCTCTATCAGCTGGGAGACTTGGGGCAAGTAATTTAAGCCATCCGCGGCTCAGTCTCCTCTTCTGTGAAACGTACGAGATGCCATCCACCTTGGAGAACTGTCAAGAGAGACAGATGTGACGGGGACAGTTCTTGCTAATGCTGCGGGAAGGTCTGAATTCGGCTGCTGCCTGCTGTGCCTCAGTGGGGCGGCAGCGGGACCGCACGGGGGCCGGCCCTCTTCCTCCCGGGGCCTCCCTGCCCTGGAGCATCACCCTGCCCAGGCCCTGTGTGGCCCCTCTGTCTCACTCTTCACCCAGGCTGTCTGTCCCCCAGGTTTTCCCTACGAGAAGGTGGTGCAGAGGGTCCTCTACCTCCAGGTCCTGGACTATGACCGCTTTAGCCGCAATGACCCCATTGGAGAGGTGTCCATCCCTCTCAACAAGGTGGACCTGACCCAGATGCAGACCTTCTGGAAGGATCTGAAGCCATGCAGCGATGGGAGTGTAAGGCCCCACTTGTGGGTCCCTGGCTTGGGGGCTGGCAGGTCAGGGCTGGCAGATCTGGTCCTGGTCCCCTGGCGTGTCAGGAGGGTGGGGGGGGGAGGTGCAGCCAGTGCACAGGGCAGCGGAGTTCCCGCCCTGGGTCTCAGAGCTGGTGCACCGCGCTGGGGAGAATTGCCTGAGCTGTGACAAGGAACCTGGACTCTGCTCAGGGAGTGGGGGCTCATGGGGGGTGGGGGTGGCGCCCAGAACTGCCAGATGAGGGGACACCAGGTGTGACAGAGGTGACAGATGGGGCCGGGTAAGCACCCCAGCCAGCCAGAGTTCTCTAACTGTCCCCTCTCCCCTAGTCCCCAAGCCCTCCTGTTCTCCCTCCCAGAGGAGCTGAGGCAAGGCTGGGGGACAACCCTCTCCAAAGCCCAGGCTCACCCCGCCTACCTTATCCCTCCCAGGGGAGCCGAGGGGAGCTGCTCTTGTCTCTCTGCTACAACCCCTCTGCCAACTCCATCATCGTGAACATCATCAAAGCCCGGAACCTCAAAGCCATGGACATCGGGGGCACATCAGGTGCTGGGGCCTGTCATCACAGAGGGTGGATGGACTGGGGAGTTGTGGGGACGTGAGGGTCATGCTGGATGTGGAAAGCAGGGTCTGAGCTGTGGCACTCACCCCTGACCGTCCTACCCCACCTCTGGTCTCAACTCCTCTACCCTAGAGCCCTAGGTGGCCCCCTCTGGAGCACCCCTGGGGTCAGCATCATCTTGGACTCTCCCCTTACCAGAATCAGAGAGAAGGGGAGCACTGTGGTGGGAGACCTGGGCTCCAGCCTCAGCTCGGACACTACTGTGGGGCTCGGCCTCTGTGGGGTTGGGTTTCCTCCTTTCTGTTCACAATAGGGCCCTGGGTGATGGCTGAAGTCCCTTCCAGTTCACCCATCCACTGGTCCCCAGATCCCTCTCCTTGTTGCTTAGGGCTTTCCTCACCTTCTGGGGAAAGCTTACAGTCCCTCCTGGCCCAGTTTCCACACTTGGAGAAGGAGGGGGATCCTGGGGAGCCCCCCACACTGCCCATCTGACCCTTCTCCTACCCATCTGCCAGACCCCTACGTGAAGGTGTGGCTGATGTACAAGGACAAGCGGGTAGAGAAGAAGAAGACAGTGACGATGAAGAGGAACCTAAACCCCATCTTCAATGAGTCTTTTGCCTTTGATATCCCCACTGAGAAACTGAGGGAGACAACCATCATCATCACTGTCATGGACAAGGACAAGCTTAGCCGCAATGACGTTATTGGCAAGGTAGGGGCCTCGTGGGAGGGGTAACGCACCTGTCCTCACAAGAAGGAGCAGGGGTAGTAGGTGAGCTCAGGGCTGAGCAGCAGGAGAGACAAGGGCCAGTCTTTTCCCCTCTCTGGGCCTCCATTTCATCTGAAAATGAGAGGCTAGGACAAAATCTCCCTTAAGTGTCCTCCTGTGGGATCAGCAGCTCAGGACAGACCACTGGGAGGGCAGGGAAAGGAGGAAGTGGGAGAAAGAAGCGCCCTGGATCCCCAAAAGAGGATTTGCTGGACAGGACCCTCGGGCAAGGTAAGGACCTCCGAGCAATGTCACCCAGGTCCCATCTTCAGAGGGCAAGCTATGCGGGCCAATGTCAAGAGCTGCAGCGAGACTCCAAATACCTGGCTTCAGTTGCCACCTCATCTGCTACTAAAAGCTGTGTGACCTTGGGCAAGTCACTTGTCTCTCTTTACCTGCGGTGTCCTCATTTTTTAAAAAAAGTGTATTGATTTATTTGGAGAGAGACAGAGACAGTGCAAGTGGGGGAGAAGCAGACAGAGACGGAGAGAGAGAGAGGGAGAGGACTCCGGGCTGCCAGAGCAGTGCCCGATGTGGGGCTCGAACTCAAAAAAACATGAGATCATGACCTGAGCTAAAACCAAGAGTCAGACGCTCAACAGGACTGAGCCACCCAGGCGCCCGAAGTGTCCTCATTTGTAAAACGGACCTAATAGTACCAACCCTATAGCACTTCACCCAATGGTGTGAGAATTGCCTGAGATATGTGGGTATCCTCCTTGTAGAAAGTGGCCTCTTCTCATCATCTACTAACCAAAAAATCCATGCCAGGCCTTCGGTTTTTCCAGGATGTGATTCTGTGACACAAACCCTTCTGTTTCTCTACTTTGAAATGTCTGTCCCTGTGTTCATTTATGGTTTTAGTGTTGAGAGGTTGGGCTTGGGAATCAGACCTCCTGGGCCCAGCCCCCCTCTCGACAGCCATGACCTTTCTGCGCCCCATCTCGTCCTCTCACGATGAGAGTAAGACAGTCCTAACCTCACAGGCGACACCCCTAGTACAGTGCTTAGAAGGTATGTGTTAGCTGCCATTATAATAAAAGTTATTTTTGAAACATTCCTACTAAGGGCATGTTTGTGCATCTGGGCGCGGAGCTTTGACCAGGAGCAGTGCAGGAAGCCAGTGATCAGGGCAGGCCAGGTGAAGGACAGATGCCAGACGCCCGTGAGGAGAGACTATGGATCACCTGGTCTTACCCCTGGCGCGACCCAGGGGTAAATGGGGGTAAATGGGAAAGGATGGCCTGGGCCCCCGCAGGGAAGGGGGCCAAGGTGGAGGCAAGCCTCAGACAGATGGGGTTGAAGAACTTAGCTCCTGGGGCTAAAGGAAGCAGGGGGCCTCAAAGAGGATACCTGAGTCCTGCCCCCCACCTGGTATGGCCCAGGGAGCATGACTGGCCAGCCTGTGGTCACAGGTGGGACAGTTTCTCAGGGTGGCGTCACCCATACCCCAGCAGGACCATGTGTTCCGAGCAGGCCTGAGGCCTGCTAAGCCCCCTCCTTGACCAGCTGGGGCCAAGGGCCACATAGCCACATCTACTTCTAAGCTTTTCTGAAGCTTAGCCTTTTCGAGTTGGGTGTCCTTTAGATACAAATTATAGCTGCTTTTGAAACCATCCTATCTTCTGTTGACCGAACCAAGGTGAAGGAGGATTGGTTCTCACTTTGGCCTGGGTAGCTCAGGGAGCCCTATGCTTCTAACCGGCCACCGGTCACAAGGCTGGGGTCAGCTGGAGGACCACGTGCACGGCGCCACGAGGCCGCCCCTAACGCAGAAGGCTGCAGGATTAGGCTGATAGTGCAGAGCCAGAAGGACCTAGATTTAAATTCCTCCGCACCACTTACAAATTCCGTGACTGTGGGTGAGTTTCTTCACTCTCCACGCCTTTGTTTCTCCATCTGTAAAATGGGGATCCTATACCTGCCGCACAGGTAAGGATAGGATGATCTGTGTGTAGAAAGCCCCGAACCCGGGGCTCAGTGTGCAGTAAGTGGTGAGGAGGTAGGAGGACTCGTAAGGCAGGAGAGATTGACAGCAGCCAACAGGTAGGGCAGGGAAGGGCGTGGGAACAGACCGTCTCCACCCCCACCTTCGACCCCCATCCCCCACTGCAAAGCAGGTCAGGAGTCTTAACTGGGAAGGGCCAGGCATGCCCAGGCTCCCGGAGGGAAGTGCCACTAGGAAAGTAGGTCATTGCTGGCAGGGAGGAGGCCGGAGGGAGCCTCTGAGGGGAGGTTGTCTCTGTGGGCGGAGGTCCCTTGGTCCCCAAGATCTTGATCTCGGGGTGTCATTGAGGAGATGGAGTGTCACCCCCGGCGGGGGCAGGGGCCGATGCCTCCTCCGAGAGTGTCACTGAGACCGTGCTCTTCCCTTTCTCCCCAGATCTACCTGTCCTGGAAGAGCGGGCCCGGGGAGGTGAAGCACTGGAAGGACATGATTGCCCGTCCCCGGCAGCCGGTGGCCCAGTGGCACCAGCTGAAGGCCTAAGTGGGGCCAAGGGAGGCCCAGGGGGCCGAGGGCCCGGGTCCCCATCATGCCCTCACCACTTTATGCACAATGCCCGGCCTGGCCCCCCGCCGTAGGTGAGGGGAGGACCCTGAGGGCTTGGCCATGGAGGGGTCCCAGGAGTCAGTTGGGCCCCGTTTCTAGGAAGTTCCAGCCTCATCCTCCACTTGTCCAGCTCTGGGGGAGGGGCTCTGGGAGCCATTTTCCTGCTTTGCCCCTTTCCTTCCTGACTTGCTGATACTAAAGAAGTGAGGGAGAGTGTGAAGGCCAGACAGGCAGACGGGCAGATCCCTCCAGAGGCCCGCCAGGTGGGCACGGTCCCCCGTTTTCTTTAAGGCAGTGCCTGGAGTGGAGAGAAGCTGCCTCCTCCCCAGCTCCCGATGCGGGCCCAGGAGAGGGGAGGCCGGGGCGTTTGGCCCCGGCCTGGCCAGGAAAGGCCCACTCCCCGGGCAGTTTCAGGTGCCGACTGGGCCCTGAATGCCAAGGATAGTATATAGCCCGCTCCGGGGTCCTGGAGCTGCAGCCTGTGTCCTTGCGTCGTGTCCACTGTGTGCGCGCACGTGTGTGTGTGTGTGTGTGTGTGTGTGTGTACGGGGGTGGGGGCACTCTTACCCTGTCCCCACCCCCGGGGCCGGCAGTGCAGAGAGGGCAGGGTTTCATAAAGTGAGGCAGGGCAGGAGGCTGAGAGAGGTCTACGCACAGAGCCAGGGGGTGGGCTAGGAGAGGCAGGTGAAGGGGGGACTGGGGAAAGGTGGGGGGGGGGAGAGGGGCAGACAGTGGAGCCGGGCTGAGAACGTGGCTGCCTCCTGCCGCCTCCACCCCGAGCCCCTCTCTGCTCAGTGTTCTCCAGTAGCTCCCTGCCTATCGATTTCATCTCTTGCACATCATTTCACACCTTTTAGGCACCTACTGTATGCATCACATTCCACCAGGACTCACCTCCCTTCCTTCTCAGGGCCCAAGCCCCCCCCCCCACTAGCTCTCTTCTCCGGCACCATCCTGCAGACACCCTCAGCCTTCCGGGATCTCATATCCCAGCCAAGCTGGCAATATTCTCCATGCTTCCCAGTTTCCTTCTCCTTCCCTATCTCTACCCCGGTGCCCACCCCCCCAACGCTGTTGGAACCTCTGCATCCTCCCCCTCTCCCTTGTTCACAGACCCTCCCTTCCATTCGCAGTCAGGAGTCTCTGGCCCCACCTTCTTTCCCCAGCAGCCGCTTCTGCCCCTCAGGTCAGGCAGGAAACCAGGAAAAGTCCAGGATGCTGCAGGTTCTGAGGTTGCCCCACACAAGCTGTGGTTTCTCTGCCTCAGCGGCTGCAGAGACTAAAACTGGCTTCCCCTTGGAGACAGCAGATTCCGAGATGATCCCTGCTTAAGCCTGCTCATCCCCACCAGGGTCCTGATACTGATACAAGGCAGCTGGCGACTGTCTCAAGTCCAGGGGTCCGCGAGCCTGGGCCTGACATTTCTGACACACGCCACCAGGTGGCGCCCGGACACCACATCTGTGGCTGCTATCTGGGACCACAGTTCTACACCCCATCTCCCCTGCCCCCCCCCGCCTCCCCTGAGCTGGGCCTGACCCCAGGGGAGACTCTGGAGAAGGTTAGGGTCCCCACCTGCGGAGCACGGCAAAAGCATGGGAATTGGGGAACCATTTTCCTTCAATAGGCTTCCCCTTGAGCTGCCCACATGTATTACACTGAATCTCACACCCTGGCCCCATTCCCCTCCCACTAGGATCTGGAGGAATATCACACAGAGTAAGTGAATCATTTTGTAGATTGAGGAGTACTTATGTGAAGCAAATAGTCACCCACATTTCTTGTAAATCCCAATTTTTCTGTGTTGTAGCTTTGCTTAGAATGAGGGCCGGCCCCAACTGCAGGGTTCTTTTTGGGCGGGCTGGGGACCAGCCCCCACGCTGGGAGGGCAGCAACTCCGAGGGCTGTGTGGACGTGACCCGAGGGTGCTGTGGAAAGCCTTGAGAGGCGAGGGGTCTGTCATCCTCCACCCCTCCCTCAGATCCCGTGCCCCTCCACCTCTCGGTGCCAGCCCCCGCCCCCATGTCCCCTGGCCTGTTGGAGCCTTCAGGGATTGAACCAACCTGCAATGAGTGGGCGGGGCAACTGCATCCCTTTTTTCCCCAGCCCCACCCATGGAGCTATTAACCAATCACATGCAGAGAGCATCTTTGGGCGGAGTCTGTTCCCAATCGGACCCACCTGGGTTTCCCCTACCCCCAAACACGCAGCCCAGAGGCGGGGGCGGGGTGGCAAGTGGTGGGCCCAGGGGCCGGTGGGCTGACACAGGAGGAGGCGGGTGGTATGGGATGAGGAGGGGGTGGGCTAGGCCTATAGGAGAACAGGGAATAGGGGAACTTGAGGATGGGTGGAGGGCACTGGAGCCCTGCCACCATCCCAGGACCTTGGGCAGATCACCCACACTCCCGGGGCCTCAGTTTCCCCATCTGTAAAATGATGGTCATAATACTTCACCTACCTCATAGGGGAGGTTGTGAGGCCGCCGTCACCTGACCTGGGGGTTGAGGCAGGAGGACTGTGAAGGTGCTACCAGAGAGCAAAGTATTATTACTGTAGCCTGAGAGCGAGGCCCCCCTGCCCCTCCCCCTGCAGAGTCTCCAGGGATAGCTGAGGCTGGCCTGGGCCCATCTATCTCTTCTCCACTGTGTCCCAGGTCCCTTTATGAACGTCATCTGCCGTCTTTGTGGGCACCCTAGATTTGGTTGTTATCTTGTTCAGGTATCCTTTCTTGTGACCATCTCCCTACGTAACTGCTGTACAAATTCCACCTGCCACAGGACCCCGCACCTGCCCACTGGCGCCAGACGCCAGGGAAGGGACAAGGAAAACAGCCACAATAAAAGCCAAGGGGGGGGGGGCCAGAGCCCCCAGCCCGGCTGGGACCCCAGGGGTGGGGTTGGTGGCCGCTGTTTGTATTGTGTTTGAGTCCTTGAGTGCAAGTGTTTTATTTAAAAAAAAAAAAAAAAAAAAAGACAAAACCCACTATCACAAAAAAAAAAAATTGCAGTGAAGAGAAAATGAAGAAAAACTGAAGAAAAAAAAGGAAAAAAGAACCATACAAAAAATTTTCCACCACACGCACCCTCTAAGCCAGCAAGATTTCCTCTTTACAAAATCATATTTTTGTGGGAATGGGCCCTGCTTTTTGTGGCAGGGCCCGTTCTGATTAATAAAGGATCGTGACAAAGTAGGGCCTCGGCTCTTTCCTCCGTGGGTCCCAGCCCTACCTCACCTCCCAGGGGAAGAGGCAGCGGGGTGAGGGGGATGGGGAGCCTGGGACTGAGTCTCCCCTTATCACCTTCGGGATTTGGCTTCACTGGTGATGAGATCCTCCCTGAGCTTCCAGCTCGTCCTCGGATCTAGAATCTGAACCCACCAGCTGCCCAGCAAGCAGGAGAGCAGCCATATTTCCCAATCAGGCCTGAAGCAAGGCTTGTCGGGAGTAGAGTCTCCCTGAGGTCCTCTAAAGCACACGGCCTCCCTCAGTCCCCAGGGGACCATCACCCCCCTCCAAGGCAGGTCAGACAATCTGAAGCGGGGCCCTCCACCTGCCCTACTGTCCCCTGATGCCAGCTGGGCCATTGTGGTTTCAGACCAGTGTCTCCTTCCCGGTCCTCGCTGGGACAAGGAAAGGGATCCAGGTCTGTGTTGGCTGGATCTTTGTCTTCTCGCCATCCTTTTCTGGTTTAATCCTTTAGGATTAGAAAAGTCTCTCCCACTCAAAAGAGGCCATGGCCAGTCCCGGTCTGAGGACACTGGGCCCCAGTGTCTTCTTTCTCTAGTCACTGTGGTCCCAGGCAAGTTATTTCCTTCCCCAAGGCCAGGGTCTTTAGTTCACAAAAAAAGCAATAACCATCCCCACCCCTTCCCTCCCCTCCCCACACACAGCCTGGGGGAAGCTGAGGCCTGGCAGCTCTCAGGGTACTTTAGAAGGAAGGTGCTACATGTGTCGCAGACACAAAAGGGGCAAGTGCACCTGTTACCATGTGTCCACCTGCTGGCCGTCGTGCCCCTGCTCCCCAGCACCTGGGGTGGGCAGCTAGCTGCTTCCTTTCGTGGCACTGAGTACCCCCACCTGAAGCTGCCCACCTTCTCCCCTTCCGCCCCGTCGATTTCTTACAACCCGGCTTAAGTGTCCCATTAAAAGGTGGATTTTTTTTTTCCTTTTGGCTTCTGATCTCTGTCCCAGAGATTAGAGGGAGCCCTAGGGTCAGGTAAGTAGCCTCAAGAGCACCCCTTGCCAGAACTTCTGCTCAGGATCTCTCTGGAACAATGGCTCTGGAAAGCTGGGCCGGGAAGCAGGGACAGCTCAGCCTGGCAGACGGGACAGCCCCTCGCCCTGGGATCAGGGGCTCCTCCTGGACTTTTTGCCTTCTCCTGCCTTCACTCTGTTGGCTCTCTCTTCATCCATGCCTTCACCAAGAAATTTGCCCCTCCCTCCCTGGGCCTGGGACCACTGTCCTCTGGTGTTCTCTTCCTCATGCAAGTCCCTCCTGGATGCTACTGCTTTCTGGAAGGCCATCCCGGGCCACGTCCTGCTCTCCTCTCCCTCCCCCACCAAAGACAACGGAAGGACAACGCTTGAACATGCTGTATGCCCCAGCCTGTGGCTCCCCCTGACCATTCGTGTCCCTTGAAGATGCCCCGGTCCCTGTGTCTGTGTCCCGCGTGTGTGTGTGTATGTGTGTGTGTTGTGTTTTGTTTAGATTGTAAGCCCCCCCACCCCGGGCAGAGATCCCTGTCTGAATACATGTTCTGTGTGGTGCACCCAGGTGTGCTAATAAATGTCCATCCTCAGAACAAGAGTGCCGGGTGTCTTAAGGAAACTTTGGGACAGGTGGCTGAACAAGCTAATGTGGTGGCATTGGAAGCAGGGAGGGGCTCCTGGGCAGGGTTCCCTGTTCCCAAACACCGTGTTCTGCTTTCCTGAGCCCCTGAGGATGGGTGGGAAGCAGGGCATGACTGTAGCAAAGTTAAGAAAAGGGTCCACATGCACACATACCCCACCCTTTGCTGCTCTGCCGACCAGGTCTGGCCGTGGGGAGGCTCTGGGAGAGAGCAAGAGCACGTCCCACCCATTCCACACCGAGACCTTGACCATCAGCCGAGGACAGAGGGGATCTCCCGTGGTGTGGATTGAGCCCTGGGGTAGGAGGCCTGAAACTCACGGATGAACAAGTCCCTTCCCTGGCTGGGCCTGTTCCTAGCCCTGCCACTGCCTCTGCTCCTTTGTCGTTACTGTCCCCACTGCCTGCCTTCTTGCTCTTATCCCCGTCTCCCTGATACACAGACAGCTCCTGCACAGCTTCCCTGCCATGCTCCCCCAAGGCCCACCCGCCGCTGACCGCCTCGGACCACGTGGGGCACTGTAGACATGGCCCACCCCCCACCCCCGGCCTTTCAAGGCCCTTCTCTTTCACCCCAAGCCTCCTCCTAACCCGGGCCCAGTCCAGTGACCAACAGAGCTGCTGGGCCAGACCTGACCTTTGGGCCTTGTATGACATCAGCCCCGTTGCCATGGTGATGGTGACCTGGCTTCTCACGGGAGATGAGCCTCTAGGCTTGAGGTTTTAGGATCTTTTTTTCTCTAAATCTTCTTTTTCCCCGTGAACAATGAGGGGAGAAAGAAATACCGTGACTGAGAAAAAAAAAAAAAAAAGATACAGAGGGGGAGACTGAGAAAAAGGAAAATGGAGCGAGGGAGAGAGAAGAATAGAACCACAGCGGGGCGGGGCGGGGGTTAGTACCAGCGGGAGATGAAAGGTCAGCCCAGCTTGAGGGAGATTCAAATTATATTGAGAGTCAGGAACCTAAGAATTAAGCCGGAGAGGGCAGAGAACGGTGCCTGGCAGGCAGAGTAAGTTAGAGCGAGACAAGAGACCAGCCTTGAGCAGCCAGAGCTATTTGTAACCGAGGACAAGCACTTGTTCCCCAGACAGGACACAACTGTTGGCCAGAGCCAATCTGACGCAGAGCTGGGGCACATGGACAAGAGGGCAGTGCCGGAGGGAGCCCAGGTTCCCCACAGCGATGGGACCCGGTGCTCCCTCCCAGGGCTTATAAATAAACAGGCATGTGGGAAACGCACATTCTTTCTCCAAGAAATATAATTTATGTTTACAGCCAGGTTTTTTTTTTCTTCCTAAAGAAAGCACTACCACATGGGGCCACTGCCCCTGACAGTGTCCCTGAGTGTCCCTGACCCTGGCCCCCTCCTCCCATTATTGCTTGGATGGGAAAGATCCGGCCCTGGGAATTGCAGAGCGATACCCCACTCCTCACCCCGAGGCTGTCCCTGGTGACGGAGCGGAGCCACACAGTGCTTGTCCCTTGCCCCACACCGTGCCAGCTACCCTGTCTGTGCCCATTTAAGGGAATGGAGAGTACAGGCAGTCGGAGAGGTTCTGGAGCAGCCTCCCAGGGCAGAGGACCTCTCTCTTCCGCGCAGGAGGCCCTAGAGGCACAGTGGCTTCTTTTCAAACTCGACAGCTGGAAGGCTCAGGCTGTGGGGAAAGGAGAGAGAGCTCTCTTCTCCCAGCAAGATTCCGGGCCCATGCCTAGAGAACAGAACAGAATCAAAGGTGGGGGTGGAGACCCTGCCCTCTAAGCGCCCCCCTTCCCCCATGCAAATTTAAGAGGGCTTGGGGAGGGAGGGATGTGCAGAAGACCCCCAGCGGAGGGGTAAGGGCAGCTCCGGTGTTAGGGCCCCCATCCCAGTTTCCAGGACTTCTGTCCTGGGCCCCGGCCCCAATCCCAAGCCCCCGCCCGTGGCCCAGGCCCTTCTCCCAGGGCAGTTGTGTCTCACACAGGCGTGTGGTCCACCCCAGAGGTAGCGGCTCCTGCACCAGAAAGGGTAGGGTCTAGGAGATCCAAACTCCAGGAGGAGGGGGGTTGGAGCGGCAGCCTGGGCATCCAGACTCAGCCAGCAGCGAGCGGTGACCCTGGTTCCAGGAGGAAGCCAGCATCTCTACTGTGCGGTCAGTGACTCTGATGTCAGAGACCCGACAGAGCCATAGGGAACTTGACTGAGTCCGGACTTCTCGGTCCGAGGACTGCCCAGAGATCAGCCAGGCGGCAGTCTCCTTACCAAACAGGAATACTTGAAGATGGCCCCCAGGCGTGCCCGTCCCCTACAGATTGCCCAAAGCGGTCCCTCCGCTGCCCCAAGGTAGGGGACCACCGTTCCCACAGTCCTTCCCGGAGCCCCTCCTCCCAGAACGGCCGAAGTCCATCACCCAGAGCACAGGCTCAGGTGCCCAGTCCTGGGGCGGCTTCCAGGGCGGGGAGGCTGCCCCCGGGGGGCCCCAGAGCCCGGGAGCTCCCGCCCCCTATGAGTAGGTCTTCTTCCTCCTCATCCTCAAAAGCCCGAGCTGGGCGCCGGGGCGGCGGCCGGGGCGTGGGCTCGTCACGCTCGGCCATGCGCTCGACCGCGCCCTCGCCCACGAGGAAGACGGTGTCGGCGACGCGCGGGGGCCCAGTGACCGGGTTGTGGTCGTAGGAGAAGACGCGCAGGGCGCGCAGCGGGTGCAGGTCGGGGAAGCCGCCCAGGCGGTTGCGGTCCAGGTCGAGGATGTGCAGGCGGCCCATGCGCAGCAGCGCGGGCGGGAACTCCTCGAAGCGGTTGCCGTAGAGCCAGAGGCCGCGCAGGCCCGTCATGCGCGGCAGCTCGGCGGGCAGCGCGCGCAGCCGGTTGTCGCCCATCTGCAGCGACTGCAGCGCCACCAGGCGCAGCAGCGGCCGCGGGAAGCGCCGCAGGAAGTTGCCCTCGATCCAGAGGCAGCGCAGGCTCTGCAGCTGCGCGAAGTCGGCGGGCAGCGCCAGCAGCCGGTTGCCGCCCAGGTAGAGGCGCGTGAGGCGCGGCAGGCGACACAGGCCGTCGGGCAAGCGCTCGAGTTTGTTGAAGTCGAGCGCCAGGATGCGCAGCTCGCGCAGCTCCTCGATCTCCTCGGGCAGCTCGCGCAGCCCCGTGCCGCTCACGTACAGCTTCTGCAGGCGGCTCAGCGCGCACACGGCGCCGGGCAGCCGCCGCAGCCGCCTCCCGCTCAGCTCCAGCTGCTGCTCGCCGCTGCGCAGCTGCTCCTCAGCGTCCGACGGCAGCTCGTCCGGCGTGGACTCGGCGATGCCCATGGTCACGGGCCCCGGCTGGGGCCGCCTCCGCCGCCGCCGCCGCCTCCTCCCGGCATCGCCCCCTCCCCGGCCGCTCCCGGGCCTCCCCGACGGGGCCGAGGCCGGCGCGGGCTCCGGGGGGGCCCCCCGCCCCGGCCTGCCTCTGCGCCGGGAGGGGGGGCCGGGCCGGGCCGGGAGGAGGCGCCCGCTCGGGGCCCCCGCCGCCGCGCGCCGCGCCCCGCCGCCCGCCCTCGGGCCTCCCCCGCTCCCTCCGCCGGAGGCCGACTGGCTCGCGTTCGCGCTTCCTCGCGGCTCCGCGACCCGTCGCCCTGGCAACCCCCGACGCGTGTGCGGCTGCCAATGAGGCGGCGAGGGGGCGGGGCCGGGCGGGGCCAAGGTGCCGCCTAAGTAGGGTCCGGGCGCCCGGGCCCGCCCCCCGCGCCGGCCCTGGAGACCCGCCCGGAATCCGGCGCACGCCCAGGGAACCCGAGGTCCGTGCAGCGAAAGCCTGGCGCTGTGCTAACACAGACCCGACGTCCGACGCTGTCTACACCTTCGGCCCGGCGAGCCTTTGGGCGTGCGGTGGTGTGGAACCCAGAGCGGCAAGTAAGAAGGAACCGAGGACCTAGGAAACGCGGCCCGCGACCAGGACTCTGGCCAAGTGGCTCTCGGGGAGGGACTGAGGGGCCCGGTCATGCCGGCTTGCTCCCATTCTCCCCGCTGGGGTCACTTTAGGATAGTAACTCGCAACAGTGTCACTTTCTGGCCCTTTTCGGGGTGGGTCACAGCTGAGGATTTGTGGGGACTTGGCTCCGCCCCCATTCCCCGCCCTCGTTGCCCAACAGGTTCCTTGTTCGCGTACTCGTGTACTCACTCCAGTCTCCTGCCGCATCCCTCCAGCTGTGTTCAAGGTCTGTGCGTGGCTGCGGTGGGCAGAGGACTGGAACACGTGAGCCCCTCCGAGCGCCACCAAGGATGACCACTCCTTCTGTAACTCTCTTGCGCATGCTCCCACCAACAGCGGTGTGCCCCTGCCTTCTTCCCTTCGGTTCAGATCTTGGCAGAAACACCGGCTCCCATTTACTGCGAGCCTGCCATGTGCCCTGCGCTGTACTGAGGGCATTGTACTGAATCCTTGCAACACGTCTGAGGTGGTAGGTACCCTCAATACCCCAGTTGCAAAGGAGAGAAACTGAGGCTCTGAGAATTTGACTTGAGCTGGGGAACTTGCCCAAGGTCACCCCGCTCCTGAGTGGCTGGGATTTGTGCTCTTAATCATATATCACACCAATAAATAGAAAAGAATGACGGGGCGCCTGAGTGGCTCAGTCGGTTGAGTGTCCGACTTCCACTCAGGTCATGATTTCACGGTCTGTGAGTTCGAACCCTGCCTTGGGCTCCGTGCTCACAGCTTTGAGCCTGGAGCCTGCATCAGATTCTGTGCCTCCCTTTCTCTCTGCCCCTCCCCTGCTCATGCTCCGTCTCTCTCTCACAAATAAATAAACATGAAAAAAAAAAAACCCCAGAAACAATGATGATCCCCACCTCTGGCAATGAGTTTTCTCACAAGGGAGCCTCTAACTCTTCCCTTGAACCTGGCTGGTGGGACTATGTAAGTGACTATGTCCAGGCAGCAACCTCTCCTTCGACCCACCGGGGTTTCCATCCCCACTGCAAGCAGTGGGGGAGGCCAGCCCAGGGCCAGAGAGCAGTGGCCAAGGCAAGGCAAGGATAAGAACCACTTGTAAGCTGCAATGTAAGCTTCCCCGGTGGCAGACAAGTGCACAGGTGCCTGGCACACAGTAAGTATTCAATGAAAACTTTTAACTTTTTAAAAACGTTTATTTATTTATTTTTGAGAGAGAGCGAGAGAGGGAGACAGAGAGTCCCAAGCAGGCTCCGTGCTTTCAGCACAGAGCCCGACACAGGGCTTGAACTCATGAACCGTGAGATCATGACCTGAGCCGAAATCTAGCATCAGACGGTTAACGGACTGAGCCACCCAGTTGCCCCAAACTTTGTAACATTTTTTTTTTAGTGGAGACAAAATTTACGGAGAGTGAAATGCATTGATGGTGAGTGTCCAGTTTGATGAGTTTTGACAAATGTAAACACCCATGTAATATTCCCATCACTCCGAGTTTCCCTGTGCCTCTCTCAGTCAATCCCCCCCCACCCAAGGACCACCATGAGTCCGACCTTTATCACCAACTCTCTCTCTTCTCCTTTGGGAGAACTCTGTGGAAGAGGTGATACCTCAGAGGCTAGAAAGCTGAGGAAAAAGAACCCAGCCAAGATGCAGGGGAAGAGGCTGAGCACCTCCCCCCTCCCCCACCCCCCAAGCAGTCCCCCTCCCCCAACCCAGGAACATTCGATGTGGAGGAGGAAGCCCAGCCAGCCCCCACCCCTCCGCACGTGGCTCAGAGCTGGCACTCCAGCACCAGGCAGCCCTCGTGGGCTGTGCCGGCATGGGCAGGAGTCACAGGAGCTCCCGCACCCCAGCCCCAGCCTGGCAGAGCTTCCTGGGGTCAAGGGCACAGGGGACCAGCCCTCTTTTTGCTCCGAGTCTTTTTCTTGCTCTGAGTAGATCATGTACCTTCACCTCCCACCGGGCCCTTCTCAGTGGGTAAAGGTAAAATGTGCTGGCGTTCCAGGCCCACGCAGGCTGGCAGCGGGGCAATCATGTTGATGAATCACGCTGGCACTGCAGGCGCCCAGTCCTTGTCGAGAGCGTCACTAATGAATTAGCTTCACCCCCAGCACGGGGCCTCTCAGCCTGTCCCTGCTCCCCAGGAAGGCAGGAAACTGAGACCTGGGAAGGGGGAGCAGGGAGGGCGGGAGAGAGGGCTCAGACCCTGGCTGTCCCCTCTGCATGCGCGGGGGCGCGCGCGCGCGCGCGCGCGCGCGCACACACACACACACCACACACACACACACACACACACACACACACACGGCCTCTCTATGCCTAATCACAAGCTATAACTGCCCTGCCCACCTCCAAATCTGTGGGGTTTTTTAAAATAAATTTTTGAAACGCAGAAAAAGTACAAAGCTCTCTGTGATAAACACGCCTGTGCCCAGTATCCAGCATTGACAATTGTTCACATTTTGTCACACTTGGTATACATCTATTTTCTTTCATATAAAGAGAAGAAAAGCAGTATATGTAACCCAGAAGTCTCCCTCCCGTGCTCCCACCCACGGGCACCCCTTCCCCACCAGGCTGACCTTGCCAAGGCCCCCTCTTTGGGGCCAGAACCCCTGTGGCTGCTGAGACTAGAATGAGATCATGGAGTGTAGGTATCGTGGGTTCTTAGAAAGCAAGGATTTGAGCCTATTGAATCCAAACCATGAAACAGTGGAGCAGGGACGGTGCTTAGCTCTGTTAAATGTCTGCAGGAAGTTAGTGATCCTTACCCTAGAAAAATGTGTGGAGGCAGGAACTCACCATTGATGTGCACAATTCCCACGGGCTCATGGTCTCCTGGGCTCTGGTCCAACTCCCTCATTTGGAGAAAAAGGAAATTGACGACGTCCTTCATGCCAGGCTCACTCCTCTGGTCTGCAGCCCTCCCCAACTTGAGTCCTTGCCTCCACTCAGGTATTCATTCAACAAACATGAAGCCCCTATGTGTATGTCTAGGCACTGGGGATGTCTGTGAATGTGAACATTATAGACAAAAACCCCTGACTTTGGGGGCACCTGGGTGGCTCAGTCAGTTAACATGTCCAACTTCGACTCAAGTCATGATCTCACAGTTGGTGGGTTAGAGCCCTGCATCGGGCTGTAAGCTGACAGACCCTCTGTCTCCCTCCCCTGCTCGCTCCCTCTCTCTCTGAAAAATAAACATTTTTTTAAAAATTAAAAAAAAAACCAACACAACCCTGACGTCGTAGAACTTATATCCCTGTAAGTGGAGATAGTCAACAAGCTGCATTCAGGCCACGGTCAGGCCGTGGAGGAGATAAAGCCAGAAAGAGACGGAAGGAGGATCGAGGGCCCCATTTTAAGTAGAGTGGTCAGGGAGACCTCATTGACCGGATGGTCTTGGAGAAAAGATGGGAAGGAGAGGAAGTAGACCACGCAGACAGATGTCAAGGGGAAATGCATCCTGGGCAGAGGGCGTGGCTGTGCCAAGACCCTGGGGCAGGAGTGCGCTGGGGCATTCTGGAGCAGCAGGGAGCCCGGGGACGGGGAACAAGGGGGAACGTGGTTACAGATGAGTTCAGAGACAGCTAGTGAGGAGGGGGCGGACCTCACTGGGTCCGTAGCCTTTGTGAAGGCTTTGACTCTGAATGGGAGGTCACTGGGGGGTTTCTTTGAGCAGAGAAGTGCCCTCGTCAATCTGACACATATTTTAACAGGATCCCTTTGGCTGCAGCTGCAAGGAAGGTGTGGGGAGGGGGGGAGGGAAGGAGTTTGTGCAACTGATGCACCTCTCACCTGGGTTCTCTTCCACAAGAGAATGATGGTTATCACTTACTGGCACCTGTAGGCTATCTCATTGATCTTTCACTGCAATTTTGCCAGGCAAGCACCCCTTCTTTGACTGCTGAGGAAATGCATTCAGCGAAGTAACTTGATCAAGGTTATGCAGCCGGGAAGGGGCAAAGCCAGTCCATCCTATTGCAAAGTCTGGACATCTCCTGCTGTGTCTCATGGTCTCCCTTGGTTGGGGGAAATTAGAGAAACCACCCAGCGTTGCCCAAATGACTGCTCCCATCCTCCAAACAGCAAAACGGCTGCCGGGACTGCCCTACTTGGAGACTTTGATCCATGGCCCCAGGGTTCCGTGTGTTTGAGCAGCTAGGGGCACCCTGGAAGCCACAGGACAAACCTAGGAACCTCAACCAATTTCAAGAGGGCAGAGCAAAGAAGTCCTCAAGTGCAGGGGTGGTGATCTGGGCTCAGGATTTGCCTATTAGCAAATTCCAGGTAGTCTCTGACCCATTATTAGACCAGAGCCCTTCCCTGGGTAGCCAAACACATGAGGCTAACTCAGCCTGCTCCCCAGACCTTCTAGAAACTAGAGGCTAGACATGATCTGAGGATCACATTCCCCTGGAACTTGAGCTCTGAGAGTGAGCTGCCTGGTCTGTTGAAAGGCGAGAGTTCTCTCCTTTCCCTTCTAGGGACGCCAGAGCTGGAGCAAAAGAGGCCAAGAGAGTGAAGGCCACACCTCCATGCCATGGACGGGAACCTGACCATCCTAAGGGGTTCTGGGCATGACAGCTTCTTCTCCAGGAAGAGGCCACAGTGGTCATGGCTAGCAGCTGCCCTTGCATTAATACATTCCTATGGGACGCCTGGATGACTCAGTCAGTTAAGCTTCCAACTTCGGCTCAAGTCATGATCTCACAGTTTGTGAGTTCGAGCCCCGCATCGGGCCCTGTGCTAACAAGTGCGGAGCCTGCTGGGGATTCTCTCTCTCCCTCTCTCTCTCTCTCTCTCTCTCTGCCTCTCCACCCCCTCAAAAAAATAAATATTTAAAAAAATGCATTTCTGGATCCGTGATCAAGGGCAAGCTGGGTCTTCTGCTCTAAGACTATAGATGACAGTCTCGAGCATGACCACCAAATACTTGCCCGGCCTGGCCCCCTTCCCTGTGGCAGAGGCTGCTGAGGGTCACGACTTCTGTTTTCCTCCTCTTCTCGCTGGGCGGCTAGCCCGCTACTTCTCCCAGGCCGATGGGGTGGGGCCCTGGATGGAGCACCGGGCCCGTGGAAATGGGCAGAAGTGATACATACCACATCCAGACACAACCCTCTATTCTTTGGGTTTCTGCAGTATTAAAGGTGGAAAGACCTGGATCCCCAACCCGCCACTTGGAGATGAGTGACCCATGTTAAACTGTGAGGCAAATGAGAAATACGGTTTCTTTAAGTTTATTTACTTAGAGAGAGAAAGAGACGGGGCATGCACACGAGTAGGGGAGGGGCAAGAGAGAGGGAGACAGAGAATCCCAAGCAGGCTCAGCGCTGTCAGCACCGACTCCAACACGGGGCTCGAACCCACGAACCGTGAGATCATGACCTGAGCCGCAATCCGGAGTCAGACGCTTAGCCAACTGAGCCAGCCAGGCGCCCTGAGAAACGCATTTTTAATATGTGTAGCCATTTGGACTTAGGGGCTGTTTGTTACAGAATCAGCCCGAACTGACTTGCATACTCCCTCTCAGTGTCCCACACACGCCAGCTTCTTTCCACCCCAGGATCTCTACACATGCTGGCTTCTCTTCTTCCTTCTCTATTTGGCTCACGTTCCTCATCTTTAAGGTTTCAGCTCCAACTTTCCTTGCTTGGAGAGTACTTCCAGGACCCTCCAGAGCCCGTCAAGCCTCCATCCTGTAGATTCTTGAGCTCCTACGTGTCTCCTTCAAAGTACTTGTCCCGATTGTAATTAAATAATCAGCTGCGGGTTACTTGATTGGAAAGTGTTTCCCCTGTTACCAGATACAAACTCTGTGAGGACAGGGACCTTATCCACTGATACGCCACACACTCAGCCCGGTGCCTGCGGCATTGTGCCTGCACGGCCAGCACGTGTGAGGCCCTCTCTTCCGCCTGAGCCACTCACCACCTCTGAACCTCGATGTTCACATCTGGAGGAGGAAGCCCAGGGCTAGGGCGAGGTGAGCAAGGCACAAAATTGAAGGGGGTGCCAAAGAAAACCTCAGTAATCCACATAAATAATAGTTCAATGCGATGGTTCTTGGTCCGAAATTAATGCAGAGAATCTACAATGAACAAAACCTTACAGTTTCAAATGAAGATAGGATCAGTATCATTGCCGTGATGAACCCCATTGGAGCCTTTGGCAAGAGGAAAAATCCATAGGTCTTGACCTGTCTTAAAGTGTTGGTATTTTGTTCACTGTGATTTTTTTTGCATTCACTTTTATTTTTTCAGCGACTGCACTACACTATTATTTATCTGGATTGCAGAGGTTTTTTTTGTTTGTTTGTTTGTTTTGACACTTTTCTAAATTCTGTGCCTGGGAGGACGTCTCCCTCACCTCACCCTACTCCCGGCCTTGGAATGGGCGCAGTCACCCCCTCTTGAAGAATTATCATGAAGCATCGGTGAGTAATATGAGACCTGGGGTTCGTCATTCTGAGATATTAACCAATGCTCCCCTGTAGACAATTTGCACACACCCATTCCCATCTGTCAGATACTAAATTGGCTTCCTATATTCCCTGCTCTCGCGCGCTCTCGGAGGGAAACTCAGAACAAAGAATCAAATCCTTGCCTTTGAGTTGCAAAAGACGCTTTGAAACCCGAGTTCAGACTATAGCCTTACGGGAGCTGGGTTTTCAGACAGAAATCTTTTGTGTAGGTCCAAAAGCTTGGCTTTGAACTTGGAGAGCGGGGAGTTGATGCCAGAAGCCCTGGAGTGGGCCAGCATGTGTCATCACAGGGGCCAAGATCCCACCCAAAAAGAGAGAAGGGCTCAACCAGTATGTGGGAGAGAAGGGGCAGAGTTGCCCCCCTACAGATGGATGGGTACATCGCGCAAAAGTGCTCAGGCTTCACTTGCTCTGGGCTAAGGCAGAGGGTGGCATGAAAACCATTCCAGGAACACTTAGGGGACACCAGGGCAGGGGGAATCCACAATTTCCTTACCAAGTGTGGCCTAAGAATGTATCAGGCTTCCCACAAGTGCCCCTGTCTGGATGGAGAAGGCTCAGGAGAGTCAAAATTGAGGTGAGCTCGCCCCTCCCCTGAACCCTCTACCCTTGAACTGCTGTCTCGTGAGAGAGAGCATCTAGAAGTTTCTGCACCTCTGAGATAGACTTGGCGTGCTGACAGCAGCTGATAGACCTCGAGGGGCTGCATGTGCGGCCCCGCTGGAGGCTGGTTCACAGAACCCTGGCAACCAGAGCTCAGAAGGTCCCAGCTGCTTCGGGGCAGGTGCGGGGGGGACACGTGTGGATTGACCAAAACCCACAAAGATCACAGTGGAGGGTCCACATCTCCGGGAGAGTCCACGTAGGTGGCTGCCTGCCCCCCAAGAGCAAGCTCCACACGCTGCTAAAGAGGACAGGAAAGGGAGGAGGGGCAGATTGGATTTGAGTCCCGAATGGACAGAGTTTAAATTCAGAGGGGTTGAGGAAGCTGGCCTGGAGGCCACCGATGGACGTCTTCGCTAAGTTCAGTTACAGACACACCACGGTGCGTTTCCGAGCTCCTGACTAGGTGTCTGTGAGGTCCACACCCGCCGTGCAGATGGAGCCACGTACAGTGGAACCCCGGCCCAGGGGGCGCCTTTGCATCAGCGACCTCGCAGGTTGGTAGACCAGTAGGGAAGTTGAGGGAGGGGATCTGTCTGTTCCCCATGTCTCCCAGAGTGTCCTTGAAGGCAAGCAGCATCCCTGCGCAGTGCCTAAGGCATTGCACAAACGCTCGCTTCCTTCTCGTTGGTAACCCGGATGTGAAGGATATTTGAAATCCCCGGACCCCTCAGCATTCTTCTTCGTCGGACGATCCCAACTGACTCAGGAAACAGAACCCGTTGCCTCCTGTGGAAGGTGAAAATGCCGGAAACGAACTCACTGTCCCAGCTTCCTTGGCAAGCTGGGTGCAGGCATGGGACCTCGGAGCCACCCAGCAGAAACGCGCCCACCCTTGATCTGGAATCGGAAATCTGAGCTGCGGAGCAGAATCCCTTCTGAGGCTCGGCGGGGGCATCGGCAATGGGGGAGGCAGGCTGTCGCCGGGCGCCCGGGCTCCGGGGACGATTTTGACCCCCGTTCTTGGCTGGGTAGCGTCCACGCTTTGTTCTCCAGTCTACCTAAAGATTCCGGGAGCTCGGAAATCCTTGTAGTAAGCTCGTCTTCTGCTTCCATTAGCTGAAGTCGGTTTCTGTTACTTGCAGTGTGGAGCACTAAGGGGACCACACGGTCACAGTGGAGGGTCCGCTGTCCCACACTCCAGGGTTTTCACTGCGGTACCCAGGAGTGGCCACACTGCCAGATGCCTTGGATACGCTCAGGAGTCCGTTTGCCCGTGTTCTTTAAAGCCTCCTGCCCCTGGTGCCAGAGCCCTCCAGGACAACGTGTTTCTGCGGCAAGGGTCTTGCCACAGGGACCACCCCTTGTCACTGGGGCCACAGTAGGCATGCTGGGGCCCAGAGTCCCATAAAGTCTTGCCTGGACACAGCTCCTTCAGCACCACCCAGTGTCTCTCTGAGGATAGCTGGGCTAGGCCGATGTCCTTCTGACCTGTCCCTTTAACCTGGGGACCTCTGAGGACATACGCACGCTAACACACACTCCTACTCACACGTTCCCCCTTCAGCCAAAGAAAACCAAGCCCCACGCCTTGCTGGCTGCCAAGGAGATGCCCGGTTCTCCTAGGAAGCTTCCAGGCCCCGACTTCAGCCCACTTAAGGGCCCCAGGTCAGTGATACCATGGGGAAGGCCTTGTGTTCAGAGCGCAGAGACCCGAGTGTGTGCTCACCAAGCTGCGTGGCTTGGGAGGCTGTCTCGTCTGTCTGGCCCAGGTTAACTGTTATGACAAAGGTCTTTCCAGGAGTGAAGCTTTACGATTCCAAGAACGTTCTTGGCAGAGCAGCCTCGTGAGAAGCAAGGAGTGTCCAAAGGCCTGAAAGACCGGCAGGCTCTCCTCTGACCTTGAACGGAAGCCCCCAGGTGGGGGAAGGGGGGTGGGATCCTGGGTCCCGCTCCTCCTCTGCCCTTGTGTATTTGACAGTTGGGAAAATTTCCTCGAGAATGGGTGGCCCTCCAGATGGTCCGAGAGGAAAGTGGGGATCGGATTCTGAGTTTCAGGCCCTCCATCTGTCTGGGTTTAGCAAACCCACGGTCCTTCCCACGCAGGCTTCCTCCTAACCCCCTCCCCCACCCCCCCGGGGGCCTCTAGTTCCCACAGACAGGTGCCTTTTCCCAGCTGGCCAGCTGTCAAGCTTGTGAGCTGGTGGCTCTTCCTGTCACCACGTGACCCGGCCAGATGGTACCTGTCAACATCAGCTGCCACAGTGCCATGATGGGCAGCGGCCTCACACACGTCCCCGTGCGTCAGGAGTGGGGCCCGATGGCGTGACATCCAGCGTTCCTCCCAATCCTGCCGTCCCATCAGCCCTCGGGCCTCCACACCCCCACACCGCGGCTGTCAGCACAGCACCCACCTGCACCCCCAAACTACCCCCCCCCGAGGGAGGCCCCTCCGTGTTCTTGCTGAGAAAATGAAGGCCCACGGAATATTCCCAGCACCCAGCAGGCTGTGGGGGCTTAATAAAGTTAATCATCATCATTGTACACCTCAGAACGGCTTCTAGAATATCCGCGGGGAGGGGAAGGAAGCTTCTGGTAGCAGCTACAATCAGCACCCACTAAGAGTGACTCACCTCAACACCCAAGCCCTGGTTTCCAGGTGAGGGAAGAGGCAGGCCGCTTGCCAGAGAGCCTGGCAGGAGTTGGCCTTGGGGACACGACAGGAGCGGCCTAGGCCTCCTGGCTGTGCAGGTGGATTATGCACCCAAGAGGGGGCTGCTCCTGGACAAGGGTCCTGAGGGCGCCTGTCCCGGGCCACGCGGGACGAGACGACGGCCAGACCCCGTGAGTGTCCCAAGTCCCCACTCCTATGTGGGCCTCTGGTTCCTCTGCTCCAGCATCAAGCCAGCTACTGTTCGCCAGCCAAGCACTCGATACCTGTCATTTGTTTAGCCTACGACGTGGGTAATGCTATTAACTGCAGCTGAGAATGGTCAAGTGGCCTCCCCGGCGGGTGGCAGGCTGTGGAGAGCTGGGTACGAACCCAGGCCGTCTCCAGAGCTCATGTCAGGACAGCTTTGCTCCGCTGCCTGCCTGGGCCCAGGGAGAAGAAAGGGCTCTGGGCTGAGGCCGGCTGCGGCTGGGCCAAAGACTCACGTCTCGGAGGGCAAGGGGACGGGGCCTCCCCAAACGAAGCCACGTTATCCGCGCCCGCACTCACCTGAGAGCACGGAGCAGGTGTGCTGTGGCAAAGGCCAGCACTTCAGTGGGGTTTCAGTAACCTGAGTGGCCACGGCGGGGAAAGTATCTACTCCTCCTCCCCTGGGGACACAGAGAGGTTTGCACCGACCGGATCCTGGTCTTGGGGCCAGTGGCGGGGGGGCACGGGGGGGGGGGTCAAGATTAGAATGTGAGGCCCTCAGGACAGGACAGGGGAGTTTGGTTGGGGTTGGTCAGAGGGTGGGCACGGTTGAGGGGAGGGCAAGGGGGCACATACAAAGAGAAGAGGCAGCCCGGAGCCTTAAAACTCAGAGGTCCTGCAAGGTCACAGCTGTGGCATCTGTGCAAGGGGTGGGGGGTAGGCACAGCAGGGTCTCAGCTGCTGGCCTGTACATACGCAGGAAGCCTGGATGACTGACATCCTGGGACTAGGGCAAGTGACACCCAGAAGCTCAAATCTGGTGCTCCGCTGACAGGCAGTGTTCATTCACTCGGTCGTTCATTCATTCATTCATTCTCTAATACTTCCTGAACACCTGCAAATGTGCCAGGCACTGTCCTGGGCTTTGGAGTCTCCACTGTGAACAAGACAGACGTCCTCTGTGGCTTTGTTGAGCCCCATCATTGAGGAGGAGGTCAAAGAAGGGCTCCCTAGCCTTGAGCTGGCCCCTGCACTGTGCCCTTGCCCACGGCCTTGCCCCTTACAGCGCCCACAACTGGCCGTGCTGCCCGTTTAATTCACGGTCCGGCTCACACACCCTCCCCCACGGGGCCTGCTCTGAGAAACCTAGCGGGGTGGGCAGAGGCCAGGAAGGCGGGTGTGATTCGGAGGCGACTCACACCCCCACCAGGCTGCTGCCACTCCGGGCTCCGCCCTCCCGCACTTACCAGCAGGCCCCCACCCACAGATCTTGCTGCTGCGCGACCCGTGGCCGATGGCGCCGCCTCTGTGTCTGTCTCCTCATCTAGAAGATGGGGACATCCGTGCCCTGTACCAGGCAGGACTTCTGGAAACATCTAGGCTAGGCGTTGGGTCCTCTTGCACCCGCTTTCTGCCACCGCATGCCCTGGGTCACCCCGCCCTCACACAGCCTCTTGGGTTGGGGTCCAGGATCCAAACGGAGAGGTCAGGATGGGGCTCCTGGAGAGAAGCCACAGGGGGCGAAGGCAGGAGCTAAGGGGAGCAGAGGGGCGCTGCTCAGCCCCCTCTCTGGGGTGGAGTCCTTAGCTCCCAGCTCAGGAAACAGCGTGGGGTGGCCCCAGCTCACCCGGCCTGGAAACTGGGTGCCGGACAATGGGAGGGGGAGGCCGTGGAGAGAGCGCGTCATCAGTCTCCAATGTCCCTGACACCATATCCCTTACTGAGTCAGACAGAGGAGGGGTGAGCAGGAAACCTGAGCTGTAAAAGGACACTGGAGGGGAAGAAAGAAATGGAGATGTGAAGCGGGGTGTGTGTGTGTGTGTGTGTGTGTGTGTGTGTGAGACCGTGGGCTGGAGGGGCTGGTTGATCTCTTTCCCACCCCCGACCTCACCGTGGCCAGGCCACAACGGACACCCAGCCCAGTTGGCCAACCCCTGATTTGGTAACTTGCCCCCAGTACCGGAGGCCATGGACCCGCAGGACGCACCCACAGTCTGGGCGGCTGTCACTGGGTCCTGAGTCTGGCTGGGTTTGTAGCTGAGAGACTCTCTGTCCCCAGTCCCCTCCTCCAGTGCTGGAGCCAGCTGGAGCCACCCACATCCCACATGGAGCCCCAGCCAGGCCGAGTGAGGACAGCCCCCCGGGGCCTACCACTCAAGACTGCTGGTACACCCAGGCCTGGGGGGGCCAGCAGTGCGGCTCACAGATACCCACTGAGGGGTGGGGGAGGGGGCAGCCGCTAGACCACTGAGTCTGCCCCTCTGCACGCAGGCCAGCCTGAAAGGTGCAGGGGACAGCCAAGCCTGGGGCTGCTGCTGCCTCTCTACCCTGGGGACCTCAAGCCACTCGTGCACTCTTTCTGGGGCCAGAGTCCCCTTAATATAAGGAGGAGATGGTGCTGGTGGGGCCACAGCATACAGTTGTATAGTTGTGCACTGTGCAAATGCACCTGGCGGAGGGGACAGGCACTGAGAGGCAGCACAGGTTCTGCCTTGCCGGCCCCGGTGTTAGGCTACAGCTTCTGGAGGAAGGAAGGCGTTTACTTCCCAAGAGAAGTTCCCTCTTGAGGAGCGGTGGGCGGAGCGGGGGGTGGGGGACACTCGTTTTAATTCTCACAAAAGGGCTGCCCTGAGGCACCAGGTTTTTCAACCAGCCTCCACTCCTTCCTGTGTCACTGTCCAGGTGTCCATCCAGTTGCAGACCTCTCTCCATCCGTCTCTGGGGAGAGATCTCTATGACTGCCTTCCCCTCGGTCCTCCCTTCTCTTTTAAACCAACCAGTGTGGGACTCAGAAGGACCCTGGAAGTCCTGCTCAGATTCCCCTGCCCCATTTTATAAACATATTCTTCCTAGACCTGTCTCTGTCCCCACTCTGCCTCCCCCTACTCTGTCCCACCTGCTCCCTCCTGAGGCTTCCTCCCCCCCCCCCCCCCCCCCCCCCCGCCAACACTGACTGAGCCCTCAGCACAGGCTATAGGAGACCCCTTGACCGAAGAGGAAACTGTGTCTGGGTCCATAGCATCACAGTGAGTCCAACACGACCTCCCTGACTCCTCCCTGACTCCAGAGTTGGCCCTGCCGCCCGCCCCCCCTCTCCCCCCCACCACCACCGCCCCGGCCACCCAACTGCAGCACTCTGGCCGCGCCCTCCCCAATCCTTCCCCAGCTCCCCTGGCAGGGACTAGACGTGCTGACCCGCTTCAAGGCTCTTTATTTCATTAGGAAAGTAGCCAGGGGAGTCCCAGCAGGGGAAGGGATGGGAATCCGCTCCTGTCCAGCTGGGTTGGCAAACCTGTGGGGAGCGGAGATGCCCCCTGAGGGGCTGCAGGGTGGCTCTGGGCACTCCTCCACCCTGAGAGGTCCCCAGTCTCCCACCCCCCCCCCAACTCTGGGACAGGGTCTCCATCAGGGCTTGCTTGTCCCAGGGCAGGGGAAGTGGGGCCGGCCCCGCAGGGGAGCCCCTTACCCAGACTCAGGCTCAGCTGGATGTGGCAAAGTGGCTGCTGGGAGGCACAGCTCGGTAGAAGGGGTCCTCCGAGATCAGGGTTCTGCAGGGGAGGGGGGAGCGGTGCTGGGTGGGACCTTCTGCTCTGCCTGCCCCTCCCCTGGGGCAGCCTTCAGCCCGGTTGGCCAAGCCACAAACGCTCTTTGCCCGCCAACTCTGGGCCACTGTCTTACAAATGTAATTTGGGGGAAACTGAACTGAGCCGAAAGGAGTCAGAGTGAGGCTGAACCACAGTCCATTCAGCTTTGTCCCCACCCCCCACGCAGCCAGGCAGGGAGCAGGTGCTGGCCTCCAGGATGGGGATAGGAACAAGGAGGGTGGAGGGCAGCCCCCACAGAGGGAGGGGTCACTGGGGAGAGGGGGGTAGCAGGAAAAGCAGTGAACAAACCTGAGAGAGGAAAGGGGCCTCTCAGACAGACAGACGGATGGAGGGAGGGAGTGAGGGAGGGCAGAAGCTGGGGAAAGGCCTGGATTCAGCAAAGGGCAAAGCGGGGGAGAGAGGGCCAGCTACCTTCCCACGTGGGGGTGCAGGCGCCGTAGGCTCTCCGTGGGGGTGGGGGTGGCCTCCATGCGGGTGACCAGCTGGTTGAGGGCGTAGCCTCCAGGCTTCTGGGGCTGGATGCCACCTCGGGTCCAGCCTTCCCGGTCCAGACCCTTAGGGATGTTCTCAAAGTACCTGCAGCACAGGGAGGGGGTTCTTGGCTATAAGTCGGCCTCTGCCCACCTCTGCGGCCTCTCTGCCCTTCCGGGATGGGAATCTTGAATCCAGCAGGGCAGACTGCCTCCGATCCCTCCAGCTTCTTTACCTTTGCCCACGCTGTGCCCTCTGCCGGGCACTCCCTGAGCCCCTGCCGTGAGCTGGATGGCCCTCCTTTGTGCAGCCCCCCATGCCAAGCCAGCACTTGGGAACATAAAGGACCCTTTAAGTGCGCCTCCCTCCCCGGCCTGTGAACACCTCAGGGGTGGGGAGTGGAGACCCCCTCCTTCGTTCCTCTCCAGGGGATCCACTTGGCTTCCGTTTTGCTACTATTCACTGAGCACTGGGCCAGGCTCTGAAAGTGCCCGGAGTATGATGTGGGCCCCGCCCTGGGGCTTACAAAGTAGGGGTGCAGACAGGTAAGTGGGAAAATCAGTGGTTACCACCCCTGGGGAAGGGCAGCGTGCCTGACAACGGGCAGGAGCTCAGGAAAGCCGAGGCGGGGGGGGGGGGGGGGGGGGGCGGTGGGAGAAGGACCCCACAGAGCTGGCTGGGGCAGAGGTTCTGCCAGAGCAGCCACAGGACGAGGGCATTTGCAGGGACACTGTTGTCCCCCAAAACCCAGAGTGAGTCTCAGCCCCTCCCCCTCGCCCTCCGTGGGACCTGGAGCAGATCACGGCTCTGCCGTGTGGCTTCGGCGTCACTTCCCCCCTCTGAGCTTCAAAGTCCACATCCCAAAGAGGGGAGTTAGCCCGAGGATGGGAGGCATCTTGGGAGACCAAGGAATTGGGGGGCAGTGTGCACACAGGCGGACACACAGAGGGCAGATGTTGTGCTAGGAGGCTTTTGTCCAGAAAATTACACCTCCTTGATCCCACCCCTGTAATGCCCTCCCCATCCAGTCCTGGCCCCAGGAGCCCTTCCCAACGGCTCTGGGGCCACTTCCTCCTGGAAGCCCTCCCTGATGCTCGGCACAGAGCTTACTTTCTGGGGAGCACAGAGCCCGCCTGCCATGGACTGGATGTAGGATCTTAGCAGATGGGATATTGTCCCACCCAGGCTCCCTTGAGCCCCCTTGTTCTCCCCCCGCCCACCAGCCTGGGCATCGATGGCCTGCATTGCATCAGAGAGCAGTGCAGAGGAAGGCGTCCCAGAGGCTGCTACAGCTCCCTTTGCCTGAGCAAGGAGGTACCGGGGATTCTTAGTATGGTCCCTGGGGACAGCCCTTAACTAACGACCGATAGGTGTGGAGGTATCAGCCCCCTAGCTCTCTCCCCGCTTGGCTGGGATGATCCCGGGTTGTGTGTCTGCACCGTTTTCTGGAGTCTTCCCGCGGGATATCTGGCTGATACCACACTCGCTCGGGGCTGCCTTCCTCTCCCCATACCACTTTCCCACTCCCCCACACTCCCCAGTAAGAGGCTGGCACTCAAATCCTTGGCTGCGGGGCTGCTTCTGGGGGAACCCACATTGATTCAGTGTTGGTCTACCTCACAGACTTGTGAGCTCGTGACTTGTCTCAGTGTCTGTCTACAAACTGCACGTCAGCGTCACGGCCGTCGATTTGCACAGGGAAGGGGGGCTTACCCTTGGTTGTAGGTGGTCAGGTACTGATTATCCATGTCTGGGTCATAGGGGCTCCGGATGTAGCTGGGGTTGTTAAGGCTGAACCCTGTGGGCTCCTGCACAAGAGGTATAGAGGGGACGTGTCAGGCCGGGGATGGGGTGGAGATTCGGGAGTGGGGCTGGGCACCCCGGCCTCACCTTGTTTCCCACAGTCTCCCTGCCAAGCAGGGCAACGTTGGTCTGTTGCACCCGCTGGGGGGGCTGGAATTGCCCGTGGCTCACGCTGCTAGGCCGTGGGCCGGGTGGGGGCACCTGCAGAGGACAGAGCCACAAGAAAGGTGGCCGGGTGGCCAGGGCGAGGCAGCAAGGATAGAGGGAGCGTAGGCAGATGTGGCCCTGGGGCCTCGCCCTTCCCCCTCCTGACAAACCAAATTCCTGGTTTGAAAGACACCCCTCGGGATGCCTGGGTGGCTCAGTCGGTTGAACGTCCGACTCTTGGTTCCGGCTCACGAGCCATGAGTTCGAGCCTTGCGTCGGGCTCTGCACTGGTAGTGCGGAGCGTACTTGGGACTCTCTCTCTCTCTGTCTCTGCTTCTCCCCTGCTCATGCTCTCCCTCTCTCCCCCTCTCTGTTCCTCTCTCTCTCTCTCTCTCTCTCTTTCAAAATAAACAAAAACAAAAACAAAGACACGCCTCACTTTCCAGCTTCCTAGGCCTTTACTCCTCCACCAGGACGTCCAAAACATTCTTCCCATTCTTTAGTGCCCAAATGCCACTGCACCCAAGAGACCTCCCTGTCTCCTCCCGTAGAGTGCTCCTGCTCTGAGGGAGCACCACCACCCCCACCCCCCCCGCAGAAGGCCACTCACTCTGGGGTTCAGCAACCTCTCATTCACTCGGCTGTAGCCTGTTTCCCGCTCGGAGCCTCTGGCCAGCACAGGCAGGAACTCATCCCCCTGTGGCAGGAATGCAGCCACTGGTACATGGCGTGCCTGCTCCCCCCACACCCTTCCAGGTAGTGTCCTAATGGCCCCACAGAAGGACCCCAGGCTGTGGGTCAGACAGCCCTCACCCCCACCAGCTCAGCTTACACGAATGTGGGTCATGGGGAGAAAGTCGGACCTGGTGACGCTCCGGCCAGGGTGGAGGACCTGGAAAGAGGCCCCCAGAGGAACATAAGCAGCGGCCCCTTGTCCTGCGTGCAGGGGAGGGCTCACAAGTGGGTATCATTGGGGCAACTGAGAAAAGGGAAGAGTTTGGGGAGAACAATGCTGAACGGGAATCAGCAGGCCAGGGCTCTGGTCTGAACTCGTGTCCAAACATTGGCTCTCTGCCCCTTCTCCTCTTTGGACCTCAGTCTCCTCATCCATAAAATGGGGCTGTGGGGGAGGGGGCTGGACCAAAGCGGTGGTTTTTACCCACACTCGTTCGTCTTGTGTTTGAACAAAGGGTTCCGCAGCTCACACTTTTATTTTTTTTAATTTAAAAAAATTTTTTTTTAACATTTATTTATCTTTGAGACAGAGCATGAACGGGGGAGGGGCAGAGAGAGAGGGAGACACAGAATCAGAAGCAGGCTCCAGGCTCCGAGCTGTCAGCACAGAGCCCGACGCGGGGCTTGAACTCACGGACCGTGAGATCGTGACCTGAGCTGAAGTCGGACGCTTAACCGACTGAGCCACCCAGGCGCCCCAACTCACACTTTTAAAGAAGCTAGAAGTCACCCTGAGGTCCTAGTGGGCAGCAGCCTGACTTACCGGGTCCCCAGGGACGGTCTGGGAGGGTGGCTGGAAGCCAATGGGGTTATTGGTAGACTCTTCGGTGAAGCCAGTCTCCTCTTTGGAGCCAATTGATATCTTCTGCAAGAGATCTGCAAAAGACATCCCCCCTGTGCTGTCCCCAGCCCCACTCCAGCCACCTGGCCCTGCCCACATGGCCTCCAGAGGCTCAGTGTCCCAGCCAGTGGGCACAGAGCTGGCTCCAAGGGTCTGGAGGCCCAAGCTACAGGATCGTGGGCATCTGGAAGACTTCAGAGTCCAAGATAGACAGCGAGAGGGGAGAGGAGAAGAGGAGAAGGAAGGGCAGGGCTGATGGGCCAGGAGGCGTCTATGGTCAGGTTCAACAGCCCTCCTAAGCGTGTGAGGTGTCCTTGGGGGATTGGCACTAAGGCACGTCTCCCCCTAGCTGCCTGTGTGTCCTTTTTTCTCCCGCTGGTGCCTTCTTTGTCCTGTGCCAGCTCATCCGGGTCCCCTGGCGTCTCTCCTAGGGCTCAGGTGTAGGGTAATATAGTGGGAGAGAGGCGTGAGCTCAGACGTGTGCCTACCTGGCTGGTTTGAAGTCTCCTTGAGATACTTGGAATTGTACTCAGAAGTCATGAAGCGCGGGCCCTGGAACACAGAAGGTGAGCCGGGGGGGGGGGGGGGGGGGCGTAAGAGAGAACAGGGCCCACGAGGCGGCTGGTGGCAGTGGTGGCTCTTCAGTTATCTGTGCTCTGAGTAGACCTGTGTGGCCTGTTCTGAGCAGGGAGGGCCAGCACAGCGCTCCTGACCCAAATCTGTCTCTTATGGGGCATCCGAGCCCCATATATTCCACCATGAGAACACGGTTCCCCTGTGGCAGTGCCAACTGTGACATCCCACACTGGACTCCCAGGAATGAACAGGGGGCCCAGAGCCCTGGGACCCAGACTAGGAGGGGGCCCAAAGCAAGGAGAGAGGCTGAGGGAAGAAAAATGGGTGCTTACTTCACAATTCACCGCCCAAGGCTGAACAGGTCTGCATGGGAGAGGGGAGGGAAGGGGCCCCTGGGGTTAAATCCCAAGACACGAGTAAGGAAGCCTGGGAGGACCGCTCTGATGCAGTCTTGGAAATAACAAATGACCTTGGCTCTCCCCACTGTTTCTAGGTATGCTGAGTCCACCTTTATTTAGCTGGCTTTCAGGGTGAGTCAGAGCGGGTACGGGTCTCCGGGAGGGGAAGGGGGTGGGTCTGGCCCCTCTGCCCAGGGCACAGCCCTTACTGGGGGCTGCCCACTCACATGCCGGGAGTTCTCCCACTCCAGCGAGCCCTTGCCCTGCTGCTGGTGAAGCAGGGGCATGTCCCTGGGTTCCAGCCCTATGATGGCCTGCGGCCCATAGTCCTGGGTGTCGAAATGGACCTTCCTAACCTGGGAGGGAGAAGCGGCCAGTCACTCTCCAGGTGAGGCGATGGCAGTCACTTCTCGACTCTGATTCTGCCCTTGACCCCTATGGAGTATCTGTAGCCCGAGAGGCCCCTTCATAATGAAGTTGGGTCACGTCCCTCCTTTGCTCAGAGCCCTGCAATCTTCCCACTGCACTGGGAATAGAATCCCATGGCCTGACAGCCACCCGCGAGGACCTCGGCTCCTCACTTGGCTGCAGCCATCTGCCTCCCTGCTGTTCTTTGTCACATCACACACTCGCACCGCAGGGCCTTTGCACGTGCTGTCTGCGCTGCCTGGAACTCTCTCTCTCTCACAGCGCTGCATTTAGAGGCACACTAACCTCCCTTGACTCTTTGACTCACGTCCCCATAGCAAGCTCTTTTCCGACCCTCCTGCTTTGCCGTTGCAACCCCTTCACTTCTGCTGCACCCCCTGCCTTCCCCCCCCCCCCAGCACTTGCACCTTCATATATAGAAGAGACGTTCAGAACAATCTGGTTGAATGAATGAAGGTGGTAAAGGTGATTCGACTCCCAGCCCCCACGTGGCTCCCCTGTGCCCAGTCATCTCAGCCTTGACCAACCCTTGGTGGTGCAGTTCGCCCTGCCGGAGGGATCTTCACCCTTTCTTCCCTTCGGCTCTTCCTCTACCCCAGCCTTGGGCTCCCCCTCTCCCCCCACCGGGGGTTGCCCCTAGCCCAGCACTGACCTCTTTAGTGGGGGTCGCCTCGCTGGGCTTCTCCCGAGAATAGCCAGAGATGGTCTGGTGTATGTTCCAGGGCAGTGGGTATGTGCCATCAGGCACCTCCAGGGGGCGGTAACTCTGACTGGTCACTGACTGGAAATTGGGGCGGACTTGTTCCCTGAGGGTGGGGCAGGTAATCGGGAGGGATTACCACCAGGGCCACGTGGAAGCTGCTGTGCTTATCTCTAGAAGCTTCCCACTCCCCTCGAACCTCCCGCAGGAGTCCACCTGCCTTTGGGCCCCAGGCTGGGCGCTGCGCCCCGAGTGCCCCAGGGTCCCAGACCTAGGCCGGGCAAGGGTCAGGGCGTCTGTGCACGGAGCTTACAGTGGGTCTGATGAGCTTCGATGGCCCTGAGAGCTAAGGCTCAGCGGAGCAGGGGGTGAGAAGGGATTGTACGGACCGTGCCCCATGGCCGGGTTGTCCAGGGCATCAAGATTGGCCTGGTATGAGACCACAGGACGGTAATTTGATTTGTAGCCTGTGCCTTCATGACTGCCCATGCGGGGCCTGAACTCCTCCTGACCTGTCAGAGGGGGAGCGAGAAGACAGGACCAAGGGTCATCGGAGTGGAAAAGCAGTGAGCAGGGCCTCCCAGCAACCCTCCCCCCTCCACACACACACACACACACACACACACACACACAGGGGCCCAGGCCCCTTGGGATGGAGAAGGCATAGAGCCAGGGGCTGGAACAAGTGTGACAGGAGCCATGAAAGCTTGGCCCTTCGAGACCGTGGCAGCAGGAAATAGAAACGACGAGGTGGGGACAAGGTCAGTGTGGCAGAATCACAGGATGGAATGGGGGGGGAGGGGGACGGGGACAGCAGGGCAAAGCCAGCCCAACAGTACAGGTGTGGACACAGTCCTTGGGAGGCTCACGGTCCTTGGGAGGTTCCTTGGGGGACCTCGGCGTGCTGGAGTCGCTCCGAGTGGTGACAGTCTGGACAGGCTGCTCCTCTCCCAGTGGGAGGGCCTCCTCCCATCCTGCCTCGGGTCCGGGAAGGGGGGGTGGGGGGGGCTCCTGCCCAAAGGGGTCCTCACCATAGGCTGTGCAGTAGGTGGTGGCGTGGAATTTCAGGGGATCCGTGCAGCCTCCTGAACTCATCTTTACGTAAGGGGACACAACCCCCAAGGGGAGTTTCCCCATCATGATGCTGTGGGGCAGGGCCCCGAGGGGGGGGGCACCTAGGAAGGACACACAAGGAGCCCCATCAGGTCAGCAGCGCAAAGGGCCCGAGCCTGGCTCAGGCCCGGACTGCGGAGACCATGGAGGTGAAGCTCGAGCCCCACCCAGCCAGTGCCTTCCCCTTCGGCCTGTCCCTCTCCACCGACACCCGACACCCGCACCCCAAAGAAAAGAGTCCTCGTTGTCAACCCTTCACTCGTATGCACTCGTTTCGCCTTCCCCACACCTTGTTGTCGTCTCCCCAGGGTATAGCCGGGAAACCGAGCTTCCAGAAGATGAAGAATTCGCTCATAATAGGTGGCCGACTGCCAGCTCCTGATCTCAATCCCCTCATGGCCTCCTCTGCGGACTGAATGGACAGACACCCTCCCACCTGGGGATTCCTGGCCCCCCGGGCTCCAGAGCTCACTCCCAGCCCCGGGCTCGTCTCTCCCCCAGCTCCTGGGCCTTGCTGGAGGAAGTTGGCTCAGCCCTCCTGGGGCCCAACCACAGCTGGCCCCACCCTCACCTGCCCTCTGCTGTGGCTCTGAGGTCTGGCGAGAGAGGCTTCGGGAGGCAGGAGCTGCTCCAGAGAAGCCCAGGCCCTCTGGGAGGTGGCCAGGCCAGGAGAAACAGTGTGTTGCCTAGCAACCGGTGCCTAGCAACAGCGTCCCCACGCCTCGGAAGCCCTTCTAGAGCCCCGGGCCCACTGAGAGGCTGACCTGGCCAGGATGGGGGGTGGGGGGCGCTGCCCAGGCAAGGTCCTGCCTCCTTTGGTCCCCACCCCCCACCACCGGCTTCCCTGGGCAGAGCTGGGCAGAGTTGCTGTCTGAGTGACAAGAAATTAAAGATAATCTCAAACAACCACTCACGCTTATTGGGTATGCACTCCTCGGCAGATGCTTTACATCCTTTATCTCCAGTGCTCTGAGTGGCTCTTCAAGGTAGCTATTATTATCCCTCTTTTCACATGGGGAATATGAGGCCGAGACAGCAGTGCCTGGACTGGCCAGAGATCTCGGGAACCCAAGAATTGAGACTCGAACGTGGGCGGGTCCAGATCCCACCCGTAAGCCTCTCGGTGAATTACTTGAGCCAGATCAGTGCCAAGCTCTTTTACACACGTCACCTCAGATAATCCCCCCCCCCCCAAACCACCCTGTGAACTGGGCACCACGATCACAGGGCCAATAGGCCACAGCCCCTGAGAGTGGAGCTCAAACCGGACGTGTCAGCTTTAGTGAGGTGCCCATCCTCTTAATGTATTCAGCTCCCGGAAGACAGTTGATGCTCAATTTTTCAAAGCTGCTATTCTCAGCCTATTTTTAAAGGTTTCTTTTTTGAGAGACACAGAGAAAGAGAGAGAATGAGCGGAGGAGAGGGAGGGAGACACAGAATCCAAAGCGGGCTCCAGGCTCTGAGCCATCAGCACAGAGCCCAACGCGGGGCTCGAAATCACAAACTGTGAGATCATGACCTGAGCTGAAGTTGGACGCTTAACCGACTGAGCCACCCAGGCCCCCCTCAGCCTATTTTGCAGATGGGAAAGGTGAGGCCCAGGGACATTGGCCAGGCCTCAGAGTTGGCGAAGGATTAAGACGGGCGTCAGCCAACTCCGAAGTCCCTGCTCCCTCTGGGCCGGCCCATCTGCCCCACAGGTGCTTTCAGGCTTGCAAATGTTTAACAACTTGATTTCTGGGGGTGTGCTGGGGGGTGGGGAGCCCTGATGTGTAGCATTTGCCCATTTCTGCTTTCAAACTGCCAGGACCATGTCACTAAGCAGGGAAATGGGAAGTCATACTCAACCCCCTACACAGCCCCCACTATACAGACCTTGCACATCCAGAGCCAGTAGACCGAAGTAGCCTCCAGACCATGAATGGCAGACAAATGTAGGAACGTAATAAGGAGGGGATGACGTCGAATATGTATTGCTTCGTTTTTAATGTAATTGATTCGATTGTAAGTTTCTATCATTGGATTTTTAACAGTGGCCGAGTTCGGCAATCAGCTCACAAATTTCCTAAAGGTTTTTGCCTTCTGCTCTCTCACGAGTTGGGGTGCGTTGGCTCTAGAACACCCCGACAGCTAGGGGAAAGCGAGGTGTGAATGAAGACAATGCCGAGGGAAAGGGGGCCGCCCCACCCGGGAGGTGCCCTGGCTGCCCTCAGCCTCAAGTGACTGGACCTGCCAGCTTGTGACCACACCTGACCCCCACAGAGAGGCCCTGGACCCAGAGGTGCCCCGGGACCAAGGGGAGACCCACCAGAGGAACAACTCTGTTCAGGGATCAGAAGCTGCGAGGCCAGAAGCGAAAGCGCACAGCCCTGCTCTCCCAGTCTGATGACGGAGGCTGGGGTGAGCTCCACCCATGAACCACAAAGGAGAGTAAGACCGCCATGCGTCGTCAGGATGGAGGGATGCAGTGGCCCTCCCCAAAGTGTGCATAGAAAAGTGGTTACAAGGAAGAGCTCGGACCCTGAAGCCTGATGGCATAAGCCCTTGGCTCTATCACATAATAACTAAGATTCCATGCGTGTTACTTGTGCCTCAGTTTCCCCTTCTGGAAAATGGTACCTGCCTGTGGGGTTGTGGTACATTGTAAAGCACTTGAGATACTCTAGGCGCAGTGTCTAGCAGGCGGTAGGTGGAGAGGAGGGAGGGCTCGCCACCCGGATGGCCCTGCGAGAGCGAGGGTGGGTAGCACTGGCATGCTCAGAGCCGCGATGGGTCCCCGGTGGCCGGAGCACTGTGTGGGGAGGAAGCACTCGGCCGGGAGAGGCTGTGCCAGGTTTTCCTTTTAGCAGCTGGCGGGGGCAGAGGAGGTGGCGAGAGGTTTGAAATAGTGGGGAGCGCTGCGAGGGAAACTCTAGAGCTGCCGGAGACAGCCCGAGCTGGAGCCCACAGAGGATGCGGAGGAATTCAGGGAGGTGTCTGCTCCCAGACCCAACTCCCCTTAGGTCTGGGCGCCCGCGACCTGTTTTTTTGTTTTTGTTTTTGTTTCTTTGCTGTGTGGCGACACCCAGCGGCTGCCAGAGGGAACTGCAAGATGTGCAGCAGGTGCCGCCTTCATAGGGCTGGGGGGCTCCTGGAGCGCCCTGAGGAGGGTGCAGGGCCCCCATCGCCCCGGCCACACACCACCCTGCCTCCCCTGCCCTCCAGAACAGACGGGGCCGACCTGGCAAGGAGCGCTCGGGGAGGGCAAGGGCCGGAGCCTAGAAGGAGCAGGAACCTCCGGGCAGTTTACCAGGTGCCGCTCCCCAGTGGTAACCGAATTGCTGTGTGACTTTCGGACCTCTCAGCGGGCGTCCTCCGTATTTCTTTTCTTTTCTTTTTTAAGTTTCTTTATTTATTTTGAGAGACAGAGAGAGAGTATGCGCAGGGGAGGGGCAGAGAGAGAAAGAGAGAGAGAGAGCGCGTCCCAAGGAGGCTCCCCCCTTTCAGCGCAGAGCCCCACGCAGGGCTCGATCCCACCAACCACGAGATCACGACCACAGCCGAAATCAAGTGTTCACCGCTTTAAGAAACTGAGGCACTCAGGCACCCCACGCCTTCATCTTTCTATCTGTAAGAGGAAGCAACGGACTAAAGGATCCTTCCAGATTTAAAGTGGGAAAAATCCAGGGCCTGCCTCAGCCCATCTTCCCAATGCTGTTCCCATTTATCGAGCATTTTCTGTGCAGGTGGAGAGCTGGGTTGTCTCTTCACTCTTCAGTCCGGCCCCAGAAGACAGGAACTGTTATTATTATCCCCACTTTATAGGCAGGAAGGCGTAGAGCCAGCTTTGATCCCAGAATCCGCACCAAGCCGGCTGGAATGTGCTGGAAATTCTCTGTCAGGTGCTGGGACTATAGCAGTGGGCTCTCACACCATTTGGCTGAGCTCTGTGATCTCCCAAAGGGACAGACCGCCCCGGCCAGATGGGCCACCTCTTTCTCCTTTCTAGGCCTGCCTGGTCCTGAGCAGCAAGATTCAGCCCTGTTTCCCTCCTTCAAGGAGGCAGAGCTACAGACACACTGGGGCTGGCCCTGGACACCAGCAGCTGCCTCCCCTCTGAAGCCTGGAAGGTTGAGGCTCAGGAACCAGTTAGAGGACATTTTGGGGCCCTGGCACACGGAACTCCTTAGCTGGGACCAATGAGGGGAAGGCCCTGAATGGGGACAGACATCTGCACACTGCGCTCTGGGCTGCGTGGGCTTTGGGTCCCCAAAGGAAGATCAACTCAGGCGAACGAGGCAGCACAGCACCAAGCAGGTGTCATTTGTCTTTGATTGACATGTGTCTTTTTTTTTTTAAGTTTATTTATTTTGAGAGACAGAGAGAGAGAGCACTCGAGAAGGGGGAGGGACAGAGAGAGGGAGAGAGAGAAGCCCAAGCGGGGTCCGCACTGTCAGCACAGAGCCCGACGCGGGTCTCGATCTCATGAACCGTGAGATCATGACCTGAGCAGAAATCAAGAGTTGGGCGCTTAACTGACTGAGCCACCCAGGCGCCCCGGATTGACGTGTGTCTTTTTTTTTTTTTTAATTTTTTTTTTCAACGTTTTTTATTTATTTTTGGGACAGAGAGAGACAGAGCATGAACGGGGAAGGGGCAGAGAGAGAGGGAGACACAGAATCGGAAACAGGCTCCAGGCTCCGAGCCATCAACCCAGAGCCTGACGCGGGGCTCGAACTCACGGACCGCGAGATCGTGACCTGGTTGAAGTCGGACGCTTAACCGACTGCGCCACCCAGGCGCCCCTGACGTGTGTCTTTATGACAGGTCTCAGAGGGCAGGACCAGGGCTTTTATCAGGAGGAGAAGTTCAAGGAGGGAAAAACTTCCTGACACACCCAACCTTCTAATGGGGGAACAGGTAGTCCTGGTGGGGAGTGAGTTCTCCATCCCAGAAGGCATTCAAGTTTGAATTCACCTGAATCTGGATGACAATAATAGCAAACTCTCTTTCAGGCTTTATTTGGTACCAGGCAGTGTTCTAAGTGCTTCGCATGTATGAACACATTCGAACCCCGCCACGCTGAGATGTGCTCCTGGGTGGGAGTCATAGCATCAGCACCTGCATTTTATAAATGAAGAAACTGAGGCCCAGAGAGCCTGTGTGACTTGTCCGGGGTCCCACAGCTAATGGGGGGAAGAGTTACTGTTTGAATCCAGACAGCCTGGCTCTGAGGGGCATGCTGGCGGCTGCTTTGCTCTTGCCTCATGGGTTGAACTGGAAGGTTCTCCAAGCTGTTGTCAAAATCTGAAAATGGGTTTTCAGGTTTGATGATGGTTTTTCTCCTCTGAGGCGCGTGCCTCCCCTGCCCTCTCTCTCATTCAGCTCCTTGGCCTGTGCTAGATGCCTCGGGGTGAAAATCTGCAGAAGAAAGGCTTAAAATCATCCAAATTGGCCACGGTGACCGAGAAGTGGGAAGCAGGGCTCCGGGGTGCAGCGGAGCAGGGGGCTGGGGGTGGCAGGGAGAGGGGACTTTGTTCTCCTTTTGAAAAAACTGTGCTAAGGGGCGCCTGGGTGGCTCAGTCGGTTAAGCCTCCGACTTTTGATTTCGGCTCAGGTCCATGATCTCACAGTCCGTGAGTTCGAGCCTTTGGGTTTTGCACCGACAGGGCGAAGATAAAAAGGTTCTGAAGATGGGTGGTGGGGAGAGTTGTGCGATATTATGATGTATTTAAATGCCATTTCTTTACATGTTTATTTCATTTACTTTTTGAGAGAGAGAGATTGACAGAGTGTGAGCGGGGGAGGGGCAGAGAGAGAGAGAGAGGGAGGCACAGAATCCGAAGCGGGCTCCAGGCTCCGAGCTGTCGGCACAGAGCCCGACGCGGGGCTCGACCCCACGCACCGCGAGATCACGACCTGGGCTGAACTCGGGCGCTCAACCGACTGAGCCACCCAGGCGCCCCTAAACTGTGCACTTTAAAATGGTTGTGATGGGAAATTTTATGTTATGTATATTTTACCACAATTTTTAAATGTTTTAGCTTTTGAATTTTTTTTTTTTTTTTTTTTTTTTTTTTGAGAGAGAGAGAGACAGAGAGAGAGCATGCGTGCATGCATTCAAGCAGGCAAGGGGCAGAGACAGAAGGAGAGAGAATCCCAAGCCTGACGTGGGCTCCACCCCAGGAACTGTGACATCATGACCGGCTCTCAAAGTCCCTGTGCTAGAGGCTGGGGTGGCCCCAAAGGGATTGTTGCCTGGCCTCGGGCTGGCACTAAAACCAGGGGGTGGTGGGGGAGGAGGGATCGGATCAGTGTTGCCCCCAGGGAAGGCCTGGGCTGAGCCCTTCAGGTGGGAGAGGACGGGGCAGGAAGGCTGATGTCTTGGGTGAGACCAGGTCGCATCCCTGCTCCTTTCTGAGCCTCTTCCAGAACTTGGGTTTGATGCCCAGCTGTGGCACAAATAGTGCTGTGTGACTTTCCTTAGTTCATCACCCTCTCTGGTCTTGCCGCCTGTGAATCGAAGGGCGCTGGGCCAGAACAGATTTGCTTGTTTAAGTTTGAGATGTGTTGTTTCTTTGGCTTCAGGGCCTCAGAACTCGTTCTTCAAACAGACGTGGAAATGACAGCTACCTCCGCACCTCCTCCTCCAGGCCCTCCCCTGTGTGATAGCAGCACCCCAGCCCATTCTCTTTCAAGGTCCTTCTGCTTGTTCCAGGGGAGGGCGGTGGGGGCTCCGCCTCGGCTCCGCCCACACTCCCGCTTTGGGACCAGCTGGACCCCCTACTGGCCATGTCTCCTGGCCCAGACCCTGAGATGTGGCCACAGAGGCCACGGGGTCTGTGGCACCGAGCTCCCCAAAGCCCTCATTCTGCCGACAGGAACACTGCTTCTGAATCAGGATGCTTCTGAGCCCACCTGACACACCCCACCCAGGCCAGGTGCCTCCCACTGTGGGATCACTGGGATCTCAGTGACCTGGGGTAGAGTAATTTGAAGCTGGAGACACGGCATAAAGAGGATCATGGCAGGAAGGGCTGATGGGGGCAATGGCCAAGCCCACAGGGCCCGCTTGTCCACAGGATGGGGGTAGCAGGGTGGCTGGTGGGGGCCGTCCCGCTCAAGGGCTCCGCAGCCCCGAGGATGGCCCAGGCTGGGGATCAGAGGCTACTAGGTCTGACTTAGGGGCCTCACCCACCTGCACTCAGATCTTAGCTCAGTCAAGGTCAGTGTCCTTGGGCCTCACTTTCCTCTCTATGACAGCAGGATGCTAGCTGTTCCCTGGGCCATTTTGAGAATGACCCGAGGGCGGTAAGAAGGGGGCACAGCGTGGCACCCACACAGTGGGCACAGCGAGAGATGGGGCTGTGATGATCGTGGGTACAAAGACTGGGTTCAGGCAGAGAGCCAGCGGGCAGGCCAGGGGGCCCCAGCTTCCACTATTTGCCTGTTTCCAGCTTCTCTGCGCTGTGACTGGGGCCTCTAGGAAGGAGAACTGCCCTGGGGACACGGGAGGGCTGCCGGGGACAGGGTCCTGAAACCCTCCCCTTTAAGAAGTGCTCTAGAGTATTCTGCTCACTACGCAGTCACCACCAGGAACTGAAATGGCCCGAGTCTGATGGCCTAAGTCTGCTCGCGCTCTCTCTCTCTCTCTCTCTCTCTCTTTCCTAAAAGGCAACAATTCCCTTGGCGACCTGAGCATTCTCTCTCCAGCTCGTGCTCATTTGATGGCTGTTCTGGTTCTGCCTGTTCTGTTCTTTTACTGTCTCCTCTGGGTGCACTGGTTGATCTTGCACAAAATTTAAAAATTCATGACTCCCGGGAAAGATGAAATGAGACGGAGCAGAAAATAAGAACCCAGTCCCAGTCGTCCAATGAGATGAAGATATTCTCGGCAGCGATCAGCAAGAGACTCGGGGCAGGGGTCGAGAGCAGGCGGTCTGGATACACGGAGATCCGGCTTCAAATCTGCAGCCCTGTCTTTACGAGGGCTGTGCTGTCAGATGCCCTTAACTTCTCGAAGGGCAGAAGTTTCCTTAGCTGGAGTGATGAGGTCACAGTGGTGAGGTCACACAGCAGAAGTCATACAGCGAGGCTGAGGGTTCAGAAAAGACCACAGTTGGGGCGCCTGGGTGGCTCAGTCCATTAAGCGTCTGACTTCGGCTCAGGTCATGATCTCGTGTTCATGAGTTCGAGCCCCACGAGGGGCTCTGTGCTGACAGCTCGGAGCCTGGAGCCTGCTTCGGATTCTGTGTCTCCCTCTCTCTCTCTGCCCCCCCCCCCCACTCACGTGCTGTCTCTCTCTGTCTCTCAAAAGTAAATAAATGTTTAAAAAATTAAAACAATAAAAAGGGTCCAATACTTGGTTTTGGCTCAGGTCGTGATCTCCTGGTTCGTGAGATAGAGCCCCACGTCCCTGCTTGGGATTCTCTCTCTCTCTCTCTCTCTCTCTCTCTGCTCCTCCCCCACTCTCTCTCTCTCAAAATAAATATATATATATATTTTTTAAAATCTGCCTTCCTCCTTTCCAGGCCTCATCACTAACCCCAGCAATGTGTGGAGACCACAGGGCAGGGCCTGGATCACCCAGTCACCCCCTGCAGACACTGCCCCATTCACGCTGGACTTGGCCCAAGTGAGAAATAAACCTCGCTTTGTTAAAGCTGCTGCGATTTGGAGGTTTATTTATTATCATAGTCTAACCGCCCAGGTGCCCCGTGCTTCCAGCCTCAAACAAGAGCCGTTTCCAGACTCTCCAAACATGCCCCGCCCTCTGCCAGCTCCTTCCTTCGCCCATGCAGTTCCCTCTGCCTGGAATGCTTTTCCCTGCCACAGTGCTCTACCTAAAGCACAGATCTGAACAGGGCTGTCCGCCTGGCGGCAGAGAGACCGGGGTGCTGTGGCCGCTGCGCCCCCCACAGTGGCTTCCGGGAGGTGCTTAGCAAGATCCAGGCGGCGGGCACCCAAGGGACAGTGTAGAGTTCCCAAAGGGGACACTCCCCGATGGTGCACACAGGTTTTTAACAATTTATAAACCGAAATTACCGAGGGACAGGAACGGCCAGTACAGGCAGCACGCCAAGCCCTGTTCTTACGAGAAGGCAAAACCGCAGAGGGGTGAGGAGGTCCGGCGTGGAACCGGGCTGCCCGGCTTTACGCGCCACATCTCCCGGTCCCCGGCGGAGCCGCCCTGGCCAAGCGGCTCGGCTTTTCTGCACCTCTGATCCCCAGGTAGAGCGGGATGGCCCGAGAGCCTCCACCTCTCTCTAGAAGTGAGCTGCCCCAGAGGCGCGCCTCACACGGTTACATCTCGCTGTCGTTAGTCTCAGGAGAAAGCTACAAGATGTGTGGTCTTGGCTGTCCCCCTGACACTGGCCGGGACACCGACCACGCGGCCACGTGCCCCTCCTGCCACGTGGTCAACGGGCCTCGTAGGCGATGGCGATCGCCGGTGTGGGCTTTCCGGCGCTGGATTTACACACGTGTCACCACAGCAAACGCTCCTGGACGTGGACAGCCATTTTTTATGCGACAAACCAAGAAACAAGTGCATCACAAAAGACAGTTAAAAGCTTCTGCTCTCTCCACCTACATACATATGGGCTGTTGGCATTCTCGAAGCTGGTTAACATCACGGTTTAAAAGGAGAATTACAGGGGCGCCTGGGTGGCGCAGTCGGTTGGGCGTCCGACTTCAGCCAGGTCGCGATCTCGCGGTCCGTGAGTTCGAGCCCCGCGTCGGGCTCTGGGCTGATGGCTCGGAGCCTGGAGCCTGTTTCCGGTTCTGTGTCTCCCTCTCTCTCTGCCCCTCCCCCGTTCATGCTATGTCTCTCCCTGTCCCAAAAATAAAAAAAAAAAAAAAAAAAAAAAAAAAAAAAAAAAAAAAAAAAAAATAAAAGGAGAATTACTGAGGCGCCTGGGTGGCTCGGTCGGTTAAGCGTCCAACTTTGGCTCAGGTCACAATCTCGCGGTCCGTGAGTTCGAGCCCCGTGTCGGGCTCTGGGCTGATGGCTCAGAGCCTGGAGCCTGCTTCCGATTCTGTGTCTCCCTCTCTCTCTGACCTTCCCCCGTTCATGCTCTGTCTCTCTCTGTCTCAAAAATAAATAAACGTTAAAAAAAAAAAATTAAAAAAAAAAAAAGTGTGTATATTCAGGGGCACCTGGGTGGTTCAGCTGGTTAAGCGTCCAACTTCGGCTCAGGTCATGATCTCACGGTCTATGAGTTCGAGCCCCGCGTCGGGCTCTGTGCTGACAGCTCAGAGCCTGGACCCTGCTTCGAATTCTGTTTCTCTCTCTCTCTCTGCCCCTCCCCCCTTGCATTCTGTCTCTCTCTCAAAAGTAAATAAACATTAAAAAAAATTTTTTTTAAGTGTGTACATTCAATAATGTACAGGGGCGCCTGGGTGGCTCAATCGGTTAAGCGTCCGACTTTAGCTCAGGTCACGATCTCGCGCTCCGTGAGTTCGAGCCCCGCGTCGGGCTCTGTGCTGACAGTTCAGATCCTGGAACCTGCTTTGGATTCTGTGTCTCCTCTCTCTCTGACCCTCCCCTGCTCGTGTTCTGTCTCTCTCTGTCTCAAAAATAAATAAAAAAAATTTTTTTTAAATAATGTACAAATAATTTTGTTTGTTTTCACAGTTACAGATGTGGTTTTTGACAAAGATACGACAGCAAGCCTTTTAAAAAGGCTTAAAAAGGCTGAAAAAAGAAGCCTTTTTAATAAATGATGTTGGAATAACTAGGTATCAATATGTAAAAAAGAAGGACCTCAAACCTTACCTCACACCACATGTAAAAATTCATTCAAGATACACAGATACACCTTCATGGCTCGGGGATAAGCAAGCTTCTGAAACAGGTCACAAAAAGCAATAACCATGAAAGGAGAAGCTGACAAATTGGACTCCATCACAACTTAAAACTTTCGTTCTTCAAAAGACACTTAAGGAAATGAACAGGCAACTCACAGACTGGGTAAAAAATATTTGCGAACATATATCGACAAAGGACTGGTGAGCAGGTATCACGAATACCTACAACCCGATAACAAATTGACAACAGCCAAATTTAAATGTGGGCGAAAGACTTGAACTGGCCCCCCACAAAAGAAGATATATGGAGGGCCAAGGAGCACGTGAAAAAAAAATTCAACACCATTAATCATCAGGGAAATGCAAATTAAAACCCCACAGTTTATAAAACCAAAAAAATGCATCCGGCTCTGTGCTGACAGCTCAGAGCCTAGAGCCTACTTCAGATTCTGTGTCCCCCTCTCTCTCTGCCTTTCCCCAGTGTTTGCCCTCCCAGGAAGAAACAAAAATAAATATTTTTAAAATAACAATAATAATAATAAAACCCCACAGTGAGGCACCAGTACTTAGCCAGAAGAATGGCTAAATCTTAGGGAGCCTGGGTGGCTCGGTCGGTTAAGCATCCGACTTCGGCTCAGGTCACGATCTCGCGGTCCGTGAGTTCGAGCCCCGCATCGGGCTCTGTGCTGACAGCTCAGAGCCTGGAGCCTGTTTCAGATTCTGTGTCTCCCTCTCTCTCTGCCCCTCCCCTGTTCATGCTCTGTCTCTCTCTGTCTCAAAAATAAATAAATGTTAAAAAAATTAAAAAAAAAAAAAAAAAAGAATGGCTAAATCTTGAAGGACTGACACCAAATCCTGGCAAGTTACACCGGGCAGCTGGATCTCTCGTACGTTGTTCGTGAGAGTATAGAATGGCACCTCTGCTCTGGAGAACGTTCTGGCACTTGCTTTTCAGCTAGACATTCGCCCACCTGTGGCCCAGCAATTCTACCTCTAGATATTCACCAAGCGAAATAAAAGCATTTGTTGACAAAAGGAATTGTCTGTAGCCCAATCCTGGAAAGAACTCAACGGACAGATTGAGTGCGGTCGAGTTGTTCCATGGGACACATTCGGCTCAACAATAAAAAAAAACCCAGATATGGTGGCCTAAGGGGTGGGCATTCCGTTGGATGCAAATTCTACAACAAAAGGAAACAACTTTAAGTAAATATATGTCTAGCTCATGACGTGCGTCCTGCAGTATTTAGGGGAAGCGTTCTGATAGCTGTGATTTTCTTTGAAATGAATCAGAAAGTAGATGGATTAACGGACAGAGACGGATGGGAAAATGGGCAGATAGGCAATGAACCGAGTACGTAAAAAGTTAATGGTAGGATCTAAGTGGCGGATATACAGGCGTTCGCTGTAAAACTCTCTCGACATCGCGGGGCACCTGGGTGGCTCAGTTGGCTAAGCGTCCGACTTTGGCTCGGGTCATGATCTCACTTTCATGAGTTCGAGCCCCGCATCGGCTGTCGGCGCAGAACCTGCTTGGGATCCTCTGTCTCCCTCTCCCTGTGCCTTTCTCTGTGCCACCCCCCCCCCCACCACACTGCCTCAAAAATAAACATTTAAAAAAAAAAACTTGTTTCAACATTGCTGTGTATATGAAAGTTTTTAGAATAAAATGTTAGAAAAAATCCATAACTTTTATGCATTTTTTATAGGTACCTTGTTCGTTTTGGCCAGTGACGCCCTTGATACGGTTTTTCCCCATTCACGGTTATGATGTAAAGTTTCCTTTTAAAAGTTCATTTTTTTTTAATTTTTTTAACGTTTAGTTTTAGAGGTGGGGGGAGGGGCAGAGAGAGACGGAGACACAGAATCGGAAGCAGGCTCCAGGCTCCGAGCTGTCAGCACAGAGCCTGACGCAGGGTTTGAACCCACGAACCGTGAGATCACGTCCTGAGCCGAAGTCAGACGCTTAACCGACTGAGCCACCCAGGCGCTCCTGAAAATTAATTTGTTTAAATAAAGAAGGTATTCGACTTAAGGAAGACCGTAAGTATTAGTGTAGATGGTGCATGGGTTTGGCAAGGCTCGTGAAGGCAAGGAGTGAACAGGGCAAGTCCGGGACAAGTTCCCACCAAGATCTAGGGAAACCTGGCTTTAACTCTTGTCTTGCTGCTTCCCAGCTGAGTGACCTCCCTGCTTCCGAGAAAGGCAAAGAACAGCGCCATCTGGCAAAAGTATCGGGAATAACGCCCACACCTCAGCGGGTGGTGGACGGACCCCCCCCCCCCCGCAACACACACACACACACACACACTGCGCCCCAGGTTTCAGCACCCCTCCGTGCAGCATCTGCTTCCTGAAGCACATCTGGGTCTGGGAGTGTGCTTCCTTCCAGAGACCTGGGCAGAGAACCAAGAACTTTCTGCTTTCCACCGTGAGACAGACCCATCTAACTCATGGAAACCCTTCTCCTCAGTCCAAGGGCATCCAGCCACCTAGGAAGCTGGGGACCAATCCTTCAAGCACACAAAACCACTGGAACTAGAGAGAGGAAAAAATACGTCATCACTGCAGTGCACCCAAGAGGGCTGCGATCCCTGCGGAACCCCAGCTCTCCCTGCTGGGAAGGTTTGCTTTGAGCTCTGCAATGTGATTGACGCATAGATTTTTTTTTTTTTTTTTTGATTTCTTAAATAATTAGAAACATCTTGGGGCACCCGGGTGGCTCCGTTGGTTAAGCATCCAACTTCGGCTCCGGTCATGATCTCACAGTTCGGGAGCTTGAGCCCCGCGTCCAGTTCTGTGCCGACAGCTCAGAGCCCGGAGCCTGCTTCGAATTCTGTGTCTCCCCCTCTCTCTGCCCCTCCCCTACTCGCGGTCTGTCTCTCTCAAAAATAAATAAACAAACATTAAAAAAAATAATTAGAAACATCTTGTATGTGCCAAGCGATATGCCAGGCGCTAGGGATAAGAAGATGAGCACAAGTAGATCTAATCCTTGTCCTCATGGAACTTACAATCTGGTGAGGAGACAGTCCTTGATCAGAGAAATCACCAGACAGATTTAAAATGGAGAGGCTAGGGAAGCTTCTCTAAGAAAGTGGCACCTGAGCTGAGATCTGAAAGAGGATGGGGGTGAAGAAGGAAACGGAGGCAAGAGCATTCTAGGCAGAAGGAACTACATGTGCAAAGGCCCTGTGGTGGGAGGGGTTGTCGTAGAGGACCCTGTTAAGGGTCTCCCTTTTTTTGAAGAGCAGTGGGCAGCCATGGAAGAGTTTTAAGGAGGTGGAAGTCATGATCAGAACAGTGTATCGGAATACAGGGCCGCAGGTGGAGAACAGATTCAAGGGGGTGTCCAGCAGCCATACTAGTCGTCCAGCTGCAGGGTGTGAGCAGCTTTGACCCTGGTGATGGCTCTGGAGACAGAAAGAAGTGGATGGATTCAAGAGCTATTTCGGAAGTAAGTCAATAGGCCTTGATGATGTCATGGGGGGTGGGGGGGGCATTGGGACAATTTCTAGCTCGAGCAACTGGATGGATGCTGACTCCATTCACTGAGAGACTACAGAGGAAAGCTAGGGAGGTTGGCAGGGGGGTGGACCAGGGATGGGGAATAGCCTGGTTCCCTTTTGGACGTGCTGCGTTTGAAGGACCTTTGAGACTCACTGGAGGAGTCAAGCTGGCAGTCAGATATTCAGGCTGGAGCTCAAAGGAAAGCACAGGTGTGAGACACAGATTTGCCAACTGCCCGCACGCAGTTGGTACCGGACAGCCCAGCGTGGGTGAGATCACTAGAGGACATATCAAGAGAAAAGAGGAGTGCTCCCAGGACAACACGATGAGGACCTTCCAATCTGATGACCGGAGAGAGGGTAAATGTGCCTCTACGGAGGCAGGGGTGTGGCTAGAGAGGCGCAAGGAAACGTTGAGTCATGAAAACGGGACAAAGAGGTTTCCCTTGTTGGGCACAGGTGCATAATGTCCACTGCAGCATGGAGGTCCTAGGGGACCCCGGTGAGAGACGCTCTCATAGCACAGCAAAGTGGAGAGCTAGTCGGGTGAAGATAAGGAACGGAATGGAGACGAGTGCAATCAACCCTTCGGGGAAGGTGGGCCGTCAAAGGGGGGAAAGGGAAAGGATCCGGCTTGCAAGCTGGATGCAGCTGAGAGAGATACATGAGCGTACAAGGGCTGCTGCTGGATGAGATGGAACACGGTTGGGATGGGCTCTGAACCTGCACGTGAGAGGAGGGACAGCTCTTGTGTTATAACAGGAGAACAGCGTGTGCAGCTATGGGAAGGTATGGGGGTACCCGTCTGATGGTTCCAGTTTTCCCTGAAGGAAGTCAGTGAGGTTGTCTCCTGAAAACGGAGGGACGTGAAAGGTCGCAGGTTTGAGGATGGGTAGGTTTGACGCAGTCATTGTGGAGAGTGAGACGGCCGATTGGCCAAACGTACATAGCATGTGCAAAGGCCCTGTGGTGGGAGGGACTGTGGAGAGCACAGGCTGAAGGAGCATCTTAAAGCCTGGAGCACCAAAACAGAGAGGGCCTGGCCAAGATGAGGTCTGATATACAAGAAATGGCAGTGATATACAGTGGATCCTTGAACAGCACAGGTTTGAACCACGTGGGTCTACTTATACGTGGGTTTTTCCCCCATAAATACAGTGCAGTACTGTAAATGTATTATCTCTTCCTTATGGTATTCTTTTTTAAAAAATAACTTCTATACCCAACGTGGCGCTCAAACTCACGACCCTGAGATTAAGAGTCACATGCTCCTGGGGCACATGGGTGGCTCAGTCAATTAAGCATCCGACTCTTGATTTTGGCTCAGGTTATGTGGCTATGGTCTCACAGTTCGTGAGTTCAAACCCCAAGTCGGGCTCTGCACTGACAGTGCAGAGCCTGCTTGGGATTCTTTCTCTCCCTCTCTCTCTCTTTCTGTCCCCCTCCCCACTCATGCTCTCTCTCCCAAAATAAATAAACAGTTAAAAAGTCACATGCTAGGGCGCCTGGGTGGCTCAGTCGGTTGGTTAAGCGGGTTAAGCGTCTGACTTCCGGCTCAGGTCAAGATCTCGCAGTCTGTCAGTTCGAGCCCCACGTCAGGCTCTGTGCTGGCAGCTCAGAGCCTGGAGCCTGCTTCGGATTCTGTGTCTCCCTCTCTGACCCTCCCCCATTCATGCTCTGTCTCTGTCTTAAAAATAAACGTTAAAAAAAATTTTTTTTTAAGTCACATGCTCCACTGAGTTAGCCAGGCCCCCACCTTATGATATTCTTTTAATTATTATTTTTTAATTTTTATTTGGGGGGGGGGCGCATGCAAGCAGGGGAGGGGCAGAGAGCGAGGGAGACAGAGTCCCAAGTAGGCTCCACGCTGCCAGCACAGAGCCCGACACGGGGCTCAATCTGGGGAACCATGAGACCATGACCTGATCTGAAAGCAAGAGTTGGATGCTTAACCAACCGAGCCAGCCAGCCCCCCGCCATGATATTCTTTATAACATTTTCTTTCTGGGGGTGCCTGGGTGGCTCAGTCAGTCAAGCGTCTGACTTCAGCTCCGGTCATGATCTCACAGTTTGTGGGTTCGAGCCCTGTGTCGGGCTCTGTGCTGACAGCTCGGAGCCTGGAGCCTGCTTCGGATTCTTGTCTCCCACTCTCTCTGCCCCTCCCCTGCTCAAGCTCTGTCTCTCTCCTTCAAAAATAAGCATTTTTAAAAAATAACATTTTCTTTCTAGCTTACTTTTGTGTACGAACATAGTCTATAATACACAACCCAAAAGATGTGTTGATTGACTGTTCATGTTATCGGTAAGGCTTCCAGTCCACAGTAGGCTATTCGTAGCTGGGTTTTCGGGGAGTCAAAGCTGTGCGTGCATCTCCACCCCCGCGTGGTTCAGGGGTCTGCTGTGCTGTGTATCTGATACAACAAGACATGCTGGTCAGAGTAGAAAAGGCCGCGAAAAGGAAATCAATAAAACACAAAACCGCCCTGACTCGACACCGTAAAGGCTCGTATCTCATCCGTGCAGTATGGGAGCGTTTCGGTGGCCTTCCTCCTTGGCGTGGGCACCCCATCGCGAACGTGCGTCTTGGACGTCTGCAGCCGGGTGGCGGCGGCCTGAGGTCACTCGGGGTGTTCGTAAGGGCCCAGGCCTGAAGGTGGCCTTCGTTATGTTTGCCCACGTCCTACCTGCCCGTGCGGATCACCCAGCACCGCCCTTACGTAAGGGAGGCCGGGAGCTGGCGGTCTTCTAGGCGCTCAGGAGGAAGAAACGGGGCGATGGGCAGATCCTGTAGTCCCTGCCCCAGCCGCCCTTCCGTTCGCCAAACCAGCAAGGTGTCTGCTCCCACGTGGCCCCCACGCACGCTCTCCGCGAGGGACACCACCCAGAGCCTCGCCCAGTCCCTGCATCTGGCTCGAAGCCCAGCGTCCCTGGTGACGTCAGTGCAGCAACCTCTTCTCTTCCTGGGCCAACGACCCCTGGCACTGAAAAGCCAGGTCCGCTGTCCCCTTGCCCTGCCCCGCACAGCGGTGGGGCAGAGACGGCGCTGCAGGGAAACTCCTTCCCCGACTGGCTCTGCCTTGCAGAGCCGCCCCCGCACAGCGGTGGGGCAGAGACGGCGCTGCAGGGAAACTCCTTCCCCGACTGGCTCTGCCTTGCAGAGCCGCCCCCTGCTCACATTGGCCCGGCTCCTTCCACTGGGAACTTTCTCCTTGGCCACCTCTGACATAGGCCTGTCCTCCTTGGGGGCTGCACATTCTCCCTCCTGCCCATGGATGGTTGGACATCCAGCTGAAAACTGGCAAGGACTTTTTTTTAATCATTAAAAAAAAAAATCTGTTTTTACTGTTTATCTATTTTTGAGAGAGAGATAGAGGGCGAGTGGGGGAAGGGCAGAGAGAGGAGACACGGAATCCGAAACAGGCCCCAGGCTCTGAGCTGTTGGCACAGAGCCTGACTGGGGGGCTCGAACCCACGAACCACGAGATCATGACCTGAGCCGAAGTTGGATGCTTAACCAACTGAGCCACCCAGGCGACCCAAGGACTTTTTTAAAGAACATTTTTTTAATGTTTATTTATTTTCAAAGAGAGAGAGAGCGCAGGGGGGAGGGGCAGAGACAGAGGAAGAGAGAGAGAATCCCAAGCAGGCTCTGGGCTGCCAGTGCAGAGCCTGATGCAGGACTCGATCTCATGGACCATGAGATCATGACCTGAACCAAAACCAAGAGTTGAACGCTTAACTGACTCAGCCACCCAGGTGCCCCAAAACTGTCATGGACTTTTCTTTTTATTTATTTATTTTGAGAGAGAAAGAAAGCGTGAGCAGGGAAGGGGCAGAGAGGGAGGAAGGGAGAGAATCTCAAGCGGGCAGGTCAGCAGGGTAGCGCAGAGCCCGATGCGGGGCTTAAACTCATCAACTGTGAGACCATGACCCGAGCTGAAGTCAGACACTTAACTGACTGAGCCAATGAGGCGTCTCAAGGACTTTTATTTTTTGAGGGGAGGGGAGCCCCGGCTCATGGTTCCAAGGGCAATACAATCCCTCACAGACTTAGCTGGCTTCCACCCCATTTGCTTCTAGTCAGTTCTGTGTGCCAGTAGCCACACTCCCCAAAGTCTTTTCCTAGACAATTCTATTTCATGGACATGCATGAAACACACAAAATACTTCCATGCTGTTCTGCTATCTTGGCTCCTCCTTTCCTAGACAATTCTAGAACCTAACTTGTTTTGCTGGTTCACTCTCCCTACTATTCCTTCTCCCCTCAATGGCTATCTTGAAGCTATTCAGAATAATAACAGGAGGCATTGCCTCGTCCGGTCCTGTCCTGAGTCACTTTATCCAAGGGAGAAGTTTTACTGGGCTTTTGTTGCCCCCGATTTTTCTTACATCTCATCTTTTTCTACTTAGGGTATAGAAGATTTATCAGCCCTGGAAGGCCCTGGATCTCCGGATTCCACTTCCATTCCTTACTTCTTGAACACAAGGTAATTCTTTCCTGAGCTCATCTCTTCCTTGTAAATCCTCACCAAACGCACACAAAAGCGGCCAACAGAGATGACTAGTTTTTGGCTCTGCAACCTCTTTTCCGTGGGTCGTCAGCTTGGAAAGCACGCGGGCTTCCTCTAAAGTTAGAGCAGGCAGTAGCTTTACCAAACGTTTTGCTAATGCGCACCGTGCTGAAGACCATTACAGTGTATCTTTCAAATTAGTTTCTGGGCATCACTTCCTTTTTGGACCAAACCGGCTGCTTCTTTCTACTTGAGCCGGAGACACATCATCTAGCGCAGCATCTACAAGAACTTCTCACCTCTGCCGGCCCCTGCTGAGGGGGGTGGGAGGCAAGGGGAACAGGGTGAGGGTCCCGCTCACCAGGGCCCTGGCGTCTGAGCCGCTAAGAGCCAGCACTGTCTTCCTAACAAAAGCCCTGGAGCCAGTGTGGGTGGGCAGCTCGTCTCGGCCCCTAGAACGGGATTCTCGTGGCCTTCCCCACCAGCGACATCCTGCTCTCAGAGCCAGCCTCCAACTTGGAGGAAGAGGACAGACAGTGACAGGAAGCTCTGGAAAGCCTCAGACCTCTTCCCCGCTGCTTGAGGTAAGGGCAAAACCCTCGAAACCAGGGCAGAGTTGGAGCCTCACTCTCTGGCCGTCCCCCAAGTCCAAAAGAAGGGTCTCTCCAAACCATCCTCTGGAGACTGCACCTGTCATGCTTGCAAGGCTCAGGTGGTTGAGGCTGGAGCTGCTGAGGCCATGACGTCATTTCTGCAAGAGCCCGGGCCCGGGAACCAAGGGAGGATCTCTGCCAAGTGTGCCCAGCAGTCAGTCCTCCACGGACCAAGATGAGGCCCAGGACGAGAAGTCAGTAGCAGAGGGGTACTGGTGATGGCGTTCCTGTTTCGAGGCACTGGAGCATATGGTGACCAAGGCCGGCCTTCAGATGCTTGTTCCGCCCCTTCCCATCTGTGACCTCCTGCACGTAGCTTCGTCTCAGCACGCCTCACTCTCCTCATCGGTGGAAGGGGAATGCTAACTGTACCCGTCTCACGTTACCGTTGGGAGCATCCCGTGATAGAGCCCACGTGGTCCTCTTAGCAGTGCTGGGCCCGCGTTCGGCACACGGCGCTGTTGCCATGACTACTGAGTGCCGCCAACGCGCGGGGTACTGCGCTGAGCGCCTGACGTGCGTGACCCTTTTGGTCCTTCCCCCCACACGTGCGGGGAGGTTCCTTTCCTTTCCGTTTTACACACACACACACACACACACACACACACACACACACAGGGGTTAAATGCTGTGCCCACTTGGCTCGCCAATGAGATCCAGAATGTTTACTTAAGTCTGACTCCCAAACATCTGCCCTGCTCTATTTGCCCTAAACATGTGTTCCAGGGCATCGCCAAATGTGAACATTCCATTCAATACCCACCAACCCGAAATCCACTGGCAAAAAAACCCCGCACACCTTAATGTCACCATGTGCTTTAAAACTACCTGCTGTGATGTGTAGTTACGTGAGATGTGTTCACAGTGCCCTTGTTAGAGAGAACGTTCTCCGCTCTGGCAGGGGTATCTGGATTCAGGCAAGACCTGGGACCCAGCAAAAGACCTGGACGCTTCTGTGGTTACAGGTTACAAGGTGGTAGATTTCTTCGCTGCAGCTCTTCCGCTTCGAGCCTGTTATCTTGGAAAGCTTCCACTTTTCTATAAGCCTCCTTAAAAAATGTCAGACCGCTCACAGACATGTGGTTCTCGAAGCTGAAAGAGCAGCCCTTGCGTCAGGCCACCTGTCCCACCGGCGCCATTCTACCCGACCGACTGGGGAAGATTCTGCACGCGACCTCCCTCCCAGAGGGCTCCCCGGCAAACGGAAGTGCCTGCCGACAGGTGGCTTAACTGGAAGCTGTTTGGAAGCTGATAGGCATCACCCTCCTGACGGCCACAGGATGGCGAGCCCACCCCGTCAGACACACTAGGCTATGACAGGGACCTGACAGCTCAGGAGTCTCCCAGACCTGCTCGCCACGTAAGGCTGCCCAGCTTCCATCCCGCGGACCCTTCCTCTCCATCTCGCCATAGCAGTGGCGGCAGATGGGCAGCCGGGACTCTTAATTCTGCCGGTGCAATCTCTTCCCCTGGGGACGTTTCAAAGTATGAAGCAGGTGCGTGTCTGTGCCACCCTGGCTAGAGCTATGAGTCGGACCAGATCATCTCCAGATGGGGCTCAAAGCCAGCGAGAGGCACGTCCACAGTGACCCCAAGGTAACAGAGCTGGGGCAAAGGTGTTTGGTTTGTGCCTTCTGAAGGCTTAAGATGATGGAGAGAGGAACGAATGGAAGAGAAGAGCTTTATGACCCAACGTGATGCGTCACCTGGCAGCCTGCAATGGCAGGACTCACGGGCCAGACGCTCATCTGCCCGGCTCTGGCCCGCAATGAGGCCACTGAGCACTGAGGGGTCAGACTGAGAGCTATGGGTCAAGCTCCTGTTCACCACAGATCCTTGGGGGGCTGCAGGCCCTTGCTAGACGTTTATTAATTTTTAAAAAATGCACTGTGCCGGCCTAGTTTCAGTTAATGCCTAATAAAGGGAAAAACTGTTGACATAGCACCCCTGAGTCTGACACTGGGCGGCTGAAGTGAGCAAGATCCTTCGCTCTCAGATGACACAAGCCAGCAGCCTGGGAGGAAAACAATCCCTTTTAGAAACACGCCATTCCCAGGTGGAGGCGGCCTGAGCTTAACGTTACATTAAATGAGACATAGTCAGGGTGAGGAGATCAGACCCCAGGGGAAAAGAGCTCACGCTGCACACTAGGCTGGTGGGGTGGGTTGCACAAGCGCCCAGAACAGACGAGTCAGTCACTGCCCGGTTCGTGTGTACTTCTTACATCCACTTTGATCTCTATACAAACCCTCCATCTAACGCCCTCCCCACGGTTCACCAAGAGGCCCAAGGGCGGCCAGGGGACGCCTTCTCATTGGCCCTGCTGCTGCCTCCCAACGGTCACTCCTACTCCTTGCTTCGGGGAGAGTGCTTCTCACCCCCAGGGGGGTTTCTGTCTTCACTGGCTGGGAAGATAGCGTGCGGGTCTTTAACAGGTTGCGCTTTCCTACCACTGCGCAGGAGACAGCCCTGCACGAGCTCCGGTGACCTCACGGACATGCCAGGCAATCTGTGTTAGGAGACAGCTTGAACTCTCAGGCCTCAGGGGCCCATGACCAAGCACTGACACCTAATATCTACTGAGAACTAGTGTGCTGGGGGGGGGGGGGGGGGGGGGCACATAAGGGCTTTACGAGCTTTTTCTCTTGCTTTTTTATTTTTGAGACAGAAAGTGTGAGTGGGGGAGGGGCAGAGAGAGAGGGAGAGACAGACAGACAGACAGACAGACAGACAGGATCCCAAGCAGGCTCTGCACTGTCAGCAAAGAGCCCGACGTGGGGCTTGAACTCATGAACCGTGAGATCATTCCCTGAGCTGAAACTGGATGCTTAACTTTAGGTGCCCCTAAAGGAGACCGTGAATTACAAATGAATAGCTACTTGACCTGGGACAAATGACTCTGAGCCCACTTTCTCATCTACAAAATTAGCATGACACCACTTTTCCATAGGGGCCCTGTGAGGCTGTGAGGCTTTCACGAAGTCCTATAAGTAAAGACTGGTTCTCTTCTCTCCTCAGCTGGAGGCACTGAAGGGCAGGAAGGACCATGAGGAGGCTCTATGGGAACCCTACGGCTCCCCAAAACTGGAAGCCCACACTTCCTCTCTGCAGGCATCTCCTGTGATCACCCACCGTGTGCTCGTCAATCCTGGCCTGCCTTCGTGAGGTCCACACCTTCAGAAGGTCCCGGCGTAGTCTGGGTCACTACTGCTCTGACTGAATTACAGTTCTGAGGGCAAAACCCCTCCAGCGACACCACTGCTGACCACACAGGAGTCTCCCGGGCTCCAGGGCTCAACACTTCCCACTAATTCACTCGAAGATGCTATTTCTCATGTGTTGTTACTCTGTCAACTACAAATTGACAAATTACTTGCCAAAGTAATTGGCAAGACCGTAGAAATGCAGAAAAAGTTTGCCACCGTGCTACATGGAAATAAAACCTGTGGTTGGGACTCTGTAACACTCTAGAGACAAAGGACTACGGATGATGTGAGAATAGACAACATTAAAACCATGGTGCGAGGGCTGGGGCATTGTGATTTTCCTTTGTGAAATATTCTTTAATATTTAATTACCTTTCGGTTTAATTACCTTTCGGCCCACACATTCCAGCTTGCTGCCCTCATTCTGCCTGCGGTGCCTTTGAACGATTCAGCTCAGGGGGCTTGGATCCACTTCCCTTGGTAGAAAGGACCACACTGGGGGCGGGAAGGGGGAATTTCACTTGAATAAGGCCCTGGGCTGCTCAGGGACCAGCCGCTGGCTGCCTCTTTCCACTGAGCACACACCTCTCGTGGCTGAAGCAGTGAGCCAGGCCCATCGCTAACCTACAGTGCCCTCCTGTGGCAGAGGCCTGCCTCCGGAGACAGCAGCCACAGAAACGGACCTGAGTGCCAGCAACCCTGACAACCACTTCTGAGGTGTAAAAACTGCACAAAAATGTCAGAATGAGTCAAACTGAACATTTACACGGCCTGAGAGATGGGTCCATGATTGGAGGCAAGCCGAATGGTCTGGGTGGGCTAAGGAGAGGCAGGAAGTCAAGGCCATTGCCTATCATGTTAGGGCCTGTGGACTGAGCCCCCGTGGCAGGCAGCGGTGCACAGCTCAACAAGGCTTTTCAAAGAGGTATTCAAGATCCGGGGCACGCAGTCTCTGCTCTTTGTTTTTGTTTTTAGCGAAGTCTCTGAGCATCGTCATGACTTCGTTTTCAAAGATTTCTGGGGCTGGTTTTGCTTCTGCAAGAGAAGGATAGACAGAAAGAATGTCAGTCAATACTCAGGCACAAGGACCTTGAAACCTGAAACTCTAGCCTTGGCAAAGAACCAGTAGATACATAGACTGTCTCCATCCTCCCTCTAAGTATACACAGCAGCCTCCACCGGGAGTCGGCAAACTACGGCAGCCCATATTTGTAACCAGTCCTATCGGAACAGCCGCTCCCATCTGTTGACACACTGTCCGTGGCTGTTGTGGCACTACCACGGCAGGGTTGAGTAGCCGCAACAGAGACCGTATGGCCACAAGACAAAAAGTATTCACCGTCTGGTCTTTTAGGGACAAGTGTGCCGACCCCTGGACCGTCCCAGCTCAGCCGCACCGTTTTGCTCTGCACTTGGTATTCTCTGGTTTTCTGGGTGTTGTGTTTCCCCTTCCAGCCTATGGACTTCCCGAGGCAAAAATCCTCAGTTGTACATGACAAACTAGTAGCTCTACTGACTTAAGCAAAAAGGAATGCATTGCAAGGCTATGCACGCAAAATGGACACAAACCCGGAGAACCAGACTTGAATGGACAGACAACGGAACAGCATCGAGGGCAGAAACACAAGAGCGTCATCTTGGGAGCACACGAGGGAATCCCAGTAAGCACCTTCACCTCCAACCTCTCTCTCCAACTTGAGACACTCACCTAAGGTTCAAATTACAAGCAAAGCCTCCCGCTGGGAAAGCTTGGGTAATAACGTGCTGGAGAATGACCCTCCTATCAAGACCACAATGCTGGGAGAGAGAATTCCTCACAACAATGCCCAATTCCCCCTCACTCAGCACAGAGCCCGGCATCCAATGGACCTGGCATCTGTTTTCTGTGGCGATGAAAATAAAGTCCAGGAGATTCAGGCTTCCCCCAAAGACAGTGAAAGTTCAAGAGAACACTGCGCTCATCCTGACAACAAAAGCCAGATAAAATACAAAGAGCACGACTTTCTGTGAAGTCGTCAGAGAACGGAGGTCGCGGGGCAACCAAGTAGAATAAAATGTAAGGGAAGAGAAGCCCCTCAAAGGAGAAACTCCACATGGGCACCTGCTCGCCCGAGACAGGTGTGGGAAGAAGAGACATTGGATACCCCATGAACAGGTAAGAGTTTGGCTACAATTTTGAACAAACTGCTCCGAGCCAGGTGTGGGCCACAGACACCAGAGGAGTTCACACCCTGCAGGCTGTTGTCAACAGACCTCCAGAATGCGCTCCTGACAAAGACTAGGTTCAGAGCAGGAAGCGGGAGAATGCCTCCCTCAGTGAGGCAGGCCAGGAGGAGGGGAGCGGCCAACAGTGCAAAAACAGCATAAAGCCCAGCCCAACCCTTCTCCTCTCAAGAATAAAAGCCTTAAGAGACTGAGACTAGGTCTCCAAATCCAGTCTCCTACAGGGGTAAAAAGGGAAAAGGAAAAAAATTCTATTCCTGTGGGACAGGCAGAGCCAGAGAAAGTCCACCCCTGGGAGCCCAGGGCCACAGGGACTGAATGTGAACCAGGATAACAGAGAATGCCCTCCCAACTTTCCTTGCCCCAAGGGAGGGAAGCACCAAGTGGGCGCGACAGGAATCTACGGCTGGGGAAGGACACAGCATGGAGAGATCCCTTTTGAGGCACAGAAATACAAGGAAGACACAACGCTGAGCATAGAAGGGGAACACTGAGATATGCCTCTGGAAACTCAGCCCCTACTCTAAGGACATGGTAGCAACAGAGGCTCGTGGTGCAGTGAAGGGAACCAAAGCAGTAACAGAACTTAGGGGTACCTGGATGGTTCAGTCGGTTAAGCGTCGGACTCTTGATCTCAGCTCAGGTCTTGATCTCAGGGTTGTGAGTTCAAGCCCTGCACTGGGCTCCACGCTTGACGTGGAGCCTATTTAAAAAACCAAAACCAAAACAGAATCTAAGGGAGCTTTACTCCTAACTAGACTGATTTGATCCCCATCTAATAGCCTAGTGGAAGTGTGCCCATTTCTAGGCATATATAAATACTATCTACTTTAGTCTTTAGTGTTTTCCTCATAATGTCCAACATTCTATCAAAAATTATGATACACATGCACACAAAAGAGGAAAAACACAACACACTGTGAAGGGACAAAGCAATCAACAGAAAAACACTCATGGATGACCCAGATTTTAGAACTATTAGGGAATTTCAAGTAACTAATATGTTAAAGGCTCTAGTAGAAAAAGTAGACAAAATGTAGGAACAGATAAGCAACTTCAGCAGAGAGTTAGAAACCGTAAAAGTTAAACGTTAATGTTAAAAATAAAAATACAGTAGCAAAAAAGCCGATTGACCTCAACAGGCTCATCAAGAGATTCAACATTTGGGGAACTGGAAGACAGATCAATCAATATTACCCAATAAAAATTCCTCAAACTGATACATAAAAAGAAAAGAGTTGGGGTGCCTGGCTGGCTCAGTGGGAAGAACAAGCAACTCTTGATCTCTGTGGTGTGAGTTCAAGCCCCATGTCGGTGTAGGGATTACTTAAGTAAACAAATATTTTAAAAAGAAAAAAAAAAAGAAAACAAAGAAAAAAAGTGTTAAAGACACAAAACAGAATCCAAAAGCTGTGGGGTAATATTAAATGGAGTAATGGGATCCAACATTCCCAGAGAACCCAAGCAGAAAAATCCCAAAAACAAACATCAAGACACATCGTGTCCAAGCAGCTAACAACCAAAGATGAAACAAATGACACGCTGCATACAAAGGAATAAAGAAAGACACAGCAGACCTCTCGTCAGAAACCATGCAAACCAGAAAACAGTACCCAGAATTTGAAGTTAATGCTATGATGAAGGTAATCAAAACAAACCCAAACCCAGCTCAACTCCTGACCAGACCGACTCAACCCTGCACACTAACAGCCTGGCAAATGAAATGCGCCCCTGCAAAGTGCTGAAAGAAAATACCGTGAACCTATAATTCTATACCCAGTGAAAGAAAGTATCCCTTAAAAATGACAAAAGCAGAGAAAATTCATAATAGTAGACCTGCACTGCAAGAAATATTAAAGGAAGTTCTTTCGGCAGAAGGAATATGATATCATATAGAAACATGGATCTATGCAAAGAAATGAAGATCTCCAGAAATAACACAAAGGTAAATATAAAATATATGTGACACACTGTGTTACATATTGTTGTCATATACACAACACATATAAGAGTTATAATTATCTATACACAAATGTAAAATATAATGTACTCTTTTCCTTATTTTAAACTGCTCTAAAGATAACTGTCTAAAGTGAAGCAGGAGAAATGTAGTGTAGACTTACAGCATAAGTAGAAGTAAAAAGTATGTCAAGAGCATCACAAAAGATGGGAGGGAGGATTTGGGAGCATATTACTGTGAAGTTCTTACATCATACACAATTCAGTATAAGATTACTTGAAGAGATCCTGTGATTAAGGATGTAGGTTGTAAACCCTACTGCAATCACTAGAAAAATTATAACGAGAGGTATAAGTAATAAACCAACACTAGAGGTCGTATGAAATTTAAAATGTTAAAAAACAAACAAACATGGAAATAGAGGGGGAAAGGAAAAAGAACAGATGGAAAAACAGGAAACAAAGACAGCAGATTTTAATTCAACCACATTGCTCCTTAATGATACATAACACACCAGTGGAAAGACAGAGACCATAAGATTGAATGAAAAAGAGACGACATATGCTATCTATAAGAAGCTCAAACTAAACATAAAGGCAAAGATATGGGGCACCTGGCTGACTCAGTTGGTAGAGCATGCGACTCTTGGATCTCAGGTTTGTGAGTCTGAGCCCCACTCTGGGTGTAGAGACTACTTAAATAAATTAATTTAAAAAATACATATAAAGACAAATACAGGTTCAAAGGAAAAGAATGGTGTGGGAGGCAGACTTCTAAGTTGGCCCTCAGTATTTCCCACTCCCCTGGTGTACAGGGCCTGCATAATCTTCAGGATTGTGGGCACAATGGTCTTCACTATCGTGATCAGGCTGTATACGCAGCACGGCTAACCTCAGGACAGGAAAATTATCTAGGTGGTTCTAACATAATCACATGTGGTTTTTTTCGTGCTCTCTTGAAAATGAATAAACTTAAAAAAAAAAACAGAAAGAGCCATTATATAATGGTAAAAGAATCAATTCATCAATACAATAATCCTAAATATGTTTTCACACACCACAGAGCTACAAAATACATAAAGGAAAAACTGAGAGAATTGAAAGGAGTAACAGACAAATCCACAATTACAACTGGAGATTCTGACACTCTTCTCTGATTAGTTGACAGGATATGTACAGAGAAAACCAGTCAGAATACGAGGACATGAAGAATAGTATCAACCAAGCTGACCTAGTTGACATTTACAGCACACTTCACCCGCAGGTGCAAAAGACCTGTTATGTTCAAATAAGTGCACGTGAAACATTTATCAAATATCATGATCACAGTTCAGGCCATAAAACAAATTTCAAGAAACTTAACCAAAACTATACAACATACGTTCTGTGGTCACAATGGAATCAATAACAGAGAAGTATCTGGAAACTTCTAAATAACTCACAGATCAAAGAGGAAGTCAGAAAGGAAATTAGAAAATAATCTGAACTGAATGCAAATGAAAACATTAACATATCCAAAGTGGCAACATGCAGCTAAAGCAGTGCTTAGAGGGAAATTCACAGCATTAAATGTGTATAGGAGAAAAGGTGTCTCAAATCATTGAGCTCAACCTCCCCCTTAAAAAACTAAAAAAATAAGAGCAAATTAAGCCGAACACAAGCAGAAAAAAGGAAATAATGAGCAGCAATCAATGGAATTAGAAAAAGAAAAATAGAGAAAATCAATGAAATCAAACGCTGGTTCTCTGAAAAAATAAATAAAATTGATAAACTTTTAGCCAGACTGATCAAGAAAAAAAGAAAAACCCATAAATCATCAAAAATAAAGGAGGGACCTCACTACGGCTCTTCAGACATTCAAAGAGAAAGGGAATACTACCACAACTTAGATTTAACAGCTTATGATAATGGGCACTTATTAAACACACACAAACTAACAAATCTCGTCCAAGAAGAAACAGGTAACAGGAACTGTTCCACAGCTAGTAAAAAATAAAACATCAGACTTCACAGTTAAAAACTTCCAACGGGGAAAAGCTCAGATCCAGATGGCTTCCCTAGCACATTCTACCAAACATTTAAGGAGAAATAATACCAATTCTATATACTCTTCCAGGAAATGACAAAGGAGAACACTTCACAACTCATTTTATGAAGACAGCACGACCCCCATCAAAACCAGATGACGTTACAAGATAACTACCCGCCAAAACCCTCATGAAGACAGATACAAAGATCTTCAAAATATTAGCAAATCAAATACCTATCAAGCCCAGGTGGGGTTTAGCACGGTAATGCAAGGTTGGTTCAATATCTAAAAACCAAGCAGTCAAAAATTCATCATATCAATAAACTAAAGGGAAAAAAATCATATGACCAAAAAATGATCATTTCTACAGAAATGCCTAGAAAGCACCTGACAAAATTCAGTATCTATGGAAAAACACTCAATATACTAGAACCAGAAGGAAATTTTCTCAATCTGATAAAAGGAATTTACAACTAACCTACAGCTAACTTATTTATTTATTTATTTATTTATTTATTTATTTTTAATTTTTTTTTTTTTTAAATGTTCATTTTTGAGAGCACACACACACGCATGCACACACAAGCGGGGGGAGGGCAGAGAAAGAGGAGGACAGAGGATGTGAAGCGGGCTCTGTGCTAACAGCAGAGAGCCTGATGCGGGGCTCAAACTCATGAGCAGTGAGATCACGACCTGAGCCGAAGTCGGACACTTCACTGACTGAGCCACCCAGGCGCCCAGCTAATGTTATATTTAATGGTGAAAGACTGAATACTTCCCCCCAACAGTGGGAACAGTGGGAACAAAGCAAGGATGCCTGCTCTCACTGCTGCTATTCAGCATACGAGACATCCCAGATAGTTCAATAAAGCAAATTAAAGATATAAAGGGGGTATAATACACACTGGAAAAGAAGAAAAAAAAACATCTCTCTTCACAAATGACACAACTGTCTACATGGAAAATCCTGAAGAATCTACAAAATAGCTTCTAGAACTGAGTGAGCTTAGCAAGGTCACAGGATACAAAAATCAATTATACTCTGACATTCCACCAACAATGGGAGATTGGAAGCTTTTCTTAAAGTACCACTTATAACAGCGCCAAAATACATGAACTACCTAGGTATAAATCCAGCAAAAGATGTCCAAAATAACGCTGAAAACTCCACCACACGGATTGTAGCAGTCAGACTTCTAGGATGGCCCCCACTGAGGTCCCCCTCTTGGTATCAAGCCCTTGTGTGATCCCCACCCCCACCCTGCGCTGGACCGAACTCTTTAATTCTAACCAACAGAACGTGGTGAGGATAACAGAATGTCATTTCTGGGATTATGTTACAAAACACTGAGACTTCCGTCATACTAGCGGACTCCTCTTGTCGCCTTCTCAGCTGGCAGGCTCCAAAGAAGCAAGCTGCCAAGTGGGAGAGGCGCTGGTGACAACGAACAGAAGGCAGCCTCCAGGCAACAGCCAGCAAGGAACTCAGGCCTGCAGGTGGGGAACCTGTGAGGCACTTCATTCTGCCAACAGCAGAGAGAACTTGAAGCAGCTCCTTCCCTAGCTGAGCCTCCATATGAGACTCCCGAACCCAGGCTGACACCTTGACTGTAACCTCGTGACAGAATAAGGCCCAGGACCCAGCTAAGCCACGCCTGGATTCCAGACCCACAGCAACGATGAGATAATAAAGGTGGGTTTGTTTTAAATCAGTAAGTTTTGGGGTAATCTGTTATGCAACAATAGAGAACATGCTGATTAAAGAAGTCAAAGGCCTAAATAAATGGAAATACAGCATGTTCATAGATCAGACAATTCTAAATTGCTAAAAAAATTTTTCCAAATTGATCTGTTGATTTAACACAACTCCAATCAAAATCCAAGTAGGATTTTTTTTGTTTTTTTTAGAGAAACTGAACAGGTGATTCTAAACCTATACAATTCCTAGAAGAAAACAGCAAAAATCTTTGTGACTTTGAATCAGGCAGCGTTCTTAGACACAGTATCAAACGCACAATCCACTAAATCACCCAATAAAACATGGTACATCACCAAAATTAAAAACTGCTCTTTGCGGGGCTCCTGGTTGGCTCAGTGGGTTAAGCCTCCAACTTCAGCTTGGGTCATGATCTCATGGGTCACGAGTTTGAGCCCCAAGTTGGTCTCTGTGCTGACAGCTCAGAGCCTGGAGCCTGCTTCAGATTCTGTGACTCTCTCTCTCTCTGTCCTTCCCCCACTCACACTGTCTGTCTCTCTCTCTCTTTATCAAACATAAATAAACATTAAAAAAAAAAACCTGCTCTTTGAAAAATAATGTTAAGAAAATGAAAAGACAAGCCATGGACAAGTAAAAAGAAATCTGTAAGACACATCATCTGATAAAGGACTTGAATCCAACATACAGAACACTCAAAACTCAATTAGAAAACAAGCCCAATTAAGAAAAAAAACAAAGGTGGGGTAAGATTTGAAGAGACATATCAGCAAAGATATAGGAATGGCAAATAAACACTGAAAAAAGAGCCTCAATATCCTTTTTTTTTTTTAAATTTTTTTTTTTTCAATGTTTTTTATTTATTTTTGGGACAGAGAGACACAGAGCATGAATGGGGGAGGGGCAGAGAGAGAGGGAGACACAGAATTGGAAACAGGCTCCAGGCTCCGAGCTGTCAGCACAGAGCCCGACGCGGGGCTCGAACTCACAGACGCGAGATCGTGACCTGGCTGAAGTCGGCCGCTTAACCAACTGCGCCACCCAGGCGCCCCGAGCCTCAATATCCTTAATGATCAGAGCCATGCCGATTCACTACAGTGAAATACCACTGCATACTCCTTACTTAGAGTGGCTAAAAACAAGAACAAAACCCTGATAATAGCAAGTGCTGGTAAGGATGTGGAACTTCACACCCAGTCCCTGGCAATCACTGGTCTGTTTTATGTCCCTACACTTTTGCCTTTCCCAGAATATCATACAAATGGAATCATACAGTTTGTATGGTCAGTCTTCGATCCTGGCCCCTTTCACTTGCACAGGAGTCGGCAAACTATGGCCTGTGAGCTAAGGATGACTTTTAAATGGTTGAGGAAAAAAGTTATTTCGTGACACGTGAAAATTATATGAAATCCAAGGTTCAGTGCCTGTCAATAATTTTATTATATCACGGTCACACTCAATTGTTTACCTATCGTCCGTGACAGTTTGCATGCTCTAAGGGCAGGAGGTGAGTATCACGCCAGAGACTATATGGTCGGCAAAGCCTAAAATATTTACTACCTGTCCCATTATAGAAAAAGTTTGTCATAAACATACACTTACAACAGGACTCATTAACCCTTCTCCTGGGTATCTACCCAAGAAAAACTAAAACCTACTTCCACAAAAAGCTATATGCATTTACAGTGGCTTTATTCATAATCACCTAAAACTGGAAATACCATGATATCCCTCTACTGGTCAATGGACAGACAAACTGTGGTACGCCCACACGATACAACTTTACTCAACGACACTAAAAGACCAGCGCGTAAAGAGTTTACACCTTGTGGGTTTTCCAATGGCTACATAAACCTCTAGACTGTACCATCACACTCTACACGTGGAACCTACAGAATGGTGTCTATTTTATGACTCAGATATTGAGTGGAAACATAATAACCAAAGACCCAGAGTGTGACAGAAACGACACGATGTCCCCTAATACCCGTTCTCTCATTTTTCCTTGATAATAAAGGAACTCCCAAGTCACCTAGACACATAGACTATAGTATTTTCTCATTATGATGAGGTGTAGCCATGTGACTAAACTGTGGCTAATGGAAAGTAAGCAGAAGCGCGGTGCAGAATTTCCCAAGAAGGATCCGGAAAGAATCGGGTGTGTGCTTCTATACGTCGACTCCTGGCTGGAACATGGAAGGGACAGATGGAGCCTCAGCGAACTTTAAGTAACAAAAGCATTTTGCACTTGTTTTGCAAAACCGTTTCTTCACTCTGAAGAATGTGAAGAGTGTTTGGGTTGAGTGTTCATTACGTGAATGAACGGCAAAAAAATTTGCCTAGGCTACAATTCCAGACGCAAATCACCACAAGCCATCCTATTTCTCATATCATGCTGCTTGTTTATCATGCCCAGTACCTGTGGCCCAGTAGTAAATATCCCAGTCGTTACTGGGCTCATTAATCAGACGATCATACAGGTTCAGCTGTTTCTCTGTCATGTGGTGCAGATATTCTTTAGCAAAGAGGCTAAAAACGAGAAAGAGAGAGAAGGAAGCTGAAAAGGCGGTCTCCAGTACGAGACAAGCGATGCCAAGACTCGTATTTCCCTACCTAAGCAGAATGCAGTTTTCCAACATTCCCCTCTTTCTGCTCTCATAGAGCAGCCGGGCTCTTTTGGTTTCTATGGATTCATCAGTTCGCTCCTGCCATGGAGGTAAAGGGATTTCGATCATGTCTTTTTGGGAATCTGTTGGGCTGTCACCTCTGTAGAAACGGCTGAATGATGTCGTGCTGAGCGAGGGTGACACTAGGTGGCGCCTTGGCAGAGCAAGCATCTGAAATAAATAAAGCACAAACATCTTTATAATAACTACCGTCACTGTCATTCCCTCAACACTTCCTAAGTACTAAGCTCATTCAATCTCCTTTAGTCCTTAAGAAGTTATGTTGATACTGTTCCCACTTTATAGCTTAGGAAGCTGAGGCTAGAAGAGGTTAAATAATTACCAAGTCACCCACAGAGTGACTGCAGTTAGGACTAGAACATGGCCCTAACTGCACATGTGTTCTTAACTGGTACCTTTCCAGAAATTCTCCAGCAGAAGTATCTTCTCCTTCCTTTGCATTCCCTTAAAATTCTTATGGTGTTGTATATATTTTAGTTACTTGCCTGTGTTAGAGTCTGAGTATACAGTGATGGCATGGTTCCTAATCCCCAGAAGACTCCCAATCTAGAGAAGGGTAAAACCTATCAAGATGCAACGAGAAGGCAGTGATGCCAGCAAGATGGTGGAACAGGAAGCCCCCACTCCCCTCCTCCCACGGAGACAGCAACTCTACAATACATGGACCGATTCCCTTTATGAGAAATCCAGAAACCAGGTAAGAAGCTCCTGAAATAAGAAGTCAGGGGGCGCCTGGGTGGCGCAGTCGGTTAAGCGTCCGACTTCAGCCAGGTCACGATCTCGCGGTCCGTGAGTTCGAGCCCCGCGTCAGGCTCTGGGCCGATGGCTCGGAGCCTGGAGCCTGTTTCCGATTCTGTGTCTCCCTCTCTCTCTGCCCCTCCCCCGTTCATGCTCTGTCTCTCTCTGTCCCAAAAATAAATAAAAAACGTTGAAAAAAAAATTAAAAAAAAAAAAAAAAAAGAAATAAGAAGTCAGAAAATCCTTCCAATAGAGAATTTATATGCACCAGCCTAGAGAAGATATATCCACACAATAATGTTTGAGAGGCTCCCAGAATCCTTAGCCAGGCTGACCGCTGAAGGTCTTTCCTTGTACAAAGCCAATCTAAAAAGACCGGGAGAGCAGACTGTTTTTTTGAAAGCCTGGATTCAACATAAATTTGCAAGGGACACGAAGAAACAGGAAAAAACATGGCCCAATCAAAGAAACAAAATAAATCTGTAGAAGCCAACCCTTAAGAAACAGAGGCGTATGAATTACCTGACACAGAATTCAAAACAACTGTCATCAAGATGTTCAATTTGCTCTGGAAGACAGTGAATGAATGGAATTACGATATAAACAGAGACAAATATTAAAAAGAACCAAACAGAAATTTTGTAGCTAAAGAATACAATAACCAAATGAAAACAAATTCGCTATGGGGGTTAACTAGCAGACTTGATCAAGCAGAAGAAAGAATCAGTAAACTTAAAGGCAGGTGATTTGAAATTTCCCAATCAGAGAAAGAAAAAAAAAAAAAAGAATGCAAAAGAGTGAAATATGCCTAAGGGACTTATGGGACATCATCAAGCAAACCAACACAAATATTATGGGGTCCCAAAAGGAGAAAAGAGACAGAAAGCTTATTTAAAGAAATGGCCAGGGGTGGCTGGCTGGCTCGGTCGGTGGGAGCATGTGACTATTGATCTTGGGATTGTGAGTTTGAGCCCCACATCGGGTGTACAGCTTACCAAAAAAAAGAAATTAATACAAAGAGATGACCAGAGGGGCGCCTGGGTGGCTCAGTCGGTTGAGCGTCCGACTTCGGCTCAGGTCACGATCTCACGGTTCGTGAGTTCGAGCCCCACGTCAGGCTCTGTGCTGACAGCTCAGAGCCTGGAGCCTGCTTCAGATTCTGTGTCTCCGTCTCTCTCTGCCCCATCCCCACTCATGTTCTGTCTCTCTCTGTCTTAAAAATAAATAAAACATTAAAAAAAAAATTAAAAAAAAAAGAAATGGCCAGAAACTTGCCAAATTTGGGGAAGTTTGGACATCCAAATTTAAGAAGCCCAAAGGACCCAAAGGACAATAGAAAACAATACAAAAGCATATGAAAGCATAAAGATCACTGGTAAAGATAAATATATGACAAATACAGAATACTGTAATATTGTAAGTGATAGGTATTAAGATCACTGGTAAAGATAAATATATGACAAATACAGAACATTGTAATATTGTAAGTGATAGGTAAATCACTTTTAATGCTAGTACAGAAGTTAAAAGAGAAAAACATCAAAAAATAACAAAATATACTAATAGATACTCAATATAAAAATATGCAGTTGCGACATCAAAAACATAAAGCGGGAGGAGTAAGAGTAGTTTTTTTGCAATGACAGTAGAGTTAAATTGCTATCATCTTAAAATAGACTATGCTTTATGTAAGCCCAATGGTAACCAAAAAGAAAATACCCATAAAAGATACATACAGAAAATGAGAAAAGGATTAACGCCGGTCTCTACAAACAAAACAAAACAATGAAACACAAAGGATAATAACAAGAGAGGAAAAAAGGGACACAAAAGCTACAAGATGGATAGAAAACAAAATGGCAATAGTAAGTTCTTCTCGATCAGTAATTAGGATAGAAAATAAAATGGCAATAGTAAGTTCTTCTCGATCAGTAATTACACATAAATGAATTAAACTCTCCAAACAAAACACTAGAGTGGCTAGATGGATTAAAAAACAGGGTTCAGAGGCGTCTGGGTGGCTCAGTCGGTCAAGTGTCCGACTTCGGCTCAGGTCATGATCTCCGGGCTCATCTGAGCCCCTCGTTGGGCTCTGTGCTGACAATTCGGGGCCTGGAGCCTGCTTTGGATTCTATGTCTCCCTTGCTCTCTGCCCCTCCCCCACTCATGCTCTGTCTCTGTCAAAAATAAATAAACATTGGGGTGCCTGGGTGGCTCAGTCAGTTAAGCGGCTGACTTCGGCTCAGGTCACGATCTCTCAGTCCGTGGGTTCGAGCCCCGCGTCGGGCTCTGTGCTGACTGACCGCTCAGAGCCTGGAGCCTGTTTCAGATTCTGTGCCTCCCTCTCTCTGACCCTCCCCTGTTCATGCTCTGTCTCTCTCTGTCTCAAAAATAAACACTAAAAAAAATTTAAAAAAAAATAAATAAACATCAAAAAAAATTAAAAACACAAAACAAAACAGGATCCAACTATAAGCTGTTACAAAAGACTCCTTTTAGATGTAAGACTACACAGGCTGAAAAGCGAAAGGATGAAAAAAAAGATAACCCGTGCAAATGGTAACCAAAGAGCAAAGATGGCACTACTCATGTCAACCAAAATAGGCTTTGGGTCAAAAACTGTCACAAGAGATAAGGAACATTATTATAGAATGATAAAAGGATCAATGCACCAGGAATATGTAACAATCATAAACATACATGCAGCCAACATCAGAGCACCCAAACACGCGAAGCAAACATTGACACAACTGAAGAAAGAAAGAAACAGCAAAACAATAAAAATAGATTTCAGTACTCCACATTCAATGGATATCTATCATTGGATAGATATCAATGGATATCTATCAATGGATAGAACATCTGGACAGATGATCAATAAGTAAACAGAAGACCTTAACAACATTATAGATCAAGTGGACCAAAACGGACACATACAGAACATTCCAGCAGAACACATTCTTTGCAAGCACACTGGGAATATTCTCCAAGACAGATCACCTTAGGTTGCAAAACAAGTCTTACCAAATTAAAATAGGTTAACATTACACAAAGTATCTTTTCTGACCACAATGAACTAAAACTAGAGATCCACAGCAGAAGGAAAACTGGAAAATTCACAAATATGTGAAAATGAACACACTCTAGGTCATGAATAAACCAATAGTTCTAACGGGTCAAAGAAGGAATCAAAAGGGGAATTCCAAAACATCCTGAGACCAGCGAAAACACAACATACAAAAACTTACGAGGTGCAATAAAAAAGTAGAGAGAAGTTTACAGTCTGAAATGCCTGCATTAAAAAAGAAAAAAAAAATCTACGATGTGAAATCCTAACATGTATTAGACACGTAAGAACAGAGACTCAAGAACAGAGAGAAGCGGCGCACAGAGGCGGTGCAGCCAGCTCCACCTGGGGAACAGGTGAAATCTGAATTGGGTCTCGCACGAGTCAGGCACACAGTGGGCTCAGAAAAGAGTGGATGTGACCTGAATCTCCTATGTTTCAAGACGGATCTCTCCTTGGGTCTGCCCTTGCCCTGGGCTATCAGGCAGCTGGACGCTCCTCGCAGTCTCCATGACTGCGTTGGAAGACGAGACTCAGTCCCCACTACGGCCTGCCCAGGACCCTAAAACCTCCACTCTCCTCACCCGTGCCAGACCCGGGAACATGGTGGCCACCGCCATCCTTCCCGACCCTCACCGGAAGCCTGTGGCCCAGGCACTTCCGGACGCCTGAACTGTGGACTTCGGCTCTGAGGACCTGAGCCGGAAGATGAGTCCCTGCGTATGGCGGAAGTGGCTGTGCGTGTGACGCCAGCGGCGGGGGGGGGCGGGACCTGGGACCGAGAGCGGTTCGCGCGCTTCGGGCCTAGTCCGGACTCGCCGCCGCCGCCGCCATATTCCCGGTAACGGGGGCGCGCGGCCGGGGGCCGGCTGGGCCGGAAGAGGGCTCGGGGCCAGCGCTGAAACTGGGAGGGGGTCGGTTGAGTTTGGGGCAGCCGGAGTCGGCGGGCGGAGGGAGGCGCGGGCCTTTGAGGGAGGAGGCCGAGGGCGCCAGGCCGAGTCTGTGGGGAGGGAGCGGGGCGGGCCTAGCCGGGGGCGAGGACTGGGCCTGGGTGGGGAGCGAAGGCGGCTGGAGCTCCGCGACCCGCAGGGACGCAAGCCGGGGCCGCTCTGGGGCCTAGGCAGGTGCGGCGGGCTGGGGCAGCGGGCTTCGCCGCGGTCGTTCTTCGCAGCGCCGTCCCAGGGCCCCTAGGAGCAGAGGCCTGGACTTTCCCGTCGCGCCGCGGGCAGCTGCGGCGCAACTCGGGTCGGGCCCGAGGGTGATGGGCAGCGAGCCCCGCGAGCCCCGGCGGCCTGGGAGAGCGAGGGGCGGCGCGAGGCCGGGGGCGGGGCGGAGCGGGTGGGACCGAGCTTGGGCTGCCGGGATGCTGCGTCTCTGGAGACCGGAGGTTGGCAACCATTGCTCTCCTCCCAGCCCGGGACCCTCACGCCTTCTAACTCTTGCCTCTTCCAGGATACCGCAGTGGCATCTTTCTTACTTGGTCGGTTCTCCGGGCTCGCGATCTTCCTTCCGGAGCCATGTCAGAAGGAGTGGACTTGATTGATATATATGCTGACGAGGAGTTCAATCAGGTGAGGGGTCATCGGGAGCATTGGCTTGTCCTGGATCAGCTGAGGAATCACTTTCCCCAAACTTGCGGTGGTTCCAGGCTATGGCAGTCTTTGCTAGGCCTGAACATCCCTCTGTAGGGTCTAAAATGTTTCCTCTATCAGAGACTTTCGAGACTTCTGACCGTTCCGCTTTATGTTAATTTTAAGCCTCCAGGCTTAATTTTACAAGCTTTGATTTAAGAGCAAATAAAAATCAGGTTTAATAGAATGGGGATCAACCTGTGGAACTTGCTCCCCCAGGAGGCCAGAGTTGGGTGCCAGTCTGCTCAGAGACTGAGCACACTTAAAAATCAGAATTATGTTTGCTGTAGTATTCGTGAAGACAGTGTTCATACCCGTTCCTTTGTGACTCTTTCAAACGGCAGCTGGAGAAATGTAGTCTCCTCCTCCATGAGGCAGTGCAAAAGCACACTATAAAAGATACTTGAACAATTAGTCGCAGCTCCATTCTGACTGTTCTGGGTTTTACTTCTTCCTGTAAGTAGTTTGACTCCAGTCTTCAGCGGTGCGTAGGCATTTTGGTGTAATAAATTTTATTTTATTGATGAATCTCATTGTTTTGAGGGAAAACCAGTTAAAAAGCATGCATAGACCTGTGGATTTGTTGATCTCTTTATGTTACGTCGAGGAACATTACATGGTGATTTCCCTTGAAACAGTAATATATTGAGGTCAAGCTCAAGAATGTTCTGAAGTCTCTTTTTATTCTGTTTTTTTGATAAATTCTACCAAACATTCATTGATTGATTTATTTAGAGGACGTGCTAGTGGAGGAGAGGGGCAGAGGGAGGGAGAGAGTATGAGTGTGTGTGAGAGAGAGAGAGAGAGAGAGAGAGAGAGAGAGAGAGAGAATCTTAAGCAGGCTCCACATTCAGTGCAGAGCCTGAAGTGGGGCTTGATCCCATGACCGTGGGATCATGACCTGAGCCAAAATCAGGAGTCAGTCACTCAACCAACTGAGCCACCCAGGCACCTCTCAAAGTCTCTTTTTAAAACTTAGTGGTATCTTGCCTGGATTGTTTTCAGGACCATTTTACTTGAGTAAACTTGTTCTTTCATTGGTGTCTTTCAATGCATACACACAAGAACCTGGAAAGAGGGTAAAAAGAAGAGACTAGGGAAGGAGAGTGCCCTGGTTGGACCCTGACTTTTATACAAGGCAACAGAAGAGGTTCTGTACACTTGGCAAAAGTTTGCGTTAAAAAAAAAAAAAAATTAACACGTTATGCCATTTTAACATGGAGACGTTAAAATACAAAAGTAGAGAGAATAGTATAATGATCTTGCACCCATCGTACAGCTTCATCAGTTATACTTTTTTTTTTTATTTTTATTTTTTTATTTATTTTTGGGACAGAGAGAGACAGAGCATGAACGGGGGAGGGGCAGAGAGAGAGGGAGACACAGAATCGGAAACAGGCTCCAGGCTCCGAGCCATCAGCCCAGAGCCTGACGCGGGGCTCGAACTCACGGACCGCAAGATCGTGACCTGGCTGAAGTCGGACGCTTAACCGACTGCGCCACCCAGGCGCCCCTTCAGTTATACTTTTTTTTTTTTTTTTTTTAATTTTTTTTTTCAACGTTTTTTATTTTTGGGACAGAGGGAGACAGAGCATGAACGGGGGAGGGGCAGAGAGAGAGGGAGACACAGAATCGGAAACAGGCTCCAGGCTCTGAGCCATCAGCCCAGAGCCTGGCGCGGGGCTCGAACTCACGGAGCGCGAGATCGTGACCCGGCTGAAGTCGGACGCTTAACCGACTGCGCCACCCAGGCGCCCCTTCAGTTATACTTTTTAATAGTCATTTTCCCACATCTCCTCAGGTATACTGGAGTCATCTACATGTTGATCTAAATACATGAAAAAAATTTTTAAGCTCAAGTCAAATAATTATGGATGAATAGAAAGGTTCAGTATATCAGTTTAGTTACAACCATTGTTTTCCTGAGTTTTCCATATTACTTTGAATCAGACCTTTACTATTCTTTACAAGTTATGGGTGGTTTTCATTTTTTTGTTTTGTTTTTAGTACATGATAAGAAGGATAGTTATTAATAAAAAACCCTTTTTTGGGGCGCCTGGGTGGCGCAGTCGGTTAAGCGTCCGACTTCAGCCAGGTCACGATCTCGCGGTCCGTGAGTTCGAGCCCCGCGTCAGGCTCTGGGCTGATGGCTCAGAGCCTGGAGCCTGTTTCCGATTCTGTGTCTCCCTCTCTCTCTGCCCCTCCCCCGTTCATGCTCTGTCTCTCTCTGTCCCAAAAATAAATTAAAAACATTGAAAAAAAAAAATTTTTTTTAAAAACCCTTTTTTCCCCCCTTAATTTTCTTCTCTATAGGTAGATAACCATGCTGCTGAATCACTTTGAGAAATGAGCAGAACAGGATAGGTCTAGTCACATTTGGTCTTAGAAAATGGAATTTCAGAATTTCTTAAGCAGTATAACTTACAGGGTATAGTCAAGGCACAGACCTTATCCAGTGGTCGCTGCCGTGTCTTTGGCCTCAACAATTTGTTCTCCTGTGTCTTTAGTTAAAAAAGACCTGGGGCGCCTGGGTGGCTCGGTCAGTTGAGCGTCCGACTTCAGCTCAGGTCACGATCTCACGGTCCCTGAGTTCGAGCCCCATGTCGGGCTCTGTGCTGACCGCTCAGAGCCTGGAGCCTGTTTCCGATTCTGTGTCTCCCTCTCTCTGACCCTCCCCCGTTCATGCTCTGTCTCTCTCTGTCTCAAAAATAAATAAACGTTTAAAAAAAAAAAAAAAAAAGACTTGTTTATGGGTGTAAGGCCAAAGATGGTGTGTGGAATCTAGTAGACGTTTGTATCAAATAGACAATAATTAATGCTTGGCAAGTTGGAAGAAGTACAGATTTTGAATATCATGTCCATTTACGGAAGGTCCAGGGAGGAGTGTTCCTCTCATGAGTAAATTTTTGGTAAAGCCGGTTTTAGTGTAATTGGGAGGCTGCTAAAGAAATGATTAAGGTTTTGTTTGGCAAGCATTGTAAAAAGCAAGGTTAGACTGAAGACAGCCAGGACAGATTGTGTTTTAGAATGTTTTAAGAATATTAAGGATTCATCCCAAGCTCAAGAACCCATGCTCAAGAACCTTGCCACATGGTACTCTGGTCCCCAGGCAAAATGAACAGTTTCTAGATGGAACCCTGTGGTGCTGACTCCCTGATCCCCTGTAGCGTGCTATAAAAGCCTCTTTTTACCGAACTGCTTTACTGCTGTCACATCGGGAGTCTTGAAATTCACAGCTGCTCTCTTGGGCTGGGAGGTACTCTGGAAAAGTGAGTGAGAGCTGCCGCTTTGCTGAGTGTTTCTCTCTGTTCCTTGTGCTAAGCAAGGTGCTTTGCACACTACCCAGTTCTCTTTGCTATTTCCATCAAGTATTTATTGAGCAATTTCTGTTTGCTAGGCACTGTGTCAAGACCAGTGAGGGAATGGGAACAAATGGATCCCTGTGTTCAAAAGACATTCCATTCCTGGCGGTTGAGGGCAGTGGATAGTGGCAAGGAAGGCAGGTATGAGGTGAGGACTGGAGACAGTCGTCATAAAGGCAAAAACTTTGAGCTTTAGTTACAATTAAAAGGAACATTGAGTAGGTTGCTTTGAGAAAAATAAATGCTAACCTTTCTTCTCTCAGATATCAGGAAAAGGGGGATGGAGGGTAGAAACATGGAACATACAGGTGGAGAGGTTCTTCCTTAAATTCAGAATCATGCAAGTTGTTTTTTATCTAAAGAGCTTCTTGAGACTGTCACAGTTCTTCCTATACGATTAAACACAAAATTCTTCCTGATATAATCACTTTTAAATACGAATACATACTTTTTAATCTCCCTGGAACTAAACCTTTGGCATCAGTGCACATAAAACATTGTATTTTTCCCTTAATTTGTAGAATTAGATTTTGCTTTAACCTAATTCAACACTGAGTAAATCGCCAGCTCCTTTGGTAATCAGAAAAGCTTCAAGGCCTTATCTGTTTTTCTCTTACCAGCTCAAGAACTTAAAATGAATTGGTGTTGCTAGTAGACTTAAATTCAAACACAACTTGATACGTTGTTTCTTCAGCAGACTCCTCCACAGGCCTGCTCTGTGCATCAGAACAGTTCCCAGGTTCTATGGCCCAGAGAAACCATTTGAATCTTGTGCCAGTTTTGGATTCATTGAATCCTTTTGTGCTTCTTAAAGTGGTAAGGTAATCATGTACAAGGTTTTTCAGGATTTGAGTCTTACCGTGTTCTCTAAGGGTCCCTAAAAGAGTAGATTGTTTGCCTAGGCTTGCAGTACGGGAGGTTTCCTGGTCACGTGTGTGATCTCTGAGCTGGCCCAAATCTGCACGCTAGTTCACTACCCAAGTATCGGTGCTGATTTTTGTATTACAACTTTTAGATTCGCATCTCTGAATCACAGATAGTGCCGGAAGGAATCCTAATTTGGTTCCACTGAGTATCCAAGATGGTGTGTTTCTTTATTCCCTTTAAGTTCCATTTCAAAATCCTCGATTTAAATTTAAGAAGTGGGGTGCTTGGGTGGCTCAGTCCGTTAAGCTCCCAGCTTTGACTCAGGTCATGATCTCACGGATCATGAGTTGGGGTCCCACGTCAGGCTGTCTGCTGTGAGAGTGGAGCCCACTTCGAATCCTCTGCCCCCCTCGCTCTGCCCCTCCCCTGCACACACTCTTTCTCTCTCCTTCTCAAAAATAAAGAAACACTCAGTAAATAAAGAAGTGAATTTTAAAAGCGCCCTGGTGTGGACTATTGCTCTCTAAGGATTAGAACGTTGAAGAGGCTCAAGCGGTTTCCATCTTCTTCCTTTGAACCACAAGGGCGTATCACCATACTTAGTACAGGAATAAGGAAATAAATGATTTTGTCTAGAGTTGCAATTCCCGAGACATAATAGCTGTGAAGTATTTTACGCACATTGTGTTTGTCAAGTTTTTAGCCCTTCGCTGTACTCCCGTTATTATGCCCCCCGTGCTCTCCAGTGTTAGCTTCTCTTCCTGTTCTTTACATACTCTTTATGGAAGATCCTTATTTATAAATTGACTATCTAGAACAGTCTTTTTGTGCTTATTTATCTCATTAATTCCTTTTCTTACTTACAAGTCGCCTCCAAAAAGGTCTGTCTTGGGGTGCCTCAGTTAAGCATCCAACTCTTGGTTTCAGCTCAGGTCATGATCTCACAGTTCATGAGATCGAGCCCAGAGCCCAGCTCTGTCAGCGCAGAGCCTGCTTAATTCCCTCTCTCTCTCTCTCTCTCTCTCTCTCTCTCTCTACCCCTCTCCCGCTCGCGTGTGCTCTCTCTCTCTCAAAATGAATAAACTTTAATTTTTTTTTCAGTATTCTTTATTTTTGAGAGGCAGAGAGAGAGCGCATGTGGGGGAGGGGCAGAGAGAGAGGGAGAGACAGAATCGGAAGCAGGCTCCAGGCTCTGAGCTGTCAGCACAGAGCCCGATGCGGGGCCCGAACTCACGAACCGTGAGATCATGACCTGAGCCAAAGCCGGATGCTCAACCGACTGAGCTATCCAGGCGCCCCTGAATAAATAAACTTAAAAAAAAATAAAAAGGTTATTCTCTTTTGCCATCCTATTTCTGATGTTTTAGCAAGTGTATACACTCCTCTTACAGGGGTTTTTAGGGTATATGTAATATTTGGAATTATTTACATGCCTCGGGGAGTGGAACCCTTTCCCCCTTCACTACCAGAACAGGCCGGTAATGCTATTTTTGTGTGTACGTTCTTCCATTGTTCTTCAGATGAACTGAGGAACTAGAAAATTGTTTCCAGAAGTCTGTGATGGTATATAGGTCTAGGAATGAATCTAGTAGTGAGTCTCGTCTCTAGTCTCATTTTAGAATCTGCAGTTGTGATGGAATTGAACAGAGAAAGTTCCTGGAACTTCCTATCCTGAGTTACATCATAGGAAGTGCTGTCCTTCAGAGAACTAGACAAGTTACCTAACGTAGGTTCTTCTTTGTTTCCTTTTTAAAAACACAGCAATGACATGATGAGCTGTAGTTCCCCTCAAACACTTTGAACTTCTGTCTGACATGTTGGCAGCAGCATCTTTAGCACGGTCGGGATGTTTTCGAACGTTCTCTGAGAAAACACTGATCCTTAAAAAGAGCTCTCTGAGATACATTGCAAAATCTGAAACGTTGAGGTCACTTGGCAGTAGTTCTCGTGGTTTTAGGATTGGGGGTACATAGTGTTAACTTAGGCTGCTGTAACAAAATACCAAACACTTAGTGCTTATAAACAACAGAAATGTATCTCCCTGTTCTGGAAACTGGAAGACTAAAATCAGGTTTGGGTCTGGTGAGGGCCCTCTTCTGGGGGCAGAATGCCAGCAGGCTGAGCAGGGATACAAGGCAGGCATGCTTTCTCTTGGCTTTTATATGGGTACTAATCCTTTTCACGAGGGTTCCCCCTCAAAACCTCATTTAATTTCGGTTATCTCCCAAAGGCCCCTCCTCCTAATACCATCACACCGGGGAAGAGGGTTTCAGCGTATGCACTTTGGAGGGGCCACAGGCATTCGGTCCGTAACAGCAATATATCACATACACACAAAGTACATTTCACGTGTCTTTCAGAGTACGTGTCCACATTGTAAATGCTAACCGTGACACAGTTTGCGACATGGGTGCTTGGCCTGTTTTCTGCCCTTCTGTTTTAGAGAACTTCACTGTTTTTGTGTATCATTGAATGTCTTTGGTGTTTCTCCCCAAAAGTCTCTCATATAAGTGTCATAGTAACGTATTGGATCTGCATTGTCATTTGAGAAATAGTAAGGGAAAATCTCCCAGAGTTATTCCTCTCCCCACCCCCCTTTTTTTTAATGTTTCTTTGGTGGTTAGTAGAAAGACGGGACTGTGGGCTGACTGAGTTTCAGAGCCTCTCTAAATCATTTGTGTAAATGTAGAAGTTTAAACCAGTAACTCCCAATTCTTTTTTGCATTCTAGTTTCCGCTTTCATATGCTTTTTCCTTCTGAATGAATGTACTGTCTTTCTGATTAAATAGAGTAGTAAGTTTTGTGTAACTCTTGATCGTGGAAGCAGCATGAGATGGTGGAAGTAAGTTTTCGTTGCTGTGTCTTCGATGTGGCCTTTAGAAGCTGCCCTCTTTGGTAGCCGTAGTAGTTGCATCTGTATGCATTCTTAGTTTGCTTCTTTAATCACCGTGACTTTCTGATTCTCACAGCTGGCTGAAGCTGGACACGTCGCAGACTACTAACAGGGTCTTAGAAGAAAAGCCTACAGAAGCATAATTCAATGACATGGTTTTAAGTGAAATATTATTCTTAAAAGGAAATTATTCTTACCTAGTTTCCTGGAGTAGGACAAAGAAGTTTTACATGTTGTTTTATGAAGCACTTGACCGTGGATTCTAAGTGAACTAGAATGAAATAGAACGAACCCAGTGGAAGGTCTGCAAACCCACCTTTGTCAACCCCTCATCTCTTAGGACCCGGAGTTCAACAATACAGATCAGATTGACCTGTATGATGACGTGTTGACAGCCACCTCACAGCCCTCAGATGACAGAAGCAGCAGCACTGAGCCACCTCCCCCTGTTCGCCAGGAGCCGTCTCCCAAGCCCAATAACAAGAGCCCTGCAATCCTGTACACGTACAGTGGCCTGCGTAATAGGCGAGCTGCTGTCTATGTGGGCAGCTTCTCCTGGGTGAGCATGGGGAACCAAAAAGGCCCCTGGGTAGGCTGGAGGGAGAGCACTGGGAGGTGATGGCATTTTCAAAAACCACTGTTGCACTGTTTTGTGCTCTGATGGGGTTGGATTTCTTTTTCCTGGGATCAGGTTGGATTGATCTCTGAAAGAGAACTATCCTGAGGACGTACTGGTGCCGAAGAAAGCAATGATTAAGTGGGTAGTTGCTTTTTCTGCCATCTTGTTAATGCCCCTGACCCTGGGGCTTTATGTCCAGTAGGGTCATCTGTGGGATGAGATTTCAGAATGAGCACCTTGAACTCTTGGTGGTCATTAGACGGTCCTTTGATAACGATGGGTGAGACAGGGATCAAAGACCTTGATAGTTCTAGTATACTCGGGGTAGGTGGTGATTGTTGTTCTGCAAAAGTTCTTGTATAACATGTTTTGGGACTGGTAGAGGGAGAGCCCAAATTAGAAAATGAACATACTCCTGACAGTGGTCAAACTGTAGCCTGTCAGCTCTGTAATTAAAGCTGCTAATAATCAGTGTTTGAACCGATGACCAGCCAGCCCAAATGGCAGTCAAAGTTAAAATAGGTTTTAATCTTCTTAATCTCAAAAGACGGGGATTGGGGAGGGGGTGGGAAGTTTTGGGATTCTGTATGGATGAGGATAATAAGAAAAGCCTGCACTAATTGAAATGTTGATGGGCTTTAGGGTTTCTCTGGGAGGTCGTGGTTGTGACTAGAATCCTAGGTTTGGTGAAGGGGTTTGGGACATTCTAGGTGGGGCGGGGGTGTAGCTGTTGACATTTCTTCCTTTTCCATCTTGCCGGCCCCAGTGGACTACAGACCAGCAGCTGATCCAGGTTATTCGCTCTATAGGAGTCTATGATGTGGTGGAGTTGAAATTTGCAGAGAATCGAGCAAATGGCCAGTCCAAAGGGTGAGGTCTGGATTTGAGAAGCCCCTTTTAGTTTGTCACCGTTAGGATAACAGATCTGCACTGTATTTTGACCCTGGATTTTAATCCCTCCTACCCCTGGCCAGGATTATTTCCTTGGTTTTGGCACACTGCTGTAGAATGGGGACCTAGCTGCAGCGTAACAATGTCCATCCATTGAGGGGCCAAGAAAGCTGATTTCTAATTCCAAATAAATAGGAAGATTAAAGGGTGACACCTTTTTATCAAGGGTGGTTTTGTATATGTTGTATTAGCAAGAAATCTTTCTTTTGCTTTACCAATTTTCACTAAAAGCGGAAGAGTGTTTCTTTGTCCCTCTCTTGTTCGGCTAGTAGATCTCACTCGTTTTCAATTTTTCTTCCCCAAGGTATGCTGAGGTGGTGGTAGCCTCTGAAAACTCTGTCCACAAATTGTTGGAACTCCTGCCAGGAAAAGTTCTTAATGGAGAAAAAGTGGACGTGAGGCCGGCCACCCGGCAGAACCTGTCACAGTTTGAGGCACAGGCTCGGAAACGTGAGTGCGTCCGAGTCCCAAGAGGGGGTACGTGGAGACCATCTGTCTGAAGGGGGGCAAGTTTGTGGGGTTGTTTGCTGTGTTGTGGGCTCTGCCTACAGTGTGGGGCGCGGGGGTGGGTGGCGGGGGTTATGGGTGGTGGCGCGGTCAGTTAGACCCAAACATGAGGCTGTGTACAAGAAAGAACACTGTGCTGAGAGGTAGGTTCAAGTTATAGTTTGGTTCTGCCACTAACTCATCGTGTGACCTTGGGCAAGTCACTTTACTGCTTAGGACCTCTTCCCTTCTCTGAAGTAGATACGTGATGTTCAAAGTTCCTGTCAACTCTAAATTACGCGTTTCTATCTAAAAAATCCGTGTATGCGCTTAATTGTAACCTGTGCCCTCTGTTAATTAACAAGCAGCAGCCACCCTAATGTGTTGGTAATAGGCATAAAGATGGCTCTAATCTTGTCATAAACCTATGTTGGAAGGGTGCTCTGTAAGGAATCAACCAAAAGGAGGGCTGGAAAATAAGAATTTCACAGTGTTTTTCTAGCATTGTCTGGGGGAGAGGGTGCCCTTTCAGTGACCAGGTATTTTAGTCTGCTTGGCAGATCCTTCCCACTAATAAAGCTGCATCATATTTACTACCTTAGCTTGATGATGGTATCACTTAAGTTCACCTTGCTCCCTTTGTTCTGATTCTGTACTCACCAAGCCACCTTCTGATACTAATTTGGTTTCCCAACTAGGCTCTCCTACTGGGAAGAGAATGCGCTGACCAGCCGACACAAGTATTCCGGTCTGCTTGGCAGTTATATTTCTCATTGTAAATTAATAAATTGGCATTCTGGTTTATGAATCAGTCTCTTGTGAGTTTGGTTAGCGTGAATCAGTTTCCTAGGGTACAATCACCCCTGGATGTACTGTTAAAATCGAGTTTCTGAACCTGCGAAACCTGAGGACCAGACCTTGGATTGTCCTGACCTCACAAGGTGCAGCCACCCTGCAAGGCCCTGCCTGAAGCCGCCAACTGGCTTTACTTTTCTTTTCTGACAGCGGGGGTGGCGGGGGAGGGGGACAGACTCACCGCCTACGTTCTGTCATTTCTTAGGTCCTGCTCTCAAGATAGCGCCTTGTATTGATTGATGGAACGTGAAAATCTGGCCACTTGTCTCTTGCATAGGAAAAACTGTTCTTTTAACTAGTTTGAGAGCCTAGATGGGTGTAGTGTGAGCTCCCATTGCTCTGGGTTAAAAGGCACCCACTTTTCTTCCTTGACAACTTGAATTTTCAAGTTTCTGTTTCAGAGCCTTTATGTAATTCAACCCTCTTCTGACTTTCCTAAGATGCATAAATTGACAGTCGCATTAGGGATAACATTCCTACCTCCACCTGGCTGCTTACTCAGCGTTCCCGTTCTTGGCTGAAATAATGGTAGTGACCGAGTGGTGGTGGTCTGCTCTGTCATGCTGACAGACTTGGGCTCCGTTAAGTCACTGAGTACAGCTGGTGGACTTCCTCCGCCTAAAAATGGTTGCTGCTCTTGGGATTGTAGCCATAGATACAAAACAGAACCCGTGCAGAAGTGGGAGCAGTAACCGAGAAGATGGCGAACTTGCAGAGGATCACACGTGCTAATACCTCTTTCTTCGATTTGCGAGAACTCAGGGAAGAGACAAGCTGCCGTGTGTTTGAGGCACGAAGAGCACAAGTGTGCCGTGACAGGCACTGGTGGTACACTACGGTGAAGAAAGCTCGGTGGTTGCTGGGTGATGGACCCCCTCCCCCTGTGTTTGAACCTGGAGTCGTGTCTGCCAGCAAGTGTTAGTTTACGGAGCACTCTCCTTTCTGTCCACATTTGACTGCTAATGGCATCTCTGCCTCCCGGCAAGACCTTTAAGGCCATGTGATCGTGTTCTTCTGTTCAATTCCACACTAACCAGGCTTGGAGTCGACTGTTAAATTGGGAGAGTGAACAAGTTTAACTGGGTGACTTGACAGTTTACGACCCCATTCCCAGCTGCGTACAAGCATGTTTGAGTCCCTGTTGTGCACAACACCATACCAAGGTGCTATGGTGATGTTCCCTGGTAGGCTGCCCTGTGGGGTACAGTGTTTGGGCCACTGAAATATAGTGGGAGTTCCCCAGGTATGAGGCTTGTTTTTCACGAAGCTTTTACTAGGAGTCCCTGCTCTCGGCTGTGTGCCTTCTGCTCGTTCTGTGGGCACATCTTATCTTGGCTTACCTCCCATTTTCTCCCTACCTCTCAACTTGACCTCCAAGCCTTCTGTGGTATATGTCTGTTCCCCGTCCCAGTGACTAGTTTCAGTATATGGTTGGAAGAAATATGTCCCCTGCCCTCCCTTCCCTTTTCCCAAATTCCCTGGCCATAGTGCCACGGCAAAGAGAATTTCAAGTGTATGTTAGCACATTAGTCTAAGATCAGCTAGTACTGGCCGAAGGAGAAGGGCCCTGGGATTTCACGTCTGCTTGAATCCAGCTGAACAGTCATGAACATACTTGAACAGGTCATTTTCTTGGGGGTTAATTAGGACCCTGCATTTAGAAATTGAAAGCAAATCTGAGGCTAAATTCAGTGTAAAGCACTGAGAGTTCTGGATAAAGAGCATCCTCTGACAAACAGGACTAGAGTGATCGTGCTGTCTGGGTTTATGACTTAACTCGCTTGCCTTTTTTTCTGAGGCCAAAGAAAAGGGAGCCGATGATTTCATCTTCTTTCTCAGCTACCTGTCGCCTTCCTCAGTGTGGTGTCGGAGGACTCTTGCTGAAGGATGAGCTGGTCCCGTGGGTACGTGTAAAGCCTGGGCAGTAATGTTAGTTCTGTTTTGCTTCATAGGAATACCTCCACGGGCCCATTCCCGGGATTCTAGTGATTCTGCTGATGGACGGGCCACACCCTCTGAGAACCTTGTACCCTCATCTGCCCGTGTGGATAAGCCCCCCAGTGTGCTGCCCTACTTCAATCGCCCTCCTTCAGCCCTCCCCCTGATGGGTCTGCCCCCACCCCCAATTCCACCCCCACCCCCTCTCTCCTCAAGCTTTGGGGTCCCTCCTCCTCCTCCTGGCATCCACTACCAGCATCTCATGCCCCCTCCTCCTCGATTACCTCCTCATCTGGCTGTACCTCCCCCTGGGGCCATCCCACCTGCCCTTCACCTCAATCCAGCCTTCTTCCCCCCACCAAATGCTACAGTGGGGCCTCCACCAGATACTTACATGAAGGCCTCAGCACCCTATAACCACCATGGCAGGTAAGGACTATCTTGTTCCTTTCTGATCTGAGCCAGGTATAGTAGGGTAGACCATGTGTTAAGCATTTTGTTCTCCCCTGAGGAAGTAAGTGAGCGTGAATTCTTGTGTTTTCCCTTGTGGAAACTCTGTTGCCACAGTGTTGAGTCCTGGGAAGTAGTTAACCGTCTGTTAGGTAACGTTTTTTATTTGGTGTTTTGGTTGCATCTTAGTCTCTTGACCCAAACCATGCCTGTCACATCCCTTTTTAAGGAGCTTGATTAAATTGAGCGCCATAAGTGGCTATTAGGGATGCTGGGAATGCCTAGTGCTATTGGGTCATGCCAAAATTACAAAAGAACACGATGTCAGTCCTGTCCTTGAGGAGAATGTGAACACATAAAACATGAACAGGGTGAGAACCACTTAAGACGTTCTATAGGAGAGCACGATTAAGTGACATCGTACTGTAGGGTGTGGTAAAGATCATAAGGGGTGTGGGCAATCAGAAATGTTCTTTCTGTGCAGCCGAGACTCGGGCCCTCCGCCCTCCACAGTGAGCGAAGCAGAATTTGAAGAGATCATGAAGCGAAATAGAGCGATTTCCAGCAGTGCCATTTCCAAAGCGGTATCTGGAGCCAGTGCAGGTAACTCACCCTTACCTTTGCTGTCTTCTCCTTACCTTTGGTTTTCCCAGGTTTTGTCATTTCCATTGGCAGGAAGTTCAGTAAGATAAAGTTGGAGCACTGTTAGAGTCTCAAGAGTGGCACATTTTGAGAAGCAGTATATATAACCTGATGTTGTGGCTTTGCAGAAGCTTCACTGGTGTTATTTATTGAACCTGTACCTAAACCTGCCCCATGAAAACAAACTTCGTGCCTAGGTCATAAAGGACTAATAATACCTCAGCATAGTATTTGTTGTAGAATGAAATTCCTGGCCTCGTGGAGATCTCAGCGGTTGATCAGGGCATCTAGTGTCTGCAGTGCCAAGTGTAGACCCTGGGTTTTTAGGACTCATGCCCCAGCTAGATGTGGTTTGTTAGGGAATCTCCTTATATCCGGGGGTCTTGGCAGAACTGGTGGCCTCCACGCAGCCTATCCTAGAAATAAGGAGGTCTGTTGGGTGTCATCGTAAGACATGATATGCCCTAATGGCTGACTTTGGCCCTGCTGTCAGCAATCAGTGGGCAGAACCAGAAGCTGTGACTCTGAGAGCCCCGGGCATGGAATCTTTGGTTCTTTATAGAGTTCTGGTCTGAGTTTCACATTACGATATTAGTCATATTCACTTCCTTCTTGTGAGTTTCCCATTTGACGTAAATGTGGACCGTCTAAGAAATAGGTTAACAGTAAATATTGTCTGTTTTCTGTAATTTCTCATCTCTGGCTGCCAAATTTGAATCCACAGAGTAGGTTAAAGACAGGAAATATTTTATATATATACACACACACATATATATATATATATATATATATATATATATATACACACACACACGCATATATATATATATATACACACATATATATATATATACACACACATATATATATATATATATTTCTTATTTCCTTTTTTTTTCCTCCCCAAAACATTCATTGACATCTGAGTGATTTTTAAATTAGAAAGTAATCAGTGCTCATTGTAACTAAAGTCAGATATATACAGAGGAGTATAAGGGAAATAATCATTGTTCTTCCTTACCAACTCCTTCACTTCGAGATGATCAATAACTGAATCTCTATCTCCCTCCCTTTTTGTTGTTCTCATTCCAGTCATTCAAACCACAAATACTTATTGAATACCTACAAAATAAGCAAAAATTCCCCACCCCGGTAGAGCGGACAGCCTGGTGTGCCTGGACCTCTACAGAATCACAGTTCCTCCTCAGCTTCTGTTCTGTTCTTACTGTCTTGCACAGAGGAAGCTACCAGTCCTCCTCATTGGACCCCTGTCTGGTTTCATGCTTCCCTCGCATTGTCTTCTGTCTGTAATGCACTTGACCTAGCTTGGGAAAGCATCGTGCAAGTACCCAGCCCATGACCACTATCCCTGAGCCAGGCATTGCTCATATTTGGGGAATGAAGGGGCTGGTTCTTGATGGCAGTGTAACTTAAAAATGTATACGCACACACACTACGTGTAGAAGTGTTAGGTACACGTTACACACATGTGTACACACATCTGATTATAGATTTAAAATAATTCAGACTTAGAAATGTGCATTGTTAATAAATGAAAGTCCTCTATACAAGGACTACCACCAAGACCATCTACAATTTAGTGTCAGTATAGGACAGCATACATGTAATTTTTATTTTTACAAAAATGGAATACTGTTTTGCAACTTTTTAAAAATTAATACATCCTGGACATCTATCAATATGTACTAATACCTAACATTTATTGAGCCCTTACTGTGTGCCTGGCACTGTGCTAAGCGCTTTATGTGGATTACTCTGTTTACCTACAGATTTATCTTATGCTTTTTAACGGTTATGTAGTGTTCTATAAAACCAATGTCCCATAATTCATATAGCCAGACCCTACTGAAGTCGTGTCTAGTTCTTTGACAAAATAATGCCGAAACATACGTTGTTAAGCATACATACTTGTGAAGAGAAGTAGAACATTTTTAGAATTGCTGGGTCGAAAAGTATGCATGTTGTTTATTTTAACGGATATCGTCCAGTCGCCCTCAGACAACCACGCACCAGTTTGTACATCCACTAGCAACATCTGAGAACGTCAGTCTGATTCCAGACCATTGGAATATAGGTGCCGTCCAGCTTTATACCTGCCACTTCTGCTTCGTCCATTTTACCATGGTTCTGTGGGACAGCTAGTTACTCTTGATTGTGTCCTCCTGAGTTCTCCTTTTGGTCCCGATAGTCTACTGCCTCTGCTCATCGTTGGCCTTTCCCATCCGTCCCCTATCAGGGGATTACAGTGACGCGATTGAGACGCTGCTCACAGCCATTGCTGTTATCAAACAGTCCCGGGTCGCCAATGATGAGCGTTGCCGTGTCCTCATCTCCTCTCTTAAGGACTGTCTTCATGGCATTGAAGCCAAGTCCTACAGTGTGGGTGCCAGCGGGAGCTCATCCAGGTGAGTTGTTGGTTGCTTCCGCGGCCTCCCAGCCCTGAGTAGCACTCTTCCAGGGATTGGCAGGGGGAGGAAAAGAGCCCAGGGGGTCTGGCAGGGCCCTGGCTGAAAGAGCAGATCTAGCCCTGTAACGTCTTTAAGGGGAAGGAGTTAGTCAAACACCTGTGTTGACAAATGACGTGATGTCTGGAACCTGTGTTGGGTGAGGCAGTGGGCTATTTAGGAATAAAGATAGACTGGCATAGTTAAGAACGTGGGCTTTGAAGCCATACGTGCTTGGGTTTGAATCTCAGTTCTGCTTCTAAGTACCTGTGTGACTTTGAGTATGGAAGTCACTCGGCTTTCCAAACCTCATTTTTCTCATTTTTAAAAAGGGGACAACAGTAGTACTTATCGTACCGACCTGTCGTAAAGATGAGGTGAGAGAAGCATGTAAAGCTCTTAGCACTGTGCCTGATACATTAGTAAGATCTCAACAAACTTGACTGTTACTGTTTCCCCAAAAAAAGACGAGTCCTCAAAGAGCTAAATCCTCAGACATTGGGCCCATGCTAGAAAAGTGGTTCAGACAAATACCAGAAGACACCGAAACACAACACTCTTGGAAGGCGTGTGGTAGGTCCTCCGAGTGAGGCTGAAGGATCTTTCTAATAGGAAAAGACATCGATCCCGAGAGAGGTCACCTAGCCGGTCCCGGGAGAGCAGCAGGAGGCATCGGGACCTGCTTCATAACGAAGATCGACATGATGATTATTTCCAAGAAAGGAACCGGGAGCATGAGCGACACCGGGATAGAGAGCGGGACCGGCACCACTGAGAAAGGTGGGATGAGGCCCTGTTCCTGGCTGCGGGACACCTCGTGTGAAAGGAAAAATACTTACGGCAAAGATTTTGCTCTCTCTCTTTAAAGCAAATAAAGGGGAAGGGAGGACTTTTGACTTAGGTAACCGGAAGTTGAGGAGGGCAGATTTGGGGCTCGTTTGGAGAAGACTCACCCTGAAATGGACCTGAGATTGTGCTGGTTTTGTCTGTGTCTTGTCTGCCTTAGGCTCGTACCTGGGAGACAGCATGGCGTCTGGGCTGAGAGCACAGTGTCTGCGGGCCGTATTACTTTGTTGTTGTTGTTGTTGTTGTTGTTGTTTTAACGTTTATTTATTTTTGAGACAGAGACAGAGCGTGAACAGGGGAGGGGCAGAGAGAGAGGGAGACACAGAATCTGAAACAGGCTCCAGGCTCTGAGCTGTCAGCACAGAGCCTGACGCGGGGCTCGAACTCACAGACCGTGAGATCATGACCTGAGCCGAAGTCGGCCACTTAACCGACTGAGCCACCCAGGCGCCCCTGTTGTTGTTTTTAAGTTTATTTATTTATTTGGAGAGAGAGAGGGAGAGAGAGAATCCCAAACAGGCTACACACTTGGTGGAGAGCCATGCATGGGGCTTGAGATCTCCCGAACCATGAGATCATGACCCGAGCCGAAACCAAGAGTTGGACGTTTTACAGGACGCTTAACCAATTGAGCCACCCAGGCACCCCTGTGGGCCTTATTACTTTGTTCTTCAGTTTCCTCATTTGGGAATGAAGATAATAAAAACAACTGTCTCCCCGAATTGTTGAATTCAGTGAGACAGTCCATGTAGAGCATTTAGCGCTCATAGGACTTGTCACATACCAAGTTCTCAATAGATGATAGCCACTTCTGTTTTCACCTCACCAAACTTGCAAGTAAGAAATCAGAAGAACTGACCAAGACAAAAAGTAAGACCATTGCCTTCTTGTTAGTTTTCAAAAGGCACAGCATTAATGATTTTAAGAATTAATATCTATTAAAAAGATTTTGAAACTCAGGATACTTTAGTCAGAGGAGAAGTCTGATCTAAAAAAATCATATTTAATGTAATAGTGTGGAGTATACTTCAATGGAAGGATACATTTGTTTTTGGGGGAAAAAATCTCATTGACAGTCCTATGGGGTTTTTTTGGGGGGTTTTTTTGTTTGTTTTTTTTTTTTTTTCCAAAGCAAAAGCAGAAGAGTTGTGGGGGGAACTTTTTAACTCAGGTAATGGAGAAGTTGAGTAAGGGTAAGCTGGATCCAGGGGCTCCAGCTGTGCCCTCAGGACTTAATCCCTCCGCATGTCTCAACCCTGCTTTTTCTCGGTCTTCATTCTCAGACCTTGAGGGAAGGGGGCAGGGGCCCCATAGTTCCCAGTTATGTCCTACCAGCTTAGTAATCCCAACTGAAAGAATACTTCCAATGAAGATTGTTTCTAGTCTATAAGCAAGCAGGAGTGATTGTTGATTCTCTTTTCGTGGAGACCTTTAACGGTAGTCTAGACTCTGGCTGGGATGGTGGTCTGTTCATGGTTCCCGAAGGCTACTGAGTGACCCAGGTGACCGGGCGCGGGGGGGGCTCTTTTCAACATTGTGGTTTCACGTCAAGTGTGTTACGAAGGTGTCCTGGTTTTTTTTTTGCCAGTTTGGTTGGTCTGAAGTAACAGGGTGAGGAGGGGTAAGGTGAGGCTTAGGAGTGGTTCTGTCATGTCTGAGGGGTGGCTGGATGGATGACTGGATGAAGAAGGGGAAAGAAAGCCTCCCGCTACCTGAGAGTGCCTGTGCTTCACACGCAATGGTGGGACTGTAGACAGAAACTGTGGTGTTAGGCCTGCTGACAACCTGCTAACAAGAAAGTTCTGTTATGTGGTGCTGCCTTCTACTTTGTTGTTTGGCATTATCTGCCATTAATTTAAGCAGTTAGAGCTGGAAATTCTTTTCTGTCGTCTTTTGTAGGAGGCGAATAAGTGGGAAAATGAAAAGTTAAACTTTTTAACTGCTTCCCTTCTTTTTTAGTTTTATTTTTGAGAGGTGGGAGAGGGGCAGAGAGAGGATCCGAAGCAGGCTCTGCACTGACAGCAGAGAGCCCGATGCGGGGCTTGAACTCATGAACGATGAGATCAGGACCTGAGCCAAAGTCAGGCAGTTAACCTACTGAGCCACCCAGGCGCCCCTCCTTCTCTGTTCTTAAACCACGTATTTATTCCACAAAATTTTAGAGTGCTTGAGATCACTGAAATCTAAGGTAGTCCACATAAAATCAACAGTTAGGCTGTGGGTTCCAGATACTTCTTTCTAGATTTTGCAACAAGTTGAGTTTGAGAAGGTGCCCATATATCTTCCAGAAAAACAGACTTGAGGGGAGGTGGAGCTGCTAATAGCTCTTGGCTAATTTGGCCTCAGAGTGGGCAGGAGAGCTAGGCATTGGGGTAGACCTTTGTCCCTGTCTCACCCTTCGGTGGCAGCGGCAGCATCCCCCTTCTCTTGTTTGAGCTAGCACAGTTGCTAGTGTTGCTGTGGGTCCAGTGTCCCCCCTTCCCCAATCCTGCTGCTCACGGTGTAGGTCCTTCAGAGTGGAGACTAGGAGAACAGTGACGAGGGAGGCACTTGTCCGTGCAGAGCACGGATTGTAGTCTCTGGGGCTACCTTCGGTTCAGCAGTTAGAACATGTCCCTGCATGTCACCATTCCTGGTGGCTTTGCTTTTCACGGCCTTTTGATAGAGAACTTGTGAGGTCCACTGATAATTAGTACTTTGGGGACTGAACATCTGAACCTGAGACTTTAGCTGTCCTTTTGCTTCATTTCTCCCACCTGTAAAATGGGACTGTTTCTTCCATGAGGAGGGTGATTCCATTTGGATAACTGAAGAATCCCTTAACCCAGTACCCAGAAAAGTCATTTGGCCTGTGCAGGCCTATGACAAGACAAGGAAAAGGAACTCTGCGATGGGTTTTCCAGTTCCCCATTTTTTACCCCTTAGACACGTTGGTTATTCCCTCCGAACAACTAGTCCAAAGAACTGATTGAGACACCCCAAAAATGTCACTTTCTCACATCCTCATCCTAAGGGCTCTTCGTTCTATCTGCAGTCGCCAAGTTGTGACGTAGGAGATCTCATGTTGGGGAGATGTACATGGGCCCATATATCTGGAGAACCTTGCGGGTTCTATGTACAACACCTTTTAGTTAGAAAAGAATAGTGTTTATATTGTATAGACAGGTGTTTCCTGAGAGCAAAAGGTGTCTTCTGTCTAGAGGCAGCAATTCAACAGCAACCTTTTTTCTCCATCCTTCCTCACGATGGACACCAGCACTGGGGCACGAAGTCTGATTGGCCCACTTTGGCTTCTGCCTGCATCCAAACATTACCAGCAGATGTAACCATACCCTCTAAGAATTGGGTGCTACAGTTTACGTCTCCTGATGTACTAGTTATCCTTCATGTTTTGCTTTGTAGGGACAATTCCCAAATTACATCTCTTTTGGGGTATACAGGTGTATGCTTTGGAATTTGAGGATATTCTTAGGTAATCTGTGGCTTTGGCTTCAACTTCCTGTAGTTCTTGGCTATTGGCTCATTATTTGGGGCTATTATCCTATTTAAGATGGTCATTCTCACCTCGTTCCCATCCTCCTGGTCCAGTGAAAACTAAACATTGTGTTCAGTTTTGATCCGATGCAGAGATTCAGAAACCCCAATGGTGAGAAATGGAGAAGGCACTGAGGGCTTCAGTTTTCCCATATAGAAAATGAGACAGACATCTGCCAGCACAGGTATTTAGAGAAACCGGAAAACAGAGGCTTCTGTAACAGATTCTGAAGATCCCAAGCCGAAATAGTGCCATTTCAGAACGTAGAAGGATCAGGTAGCTTGTGGATGTGTTTTTCTCGGATAGCCCCTCTAGGTCACAGAAGTGCATACATAAAGAGGGAGCATTTGTGTGGAGGCTGTGTTGCTGGTTTGGCCATTAGTAGACATCCTAAGCCCAAATTTAATCTCCCTTTTTCCTGTTAGTGATTAATTTTGTCTTATATGGTCAGATTGATCCAGCTACCTCTCCCCCGCCCCCCCCCATCCCCCGCTTACTGGTACTGCAGCATTGGAACAGAGTTGAACGTACTAGGGACCTTATAAGTTTGGTAGCGATGTGGCAAGTAGCTTAGCAGTACCTTACTGTTGGGCAGAAGTTCTTACTTGTGCTTTTGGGTTTCTTGGATGGTAACTGCCGATTCTTTTACTTCCATTCCTTGCTTTCTGTTGGGGCCTGGCCAGATCACTCTTGCTTGGTATCAGGATGCTTCTTGGTCCCTCACTCAGAGCTGTCATCTGGGTAAAGACTTAAAATCCCTTTAGTACAGCTTAGAACATCCCTGGCTCTTTGCACGTGTGCCTCCACAAGTGTTCTCGTAGACACTGGAGTCTGTTTTAAACGGGGCTTCTTTAAAAGAAAAGTATAGGAGTCTCCTGTGTAAGTACATGCTCCCTGACAGGGCCTCCTGGGTGTTTGGAGTCAGTAGATTTGGTCGTGTACCTGCTTGTTTTCTTAACCCTTGTGCCTCCCGTTTCCAGATGTTTACCCCTCCCCTTAAGGTAAGCTAGGACTTGCTCAAAATAGATTTTCTGAAACAGGCTTTAAACTCCCCATATTCCCTTAGAGCAGCTTTTCTTGAAATGCTGGAGTTTCCGTACTTTTCCAGCCAACACCTACTTTCCAATCAAACTGCTTTGAGAGCTCTTTTCATTGTCTGTTTCCCCCTAACCTCCAAGTGAGATGCCCCTGCTTTCTCTTTCTGCTCACCGTAGCTCCTGCAGCCTCTCCCTCACTGCTCACAGTGCCGGACGCCCCTGGACAGTCTTGCCTGCTTGCTTTCACCCTCCCAGGCTTGCAGTCCGTGTATATGCGCTACTTCGTATGTGGTAACTTGAGAAAAATGCCAGTGTCGTTCATAGAAGCCCATCATTCGGAAAGTAACCTCTAACTTGCGTTTTCTTTCTTTTCTTCTGATGTTCTCATTGCAGGAGTCTGGTTGGAAGCAAATGTTTTTTTAATGGACTTGCATCTCCTCACCTTGATCAGGACTAAAGGACGGAGGCCACTCCACCCCTCCCCCTTCCTCCAAGCCCCTAACCCCCTTCAGACACCCAGGGAATACCCTCTGCCCTACAGGATTGAAGGTTGCCTGGCGGCCCTCCCAATCCCACACCTCCTGTTTGTCAGGGGAACGAACCTAAAGACTTCGTGTGGTTGGGAGGGGTGGCAGACAGGAAGAAAACATGTCCAGGCCCCTGGTCTCCATAGAGAATGGTGCTCGGTCCAAGGAAACGTAGGAGTTTCTGATTCTCCAGGAGCGGTTCAGTGGTGAGGTTGGCGGGAAGGCTCTCTTCCCAAAGAAGATGGATCCTCCCTGCAGGATCTAGGAGAGGGACTGGGTGCGCCAAAATACGCCCGGGGTCCTGCCCTCGGCACTAGGTTTGATGGGGCCAAGAGGGTCCAAACCCCTTGCTAACATACCACTTCTTTGTTTAACTCCTTTACCCTCCCAGCCCTTTGAGAGGGACCCTGAGAACAGAAATTCCCTTATGAGCAGCCTCTCCTGTTCTTGCGTTCCCCTCTTACGTATTGACGGTTGGTTTCCCTGACCTCCCAGAGGGCCGAACCTTTCCGGCCCCCTGCCGCCCAGCCGCCTCAGTGGACCTGCCCCTCCTAAGCAGAGAAGGCCCCTGAGGTCGCTTTCTGCCGGGGAGCCGGCAGCGCCACTTACCACCCTCTGCTGCTTCGTGCTTGGTCGCCTCTTGCAATAACCACCTGTACTAGGTGTTCCCTTTCCTGGGGCTTTTCCATTTCACACGTGGAGCCCCTCCCCCAAGAAGGCTGCTTCCTTGTTTTAGAGGAAGATACTGCCACTGGGAGATGGGGACATCGGACCTCAGCAACGAAGAACCCTTGTGAAGTACCAGGAGGAGTGGGAGAGGAGGCAAGCTGGGCGAGAGAGAGCCTACTTCCATAGGCTTTTCTGTTTTCAGGTTCGATGTGAGCAGGGGCTTACATCCTCCAGGTACATACCTTTACTTACCGTGGGATAACCTGGCACTAGTAGGCAGGTAAAGTCACAAATGTGGTGTCTTTCCACCTTTTGACTGTTGACTTAATAGCTCCCCTCGCTCTACGTGGAGGCACTTCCTGCCTCTCATGGGGAGCAAGGAAGAAGTGGAGCCTGACTCGAATGAGTTCAGCTCAGCGTTCTAAGGACCACCACTCTGGGGGCCGTTTTCTACACAGGCAAATGGAATTGCTTTTCCCATAACATCTAAGTTGTGATGTGGTTGCTGCTGAAGGAAGAAGCGGCGACGGGGTCCTGCGGTACCCATGGGGCGACGGGGGCTGTTTCTGCCTGCATTTACAGGGCATGTGACATCCGACATGAGAAGAGACGTGGCGTGTGAGATGAGACTTGGCATGTGAGACGTAGGGTCACTGGAGACCCTTCTGGCTCAGAGGGGAGAGACTGAGTGGGACTGAACCCTTCCTCTGTTCCCTGCACGTTTCTGACATAGCCCTCAATCAGTCAGTGAGGGGTCCCCCCAGGGTTGGAGAGGCACATTCCCTTGGGACAGAGGCTACAGGTTTGTAGCTTTTTTCCCCCTGTCCCCCAACCCCATCCCCACCTCCACTTCAGAACACGGCCCCCCGCCCAACTGGCCAAGTGTTAAGTGATGTGCTTATCCTCAAGAGCAGCTCCGGGTGTCTTTTTAAAATGTAGAGAAAACCAAGTAAGGTGACAGTTTAAGGAAGAAAATATATAGAATACCAGAAAAGCCGTTTACCCGGAGAATTTTTTTCTCCCCACTTTTGTTTTGTTTTTACTCAATGACACAAATTTTAGTTTTATTTCCTGATAGCAAAAGGAAAAAAAAAAAAAAAAAAACAACCCAGCCCTCAAAAAAGCCAAGGCCCCGTCCCCCTGTTGTCGGTGATTTGTTTGTCTTTCTGATAGGTTGAAAATTGTGTAATAAACTTGATGACGCTGTCAATCTTTTATACTGCATTGTATTTTTTTCCTTTTGTAACAAAATATTTTTAAATAATAAATGGGGTGTGAGCTGTTTTATGGATTCTGCATTGAATAGATTTGTTGAGGTGTCTGGGACGTGGGCATGGGCTGATGGAGAGTCTGTGGGATGGGAGCGGAACCCTGAGCCCTCGGCCGGAATCGCCTGGCGGGCACCCGGGCGCCTGTGGTGCCCCGAGGAGGCCTCTAGTGCAAACCTTTGGAAGTGCCCCCCTTGAGGCTTAGCCTTCTTCCTTAGCCATCTAACCTAGGGAAAGAAACATCCCAAGTCCTTTATCCTTTAAGATCCCTAAGATTCATGCTCAGAGTAAGGAGAACGTTCTGATGTTCTCACGCTCAGGAAGGGAAGATTCCTCTGCCCGGACTTAGGAAGTGTGCTCGCAGTGCCTGCTTCCACCGTCTGTTTACCTGGCTGTTGACAGCAGCATAGCCTGTCTCCTCTGAGCTGAGAACAGCTATTCTGCCTTCCACACAGGGGTGTCTTAAGAATCAGAGATAACGTGAACGTGTTTTGGAAACTGGATTGCTGTCTAAACGTCGGGAAGTACACATTTGGAAAGTTCAGCCAAGTGTTGTGAGTCAGTTCCTTGGAATTCCAGAAAGCCAGGTGAGCAAGAGGAGAGTCACATGTATAAAAAGATGAACCAGAGATCAGGTGATAGTGAATGAGTATTGGGACGAGCACAGGCAAGACTGGCATAAAAAAACACTTCCAGGGGGAGGGAGAGCCCCAGAAACTCTATGACCAGAAGCAGCGTGAGGGAAGTAAGTGTGCTTAGTCCAGGCCAGTAACGTGGTCCCCTGCGTCTCAGGTACGTGCTGTGCTTGCTAAAAGTGCCTCTTCTCTGCCTGCATCCACTTCTACGTGAAATCTAGAAACCTACTTTTTATGCCCAGATGACTTTTATGTAAAGTAAAGCGTGAGGACTGGTGGCTTAGAGAAGGAAACACATCCTTCATCGAAGAGCTACCATGGTGGTACAGAAAGGGGTGACCTTTGGGTTACTCTAGGTTCAAATCCCAACTCTTACTTTTTAAGCTAAATGCGCTCAGACACAAGTTGACTTCACATTCAAGTTGATTTTCTGCCTTATAGGATCGCAGCATGGATTAAAATATACTCTGCCAGGCCCTGGATGGGACATAGTCTCCTACACATTGCTGTCAGGGTATAGAGCCAGAAACCTGAATCTGTGGGTCCGAAGTGCTTCCTGAACTGGGCCACACCTCAGCCTCTAGAGATGGCCACTGCAGTCACTTGACAAGTTCTAGCCATGAGTGTGAATATCTGAGCAGGTCTCTACCAGCACCTGTGACCACAGCCTGCTCCTTCACTCAGGTCCTCTCCACTGTACCACACTGACCCTGAAAGGCTAGCTGTCCTCATTCCTGTCCTCTGCTGCCTCGGTGTCTGTTGAATGATGTTCTTTCTACTCTGGTGTGACTGCACCCGCACAGGTGGCTCCAACAAGCACCAGGAAGATTGAACATGGGTGGAGCCATACACAGGAAGCAAGAGGCACGAAGCTCCCAGATAAGCATGAAAAAATGAGGGGACTTCCTGTTGTAGCCTATCCCCATTTTCAACCACTCCTTCTCATCCTCAAGCGGTACCTGTTGAAATAGAGTTTGCTTGATCTAAATGGAGACTCCTCAGACAAGGTTTCTATTTCCAGCTGTTTAACCAGGTGTGCGAGGCTTGGCTGTTCCTCGTTGCTAAGCCTGCAAGGTGGGGGATTAGATTCATTTCTAAGGTCCCTTTTAAATTTGAAGCCAACTCTAAACTTCAGCGGAGTCTTTCATTCCTTTATCTGTGTTGCCAGGAGAGTGACCTTAACCACTGAACCTCTCGAAGAAACGGGGAGGCCATGGAAAAAGTTCCTGTCCAGTTTGATGCCAGCAACTTCTTCAAAGCGCAGATAGAGAAAGCAGTGTGAGCAGCAGAAAAGTCAGGGGATTAGCGGGGTTTGTGACAAGTATCAGGGAGGTTCCCACTGGATTTTTTGTTACTGTTTCGTGGTTGATTACACCTGTCTACTATAGCTTTTGGGTAGACCCAAAGGCAGCTAGGAGGCAAGGACACAGAAGAGGTAGGAAACGAGAAAAGTCTCAGTGCTTTGGACAGCGGTGACCTTCACAGGATGAAAATGAGCTCAACCCCAGGAAATAAGCAGAATTAAAAACCAGCATGAAAACGCTTAAAGACCAATTCACTTTCTACTGGGAGCAAGAGTAGATATCAGAGGATTCATCTGATAGCAAATAGCCATATGGCTCAAGGGTTTCTAAAGTGAATTCTGTCATGTGTCCTGGGACTTAGAAAAACAAACAAAAAAGCCACTACCAAGTAAGATGAGAAACAGGTTTAAAGCTGGTCGCTTGGAGAAGGGAATGATGTACTCAGGACAATATTTCTCTTGCTTGGAGAAGGGAATGATGTACTAAGGACAATATTTCCCCAGCTTATTAAAAAAAAAAAAAAAAAAGGGTTTCCTTTTACATGAAATTGAAATTTTAAACCAGATGACAAAAATGCTGCCAAATTTTGCATATACTTCTTCCAATTATTTATGCCTCACTCTGGAAAGCAGCTGACAGCTGTCTGTAAGAGGGAGGAGGGAAAAGACGCGGGGATGCGGGATTGGGGGCAGAGGCGAAGAATATAAAGCAGAGTCTTTTACAGGATGACAGGCCTGAAGAAGATACGGAAACTGCTGCCTTTAGGGATTAATCTAGGCTACCGCTGGGGGAAGAAAGTCATCGCTGCCTTTGCGTTCACGCTGGGTCGCCGAGCACAGCCTGAGAAAAACCTGCCGGGACAGTCGCTCCCTTCCCTTGTCGTGGATGAAATTCTAGGGACAGGTGCCATAAGAAAAAGGCTGCAACCCCCATGACGGAAAATACACGTTTATTACAAAATAATGTTTGTTTCATGATGAGAGTAGAAAAATAACACTATGAGCTACTAAAAAAAAAGTTCCGGAGCTCAGTCTCTGAGGAATGAGGTGAGAGGCTTTTGCGTCACTCTAGGGGCAGGCATCCTGAGGCTCTCTGTGCTCGGGTGACAGGGGTGGCACGGCACGTACGGGGAGTGTGGGGCTCCAGTCCTGCTGGAAGCCCAACGAGCCTCCGTGGTCCACACAAGCCACGAGGATCACAGAGGACTTGAGGGCAGCAGGGAACTGGTTCTGAGAAGGGCCAGCTTGGGACAGCCTTGCCCCTCCCTACACTGGAGTGTAGAACAGTCTCTCAGGCTGATGGTCCTGGTTTAGAAGATGATGCCCAGTGGCCTGATGCTCAGTTTGTTGCCCAAATATCTGTGTTGAGGAAAAGCTGCAACTTTCCCGGGACAACGTGACCCACCACTTCTCACTGGTGTGCCTAAAGACCAGAAGTATCTGTGGTCTCAGCCCCTGAGGACTGCTGGCTGAAATTTTTGCACTTCAAATCCTGTCCATACTGATGGCAGAAAGAAAGAAAGAAAGAAAGAAAATGTTAAAAGACCAGTGAACAAAAGCGACTGGCCTGAACTGTTCTATATTCCAAGCCTCTTGGCCCCAAAGAACAAGGAGAATGTCTTCCCTGGGTAACGGTCTACCCTAAATAGGAAAAGCAATCTCACAGACACCCCTTTCCCCTTAGCAATCCTTTAGAGACCCATCGGGCTTCAGAAGAACAATGAATCCCTCCCTAGGATGGGATGGGAACCCAACCCTCAGGTGACAGGAAATGGTCCCTCAGCAGCAGTACCTGGAGAAAGCAGTCAGGGTGAGCACCTCAAGCAGCAGCTCGGAACCACAGAAGAAAAGCAAGATGCTGTTCATAATGGCTTCCAGGCGGAGCACGTAGGTCTGTAGCAGCAGGTAATAGGAGGCCATCATGGCAGATGGGAAGGTCAAAGCCACACTAATACCAAGTGGCATCTTTCGTTGGCAGAGGTTTCCCTTGGTACCTGTCAGACACAGCCCATGGGGTCACCTCCAGTGGCCTGCTTTCCCTGGGCTCAGAGAAAACGTTGGGGGGATGGGATGGGATGGGATGGGATGGGATGGACCAGCAAGGCAGAGAAAACTGGTCCTGGATGGAGATGGGCAGGATTATAAGTGGGGTCCCTCTGTGCTCAAAATGAGAGGTTTTGGAGGAGCCATTAGGGTTGGAGTCATTCACTCCAAAGGTCCTGCTTCAGGTCTGGCTCCCACTCTGGGACAATGGGTTCTTTACTTGGGGGGAAATATATATTTTTTTTTTTTTTAAATTTTTTTTCAACGTTTTTTATTTATTTTTGGGACAGAGAGAGACAGAGCATGAACAGGGGAAGGGCAGAGAGAGAGGGAGACACAGAATCGGAAACAGGCTCCAGGCTCCGAGCCATCAGCCCAGAGCCTGACGCGGGGCTCGAACTCACGGACCGCGAGATCGTGACCTGGCTGAAGTCGGACGCTTAACCGACTGCGCCACCCAGGCGCCCCGGAAATATATTTTTTAATTATATAATCATTGAAAACTTTCCAACTAATACAAATACAGAAAATAATTTTAGAAAATCTAGAAACTAAAAAGACCCCATGATTCCTCACTGGAGATAGCCATTCTTATGGAACGATGTATATTGTTTCAGATTTTGTTATGTGTGTATACTTACATATTACTATTATTATAAAAATGGAATCATACTCTACATACTGTTTTCAACTTATATTTTTTCCCCATTTAACAGGAGTTAGACAGCTTGCCACATGTAACTACCTTATTCTTTTCTTAATCGCTATGAACGATTTCATTGAAGCAATTCCATAATTTAATCCTGTACTGACAGATGTTTAGGTTGTTTCTAATTTCTTTTTTTCTTAAGAATGTATTATTTTAAGTAATCTCTACACCCAACTTGGGGCTTGAACTCACAAGCCCAAAGTCAAGAGTCGCTCACTCCATGACCGACCCAGCCAGGCACCCCTCTAATGTTTTCAGGTTACAAAACACATCGATATCTTTACATATCTGTGGAAGTGTTTGTTTTTTTCACCCAGTTTTAGAAGTGTAATTGTTAGGTCCAAGAATACAATTTTACATGGCAAAACGATTAGCAAAATGACTGCTGTAATTTACGTTCCCAAAGAGTGTGGGAATATAGAGACCTGGTCCTCACACCCAATCTAATGCTAGGTATTTGGAAATCCTTTTAATCTGCTGGATGAAACTGTTACCTTGTTGTTTCAATTTGCTTTTTATTAGTGAGTTTGGGCATTTTATCATGATTATTGATCCTCTTATTATTCTTATGGGAACTGCCTATTCGTGTCCCTTCACAGTTTTTAAAATTAGGTTGTCTTTTCCTTATTGATTTATGTGGACCTTCTTCATCCTTCATTACATGTGTTGGAAGTATTGTTTCTTCTTTGTGTTTTATGGGATGAGCTATTCTAACTAATAGGAGGTTTGCTCTAGACCTGAGGATAAACTTGTCCTACAGAAACCCCTGTTCAGAGAAGTGGAAGGGACCTGAGTGCTGACTCGGGTGACATGCACTGCCTTGAACATGGAGTTCCTTCCAGGTAAATCTATTCTCCCAAGCAAACCAGGGAGAGGAACCAGGCTCTCCTGGCAGTTATGCAGTTCGGGAGGGAACAATCTAAAATCTCCTGCTACTGCCCACTCCTGCCCCTACAGAGCAACACACAAACAGATCCTGACCCAAAATAGGAAGCCGCTTGAAACTTCAGAGAGGGCATAATGGGACATCCCACTAGATCCAATCTCTTATTGTGAGACTAGGTTATGTACTTGTTCTCGTTAATCAAGTTACAGGTAGCAGTTCTTCTCAGAGGGAATGGAAGGATTCTCTGGCCAACACTCACCAAAAAACAGTCGGATCACTTCAATTCCAAGGTAAAGGAGGAGCATCACCACATCCAAGACTAGATTGGCTGTTGGGTATGGTAGGAGGAGAGCTGCCAACACAAAAGCCAGAGTTTGCAAACAACATACACCGGCACCCACAAGAACACCCACACGCCTGGGGATAATGAGGGCATGAGTCTTATCAGCTTTCCATGAACTAGTTCATGAGGTATGGGCAGGATCTGTTCACCTGCTGCAGGATATGTTAACTCCTAGTGCGACTGTTGGAGGCACGCGCATTATTAGGAGATTTTACTCCTAAGCCAAAGTCTGTGAGGACCCCATTCTCCAAAATGATCGGATCTACAAGGGTACACTGGCCGCTGAATAGATCCTGAGGGTCACCAGTGAGCTTAACGTGCAGTTCTGCAAAGAGGCGATGAGGGAGAGTAAGGATGGAGAAGCCCACATTTCTCAAACTCAGGAGATTCTTGCTGCGGGGCTTCCTACTGAATCATTCTCAAAGAAGCCATATGATGAAGAGCCTTCTACCTTGCAGCGAAGAGGAGCTACAGGAAAGAATGAAAAATAAGAAGGCACTTGATGGGAGTTGGCTCTGGGCTGAAGTGGGGAAGGGATATTGGGGCCAATGGTAGTCAAGCCCCAGGCCTTACCTTTATACAGAAATATGAAGAGTTCCAGCAGGAAGTAGGTGGCATAATACCACCCGTTCAGAAAGAACAGGATTTCCAGCGGGGTGGAGGACAGTCGTTTACCTGAAAAGATAAGCACAAAAAAGAGGTATGGGCGGGGGGCAGCTCAATCTCTGTTCAATCTCTGTTCTTCGAATGGTTCGGTATCTAACTTGAAGAACACACGAGGTCGCAGTAGTGGGAAAGGCCATTCGGGGCACTTGCGATTGATGATGATGAAGGTGTGTGCGTGCGTGCGTGCGTGCGTGTGTGTGTAGGGGGCTTCCTTCAATCCCCCCTTTCCCCGGGAATCGCCGTCCAACTCGACTCGGCTTCGGGGTGAAAGGCAAGGCCGCTCTAAGATCTAACCCCGTCACTATTTGGGAGAAGAAACTGGTGCGCAGAGGCCAGCAATGGCCTGGTCCAGGTCACACAGCAAATCTGTAACCGATCCTGCCTAGAACAGGCCGAGCCCAGGATTGGGGGGTTTCTGAGATCTGCACCTCAAGACCTTCACGCACTCAGCGTGGGTGGGGCTCGAAACCCCACTCTGGACAGGTGAGGAGCGATGTCCCTAACACCCGAGAAGAAGAGCTGAGGTCGAGCTCTGTCAGGGGAGAGAGGGGCACTGAAGGCATCAGGACCAGCGACTCACACACCTCCGGAATCTCACCTCGCGGCGCCATCTTCAGTCCCCATGGAAACTGCGTACGCCGCTACAGCCGCTCCCAGAGCAGCGAGGCGCAGCCGGAAGCAGGAGATGGAGCGACCCCGGCTTTCTGGCCCCTCTGCTTAGCCCCGGCACTCTATGGTTTCCAGGGCCGGGGCCCGACCGGGGGCAGGCTGCGCGTGCGCGGGGAGGACTGCCGGCGCGAAAGGCTTGCGCTGGGATTTCGGCTCGCTGAGGCTTAGGGGGTCAGAGGCTGAGCCCGAAGCCGTCGGCCGCAGGGCTCCGGGGCAGGGGCAGTTCTCGGCCCCCCCAGCCCCAGGTGACAGTGTGTTGGCAGAAGTGGTCAGTTGTGGCGGTGTGACCGCGGGATTGGTAAATAGGCCTTAGCCCCACGATTCTTTTTTCTAATAGCGGTCTTAATGAGAAACGGTTTGCGCGACGGTGCTCGGCAAACGCCTGGTTGGGTTTAGCATCGGTCTTTTGTGTGGCGGATTTACGAACCAGGTAGTTAGCGGGCACCAAAGCGAATCAGAACTAGAGGCTCCTTCCAAGGAGCACGGATGAGACACACAGATGAAACGTGATCACCACGTGACCCCAGAACGTGCAGGGGGAGTTGAGAGGACAAAGTACTCCTGGGTAGGACCTGAAAGAAGTTTCCAAAGGGTCCCTGGATGGCTCAGTCTGTTAAGCTGGGGCTCTTGATTTTGTCTCAGGTCATGATCTCACATCTCACACTTCGTGAGATGGACCCCTTGTCAGGCTCTGCCCTGAGGACTGGGAGTCCGCTTGGGATTCTCTCTGCCCCTCCCCCGCTCTCAGGCTGGTGTGCTCTTAAAACAAATAAACACACATTAAAAGCAATAATAGAAACACTGTCTCCAGAAAGAAAAAGAAAGAAAGAAAGAGAGAGAAAGAAGAAAGGAAAGAAAGAGAGAAAGAAAGAAAGAAAGAAAGAGAAAAAGAAGTTTCCAAGAGATGGCCTGTGAACTGGGATTTGAAGCCTGACGACAACGTGGAGTAAAGTGTGTTACTTCCCGCAGTGGAGTGGAAAGAAAAAGGGTTTTTAGAGGACTCCAGCTGGCTTGACTGTTGACCCGCAGTCAGTCCCCGCAGAGCAAGAAACAGGTCATTTGAGTCGAGTGATCAACCTTTAAGGACAGTGCTGTGCTCCTACCTAGTTGGAATGGAGGTGGGACGGTCATCTCTTCTTAGTCCTAAAAGGGAAAGAGCAGAAGCAACTCCATGCACCTGGAGAGACGTAGCGAGAAGTCCTCCCGCCAGGGGGCGGCGGTCTGAGAAGCTGGTGGCTGAATTACCGATTACGTTTCCCTCCCCTGTCCTCTGTCTTCCGGTCTCGGCTCGTGCCTCCCATTGTTAGGAACTTAACCGCAAGCTGGAGGTTTTCTTTAGCACCGGTGAAAAAAAGCAGAGACTAAAGTGGGGAAAGGTGGAAAGGGATGTACCAACAAAGGGCCACCTTCACCTCCACTTCCTTACCTCCACTGCCTGCCAGATAAGAGCCATTAGGCAGGTTCCTCCGAGCCTCACCTGTCCCATCTGAGAAGGAAGGTGGGCCAGCTGCTGGTTCTTGTACTTAAAATTCTGAGGGGGGAAACACAACGACATCCACTCATTTGCATACTGTAAACAGCTTCCGGCAGGCTACCGTGGTTAAGCTGAGTAGTTGCCAACAGAGAAAACGTGGCCTGCAGCCTGGAATACTGCAGCTGGCCCTTTAAGAAAAACGTTGTCACCCCTGTCATAGAGGATGGCGAGGAGTAAAATTGCCACGACTCTGTAGGCGCCCAGAGTAGGGGATAAGACTGAGTTGCTCGCAGCACAGCAAGCAGCGGGAACATACCTGGTTTCCCGGCACTCAAGTCCTGTGAGCCCAGATAGAGGTGCACACAATAGATGCCACAGCTGAGAAGCCCAGGGCAAGGACTTAGCACGTTTCTGAGCAAGCGGCTAATAAGCCAGGGCGCCTGGAGGAGGGAGCAATTACAATGTAGTTATGTATCCAGTAAGGGATTAAGATCCAAAATCTATAGAGAATTTATACAGCTCAGTAACAAAACAGACAAAAATCTAATGAAAAAAACGGGCAGAGGACCCGAACAGGATTTTTCCAAACACGACCTACCGATGGCCCGCAGGCACATGGAAAGATGCTCAACGTCACTAGTCATCGGGGAGATGTAAGTCAAAACCACAATGAGACGTCACCTCACACCTATCCGAATGGCTGGTATCTAAAGGACAAGAAATAACAAATGTTGACAAGATGCGGAGGAAAAGGGAACCCTCGTGCACTTGTTGGTGGGCATGTTATATTAACGCGGCCCTTCTAGAAAACGTGGAGGTTCCTCAAAAAATAAAACATGGAGGGGCGCCTGGGTGGCGCAGTCGGTTAAGCGTCCGACTTCACCCAGGTCACGATCTCGCGGTCCGTGAGTTCGAGCCCCGCGTCAGGCTCCGGGCTGATGGCTCGGAGCCTGGAGCCTGTTTCCGATTGTGTGTCTCCCTCTCTCTCTGACCCTCCCCCGTTCATGCTCTGTCTCTCTCTGTCCCCCAAAAAAATAAATAAAAAACGTTGAAAAAAAAAAATAAAACATGGAAATACCACATGGCCCAGTAACTCCACTACTGGGTATTCGTCCCAAGAAAACAAAAGCACTAATTTGAAAAGACAGATACATCGCTGTGTTCACTGCAACGTTATTCTCAATAGCTAAATATAGAAAGACTAAGCGTCCGTCAACGGATGAGTGGAGAAGGCAGATGTGCTCTTTCTATATATTCAATGGAATACGACTCGGCCATAAAAGAAATCTTGCCATTTGCAACAACATGGATAGAGCTTAAGGGTATTATGCCAAATGAAATAAGTCAGAGAAAGACAATTCCTGGATGAGTCCACTTACAGGTGGAATCTAAAAGGAAACAAAACAGGGGTACCTACGTGGCTCAGGTGAGCAACTCTTGAAGACTCTTGACTTCAGCTCAGGTCATGACCTCACAGTTCGTGAGTTCGAGCCCTGCATCAGGCTCTGCGCTGACAGCACACAGCCTGCTTTGGATTCTTTCTCCGTCTCTCTCTACCCCTCCCCTGCTCTCTCTCTCTCTCTTTCTCAAAATAAACTTAAAAAAAAAAATGAACAAACAAAACTCATAGATACAAAGAATAATTCGATGGTTGCCAGACGGGAGGATGTGAGGGTGAGTGGTGGGCAAAATGGGTTAAGGGGATCGAGAGATACAAACTTCCAGTTATAAAACAAAGTAGTCATGGGGATGTAATGTACATCATGCTAACGTATAGTCAATAATATTGTATTGCGAATTTGAAAGTTGTGAAGAAAATCTTAAAAGTTCTCATCACAAGAAAAAAATTTCACCATCAATATGTTAAATATAGACTTTTTTTTTCTTTTTTTGGTAGATACTCCGTCAGATTAAGAAAGTCCCTTCTCGTGGCTGAGTGGCTCAGTTGGTTAAGCATCCGACTTCGACTGAGGTCATGATCTCATGGTTGGTGAGTTCAAACCCCGCGTGGGGCTCTGTGCTGACAGCTCAGAGCCTGGAGCCTGCTTTGGATTCTGTGTCTCCCTCCCTCTCTGTCCTTTCCCCACTTGCATTCTATCTCTCTCTCTCTCTCTCTAAAAAAAAAAAATAAACATTAAAAAAAATTTGTTTAAGGTCCCTTCTCCTCCTAGTTTGCTGGCAGGCTGATGATACATTTTATTGAATGCTTTCTCTGCATCTATTGAGATGATCATATTTTACCCTTTTATTCTGCTAATGGAATGAATTACATTGATTTCCAAAGGTTTAATTAGCCTTGCCTTCCTGGAAAGAAACCCATTTGGTGATGATACCATGCAGAAAACAGTTGACAGAGCAGGCCTGGGACTGCTATCCTTAGGAAGTCCTACTTGCAAAGCTTCGCCTTTGACCACTGTCTGGAAACTCGGATTTCAAAAACATTTCCACCAATCCAAAGTGGCTCACTGTGCCTAAACTGTTCGTACAAACTATGTGGTTTCTGCTGAACACCTGTCTCCTTCCAGGAGTCTGGAGTTTTAGTAGGTGCATATTAAGCAGAAGTTGTTTATGTAGTCAGCCCCCGGTAAAATCCTTGGACGCCCAAGTCTTTATTTATTTTTAACGTTTATTTATTTTTGAGAGACAGAGAGAGATGGTGAACGAGCAGGGGAGGGGCAGAGAGAGAGAGAGGGAGACACAAAATCTGAAGCAGGCTCCAGGCTCTGAGCTGTCAGCACGGATCCCAATGCGGGGCTTGAACCACGAACCGTGAGATCACGACCTGAACCGAAGTCAGTTGCTTAACCGACTGAGCCACCCAGGTGCCCCCTTGGACACCCAAGTCTTTAATGAGCCTCCCTGGTAGACAACACTTCCTACGTGTCGTCAGAACTTGCTGGAGGAATTAAGCACATCTTATGTGATTCCACTGGGAGAGGATTCTTGGAAGCTTGCTCCTGGTTTCCTCTAGACTTCACCTTTTCTTTTTGTGACTGTGCTTTGTATCATTTCATTGTAACAAATCAAAGCCACGGACAGGACTGTATGCTGAGTCCTGTGAGTCCTCCCAGCAAATCATTGAACCTGGGGGGTGGTCTTGGGGACGCTTGGTAGATATGTTACCCTTTTTATACATCATTGGACTTCATTTGCTAATATTTTGCTCAAGTTTTTACATATGTTATGAGAGATTGATCTGTGATTTTACTCTCTTGTAAGGACCTAGGTATTAAGGTTGAGTTGGCCACATAAAATGAAATGAGAAGTGTTCCTTCTTTTTCTGTTACATGAAAGAGATTGTGTAACGGAGGTTTATTTCTTTAGAAGAATAATTCACTGATGAAGCCATCTAAACCTGGAACTGTTTTTGTCAGAAATTTTATAATAACGAAATTTCTCTAATATGTATAGGATCATTTACATTTTCTACTTTTTGAGTAATGTTTGGGTAAATTTCTGTTTTTCAAAGATGTTCCCATTTTTTATAAATTTTCAAATGTGTCGGTGTGAAGTTTTTCATAACATCCATATGTGTGTGTGTGTGTGTGTGTGTGTGTGTGTGTGTGTATGTGTATATATACATACATTTTTTTTAATTTTTTTTAACGTTTTATTTATTTTTGAGACAGAGACAGAGCATGAACGGGGGAGGGGCAGAGAGAGAGGGAGACACAGAATCAGAAGCAGGCTCCAGGCTCTGAGCCATCAGCCCAGAGCCCGACGCGGGGCTCAAACTCACGGACCGCGAGATCGTGACCTGACCTGAAGTCGGACCCTCAACCGACTGAGCCACCCAGTCGCCCCTATACATACATTTTTTTAAAGTAAGTTTTACACCCAACATGGGGCTTGAACTCACGACCCTGAGATTAAGAGTCACATCTCTACCAACCAAGCCAGTCAGGAACTCCATCAGCCTTGTATTTTGTAATGCCTATGGGATCTGTAATGATGTCTTTTTTCTTCCTGATAACTTTATTTCTTATTTTTGATAGGTGTTTCTCAATGTTATTAATCTTTCCAAAGAACCAACTTCTGGGTTTGGTTTTCTTCCCTTTATATTTGTTTTCTATTTTATAGATTTCTGCTCTTCCTCATTTCCTTCCTTATAGGACTCGGTGTTCTTTTTGAGATGGAAACTTAAAGCTTACCTTTTCAGTCTTTCTTCTCTGTTTGTTTTAAGGCTATAAATTTCCCTCTACATGCTAATTTGGCTGCATCTTTGAATCCTATGCCCTGCTAAATCAAACTAACTTACTAGTTGTCATGCCTTTTTGCTTTTTCTTTAGGGATTTTTATGTTCACTGTGATCATTTTCAAATAAGGACAGTTTTCCTTCTTTCTTTTCAATATGTAGGGCTTTTGGGGTGCCTGGGTGGTTCAGTCAGTGGAGTGTGTGACTCTTGATCTCAGGGTCATGAGGTCAAGCCCCGTGTTGCGTCTAGAGCATACTTTAAAAAAATATACATGCCTTTTATTTATTTTCCTTTCTCCTACTGCTCAGGCTGGGCCATCTAGTACAATGTTGAATAGATGTAGTATAAGTGGATGAAATGTGCTTTTTCCCTGATTTTAGAAAACATTCAGTCTTCCACCACAGTAGGTTAATTACAGGCATTTCAGAAATGCCAGTTACCAGGTAAATGGATTTCTCTCCTCTTCTTAGTTTACAGAGTATTTTCATCATGAATGGGTATTGAATTTTGTCACAGCTACATCTGTTTAATGATCAAATGCCTTTTTTCCGTTATTCTATCGATTTGGTGAATTGCACTCATTGATTTTTAGATGTTAGACCAATTTTATATTCCTGGGATAAACTCCACTTGTTTATGATGTGTTGTTATTCTTTTTATATTGCCAGGTTCAGTTTGCTAAAATTAAAAAAAATGTTTGCATCTATGTTCTTTTTTATTTTTTTAATATTTAGTTTGGAGAGAGCACAAGCAGGGGAGGGGCAGAGAGAGGGAGACAGAGGATCTGAAGCGGGCTCTGCACTGACAGGCTGACAGCAGTGAGCCTGATGTGGGGCTGGAACTCATGAACTGTGAGATGACCTGAGCCAAAGTTGGACTCTCAACTGACTAAGCCATCCAGGTGCCCCATGCATCTATGTTCTTGAAGGATATTGATCTTTAGTTTTATTTCCATGTGAAGTATTCGTCAATCTTGGTATCAGGGTATCATAGAATCATTTGAACTGGGAAATGTTTCTCCTCTTCTATTTTCTTTTTTAAGTTTATTTATTTTTGAGAAAGAGAGAACATGAGCAAGGGGGGAGGGGGTGGTGCAGAGAGAAGGAGAGAGAGAGTCCCAAGCAGGCTCCATGCTGTCAGCACAGAGCACGACCCGGGGCTCAAACTCATGAAACTGAGATCATGACCTGAGCCCATATCAGGAGTCAGACACTTAACTGACTGAGCCACCCATGTGCCCCTCTCCTTTTCTGTTTTCTGAAAGAGCTTGTGTAGGATTAATATTGTTTCTTCTTTAAATGTTTGATAGAATTCATCAGTGAAGTCGTCCATACCTGAAGTTTTCTTTGTGGGAAAACTTTTCATTATGAATTTAATTTCTCTTTTTTTTTCGACCAGTTTTGGTGATTTGTGTCTTTTAATGAATTCGTTCACTTCATAACACTTGTCAAATGCATTGGCATAAAATTGTCTATACACAACAACCTTATGATCCTTTTAATATGCATAGTATCTATAGGAACATTCCGTCTTTCATTTTCAATATGTGTCTTCTCTTTTTCTCGATCCGTCTGGGTAAAGATTTATCAATTAACTTTTCAAAGAATTAACTTTGATTTTTATATATATTTTTATTCTTTGTCCATGTTCTCTTTAGTTCTGGTGTTTTATTCTTCTTTGTACTTTGCTCTTTTTTCTGGTTTAAGGTAAAAACTTAGACCATGGATTGTAGATCTTTTTTTCTATTTTTAGAGAGACAGCATGAGTGGGGGAGAGGGAGAGAGAGAGAGAAAAATCTTTATTTTTTTTTAACAATATTTATTTATTTTTGAGAAGGGGTGGGGAGGGGCAGAGGGAGAGGGAGGCAGAGAATCTGTCTCCAAGCAGGCTCCAAGCGACGGTCATCGAAGGGCTCGATGGGGGGGACTCGACCCCACGAACCGTGAGATCATGACCTGAGCTGAAATCAAGAGCCGGACGCCCAACTGAATAAGCCACCCAGGGGCCCCCAGATCTTTTTTTTCTATAAAAGCTGCGTCACAGGCATTTAAAAATGTTTACGTTTCATCAGTATTCCGTTCAAAGGACTTTCTAACTTCCCTTCTGAGGTCTTCTTTGATCTGTGGATTGTTTACAAGTGCTATTATTTACTTTCTAAATATGTAGTGGTTTCTCAGTGTGGCAGTTATCACTATATTGTCCCTCAGCCCCAGATTCACCTGTCAGTACCTGTTCTGTGACAGTGGACTGGACTCTAAGCATTTCGCCCTTACAGTGAGCATGATGATAAGAGGACGCTAGAGGGACATTGCAGGAAGAAGGGGGCTTTCGTCCTGGTTCCAGTGTGCTGCGTTTTTATTGTTCTTGCTCTCGCTGCACAGTCTGTCACGCCAGACGTGTGTGGGGGGTGGGGACAGCTGTGTGCTAAGAGGGGAGGGGCCCGCAGCCGTCTTTCAGCCTCCGCCCCGGGCTTGGGATCCCCTTGCCGCAGCCTCACACCAGCCGGATCCCTCTGTACTCCTGCCCACCAGCCTCAGCTTGCTGCACCCCAGAGGGAGTTTCCCAGAACTTTCCCGATACGGACACCGCAGGCTCTAGACCAGCCCCGTGCAGGAGTGCCTCGACTGCTCTGCACACCCGCCCACCAGCCTTGGCTCACCCACACCCTGGAGCCTTGTTTCCCAGGACCCTCCCGACAGAGACGTCATGTACATACGCCATGTACTCCGTACAGCACTGCGTCTGATCAAGATACCCATTTCGCAGCAGAGCAAGTGTGGCCAGGGGCTTCTGCCCTTGGAATTAACAAGTCTTCCCGCACGTGCATCACTACCTGGAACCAGGGGGCTTAACTGCAAAGCGGAACAGCTTACAGAAGACCCGGTTATGGCACCAGTTGGGAGACAACACCATGAAAGGATGAGGGTTGACTTACAGAATGAAGTAGGTCTTTGAATCAGAGGCCATTTGATGGTGCTGTCAGCCCCCTGGCCAGCAAACACGGGGCCAGGAACGACGGGACGGGAGTAGGAATGACTCTCCTATTATACCTTCCCCACCCGTAGAGTTTTTGCCTCTTATCCTGAAGAGTTAGAGCCTGCTGCTTTGGAGACGTTAGTTCCCAAGTGAGGAATGGTCCAGAAGGGGGCACGAGGATGGCACCACTGAATTGGAAGATGGGACTGCCACGTGGCCATTCTGGGCTCCTTACGCCACTAAACCGATGGGCAAGGAAAAGGGAAGGGGTCCAATCTACTGGCCGGAGTAACTGATCCTGGTTCTCAAGGGAAAATTCCACTGCTGCTACACAATGGAGGCGACGAAGACTATGTCTGGAGCCTAGAGGAGCCTCTGGGGCGCCTCCCAATACATCCATGCTCCACGCAAAGCAGGACAGTTAAAGACAAGCATCGCTCAGAATGAGCGTTTGCCTCACTCTACTGGGTTAAAGAGCCCCGAGCGGCAGACTCTCAGCCGAGGCAAAGGGAAACATGGAGGGGGTAGCTGAAGAAGCCTGCCATGGATATCAGCTCCGACCTCGTGACCAGTTACAAAGAGACCAATTACAAAAACGAGGACCGTAGTGGTTTCGCGTGGGTTTCTTTGGTTCTTGTGTGTGTTCGTTTGCATCTACTGACCATTTTCCCCCTTTCACTTCCCATTTTACGTACAAACTGTAGGTCAGCTTTGTGATCTAATCTTTAGGTAAGAGAATATTTAGTGCAACCATGACCAAAACCGTAGGGTGATTACTATAGCCAGCTCTGGATACAGTGACTGTTGGGACTGTGTCTTCTCATTTGGGGGGAAGGGGGAGAACATCACTTGGAAGGATAGATCGATCTTGTTGGTAGGAACAGAACTGATGGGGAAGTTCAAACAGGTGCAGAAGGGTGCATATGCAATCTGAGCAGCCAGAAAGACGGATTCTATTATCTACTTTTTGCCTCTGAGCTCCACATTCACCCTTCAGTATGTTAGTGGACTGGCAGCGGTTCTTCCTTTACAGCGAGCATGAGCATGATGTTAGCTTGGTCAGTAGAGGGCGCCGGAGGGACACTGAAGGAAGGAAAGGACGGGTCTTTCTAGGCTCCAGTGAGCTCTGGTTTGCTTTTCTTTGCTCCTGCCCTGGCCCATCAGCACTGCAGGTGCACAGGGGGGCAACAGGTGAAGCAGGCACTCCCTCAGCAACCTTGCAGACCTGGTCCAGGCCCAGTGACTACTTTGCCGCGGCCCTCCTGTCAAGGATACTGCTTGCCCTGGGGCGAGGGCTTGCCCTGGGGCACCTCCCTAATTCTATGCATCTGCGCCCCTCAGCCTCTTACCTACGCCTGGGATGATTTTCCCCAAAACCTTCCAGGCATGGACACTGTGTACCCACAGCAGTGCCCCAACTCCCTCTGTACATTTGCTCACCAACCTTGGCTCTTCTCCCCACTGATTCCCACCCCCCCCACCCCCACCCCCACCCCCCCACACACCACCCCCGCCATGTGGAGGTCATGCGCTTTGGGCCTCGCACACATAGGACACTCTTAACTCCTTTGGTCACCTTCCCAACAGCTTGGACCCACCTGCGGACACTGTGTGCTCTGGGCCTGGTGCCTGCAGGTGGTGTCCTTACCGCCCCGTGCACCTGCTCACCAGCCTCAGCTTCCCTGTGTCCTGGAGGGCTTGTTTCTTGCCTAACAACTGCGAAGCAGCTCTGGCCTGGGCAAACCAGTGAACTTGTCTACACCCGGTGGGCTGTGGTGAGGTCTAACCCCTGGCCTTGGGGGCTGGGGACTCTGCCAAGCTTGTCCTCCCTTGGGTACTCTCCTTCAGCCCTCAGGTACCCTTTTAGAATTCTCTCTACATCTTTTGTCGTTAACTTAATGATTCTTTACAGTCAACTTGTCGTGTTTAAATGACCATGTGGTTTCTATCTCCTGATTGGACCTCGACTGACCACCTGGCTGTCTTATTGTTACTGATTTCTAGCTCAGTCCCATTATTATCAAAGAACTCACTCTATCCTTTTAAATTTATTGTTTCTTAAATGCATTGAGAATTGTTTTATGGCCCAACGTATACTGGCCAATATCCTGCGTACTTGAAAACAATGTGCATACTACACCCATATGTCTTGTAAAGAAATTAACAGGAAAAAAGAAAAGATTTAACTAGACATGGTTTCTGATGTGCTCTATTCCTTTCTGAGGATCTGAGTTTCCATCTGTTGTCGTTTCCCTCGAGCCAAAGAACTCCTTCAGCATTTCTTGGCAACTAATTCTCTTTATCTGCAAATGTCTTTTATTTGCAAATGTCCTTATTTCAGAAATCCGGGATTTCTGTTTTTCAAAAATAATTAGTTTCTGTGCTGAGGTCACCTATCATTTTGCTGACAACGGATTTCCATTGCTGCTTTAATACCCTTGTCTGTTAATTCCAGGATCTGGTTCGTCTCAGTGTCCGTGTCAGTTCTGAATGCTGAAGTGTGGACACTCCGGTTTCTGTTACTTGTGTCTGCAAAGAGCCATGTTCCTTTGGTTGCATCAGGTAATCAGCCTGGCTGGATACACACCGCAGGCCACACTTACTGGGTGACGACTCCAATCTCAGTCTCCCATCTGTCTTTCGCCGAGCGGCCTTGAGTCTGGCTTGCACATGCGTGGTCCAGAGCCTGGGCAGAAATGTGGACAGACAGAATCTGGGGATTCCCGCCTGTCTGGCTCCTCCCCTTCTGAGATTCTCATCTTTCTTGCCAGCGGCTCCGGTTGCCCGGGCTCGGGGCTGTGGTACTGGGATTTTCCGCCAGCGTATCGTACGTGTCACTTTGTCTACTACCAAGCTACAAGGAGCACAGATAGGGAATTTTCTCGCATAGTTCTCCTCTTTTGAGTGTGGACTGCCCATCAACCTTTCCCTTCAATCTCCAGTATCTTCAAGGAGCTGTTTGGGCTCAGTCGGTTAAGCATCCAACACTTGATTTCAGCTCAGGCCCTGATCTCATGGTTCGTGAGTTCAAGCCCTGCGTCGGGCTCTGCACTGTCAGTGAGGGGCCTGCGTGGCATTCTTTCTCTCCCCCTCTTTTTGCTCCTCCCCGACTTGCACATGGGTGCTTGCTCTCTCAAATAAATAAATAAGTAATAGTGTCTCTAGATGTTTTTTCCTCTACTCTTTTCTCTGCAAGGCAGATAACTCACTCAGGAACTACATGGTTTGAGGCTGCACTCCAGTTTTGATAGGTACCAGTCTACCTGTTTCATCGTGTTCCCGGTAAGGGGTCCTCCGGAGCTTTCTATCTGCTTACCCGTTCCCTCCTGGATTCTAATTATCAGCTCCATAAATCTGCCAAAAATTCTGTTCTGCTTCTCAGAGCTTTGAGGCTTAGCTTTTGATAGCCTCTGGCCCGAAGATTAGGTAAATATCTTGAGGAGATAATGTTTTGTTTTTAAGGCTCCTCTAGCCCTCGATTTTGCTCCTCCAGTGTGATAAGACCACTAAGCTCGGCTGGCCTCTTGGCTTCCTGGCTATGTAACCCGCGTCTGGGAAATGCTTGGACTCCTAGCTTCTTGCTCAAACCCAGAATCGGCAAACGCCCCCTGGGAAAAATCTGCCGCAAACTGTCAGCTCGCTTCTCTGTGAATCTCCCTGCTATAGAATTTTAGGTCCCCCAATCCTCTTTCCTTCAGTAATTCTCTGAAGCCCTTTTAAGAGACGATTTTTTATAGTTTATCTTTTTGGGGTTTTTTTCTAGTTACTGGCTGGAGCACTGGTCAGCCAGCAGAAACTGCATGCTATTAAGTCTTTAAGCACTTGTAAAATTCTTTTCTTTCCTCTGAACTTTGAAAGCTGACTGTCCCCAGGGAGTTAATTTAACATCACATTTAAAAAACACATTCCTACTGCTGAGTTGGGGGTAGGGGGGTTGGGGGGAGGTGGGGAGTAAACTGGTTTATGGCATATTCCCCATAATCACACCTGCATTGAAAATATATACACATATCATCCAAGATTTGAAATAAATGGCTGGGATAGGATGATGACAACTGTTTTGTTCTTGTCTTTTGTATATTTTTTTTGTAAAAATGTTTCTGACATGTTAACAGTGTTTATAAGAAGTATATAAGTAAATGTAGATTGTCAGGGGTGGGGGGAGGAAGGAACTCAGTGGCTGAGATACAGCAATGGAAAGATTAATTGCATAGAACTTTTTAGAACTTGAATTTTGTACCACATGAACATATTAAGTGTGTGCGCGCGCACACACACACACACACACACACACACCCCTTACACGGTTTATTTGAACATTGTACTTTTTCAATAACTGTTAAAATATTTTTTTTTTTTTTTTTGAGAGAGACAAAGAGAATCCCAAGCAGACTGTGGTGTCAGCACAGAGCCCAACGCAGGGCTCAAACCCACGAACCCGTGAGATCAAGACCTGAGCTGAAATCAAGAGTCGGACACTTAACCGATTGAGCCCCCCAGGCACTCCTGATATCTGTTAAAGTCTCGACAGCACAGCAGATTACCTATAGTCTCTCTTTCCCCAGAACTTGATTCTAGGCTTCTAAACCAGGGCTCAACATACTACGGCCCGGGGCAAATCTAGCCTGTTTTTGCACAGCCCTTGAGCTAAGAGTAGCTTTACATTTTTTACGTGGCTAAAAAAAAGTCTAAAAAAAATACTTTGTGATGCATGAACATGAAATGAAGTTCAAATTTCAGTGTCCATAGTTTTATGGGGACACAGCCACAGGCACTCGCTGACCTATCACCATGCTGCTCTCACGCTATGACGCTGAGGTTGCGCACAGGCAGCCCTCAGGATGTTCCAGACCGCCACAAGAAAAACATCGCAATAGAGCGAGTCCAGTGAATGCTTTGGTTTCCTGGTGTATATCTAAGTTGTGCTCACACTACACTGCGGTCAAGCCAGTGTTAACCAGCATCATGTCTAAAAAAACTACGCATATACCTTAATTAAAAAATAATTGCTAAAAATTGCGAACCGTCACTCGAGCTTCCAGTGAGTTGTAATCGTTTTGCTTAAACCTCCTGAACCCACCTCCACTAGTTTCGGACTTTCCTTCTGAAGCCTCCTCACCTCTCTCAGCCCTCACAGAATTAAGGAGCGTTCAGGCCTTGCTCCAGGTTAGGCGCCGGCTTACAGGACTGTTGAGGCTGGTTTGGTCTTCTCTCCAGACCGCTCAGACTCTCTGGGAGCCAGCAACTAGGTGGCTTTGCTTCGTGTGTATGAATGCCAGAGTGGCACTTTTCATTTCCTTTAGGAACTTCCCTTTGCATTCACAACTTGGCTCACCGCTCGGCCGAAGAGGCCTAGCTTTCCGCCCATCTTGGCTTTTTTTTTTTTTTTTTTAAATTTTTTTTTTCAACGTTTTTTATTTATTTTTTGGGACAGAGAGAGACATAGCATGAACGGGGGAGGGGCAGAGAGAGAGGGAGACACAGAATCGGAAAACAGGCTCCAGGCTCTGAGCCATCAGCCCAGAGCCTGACGCGGGGCTCGAACTCACGGACCGCGAGATCGTGACCTGGCTGAAGTCGGACGCTTAACTGACTGCGCCACCCAGGCGCCCCCCATCTTGGCTTTTGAAGCCCACCTTCCTCACTGAGCTCAGTCACGCTGGCTTTGGATTTTCAGTGACAGATGTGCACCTCTACCTTTCACTCGAACACTCAGAAGCCATTTAGGCTTATTCGGTGGCCTAACTCCAATAATAATGTTGTGTCTCAGGGAACAGGGAGGCCCGAGGAGAGGGAGAGAGATGGGGACAGCCAGTCGGTGGAGTGGTCACGACATGCCGCACACTTATGGCCTATATTTGCTGTCTACCATGGGCGCGGCCCGCGGTGCCCCCAACGATTACAATAGTAACAACAAGATCACTGAGCACACAACACCACAGCAAATACATTAACAACGCAAGAGCTTGGAATATTTTGAGAATGACCAAAATTGACCCAGAGACATGAAGTGAGCAAATGCTGTTGGAAAAAATGGCGCCAACAGACTGGCTCGACACGGGGTTGCCACGAACCTTGTATTTATACGAAACACCACAGCACTTGTGAAGTACGGTAAAGGAAGGTGTGCTTATGGTTGCAACAAAGACCATATTTATGGCCCTTGAAATCTAAAATAATTACTATCTGGTGCCTCACAGAAAAAGGTTGCCAACCTCCGTGCTAAAGCACCTCTGAACAATGAGTTCCATAGAGCAACTTGCCAGTGGGGTAGACTGAATTAGCGGCCCTCCCTGTATCCGTGCCTCTTCCCAGGAAGCTTTGTAGTGCTTTCCCACTTGGACCCCGGGCTCAGTCATATGACTTGCTTTGACCAATGGGGGTCTAAGGGACACGATGAAAGCAGAGGGCTGAAGGAAGATTACACAATGGGGCTCATTCTTCTGCTCCTCGGCTGCTGTCATGTGAAGAGACCCAGGCTAGTCTTCTGAAGGATGAGTCATGAGAACCAGAACAGCCCAGTCATTCCAGCTGAGGCCGGCCCAGGTTAGCCAAGAGCCCCAAATCCCAAGATCATCACAGTCGCCTGGCTGACCCACAGCTGACCACAGACACATGAGCAAGCCCGGCAGATATCACTTGAACCAGCCCGACCAGCTGAACCCCGAGACTCCAGAGCCATGTAACTGTTCGTTGTTACGCACCAGTGAAGTTTCGTGGTAGTGTTACACACTATTCTGACAACAGAAAACGGATACTACGGGCACATGCACTTTAAAATTTTCTTTTGCCAAAGCAGGCTAAGGAACATTTTTATTCTTCTGAGGGCAGTTTAGGGTCCTAATGGCAGGGAGACTCTGGATAAAGCACAGAAGTTTGGAACTCCAAGGGTCGGGGTGGGACGTCAGATTACATCCCGAATTCCTATAAAAATAGCTTATACTCATAATGGCACTCAATCAATATCTGTATTTGTTCTGTGGCTCAAGAAGACGCTAGGTTAGGACTTGACACGCCTCTTATCTGCGAAGAGATGTAGCTAGACAGACAGACTCCACCATTTCTGGAAAAAGAATTCAATTTATTTCCTATTTATAAAATGTAAAAAAAGCGCCTTGGGTATAAAATCTACATGTCTATGGTGTTATCAGTCAGGAGCTCAGAAATGACACTTTGCATCCTTCAGTCATTAATTAGCGTTTGGTGCAAAGAAGGTAGGTGCCAGGAGCCCCTCCTGGACCAGGCTAAGTGATAGCTCGCCAAGGATAAAGCCTCACCGCCTTCCGTGAGGAAGAGGAGTAGAGGGCAGAAAAGGAAAAGGGACCTGAGGTAGGAGGCCGGGGAGGGATGTGTACTGAAATCTGTATTGGGAAACACTTTAACTTGCAAGAGGGAAGGTCTTCCTTCTTGACTGCAGAACACAAGTGGCCTGAGCCTGTCCTAGGAAAGTCAAGCTGCTTCCTGTGCACAGGGCCAACCCCCACCCCACAGAACCACAAGCGTAGCATCTGTCAGGAAGGAAAGGCCTCCATCAGTGTGACGAGAAGCGGTCACCTCCGGACTTGTGTGAACTCCCTGCGCAGCCATAACGAGTCCTGGTAGAAGCGAGGATCGCCCAGTCTCACGGCTGTCCGTTTGTAGAAGTAACAGTATAACACTGCCGCTGTGGATAAGTAGAGAAGAAGCTTCAGGGACGCTCCTGAGTATTCGTTTCAGGCTAAGAACGAAACCTACCAAGGCGGAGGGGCGCCCTGCCTCAGGATCTCCCAGTGACTCCCAGCAAGGGCAGTGGGCCATAATCTCTCCTGTTCTTGCCACGGCTGATCCACTCATCCCCATGCTGGCCGTGATGGACGGGGAAGGCAGGATCAAGGGCCTTAGTAGCCTGAGCCAATGGTGGCACCGAAGTGAGGCCTGAGGTTGCTCTGGTCCTTACCTAATCTCTGGAACACAAACAGCGTTTGAAGTCCGTCTGTCCAGACAAAGCGGTTGGAATTTTTCCAGCGTAAGTTCTGCAGGAGACATGAGGAGACAGGGAAAGCTTAGCCACCAGATGAGGCCCTAGTATCTCCACCTTGGTTAGCTGCAGACACGCCATGTGGTTTTAAATCAGGCTAATCTCCCCCTCCTTTCTTCGCACAACCCCAAGTAGTGTTTCTCAAAGGAGCTTCAAACTCCCTTTTCTGCTGCAAAGGAAATATCCTTTTAACCCTGAAGGAGGAAGTTTGAACTAAGCTATTTATTTCCTTCCATTCCACAGCCTTTTCCAAGGAGAAGTGCTATACATTATCTCAGGAAGGAGTTTGGTGTGGTCACTGTCTTGCCTTGAAGATCTCAGGCTCGGTTCCTGTCAGATAAAGGCTTAGTGCTCTCAAGGTTTAATCAGATTAACAGCTTTACACTACAAAGCCAGGACCTATTTTGGCCCCAGGAGCGAGAGCAGAGACAATCTTCTTCAGGAAGCACCTAGAGACTTTGGCACTGCTCTTTCTTTCCTGTGAGCTCTACTTCTCTCCCTGGAATAACAAGGGCAACTTAACAGACGGCTCAGTCTAAGAAGGTGGTGTTACTATAGGAACGACGAGAACCCTGAGGTTTTACTGTGTTCCATCAAAATGAGTACGTGAGAAACACAGGCCAGACCCAAACAGACAGAACCATTCGTGAAGCAGGAGAAATCTGGAACCACGAAACCTGGCGTTTGCTCTGAGGCACATTGGAGAAGGGTTCTTCCAGTATAAGTGACGGGGACAGAGCAGAGGGCACGAAGCACTAAAGGGCAAGGGGCACTCTTGGCCTGGCCATTTCCCATAGGACACGAATGCCTCAGAATTCCCCGTCTCAACACCCACCTGCCCAAATAGCTAATGATAAAACGGATTCCACTTCCTGTTTTAGCTCTGGCTGGACTGTTTGGGGCAAAGGTGAACTGAATATTCCAGAAATGGCCCCTGACTCTTGGATAAGGCAGTTCTCTCACACAAAAGGTTGGGCAGAGGTGCCTCATGGAGCTCTCACATGCCCAACCCCAGGCGGGACCACACTCATTTCACTGGTTTCCCATCAAGGATTCTTCGAGATGTAAAAGAATGATGCTGGCTTCCTCGTGGCTTCCTCGAGAAAAAGCTACTCCTAGTCCCTTAAGGGTTCAGGAATTCAGAGCTCCGCTCTTACCATGACCCAGACGTGAAGGGAAATGCTGAGGGCGAAGTACACAGCTGTGAGGATGATGGTCCCTTTGAACTTATGGAATAGGAGGTTGACCAAGCCAGCCTGGAAGACGAAGGTGTTGAAGAACATGAGGAAAATGATGATGATGTTGAAAAGGATTGCGATATCCTGGATGCTGCAAACATAAAACAAAGCACAGCCAAATGGAGGTCTGTGGGATGACCCAAGAGCTGGCCCTGGGTCCTAAGGGACACTATGAAGTCTGGCCTTCCCTGTGATCTAGACCTCCGGAAACTCCCCAGAGATAGCATGGACTTTGGGTCCCAAGTGACACGAGACTAAAACTACGGGCTGGCCCCATCACTTGAGCTGCAGTCCATAGACCAAGGCTTTCCTGCTCTGACACTCTTAACTTCTAGACGCTGGTGAGAAGACGGTTTCTTCTCTCTGTCCAAAGCCGGCCCCGCCTGTCGCATAACCTGGTCCTGTCAAACATTTTCATCTAGCAAGACGGCAACACCTTTCCCCCGATCTTTGCACAGACGGTGCCTTAGTGGCATTCAGGTCTCAGTTCAAGCGTCCCCTCTTCAGAAAGACTCTTCTTTAACCCTACGCCTAGGGTCGCCCTCCCCTCCCCACCCCCACCTACTTCACATCCATTGTAAACATTTATTACCCTATAAAATTATCTTGAAAAAATGGGTTCATTGTCCCTCTCAATGGGAAGGGTCAATGGGGACTTCTAGAATGGAAGCCGTGCAAGAGCAGGAAATTATCAGGTTTGCCACTGCAACTAGAAACGGTCCGGCAGGCCAATGAATACCCGTCACATGTATTCATGCGACAGTGCCGAAGGAAGCAAGACGGTGCCGAAAACTAGTCTTCTGTCGAGAACTTGCCTCGTGGAGTCTCTGAATCTTTGCGCAGGAAAAATGCCAACCACTTCCATACCGTATAGAGAACTGATACGAGTACCCTTTTAACCTGCCATTTTGCAACCCCCTTTCACGGCAGTGTAAGCCAAGATTTCTACTCACAGAGGAAGAAAATGACACGGTGAGCAGTCTGACCCTCTGACTGCTCCCTGTAACCCGGACCCCTGCTAGAAGTATAGAAATGAAGGACCTCTGACATGTCTCCGCACCGCGGAGTACCCAACGTGGGTGAAATTTGATTTTCCCTGAGGTTTTTCCATCAGCTACTTTAAAACGCTAAATCATAATCGTCGGGGCCTTCTAACTGCTTGGGTTCAGCTGTCCAGTCCCACCCCCTGAACTCACATGAAGAGCACCAACTGGACGACAGGAGCCATTCGGAGTAGCTCCGAGAAGGAATTGACGAAGAGGTCATAGGACAGCAGCAGGAACTGCAGGGAGAGCACCAGGCTGTAGTTACTGGTCTGGAGCATCCTGCTGCTGCTTTGGTGGGCCCAGCGGGGCACATTCCACAGTTACCCAGAAAACTGCTCCTGGCTTTCTCCCCAGCACTGAGGGAGAAGCACTAGTTCCTCAGAATCAGGGCTGTTCCCCTTGCTCTAAGACAAGGGCCTGTTGAGGACAAAACAAAACAGAACAAAAAGGTCGTTAGAAAGTCATTAATACAATATTCACGGAGGACCTACTACGTCCCAGGCAGCATTCTATGTGCTTGGGACACACCAATGACCAAAACCACTACCGCCACCAAAAAATCCACTAGTCCCTCCTTCTAGGGACTCTTACCCTCCAACTTTCTCCATTCCTGGAAGCTTCTAAGTGCAGAGCTCATTTTTTCCTTCCTTCCTTTCCTTTCTTCATTTTAATTTACTTGATTGCTGTAAGTAATCTCTACACCCAACAGGGGGCTTGAATTCACAGCTCTGAAACCAAGAGTCACAGGCTCCTCCGACTGAGCCAGCCAGGCGCCCCAACGCAGAACTCTTTCTAACTACTTTTGAGTTCAAAGGAATCCAGGAGTACTACAAAGAGTGACTGTCTTGCCATGTAGTAATATTAATTCTAATACTAATAGAAGCAGCAAACCTTTATATACCACAATATGCCAGAGACTTTTTAAAAAAAAAAATTTTTTTTTAACATTTATTTATTCTTGAGACAGAGAGAGACAGAGCATGAACGGGGGAGGGTCAGAGAGAGAGGGAGACACAGAATCCGAAACAGGCTCCAGGCTCCGAGCTGTCAGCACAGAGCCCGACGTGGGGCTTGAACTCACAGACCGCGAGGTCATGACCTGAGCCGAAGTCGGACGCCTAACCGACTGAGCCACCCAGGCGCCCCTGCCAGGGACTTTTTTGTTGGGGGGAGGGAGGGCCTCAAACTCATGACCCCAATATCAAGAGTCACCTGCTTCACCAACTGGGCCAGCCAGGCATCCCTGCCAGGGACTATCCTCAGCACTAACATTATTTAAATTTCATAATAACCCCATGAAGTAGAAGACACACTATCATTACGCTACCCATTTTACAGACAGGACACTTGAGGCTCAGAGAGGAAAAATTATTTGTCCAAGATCACATTGCCAGTAGCAGTGGCAGAGCTGGGATTCAGAATCAGGCAGCCTGGGTCCAGAGTCTGTGCTCTTAACTACTGCCCAAAGTTGCCTGTTATGTAACAGGCTGATATGTCACTAGGTGGGAAAGACGTTGGCACAGAAGTGGGAAGAGGTGCAGGCAGAAAAGGCTGAGAGGAAATCGTGGTCTCCTGCAAAACTTTTATGTTTAAGGTGGCAGCCACATAGTGGCCCCGGGGAAGGTACATTCCAAGGCCCAAGGTGTCCTGTGACCCCTCCAGCCCGGTGAAATCTACAAAGAAATTTCAAAATGCTGTGAAGTGTAAGAGAGTGAAATTAAATTAACATCTGTAAATCGGGGCACATGGATGGCTCAGTCGATCGAGTGTCCGACTTCAGCTCGGGTCATGATCTCACAGTTCTGGGTTCGAGCCCCACCCCCGTGGGGGCTCTGTGCTGACATCTTGGGAGCCTGGAGTCTGCTTCGGATTCTCTGTCTCCCTCTCTCTCTTTCTCGCTCCCAAAAATAAATATATATTTAAAAAGTTTTAATTAACATCTATAAAGTGTTTTACAATTTACAAACTCTTTATATTCATTACATTATTTACTCCTACACCCATCTTGAGAAGGAGACAGTTATTACGAATATAATCCCCATATTATACAGTGGCTCTGAGAGGTTAGCGAACCGCATCCACCTCACCTGGTGAAGAAGTCCCCCCCCACCTTGAGTGGCTGCATGATGGCAATTTCACTCATTCGTCAAATAATATTGATAGCTATCACCCCCTACCAGCACCACGTTAACCGCAACCAGGTATAACTTCCTTTAGTCCTCGCAACTGCTCTGCAAGGTAGTTAAGAATGATCCCCCGTTCTAAAGACAAGAATACAGGGTCAGGGTTCAAGTCATTCCTCCAGGTAGCTGGTGAGCAGAGCCAGGGTTCACAACGGGGGGTGACACCAAAGCCCGCGCTCTAAGCTAGGACTTCACGGGCCACCACGGAGAGCTGTCGTGAGGAACCGGGACCCAGAAGCGCCCACCGCCAAATCTACGGGAAGGATGACCTCCGCTTTAGGGCAGCAGTGATGCGCGACAGAACGAAGCCGTCTTCGGTCCGTCCCACCGCTCGGCGCCGCGTTCCCTCTGTCCCCAGGGCAGTTTTCCTCACCCTTCCCAATTCACCTCAACACGGCACTGTCTTGGCGAAACACCCAAACCCAAACAGCGACAATGAAAACTCCGACCCTGGTCCCTTTTCCCCACTCCTCAAGCACGCTCACCTCGAAGACCCAACGTCGGTTGTCATGGGGACGCCGGCCTGGCTTCCGGGAAGAGGTTTTAAATCCCGGAAGTAGATGGCGGACGCGGGCGCCGTCCGTGCCGGGCTGTCCGCGGGTCCTCGGCTTTCCCTCCGCGCTCTGCGGCCAGTCCGGCCGCCATGTTTGGGCCCCCGCTTCCCTGGGCTCGGTCCTCTGGTGCCTTCCCGGCGTCGCCGCGTCCAGCTCCTGACCCTCCCAGTCGCTGTCCCGCGGCCTTGCTGAGACCGAGCCCCAGGCGAGAGGCTTCGCGTCCTCCCGAACGCGAGATGGGGGACGGGGTGAGAGGCAGGGCGGAGCCGGGGCGGTACTCCCTAGGGAAGAAACACCAGCGGAAGGACTGATGTTGGAGTCCACAACTCCAGACTTCATTTCCCAGGCGGCCGCGCGCGCGGCCGGAAGTGCTATGAGCCTATAAGAGAGGGCGGCGGCCCGGCTCTTTTGGCACTGGGTGGCGGTGCCCGGCGGTGGGTCCGTCTCCGAAAGTCCCCGATTCCAACTTCCCGGAGTCCTAGTAGCCGCGGCGCCGGGTGGCGAGAGGCGGGTCCGAGAGACCCCTGCGACCCTCTGGGGTTCGGGGGTGAGAAAGAGCTCGGGTGGGGAGTTCACGGACCTGGGTTCGAGTGCTGGCTCCGCTGCTATTTCCCTTCGTGCTGTCGCTACCCCTCGCTCGGGCTCAGCTTTCTTTTGTAGGAAATGGACACCGCTGTCCGTGTCCTTCCTTCTACAGGTGTGGTTGCACAGGCACGAAAGCTCTTCGGAAGTCGCAGTCAGCAGGCGGAGCTCCTCGCCGTAGTTTTCACCGAAGGTTAGCTAGGACCGACAGCCGCCCTCCGTCCCCGCAGAAGAGTCAGGGATCGGGCTCCGGATTCCTGGAGCGGTTCTCCCGACACCGGAGCCAAACGGGAGCAGTCCGGAAGGGCGGGTCTGTAATCACTGTGGTGCTAAGGAGCACCTTGCTTACCTACCTCCTGGCTGGAGTTCAGGGGTCCTCACTCCTGAGCCCTGATTTTACAGAAGCTACGTTTGGAAGTGAGGCGTTCTTGGAGCTGAGGGGAAGTGAACCTGGGTTCCTGTACCAGCTCTGCCACTCACCGTGGCCAAGTCGCTTTCTTTCTTTGGGTCCCGGTGATTTTGATCTGTCAGAGAAGCGTTTAGGACTTGAACCCGAAGTCTGATTCTCAGGATTCCTAAATCCCCCACCATTCATCTGGAAGCAGGAACAACAAATTGACTTTCTATCCCTTCATCTGCTTGTAGTTCTAAATTATAAAAGTAATATTATAAGAGCTTGGAATAGAGCCTTTTCCTAAAATTAAGAGCTGAATGGAAACTTACCCGTTTCCTACGCCAGGGCCTGATGCAGCCAGGGAGAATCCTTTTTGTCAAGGGACCGAGGAAAGTATTAGGTTGGGGAGTATATTTCTTAGATCACAGTTGACAAAACTTGTAACTTCCAGGCCAAATCTGACACACCTGCATTTTTTTTTTTTTGATTAAAAAAAATGTTTATTTATTTTGAGAGAGAGAGAGAGTCCCAAGCAGACTCTGTGCTGTCAGCGCAGAGCTGGACGTGGAGCCCGAGCTCACGCAACTGTGAGATCATGACCTGAGCTGAAATCAAGAGTCAGGACGCTTAACCAACTGAGCCACTCCGGCTCTCCAAGGTTTTTCCATTTTTAGATAAGTAACAGAAACGAAAAGGATATTTGTGGTACGTAAAGACGACATGAACCTGAAATTTGCCCGCAAATAAAGTTTTTGGGGGAACGTAGCCGTGTTGATTTGTGAAGGTGTCTGTGCCTGCTTTTGCACTACATCAGAAGAGTCGATGGCATAGTTGTGACAGAGACTGTCCGGCCTACAAAGCCTCAGGTATTTACCATTCTGGGCCTTTGTAGAAGCGTATGGGGATTTCTGCTTTGGAATGGGCAGAATCAGAGACCAAACAATGGTGAGCACACCCTGAAATCATAGCACAAACCTACTTTCTTGGAATAAATGAAAGACTGTTCTCAGCGTTTGGGTTGCAGTTTTCACTGTATTCTTTTTTTCTCTGTTTTTGCACACTCGGGCAGAGGAAGGGCTCTTCTGTGTCCTGTGAGCAGTGTAATATTGCGGCCCTCGTTCAGCAAAGTGTCCCCGTTGAATATTCTAAGTCTGTCCCAGAGCAGTAATCCAGGAGGGTGGAGACAGTCTCTTTTGGATTATATTTACTTTTGTTTTTTTTCTCCTCCAAAGGAAAAGAAAGTCATGAGAGATACTGTCTGATGGATGGAGCCTGCTGACCAAGTGCTTCATGCTGACTTCACTGGGGGGTGACTGAACATCTGGTGACCCGAAACTTCCTCTGCTCTTACGGGGACTAAGGGGACGCCTCAGAGGCTGGGCAGCAAATCTCCGAGCTCAGGAGTTGAGTCAGGAAGCTTCTAGGAAGACATTATTTTCTCCTTCTAGCCTTATGGAAGCTTGGTTTTCCCCCAGCCCTCGGATCTAACTTTCTCAGTGTGGTGACTGCTAACTTGGATCACATTGTGAGAGCTCAGTGCCTTTTGCTGATTAGGTGGACACCTGTCATGGAGAGAACTGGCGTGACATGCCGTTGGGGCCACTGAGAGGCCTGGGCAGCCACGGGGACCACGAGCTTCAGGCTTTAGTTGGTAGCTAGGATGAACTGCTGTGACAACATCAAGAAAAGCAGAATATTTAGCTCTCACAGCGTCCTTAACGGACATTTTCTCACTTGACCTTTTTTTTAAAAAAAACTTTTTTTTTTTTTTAACGTTTATTTATTTTTGAGAGAGAAGGCACAAGCAGGGGAGGGGCAGAGAGAGAGAGAGGGAGACCCAGAATCCGAAACAGGCTCCAGGCTCCTTGCTGTCAGCACAGAGCCTGACGCGGGGCTCGAACTCACAAACTGTGAGATCATGACCTGAGCTGAAGTTGGACGCTTAACCAACTGAGCCACCCAGGTGCCCCTCACTTGACCTTCTGACAACCTATGGTCAAGGTAAAAAAACAGGGGACTTGAAGCCAAACGGACAAGGATTTGAAACTTCCTACCCCTTTACTGGGTCCTAATGCTGGTATTTAATCTTTCTTTTTTTTTTTTTAAGTTTTTTTTTTTTAAGTTTTATTTATTTATTTTGAGAGAGACTAAGACAGCACGAGCAGGGGAGGGGCAGAGAGACTGGGTGAATCCCAAGCAGGCTCCACACTGTCGGCACAGGGCCCCACGTGGGGCCTGAACTCACGAAACCGTGAGATCATGACCTGAGCTGAAATCGAGTCAGATGCCTAACCGACCGAACCGCTCAGGTGCCCCAAATCTTTCTGACCCTTGGTTTCCTCCTCTGTAAAGTGGGGTTGAGGACCTCTCACAGGGTTGTCAAGAGGAGCAAATGGGATCCTGTGTTCACGGGTTCTACTCAGTAAGTTCTATTCTTGTTACCATGCCTTTTTTTTCAGATGAGAAGACTGAGTCCTACACATGCTAAGTGATTTCCTCCAGTTGCCTCATTTCATAAGGATCGGAGCCTAGGCCCGCCCTCTGTCAGCCTACCACTAATTTCCAAAGGTGAGGGAATCCAGTGTGTTACCTCTTTGGGAGTTCTGGCCGGTTTCAGGGACTTCCTTTCCTCTGTGTTAGCGGCCTCAGATTAAGGGATCTGAACTGCAGCCTGCCGCAGTGTCCCCTTCTCGGTGTGAGTCCGCGGGACAGGGTGACCGCCTTGAGAGCTGGGCCCGTGCTGCCTACATGTGTAGTTAGCGGAAAAGCCGAGACAGCCCTGTGGCTTTGTGTGTTTGCCCGCCAAACCTCACACCCACCTGCCTGGTGTTAAAGTGCAACTGCTTAGGGCCCGAGGCATTTGTCTGAAACCAGAGTTGGTTTCTGAGTTTATCAGGTACACAGGGAAAGCTAAAAATAAACTCTTGCTTTCTAGACCATGAGTTCTTGCTTCCTCCTTTCTCCTCTGAACTTTCCACGGAGGAAGAGAAAGCAGAAGTGTCAGGCCTGGGGGCACCTGAGGGCTGTTGTCCAATTGCAAGTGTGGAGTGTGGGGGGTTCTAGAGCAACAGCCTGATCTTACTTCCTCAGTGGGAGGTTTAGCCCCACGGAGTTCACCGTCTAGGGAAGAACTTTTTTGTAGAAGTGGGAGATCATAGGACTTCCTCTCTTCCTTCTTCCTAATGATGGTGTGTTTGCTCCTTGCAGATTATGGTTTTGCCTCCTTCTGGTAGAACTGAGGGCTGAGGCGTTTCTACGACTCTAGCCTGGATTTTGATTCCTATCCCTCATTTTCCGTGGGGAAAGGGTGGGGTGGATTCTTTACCTTTTGGCCCTGTGAAGGGAGACTAATCGCAGGGCTTTGGGCCCAGAGCCTTGACGTCCGGCCCCGGCAGAGGAGGGCCCTCTCCAGAGCCGGCCGCAGGCCCAAGCTGGCCGTACTGTGTACCGTTGGGTGCTGGGGTGGGGCCAGCCTCACTGTCCATAACCAGAGATCAGGCCTCACGGGGCAGTGCCCGGGCTGGTGGCAGGAGATCTGAAGTGAAAAGCACCCACCCCTTGGGCAAGAGTGAGCTCAGTGTTCCCTCCTTTAGCTGGCGTGTGGGGTGCGCTCCAGCCGGCAGAGCCGGCGGGGACGTGTGGCCTCTGCTGCTTCCAGGGGCGCCTGGTCAGAATGGCTGCCGGGTGGTTCTACTTGTCCTTCTATGCACTGTCGCTGCTGGGCCTGATGTGCATCATCCTCGCCGTCTACTGGATGCAGCTGTGGCATGGTGGCTTTGCCTGGGATGGCACCAGCCTCATGTTCAACTATCACCCCGTGTTCATGGTCGCCGGCTCAGTGGTGGTCTACAGTGCTGGTGAGTACGAGGCCCTGGGAGACGTGCCGTGACCCAGACCCGGCCGGGGCAGAGCTCTCCCTCTCCACAGCTGGCCTTTGTCACTGCCGGGTTTGCGGCTACGAGAGTGGGGGAGGCCGGGCTGTCTGTGGCCCCCGGTGTCATTTACAGGAAGGTAGTAGTGAGGAGGGGGGCCACCTGAGAAGCAGAGCTTCACGGACACTCTGGGGCGGGGGTTGGCACGCTTCTTCTGTAAAGGGCCAGATAGTAAACGTTCCAGGCTTTGCAGGCTCTACGATCTGTGTTGCAGCTACCCATCCTTATTCTTGTATCGTGAGCAGCCATAGATGACATGAAAACACACCCGTGACTGTGTTCCAGTAAAACTACTCACAGAAATGCATGGCAGGCTGGACTTGGCCCATGGGCTGTAGTTTGCCAACTTCTGCTTTAGGGAGCAGGAGATTGAAGCGTCTCATGACACGGGTCCTTCCATGAGGAAGCTGCTTACCCGTGCCAGGCCCGTGTTTGCCCCGTGCATCCAGAGCCGGGCCTTGGGCCCAAGTGAGCCTCACTTTCCCCACCTGTAAAATGGGAACGGTGATGACATTGGTCGTAGCTGCTTATCCTGTGCACTTCAGATACCTCAGCCCATTTTGTTCCTATGAGAAGCCTGCGAGATGGGCTCTGCCGCTCTCCCCATTTTACAGATGGGGAAACTGAGATTTAGAAACAAGAGGCCACAGAGCTGAGAGGCAGAGCCGGGCTGTGGACCTCGGTCTGTGTAACCTGATTAAGAGCCCGGGTTTGTGACAACTAACTGTGCTTGTAAGAAGGCGGAAGAAATAACGAAAGCGACATTGCTTTCTCACCCGCAGAACTGTGCTTGAGTGCATTTGTTATGTAATGACATATGTACACATCATTATGTAATGACAGACCGGTGGGTCCAAGAAACCCGCTTCTCCCTTTTTGTCACTGTTTTGTCTCCCTCTGCCCCCTTCACGGCTGAAACGATGTGAGGAGAGGAGATGCCGGGGAGTGGGTGGCCACGTGCTAGCATTTCCTTCCTCTCTGGTTGGGAGGTGGTGTGGGACCGCGTCAGGTTAATTCTCCCTAAGGTGCTGGGGGAGCCGAGGGGAAGAGGCCGGGCCCTGGGACGTTCTCTCCCGCAGCATCGCTGGTGTACCGCCTGCCGCAGTCGTGGGTGGGGCCCAAGCTGCCATGGAAGATTGGCCACGCAGTCCTGCACCTGCTGGCCTTCATCCTGACCGTGCTGGGGCTGGTCGTCGTCTTTCAGTTTCACAACCACGAAAACACCGTCAGCCTCTACTCCCTGCACAGCTGGCTGGGCATCGTCACCGTCTTCCTTTTTGCCTGCCAGGTGGGTCCTCTCCTTCGGGTTCCCGCTCCCAGACGGCGGCCATGGGCTCCGGTTGGGACTTCACTGGCATCCGCACCAAATACTCCCTCCGGTTATTGCCCAGAGATGGCCCTGCAGGGCGCATCCCATAGAATCGGCAGCTTAAGTGGCCGCAGGAGACTGGTAGTTCCCACGCCCGTCCCCCTGCCCCTCCGTTGTCCTAGCTTTATCATAGCACATACCACGCTGATGCGGTCTGTGGTCTTTTCCACCTTCCCCGTCCCCACCTTTCTGTGAACCAGAAGCAATTCTGGAAGTGGTTTCTGCACACTCACGTCAGCCCTGCACAGGCGAGTTTTATGGGGCAGGACTGGAAGGCAGCAGAGACATTACAAGGGTGGCTGGGCTTTCGGGAGACTGGGCTTATAAGCTAAGCATTTCGTGGAACATTCTGGTTTGGCTAAGAAATCGACCATAGTGCGGGAGCTGGTGGGAGGTTTGAGCTGGGAAACAAGGGCGAGAGGCCACCGCGGGGTCGGGGGCCCAGTGGGCGGGATGGCCTGCTACACCTTCAGGAACAGCATGGTGCAGTCAGGCACCTCCCTGTGTTCACAGTGGTTCCTGGGCTTTGTCGTCTTCCTTCTGCCGTGGGTGTCCGTGTGGCTGCGCAGCCTCCTTAAACCCATCCACGTCTTCTTTGGAGTTATCATCCTCTTTCTGTCCATTGCGTCTGTCATTTCCGGCATTAATGAGAAGCTCTTCTTCAGTTTGTGAGTGGGATGGGGCCCCCAGCTCTAATGTCGAGGGGAAGGCATAGCGTCTTCCAAAGATGCACCCTGAGATCACAGGGCCTATCCAGGGGTGGGGAGCCTTTGGAGATGGGCTTGTTCTTGATCTGGAAGGTCATGGAATCTTTAGGTTGGGATTGGTAAATTGGTCAGCAAAAAATTTATCTGCCATCAGATTGACTTAGTACCTACTGTGTGTCAGAAGCTATTCGAAGCGCCTTAAATTTAATCCTCTGATCGTTTTACAACATGGATACTGTTGTCATTGCCGCTTACAAATAAGGGAGCTGAGGCACAGAGAAGTTAAGTAGCTTCCCTAAGGGCACACGGCCCGAAAGTGGCAGAGCTGGGGGTTAAGATGACCACCTCATGCCTAACCACTACCATCCCCCATTATTTTAAGGCATGGGGGGTGGGTAGTGAAAAGCAAGGAAGTTATGAGGTCAGACTTGGGTTTAAGTCTGGGCTATGCCATTTACTAGTTGTACGACTGTGGGCAAGCTCATATTTTTGAGCTTTAGTCTCCTCATAGGTGAGAAGCATCCTGCAGATACTTGTGGTGGTGGCAGGGACCAGAAACTATGTTAACATTCCAGGTCACAGATGGTCCTCGGAAGCTTTTCTCTCTCACCATCCCGTTAAGGGTGTTGGGTCTATCACTGGGCCAAAACAGGTGGCAAAAGTCTCTCGAGGGCCCACGGTGTTTTGTCATCTTCAGGAACAACAACACCCAGCCATACTCCAGTCTGCCCAGTGAAGCTGTCTTTGCCAACAGCACCGGGATGCTGGTCGTGGTCTTTGGGCTACTGGTGCTCTATATCCTCCTGGTTTCATCTTGGAAACGTCCAGAGCCAGGGATCCTGAGCGAAGGACAGGTACGGGGTCTTGGGTCTTTCATTCCAGGTTGGGGTAGGGCCAGGCCTAGAGAAGGGCCACCCAGGAAGGGTTCGGGCCTTGCCGGGAAGCCCGCTCAGTAACATGGTGGGAAACTGGGTCGACTGATGGTGGGGTTAGGTTGGCTGATGGGGGGGGCAGTGTGTCAAAGCGGCTCATCCCAGCCATGGTGGCAAATGGAGCTGCTCAGAGGCTCCCGGGGCCTGTCCCTTGGGAGAGGACAGACGGTTATGCCCTTCTCCAAATTCCTGTGGCTTCATGAGGGGAAAGTGTGGCCTTCTGTCCTCCAAGGAAGGGCTTGAGCATGACGAGAGGGTGTCGGAATTCCCATTCTCCCAGCTTTGGGGCTGGTCTTGGGGGCGGAGCTTATCCAGCAGGTGCTGGCTGACGGGTTCGGTGTGGGTTCCGTGTGTGGGTAGGTTTCCCCCTGAGGGATGTGGTGAGACGGGGGGTGCATCGGACTGAGGGACTTTGGGGCTTCCCTGAGAGATGTGGTGGCTTGGGCGGGGACCGCCCTGCGGGTCGGGGGTCTGTCTGAACAGCTCGGGCCAGGTGCGACTCCTGCCAGTCAGGGGCAGTTGTGGTGTCCTGCCATTAACGCCTGTGCCTCTCTCTGTCTTTCCAGCCCCTGTTGTGTGACGGGGAGTGAAGCGGGAAGGGCACCCACGAGCAGGTGGAGGTGTTTCCCCCCAGAAGCTCTTCTCTGCCAGGGCCTCCTCTCTGGTTTCGGCAACAGACCAGCTTTGCGCTCTGGGCCCGAACCTCTTCTGGCCTCCACGTGGGGCCTGCTCTCCCCACCGATCTCCTGCCCACCCGCTCTGCTTGGTGGCTTCTCTACCCCTTCCTGGCATCGACTTCTCGGGTTCTCCACACACGCCGCCCCAGCTGCTCACGCTGTGTGCTCCCTGCTCCCTGTGTGAAGTCAAGCTGATTTCCCCTCTCGGCCCCTAAGGATCTGGTAGAGACTCTCTCCAGCTCAGATAAGCCAGGACGCAGGTGCAACCTGTACGTGGAAAGTGAGGGAGGTAACGGTGTCCGGCAGCTTTCCCTGGAAGGCGTGCGTTATATTTGGGCCGCCCTGACCGTTGGGCGGCCAGCATCGGCCGTGCCCTCCATCCAGCCCGCCCAGACGTGAGGCTGGAATGGAGAAGGTGGAAGGTGATGGAAGGTGATGGAAGGAGGAGAAGGGCAGCAGAGGGGCTTCCGCAGAGAAGCTGAGGAGCTGACTGCTCTTTGCTGTTCTGTTTCGTGTCGCTGCATTCCTCGTCCGCCTGCACTGTGACCACGTGCCTCCACCTCTCGCTGCTGCCACAGCCCTGGCCTAGATCCTGGCCTTTCCCTGTGACTTACGTGCCCGTCAATGTCGGGCAGCCCGAGGAACCCTGATGACCTGCTCTCCCAAGAACCGCGTGTCCCCGGCTGCCCCACAAGGGATGCCCCTGCCTGGATCAGGGCCTCCCCACCTGGCCCCGGGCAGGCTCAGCCTCGCTCTCTTGGCAGAGCCCCTGCCCAGCTGATTTTCACTCTCTAGCTCCCCATGCAACAAGCCAAAGTTGTGGTGCATTGTGCCCCGTGGGCCGCTTTCCAAGGTGCTCCCTGCTGAGTACCGGAGTGCCTCATTTGCCCCCTCAGTGGCTACTTTCTTGGCCAAACCCAGTCTCCTGTTATGCCTGAGGGCGAGCTGCGGGGGGGGTGGGGGGGGTGAGTAGTGGGGGATGGGACGGGGGAATCTGCTCCTCTCTGAAGTGATGGGGCTGTGGCTTTTCCCGCCCTCTCCAAATGAGCCCTGCTGGGACCCAGCTCCATATTGCCGTGCTCAGTGACCAGCAGCACCAGTGCACTTACCCCTGGCAGGTGGTGAGGAGGCGGACCGTCCACCCCAACCCCGTGTGGCCCGATGTCGGCAGGACTGTGACTGGACTTCCTGAGGGGATGGAGCCTTTGAAGCCACTGGGATGACTTCCAGGCACCTCAGTCACGTGCCCCGCGCCCCCTCTTTCCGTATGGGTGGAGCTGTAACTTGTTCACGCAGCTTGGTTTCCTTTAATCGTGTTTTAAAGAATCAAAGCCTTCTCTACTGTGATCACATTATGGTTAATTGAGCTCTGGGAAACTTGTGAAAGCCTCGGGACAGTTGTGACATTCAGACTGGGGAGAAACACACCAAAAGGCGCCAGAGATCTCCAGGCTGCCCTCCTGGAATGGTATGTGACTCATGGTATGTCTGGATGTCCTTAATAACGAAAAGCTTCTGAGTACTTGGTTATCTCACAAGGAAGGAAATGTTTCCTGTTTTTACAACTGGAACTCAGAAACTGGGTAGTGACTTGGTCACTGGTAGCTGAGATCACTCAGCCAGGAAGTGGTAGAGTTGGGATCCACAGGCCAGGTGTTTATGCCAGTCTCCTTCCCAGCTGCTGGGTGTGCGCACCTATGCACTGAAAACCATACCTAGTGACGAGGGACCCGAGGTGCAGGCTCATGATGGACAGGGGACCCTGAATAGAGAAGCCCAGGGACTGAGGGAGCCTGCGGCCAACTTTGGGTAAAGTGACGGAGGGCCCCCTTCCCTCTGTGATGAGGTGTAGATACCTCCTGCTGGTGGATCAGATGACCCGGCAGGAGTCGGGTGCAGACACTAGTGATAACAGGAACTCAGCGAGTGAGCACCTGGGCTGTGCTGGGGGCTTTGCCTTCAGTTCATGTCAGTCCCTGTCCTTGTCCCTGTGAGATGGGTACTGTTCTGATTTTACAGATCCCAAGAGGCTAAATAGTGGGCCTGAGTTTATGTATGTAGCCGGTTTGAAGCCAAATCGGGATTTAGTTGTGTCTGAGTCCACACCAGTGCCTTTAACTGCTCCCCTGCACCGAGCACGGGCCAGGTGTGCGTATCGTCTCTACCGTGCACCGGACGCAGCAGCCCCTCCTGCTTGCCCAGGTGCTATCCGCGATTGCCCTAGGGACCTGGGGTTTGGCTTGGGTGCAGCTTCTGTCCTACCACTGAGCTTTAGAATATGGTGATTTCAAAAAAAATTATATATAAAATACGGTGATTTCTTCTGGTGTCCTGTTTGCCCACTGGATTCCTGAAGGTTATCGTAGTGCTGAGAAAAGCACGCCTAGGAGGTGTGGTGTGTGTACTGGAGGGAGAACGGGAATGGGATCCCAGTGGAGCCAGCCCAGCTGCGTAGACCCTACCTTTGGGTGTCACGTAGAAGGGTATGGGTCGTGATCATCTTTTTTTTTTTTTTTTTTTTTTTAATTTTTTAATGTTTATTTATTTTTGAGATAAAGAGACAGAATGTGAGCACGGGAGGGGCAGAGAGAGGAGACACTCTGAAGTAGGCTCCAGGCTCAGAGCTGTGAGCACAGAGCCCAACGCAGGGCTCGAACTCACGAACTCTGAGATCATGACCTGAGCCAAAGTTGGGATGCTTAACCCACTGAGCCACCCAGGCACCCCGGGTCATGATCATTTCAACCAGAGGCTGAGGCCTTAGTGCCTGGCGTATTGGTGGGAAAAATCTCCCTCAGCAGAAGCCAGAGCTCTTGCTTCCATGTGGTTTATTTGCTTGTTTTTCACATTGGCTCAGGGTCAAGGTCGGAAGGCCTTTCACAGGAAGCCTTAAAACCAAATTAGCATGGCCAGTTAAAGGCCATGTTGCCACCCAAGGAAAATGCCTATCACTGAGGCCTCAAGGTGGCTGGGGCAGAGCAGCATGACCCCAGAATTCCACCTCCCTGAAGAGGGAAAGGGCAGCGTAAGGTGGTACATGACCCACTCTGGGCCTGCAGTTTCTGTAGGAATTCTGGAGGTTGGTAGAGGGTTCCCTGCCAAACTCAGGACAGGCCCTGGGGGCAAGGGGACAGGGAGGGTCACAGCTGGAAGACAGGAGGAACTGCCAGTGGCCACCGCTGAGCCGCGGTGAGAGGGGCACAGAGGCCCAGGAGGCGCTCACACACCCTTGTGCTGCAGGGCCTCCAGGATGGCCCGGAGAATGGCGGCCGTGGCCACTGCCCCAGGGTCCGGCTGATCCAGCCTCGCAGAGCTGATGTAACTGGCTCTCCCGGCTCCCGCTTCCATAGTCTTGGTGGCCTCGGCCGCAGCCTCCGCACTCTGAGTGGGAACATGGGAGCAGGCTCAAAGACAAGCCACCAGGCCTCCTTCCTCCCATGGACCCTGCACCCCTCTGCCCCAGCCCTATCAACGCCCTGAGTACTGTCACCAGGGTGGACAGGTCACCTCTCACATACGTCTGGCAGGGCAAGAATTACCATCTCCTGAGGGCTTGCTATGTCCTAGACACTGTGCTGGGGCTGCACGTCTCTCTTAGCCTCACAGTACCCCTGAGATAGGTACTCCTCTCCTGTTCAGAGGAGGAAACAGGTACACGAAGGATATTAACTTGTTCAGGGTCACATAGAGATGGGAGCCCAGTGGCTCCAAGCCTGTCTTCCTGGGTGGCTGGGTCCCAGCCTCACTCACCTGGACTGCTTTTGTCAAAACATGGAACAGATTGGCCCCTGGGCTCTTCCAGGCTTGGAGCTCCTGTCCTGCTGCCCACAGGGAATCCAGCTGGATAAGGTGAGGGAAAGGGGACTGAGGAGAGGCCCTGCCACAGAGGGGGGCCTTCAGGGCCTCTATACTCAAAAGAGGGAAGGGCTGGGCTGAATACACACCATAGTCCTGTCCCCTGGAGCAGCCTTCCCGTACCTGGCAGGGAAAGAGAATGTGTGGGACTCCCTGCAGGGAGTCACTTTAGGAGTGGGGACCGGGCCTGGCTGGGAGTGGGTGACATCATCCACTGCCCCCAGCCCACTCTTGGTCTCAGGCCCGGGGCTCTGGCTCACTTCTGCATGGCCTCCAGGCCGGCATCCATGGCAGCAGACCAGGCTGGCAGGTCTGTCTTGGCCTTGAGTGGCTGGGCCGCTGCAGTCAGGAACAGGCCATAGAGCTGGGAAGGACCAAAATGCTGAGCACACGGGGCTGGCCTGGGCCTTAGCCAACCGGGGGGATCCCTCTGTCAGCCCTCCGGTCCCAGGGGCTGCCGGCACTCACCGCCCCAGAGGAGCCTCCCATCTTCTCCAGCAGCAGGAGAGACAGTTTGGAGAGTAGCTGGGCAGGGCTGGCAGGGGGTGGACCCTCCTTCAGCCACCCTTGGATTGCTGCAGACAGAAAATCATCGAAGAATTCAGACTCTCCCATCTGCCTGGACCCCAACCAAGCACCCAGGCCTCGCTGCCAGGCTGAAGTAATGGCCACAGGAAGAGGCTGAGGAATCCAACCTCGGGAGATTCCCAAAGCTCCTTTTCTTTCTTTTTTTTTTAACGTTTATTTATTTTTGAGACAGAGAGAGAGACAGAGCATGAATGGGGGAGGGTCAGAGAGAAGGAGACACAGAATCTGAAACAGGCTCCAGGCTCTGAGCTGTCTGCACAGAGCCCGACGCGGGGCTCGAACTCACGGACCGTGAGATCATGACCTGAGCCGAAGTCAGCCACTTAACCGACTGAGCCACCCAGGCGCCCCCCCAAAGCTCCTTTTCTACACCCTCTGGGCAGTCTGCAGAGCGGTGGGAAACCGGGACTGACAGGGACCTTGGCACCTGTCACCCAGAAGCTGAGGCATGCCCCGGATACCCTCGGCCTGGCGTTCCCTGCCTCAAGCCCCTGCTTCACTTCTCGGCCCTTTGCCCTGCGTCCTCCTTCCTGGATACTCCTCGTCGGCTGTTTGCCTCCCCCACCCGTACATAAGCCACGAGGGCAGGGAGTTTTATCTGCTTGGCTTACTATTGTATTCAGAGCCGCAGAGCAGTGCCAGGCCCGGGGTGGGCCTAATTCTTGATGGAATCCAGCCCATGGTGGCTGGATAATTAAGAGCCTTTCATTAGTCTGGGTAAGCTGAGAAACATAAGGACAATTATATGAGTTTTCCTTGAATCTGAAAGTTATTATTCACTATAAAAGATTACACGTTGGGGCACCGGGCTGGCTCAGTAGAACATGCGACTCTTGACCTTGGGGCTGTGAGTTCAAGCCCCATGTTGGGCCTAGAGCTTACGTATATACATACATATGTACATACGTAATTTTATCAAAAAAATATTTTATTTTGCAATAACAACATTTCTACATTTGTAGTGTTAGAAGAAACTTCTAAAAAAAGTATTTTTTAATGTTTATTTTTGAGAGAGACAGAGACGGAACGCGAGTGGGTTAGGGGCAGAGAGAGGGAGACACAGAATCCGAAGCAGGCTCTAGGCTCCGAGCTGTCAGCACCAGAGCCCAACGTGGGGCTCGAACTCACGAGCTGTGAGATCATGACCTGAGCCGAAGTTGGACGCTCAACCTACTGAGCCACCCAGGTGCTCCTTAAAAATTTTTTTTAATGTTTATGTTTAAGAGAGAGAGAGAGAGAGCATGGCAGGGAAGGGCAGAGAAAGAAGGAGACACAGAATCTAAAGCAGGCTCCAGGCTCTGAGCTGTCAGCACAGAGCCCAACACGGGGCTTGAACTCACAAACTGCGAGATCATGACCTGAGCTGAAGTCAGATGCTCAACTGACTGAACCATCCAGGTGCCCCTAGAAGAACCTTTTCTTATAAAAACAGGTGAAAGGGATGCCAGATCCTATGAATGACCTCAGGGAAAAATAAAAGTTGTCCGTCCCATGTGAACACTCCCAGTGCTTTTGAAATTGTTCTGGTTCGGGGCGCCTGGGTGGCTCAGTCGGTTAAGTGTCCAACTTCAGCTCAGGTCATGATCTCACGATCTGTGAGTTTGAGCCCCACGTTGGGCTCTGTGCTGACCGCTCAGAGCCTGGAGCCTGTTTCAGATTCTGTGTCTCCCTCTCTCTCTGACCCTCCCCCATTCATGCTCTGTCTCTCTCTGTCTCAAAAATAAATAAACGCCAAAAAAAAAAAAAAAAAATTGTTCTGGTTCGTGAAATGCCAAAATCTCAGAACCAATGTTCTACACCAGCTCCTCTCTTAACCCTAGAGGGACCCTGGCACCAACCTCTGGCAGCACGGCTATGGGTGGTGCCACAATCCCCGTCGCCGGCAGCTCGATCCAGGGCATTCAGATGTTCCTCCAGGCCCAGGAGGGTGGCGCACACCCGTTCCAGCACAAGCACCGTCTGCCCGGAGGCTAAGCCTGGAGAGGGAGGCCAGCGGGGAAGAGGCTGAACTTGACCCGTGTGGGGAGGCATGGGTAGGAGATCCCTTGTCTACCCCACACCCCTCGGGGCTTAGGCCAAATCCCTGGGCCACTTCCCTAACAGCACAGCTCAGTACCTCCTGTGGCAGTGGAATCGGGGACCTCCAGAGGCTCGGCAGGGGCTGCCCGGCTCCGCTTCCGCCCAGTCACGGAGACCTTGGCCACGTTGGGCCAGGCTGATGCGGTGGTTTCAGCATCTAGGAACAGCAGGAGGACTCTTGTAGACACAGGTCAGCCGGTCAGGGATTAAGTGGGACATGGACTCCCCACCTGTGCCTGGTTCCCTCCATCTCAACAAGCAAGTACTGAGTGCCTGCTGTGTACAAGGGAAGTGTGAAGGGTCCCTGGGGAGGATCCTACTACCAACGCCTCAAGTGAGAGCTGAAGGCTGGAGAAGCCACAAAGGGCCACTCCACAGAGGTCATGGTCCTTGAGGGGGTGTCTCCAAGTCCCCATGGCTCCTCCTGGCCACAAGGAGGCCAGGCTTGGATGACCCCCGCTTCCAGGTCTCACCGATCAGTTTCAGGAGAGGCTCATCCACCAGCAGAAGGGTGAGAGAAATGCCAGGCATCTCCAGGGCAGACATGAAGGTGCCCACTAGGGCACGGGCGATCTTCACCCCGCGGCCCTCTGCAATACCAGAGTGTGGAGGTCCATGAGGGAAGGAGAGGAAGGTGGGCACTTGTCCTCAGAGCGTCAGAGAAAGAAACGGAGAGAAACAAGGACTTTGGAAGCTAGGGTCCTGAGGTTAGTAGGGAGAGGGCCAGATTCCCTCAGGGATGCCCCAAATTACCACATTCCCTGGAGGTGCCCCCTCTATAAGGAAGAGAGGTAATTACAAGTCTCCTTTACTGAGTTCTCAGCAGGTGCCAAGCCGTATGCTAAGTGTGTTATGTTTGTTTAATCTCGTGTGATTCTCGTAACGACCCTATAAAGCAGATACTATTGTTGCCACTTCCTAGCTGACAAGGAGACAGGCTCAAGGCATCCAATCATCAGCTGGCAGAGTGATGGCCTGATTTGGGCTCGTCTGCCTGTACGCCCCTGCTCTGGGCCATCTCAAGACCCCATCTTGGCTGCTTTTCTCATGTCTGGCTTCAAAGGGCTGCAGGGAAAGCAGCTCCAGGGGTCGGGGAGGTCCCCTTCCGATGCAGGGCTCACCCAGAGAGCGGACAGCCGCGTCGGCCATGATGCCCAGTTCCAGGAATGACAAGCCACCCAGGTTGTTGACCATCAGCACCACTGAGGAGCCTGTGGGCAGACATGACACCTAGGTGAGACTCTCCAGGCCCCCTGCCCAGAGTGGGAGGAAAGGCTGGGAGGCAGCGTGACAGCCCCTCACCAGACTGCACGGGCACATGGGACACGTTGGAGGAGTTCGTCATGTGGTCGAGCATGAGTGTCACGATCTCGTCGGCGGATGCCATCTGTCAGAAGGAAGAGTCAGGGGTGAGCTGCGTTGGGAGGCCTTGGTCTTACACCAGCCTGGGCCACGGAGTCCTCTCACCTTTATCCGGCGCACGCCAGCTTCCCCGTGGATCCCTGTGGATAGACTTGGTCACCGTGGACCCACTCGGGGCCTGCGGATTTGCTTCTCATGTTTTGCTCAAGGATTTACTAAGTACTCAGCACGAGGCTAGGCACCGTGTATGTGAGGAGTGTCGGGGGCAATGGACAGAATAATGAAAGCTACACAGTCCGCTCTCTGGGAGCTTATGGCTGGGTAGTGGAGACAGCTAGAACCTAACTACTTAACTTTTAACTAGTTAAGCAGCTTTAACTAGAGGCAATCACGGCGAGGCCACCTGAGGCCTCTGCCTATCACTTGGGAAGCGTGGGGGAGGAAGAAGGGAGCTGGGTGGCCTCTGACCCCCTTTGAAAGAAGGGCTGATTTCTGGCAGAGGTAGAGGGGCCCAGAAGTGGTGTGAACAAAGACAAGGAGGTGGGTGGTGCACAGAGCCCCCATGGCCAGAGCCCTAGGCGTGGACGGTAAAGCAGGTAAAGAGACCAGGCAGGCCGGGCCAGAAGGGCCTCAAGTGCCCACATAAAAATAGTAAGACCCGGGCGCCCGGCTGGCTCTGTCGGAAGAGCATGCAAGTCTTGATCTTGGGGTTGTGAGTTCAAGCCCCATGTTGGGTGTAGAGATTACTTAAATAAACTTAAAAAAACCCCAACAAAGAAGACTACTTTGGCGCCTGCTCCAGGTGAGCAGGGAGGAAAGCTCCCAGGGCATAAGACGTGGGCAAGACCCAGGCGCAGGCACGGCCAGGACAGGGGTGGCCCCAAACTCACCCAGGCCTAGCTCCACCTCGTCCGGTGAGAGCTCAAAGGTGGGTCTGGAGCCAGGGACGCTGCAGGAGGACAAGCTCACTCCCAGGGTTCCTGCGGGAACGAGGACAAGGCGTGAGAAAGATTCTGCTCTCGGCACCGGGCATCGGGCCAGGCAGCAGAGACACCTCGGGAGCCCTGCCCACGGCAGCCTCTTGGCTGACACAGGCCACCAGACTCTTCACCTCGGTGGTGGAAGGGAAACCCAGCTTGGGGACCCAAGCTACCTGTCCCCTGGAGCTCCCCCAGGAGACGTTCCCTCAGCCCCTGGGGAGTAGCCTGGAAAGCCCTCCTATGCAGCTGCAGGGAACCTGCTCCTAGTCAGTCCCAAGGTCAGCCTCATCCTCCCACCGGCCCCTCCCAAATCCCTGGGACGGCACTCACCCATGGCCTTGGCAACCACGCTCACCCGATTTGTGATTTCCTCCAGCCCTACACCTGCCTCAGCCAGGGCACCTGCCACCTGCACCCGCACAGAATGAGGGGAAGGGGTCACCGTACCACTTGGGGGCAGACGACCGGCTGGGGCTGAGTTTCTAGTTGGGAAGAGGGCATCTCAGTACCATCACTCAACCCGGCCCACCACATTTAGGGCAGAAGAGTGCACCCTCTTGCATTCACAGTGCACTTGCCAGGAATCTTCAAGAACCCCAATGTGTTGGGAGCCAGAAGAGACTTTGCAAACAGAGAAATGGACCCAAAGAAGGGAGGTGACTGGTCCAGTGTCACACAGCTAGTCGGTGGACGCCTGGCCAAGGAACCCTGGTTGACTCTCAGAAGCCTGGGGGGGGCTTTCAGCAGGTGAACAAGCTGGTCAGATACACATTTTCAAAACCTCTGGGGCAGGGTGGGGAACATACTGGAGGGGTAGGCAGGAAGCTGGCAGGGAACCCAGGGAGGAGCAGCGACCACCACCCGGGCATGAGCACATGGGCGCCTGAACCAAGGCTGGGACAGGAAGGGCAGGGCTCTGGGGCACGTGCGTCATAGGGGCATTCAGGAGTCCGATCACTAGGACAGGGCAACTGGGTGGGTGTGGGGAAAGGAGAGGGAAAGGTCCGGGAGAATGCTTCCATTCTCTGCTTGGGTAGTTGAAGGGGCTTCCTGGATCAGGGCGCACTGGGGAAGGAGTGGCTTCTTGGGAGGTGGGCTGGCTGGAAAGAGCAGGCTGGGGGTGGGGGGTGCCGGCCAGCCAGTGTCCCGGGTGGGAAATCTCACCTTGTGTATGAGCACTGTGCCGCAGAGTCCCCGCCTGCCTGCCTTCTTCAGGACGGTGAAGGCGCTGTCATCCCCGATGACCACCATCTCCACGGGGATGCCCTCAGCCCGGGCCTGCTCCCGAGCCAGGCCGAAGTTGAGCCGATCCCCAGTGTAGTTCTTCACGATGAGGAGGGTCCCCACTGCAGAGGCAGCCGGCAGGGCCCCCTCAGTGCCTGGCCTCCCCGCAGCAGCCCCTCCTGCACGCCAGGCTTACCTGTGCCTGCCTGGGCCACTGCCCTGATGGCTGCCAGGATGCTGCCCACTGCCGGGGAGGTGAACACGGCTCCTGCGATGACCCCTGTCAGCATCCCCTTCCCTACGAAACCTGGAGACAGAGCGGGTGCTCGCTGGGGACCTGGGCCTGCAGTCCCCAGGGTTTCCCGTGCTCCTGGGCTTCACGGTTTGGCAAGGCCTACTGTGTGCTCAGTGCTGAAAGAACACCTGGGTCACCCTCCACAGACCTTTCCTCAGGGGCTGTCTCCTCGGAGGGCCTTCCCTGACCTCCCAACGGAGGCAAGTCCCTGCCCCATCCCCAGTGACTCCCTGTTCCTTTACCCTGCTCTCCTGTCTCTGCTACTTGATTTACACGCTCTGAAACGCTCTTTAAAAAAAAAAAAAAAAAAGTTTACTTATTTGGAGAGAGGGAGAGAGAACCAGCAGCAGAGAGGCAGTAGAGGGGGGGACAGAGGATCCGAAGCAGGTTTGTACTGACAGCACAGAGCCCAATGTAGGGTCCGAACCCACGAACGGTGAGATCACGACCTGAGCCGAAGTCGGATGCTTAACTGACCGAGCCACCCAGATGCCCCTGGAATGCTCTTTCACTGTGTGTTTACCTGGTTACTGCATCTCCAAAGGAGAACAGAAGCTCTGTGAGGGCAGGTACCTTATCTTTCTGACTCACTGGTGCATGCCTAGCGCCCAAAGCAGTGCCAGGCAACAACAGGTTCTCGTGAATGGTGCTCAGGATGGCTTTGCCGAGGGAGCCAGAAAAGGTACAGATGATACAAAGCCTGGTCCCTGCCCCCCAGGATTGCTCAATGAAAACTCCCATGTCTGGCACTGAACAGGAAACAACCTAGGACTGTCCACGTTATATGCGAAAATGCAGGGTGGGAATTCAGAAAAAGTATACGGTTCTAGGCTGGAAAAGTCAGGAAGGCTTCATGGAGGAGGGGAAGGGTCACGTGGGCCTGGAAGGCCAGGATTCACAGAATCACTGACTCGCAGAGCTGGAAGGGCCTCCGAGGTCATCTGGTCCAACCTTGTGCTTCAGAGACACAGAGACCGAGGCCCAGAGAGAGGCCACGACTGGCCCCGGATCTCAGCCTGAGGGACTGGGAGAGGAGGAATCGGGACCCAACCGGGGCTTTGTCCTCAACACCCAGGAGCCCCGAGGATCTCCCAGGAGCCCGTGCACTCTGCCCAGACTACTCACCAGCATGGGCAGGCTCATGGCCGGAGCCCCCACCTGACAGGAGTGCCACGCGGCCCTTGAGGCTGTCCAGGTCAGAACGGAGGGCCACGCGGTGGCCCCGCAAGAGATGCAGGTTGGGGTTGCAGGCCACCAGGCCAGCAAGGGCATCGTCGGCACAGCCTGCCACCGTGTTCACCAGCTTCTTGGATGTCTGTGAGAGAAGAGCAGGGAGGAGGCTCCAGGTGCGGCTGGCAGGGACATGCTGCTGCGGCTAGGACCCCTTAACCGTAGGGAGACCCCAAAGGCCCAGCAGTTCCTTGAACTGGGCATGCCTTTCTTAGGTGGCTGCTTCTGGGAGTTCTCTTAATTTGGGATCATTTATTCAGGGCAAAATTTATGAAGCGCTTTGGACTATGGGTCAAATTTAGCTGGGAGAATGGCTTCAGTAGAAATAAAAGAGGGGACCTAGAATCCTGAGTATTAACGAATGTAATAACATTAGGGCCCAACAGTCTTCTTCTAAGGAGGAGAAGCCCTAGGCTGAGGCTCCTGTGCCTGGAGGAGGCACCCTGTTCCCGCCGGGCCTCTGGTGCAGGACAAACATTTCCTGAGCCTCTTGGTGTGCCCGGTGCTAGGCACTGTGTGCAAAGAGTTAACAGACGCTGGTCCTGCCCTTGATGGAAGTGCAGAGAGATCATTTCCACATGCTGTGGGAAGTGCAGCACGAGAGGAATGCCCCGTGTCCTCGGTGGATCCCGAGAATCTTTGTGAGGACAGGTAGGAGTTAGGAAGGGAAAGGACACGAGAGGCCCGGGGTAGGGAAAAAGGATGAGGATATTCCAGGTCGCGGGGGGGAGAGTCCACGCCAGGGTCTGGAGGTGTGAAAGCATATGGTGGCCGGGCCAGGAAGCAAGTTAGAATGACATGAGCAACCAGTGACCGTCAGGAAGAGGTGGGCAGGTCCTTACAAGTAGAAGGTGGGACCTGGCCATGGGACACCTCGCTTGGGAGGGTCTGGGGCAGCTTGCCTGAGGGGAGAGCCGAGCTGACACAGGGTGCAGGCAGAGGCGGCCAGTGCGGGGACTGGAGTGGAAGAGATTTGGGTTCTGCAGTCACGAGCGCTTGGGCTCAAAGCCCACGTCTGCCTCTCATCGGCTGTGAAGGCTCAGGGAAGACACCTCACCGTTCTGACCTCTGTCTTCCTTGGCAAATTGGGGACTTAATAAACTAGAGTAGATACCTGCTGTAGGGTCAGAACTGAATAAAAGGCAGCTACTCCCTTTTTCTCCCTTGCTAGCTGAACAAGGTTTGCAGACTAGGGTGTGGGTTCTGCCTTTGTCCCAAAAAGAGACTAGAGCCTAATACGGACCCAGAGGGGAGGATCCCAGCGCCGCCTGGTGGCCCAGGGCGGCTTTGAGCCAGGTCCTGTCAAGGTGCATCTCCCTGAGGCTCCTTCCCTAAACCTATGGGCATCCGGTTCCTTTGTGCAAACTCTGGCAGGGACCAAAGCCGAGCCACCTGCTCTGGGATTAGGAGAGCAGCCCAGGTCAGCAGGAAGCGAGCAGAATAATAAGACTGGCTCTGTTCCCAAGTAGGGACTGAGAGCGAGGTCTGGGTCTAAGTGCTTCCGGGCATGCTTCATTTAATATTCCCAACCACACTATGCAGGAAAGATTAGCCTGGAAGAGGAAACCGAGGCATAGTTTAGTGACTTTGCCCAGGGTCACACAGCCAGTGAGTGTCCAGGTCTGCTTGGCTCCAAAGATAGTCCCATTTTAGCCTTATCATGCTGCTTTCCCGAGGGGCTGAAGGGAGGCGGAGAGCGACAGAAGTCTTGCCCTAGTAAGGGCATGGGCTTGTGGCTCTCAGAGCCCTCTGGGGACTGGAATACGCAAAGAAATTCTGAGTAGGTCTCAACTTCAAGCCCAGCCTTCAGAGCCACCAGCCTCCAAGAATGTGTCCCCCTGCCACTCCTGACAGTCAGTCTTGCCTGGGATTTGCAACCAGAGGCAGAAGGGGGGGCTCGGGCAACCGTGCCAACCCTGGTTCCCAGTGGCCTGAGAGGATAGAAAAGTAAAAGTAAAGGAAGTTGATTAGGCACTGAGTGAGGACTCCCGGATTCAGGTCTGATTAACACCTCACGGCCACTTGGAGGTGGGTCCTAATATGCCTCGCACGGCAGGTGAGGAAAACAAAAAACCACCTCAGAGAGATCAAGTCTTTTATAAGAAGGTCACACAGCTGGTTGGTGACAGGCTGAAATGTGAACCCACGTCTCTCCAAGGCCTGCTTTGGTTCAGATCTAGTTCTAGAGTGGACCTGGAGTAAGGCCCAGGGGCATGCTGGGCCACCCACAGTGTACCAGAGGTGTACCACCCACAGGGTGTAAGGAACACCTCTGGGACCAGCCCACACTTGCCTCAGGTTCAGGAACAGGCACCAGATCCTTTGTGACTTCTCCTGTGACTGCTACAGTGTCTATTATAGAATAGGCACCTAGGAATGTTTTAATCTAAATGTATGACCGAGACCAGGGGCAGATGGGCCTTGGAGGGACTGAGAGGCTGCAGCCCCGGGCCCGGCTGGGACCAGCTGGGAAATGGAGGGAAGCAGAGATCCGGCCCTGAGAGGGAGGATGACCCCCTCTCCTCTCATAACCTCTGTGAACCTCAGGAGGCAGCAGCGTCTTTTTGTCAGGGTGTAAGGAACTCCAGCATGCCTAGGGCTGGCACCCCCACTGCTCTAAGGCCACGGTATCCTTCCTCTGCCCTGGCCCTCATGGGACTCACCATGGTGGGGAGGCTCTGAAGCAAGCTGAGTTCACGCCTTCACGTTGAGCTGCCAGAGGCTGGGCGATCCCGTGGGTACTACCTGGGTCTAAGCACAGCAAAGGTCGTAGGAGCACCTGTAGGAGAGGATAACAGTATGAGCCGCTGGAGGCACTGGCAGCCTACTGGCACCCTGCTGGCACAATCACGCATCCAGGGCCCTAGTAATGAGGGAGCTGCCCCAGACTTTGATCCAAGTCCAAACTCTAGTACGTGGGCTGCGAATGGAGAAGAGCATGGGGCTGACCAAGGTTCACACCTGCACTTGGCTGCCAGAAGACAGACTGATCCATGCTGGGCACAGGGCTGCTTTTATGCCCAAGAACAGCACCCACCTCATCACCAAGGGGCGTTTACCCACGGAGTAACTTCAACTCCTATATGGGCATCGCATGCAGTGAATTCATTTACAAAGATCTTCATGCACTTGGTCTTGGCACCACACCAGGAAGGGAGCAGCTGAGTCTGTGACCCCATTTTACTTCTGGGAAACAGGCAGAGAGCTCGAATGACTTGTCCAAGGTCATACTGGTAAGAGTCAGGACTCAAACTCAGGCCTAGTTTTTCTACAAAGCCTGTGTTCTTTTTACTGGCTGTTCAGTGCTTCCTAAGTCAGGCAGAGTCCTTGTTTACGTAGGTAAATGGCAATGACATTTTAGCTTCTCTCAGTGCAGCCTTGTTCAGAGGTATCTTGGGGTCATCCAAGGTCTCATGCTCACTCTGCATCTACAATAGAAAGAATCTGCACCCAGGGTCCCCACCTAGCTCTGCCTGACTTACTGGGGAGATCTCAGGTAAACCAATTCCCCTGAGCCTCAGCTTCCTCATCTGTAAAATGGGGGTTGCCTTCTCTGTGGCATGCTGTAGCTGCTCCAAGCGATGTGGTCCTCCTCCTACTCCTTCCTTGCAAAGCCTCTCTGAGGTGGAGTGGCCTGGAAATTGCAGGACTGACTGCTTTCCTGGGCCATTAAAGGTCTCACCCTGGGGAAATTCCGGTTTTGTGTTTGAGGTCAGAATTTCTACAGCAACGGGGGCACTAATAATGAGGGCAAGTGGCCTAGCGGGCCCTCCCATATCTGAAAAATAAAACACAGTTTAAAAGAGGAAAGGTGAGGCTCCTGGTGTCCTCGGGGTAAGGCAGAGTGATCGATCATCCTAGGGCCAGGTGAGGGTACCGGCTGAGTTTGGAGGAACTGGGGGTGCTAAGGAGAGAGAGGTCCGGACCTTGGTTCCAGTCTGGGAGGTGCACAAATCGCTGTCCCCTCCCTGACCCTCCTAGACCTCTGCAGTACTTCCGGTTCCAAAAGGGAGATCAGCCCCGAGAACTCTCCGAGCAATGGAAGAGGGAGAGGACGGGGGTCTTCGGTTGGGCGAAAGACGCGGACGGGGGCTGAGGGCAGCGGGTCGGTTCCGAGGGCGGAGGAAGGGTCCCCCACCCGCTCACGCCCGCAACAGCCACCTCCAAAACCGCAGCCGCTTCCTAAGGACCCCCGACGGCTCGCCCTCATCCGGGTACTCCGGGCTCGGGCGGTAAGAGACGGGGCGGGGCCTCTAGGGGCGGGGCCTCTTTTGGTTGGCCGCCTAGGGCGCCGTGAGTCCTCCAAGAGGCCAGGTGAGGCCGTCCCGTGATGCCCTGCGCCCCGGCCGCTCTGGCCTGCAACGTGTCTCTGGGGCGGAGGCAGCGGCATTGGAGTTCGCCGCGCGCGGGTGGGGGCCCCTGTCTCTTCGCCTGTGTCCATTTCTCTATCGTTGCGCTCGAGTGCCGACGGGCCGCCCCAGACCTCGACATGTCGTACAACTACGTGGTAACGGCACAGAAGCCCACCGCCGTGAACGGCTGCGTGACCGGTGAGGCTGCCGGGGCAGGGGACCCCGCGAGGGAGGGAGCTGGGGGGGCACCGAGGCCTAGGGAGGCCCGCGGCCCCTGGGGCGGCCGGGCGGGACCGAGTCCCGGGAATGGAAGGTGCTGGCGGCCGACCGAGCTCCGCCAGCCCACGGCTTTAAAGAAGGTGTCCTTAAAAGAAGCACGCTCCTTTTGGGGAGTAAAAGCTGCGCTTGGGGGTCCCCTTTTCGTCCTGGGAGGTCACTTGGCCTCGGGGACAGGGACGGGCCCCACCGGGACAGAGCGAAGTGTGAGTGGATTGTGCGGTGTTGCGGGGGGGGGGGGGGGCGAGATTGGCCTCGTGTGGTCAGGGGAAGGGGCGGTGGCGATGGCGACTTTCTTAGGGTCAGAATTTTCCAGCGGGAGAGCCTGGAAGGTGCAGGAGGTGGAGGGATGTGAGGAATGTACGCTCTCACCCGAAGGAGAGGAGTCTTCTCTGCCTGGGGCTGTTGTTTACTGGAGGGGGCTGCTAGAGCGGAGGGTTCGGATGGCCCGGCCCTGTGTTGGGTTTGCCTTGTTGACTAGACAAGGATCACAAAGGACACAGATGTCCAGAACCCCGGGAGTAATCGTCTTGAACCACGTTCACAGCAGAATATGAAGGCCTCAAAGTTGTATGTTTGTGTACATCCTAATCACGATTCCAAAACAAAACTCTTGTTGTTTGGAGAGTTGGAAGCTGTGAGGGAGTGTGGACGGGGGGGTTTTTTGGTCGACTGCTGGGAAGGCAAGAGGTGTGGACAAAACAGTGTCTTGATACAAAGCTCTGAGAATTTGCATTCCATCCGGTCTGTTTGGTCAAGATTTTGTGAGAATGTAGGTAAGGACTGAATGCAGGTGAACGCTTTCTCCAGCATCCCTTACCGAGAAGATAAGTCTGCCACTGCAGTAGGAAAAGTAAAATTTGAGGGCACAGAGCCATCTGAAAGGTTTTCACAGTCATTGTCAGTTGAAGGACATGCTGCTCTTAGGCCCAGGCCAGTTTTCTTAGTCTGATTAGGGAAGTAGCTTTCTTGAACGTATGAAGTGAGACTCTCTGAGGTGCTGGATTTGGCAAGAAGGAAGTGAATGGAGGGAGCCAGAGAACTCTGAAATAAATGTGAATTCTGGGGGTATTTAAGGACAAGGGATAGGATTATTTAGATACTGCTCTGGCTTCAAAAGTTAGAGGATCTGTTCCTTTCAGGACACTTTACATCAGCCGAAGACCTGAACCTGTTGATTGCCAAAAACACGAGATTAGAGATCTATGTGGTCACTGCTGAGGGGCTTCGGCCCGTCAAAGAGGTGGGCATGTATGGGAAGATTGCTGTCATGGAGCTTTTCAGGCCCAAGGTAAGTGCTCTGGGTTGGGCCCAGCAACAAGAACTGTCGTGTGGATGGTTTCACTTTGTCTTGGGATGGATGGAATGGGGTTTAGGAGAGAAAAATCTCTCTCTCTCTCTCTCTTTCTCTTTTTTTTTTTTTTTTTGCATGGCACGTTTCAATTTATATTGTTGAACAAGCTTCCTAGATATAGAACAGGGTCACTAGGAAAAAAGTCAGGTTGACTTCTCTAGAAGGGGAGACTACAGTGGTTTGAAATGTGGGTCACCATACTGATTCAGAGAGTAGGCTCTTGATGAGGGCCATCCTGGTTTTATTCCTTATTGATTCTAACTTTGGATGTCACCTAACCTTTCAGAGCCTCAGAGCCTTATTGGCTTGTGTGCAGAGTGGGGATAACGACATGAAATCTCCTGGGTTACTGTGAAGAGGAAATGTTATAATAGGAGCTATTACATGGCAAGCATTTACTGTTACATTAACAATTATCATAGTATTATCGTCATCATTGTAACTCAAATGCTTTCATCTGTGTTGCTTCATTGTATCCTAACTGACTCTGACAAGAAAGCAGTGGGTTCAAAATTTCAACTGTAAGCCTTGGAACAAAATATTCAGTCTTTTGGGGTCTCTGTTAATAAGTAAGTAAGACTTTGTAGATCCATTTTAGCTCTCATCGTTATTCACATGTTTTTCCCTCTTCGAATAGTTGGGAGAGGATTAGAGGAGGCATTGCATTCATCTTGGAGAATTTGAATGGAATGAGAGATTAGCTTGAGATGGAAATAGACAAGACATTACTGTGGGTAGGGCAGAGACAAGTACAGTCATCAAAGTGAAGCCCAGATGTTTACCTGCTTTAGTTCTGGCCTGTTGCACACACCCTTAGGGTGTGTGTACCTGATGTGTGTTACCTATTCACTGGGATTTTTCTCTTCAGGGAGAAAAGAAAGTTCTTCAAGAACCTAGCGTGCTTGAAGAAAGAGGCTTAAAGGCTGGACAGCTATTTTTGTTTTAACAGGAACCTCTTTTAGGGGCGCCTGGGTGGCTCAGTCGGTTAAGTGGCCGACTTTGGCTCAGGTTATGATCTTGTGGTTCATGAGTTTGAGCCCCACGTTTGGGCTCTGTGCTGACAGCTGAGAGCCTGGAGTCTGCGTCAGATTCTGCGTTTCCATCTCTCTCTGCCCCTCCCCTGCTCATGCTTACTCGCTCTCGCTCTCTCTCTCTCTGTCAAAAATAAACTAAAAAAAATTAAAAATAAAATTTTTTTTAAAGAACCTCTTTTAATGGTATCATGTTGGTTTCCAGGGGGAGAGCAAGGACCTCCTGTTTATCCTGACAGCTAAGTACAATGCCTGCATCCTGGAGTACAAGCAGAGCGGCGAGAGCATTGATATCATAACACGAGCCCATGGCAACGTCCAGGTGAGGTGGCTGCTTTAGGCTGATGAGAGTTTTTTGGGTAGAGCTGTCATGATTTGATGGAGAAAATTGAGCTGCTGGGGGCAGTTCTCTCTGTGATCAGAGAAACAAAGAGAACATCCTAAGGGTTTGAGCTTTTATGAAGAAAGGAAGAGTCCAAGGGACAGGGTACTAATTCATTGAGATTCAGTGTTCTGCGAAAAGGCATGCACTGACGTGGGCTCACTGGCATGGCCAGTAGATGCCGCTGGTTTTACTACCCCTAAAGTCACCTTGGGGAGGAGGTGCCTGGTATCCTCTGTTACCCTGAGTGTTGAGGTTCTTTTCTAACCTCAGTTTTTTTAATTTTATTTTTTTGAGAGAGAGACAGAGCGTGAGCAGGGGAGGGGCAGAGAGAGAGGGAGACGCAGGATCTGAAGCAGGCTCCAGGCTCTGAGCTGTCAGCACAGAGCCCGACACGGGGCTCGAACCCATGAACTGTGAGATCGTGACCTGAGCTGAAGTCAGAGGCTTAACCGACTGAGCCACCCAGGCGCCCCTCCTAACCCCAGTTTTACTTCTTAGGACCGTATTGGCCGCCCCTCAGAGACTGGCATCATTGGCATTATTGACCCCGAGTGCCGCATGATTGGCCTGCGACTCTATGATGGGCTTTTCAAGGTTATTCCGCTAGACCGGGACAATAAAGAGCTCAAGGCCTTTAACATCCGCCTCGAGGAGTTGCATGTCATCGACGTCAAGTTCTTATATGGTTGCCAAGCACCTACCATCTGCTTTGTCTACCAGGTACTGGAGCTGGAGGAGAGAGGGGGAAGCGGTGTGGTTTTGCACAGTGGGAGTTGCTTCCCGCTAATTGGAATGTCTGGATTTGGCAGTAGGGCAGGCAGAGAGTTGAACGTGTTTGTCCTTAAATGTTTTGAATGATATGATTAATATGGGTCAGAATTTGATTGCCTCTTGAGCGCAGTAGTACTTAATGAGGCAGGAAGCTCTCTGGGGCTGGTAGCAGGTTTTAATCCTGAGATTACATTATTGTGGACCTTGGAGATTTTATAGGGTGACCCAGTTTATACTTTGTCTGAGTCTCTTACCGGCATGCTAGGGGATTATTAAAACTTAGCTGTAGAGCAGTGATTTAGAAATTGCCCCTATAAGCAAAAGAAAAATCATCTTGGCGATGTCTTATTTGCATCTTCTAAGAAGAGGTTTGCATTTTGTCCAGCCCTCACTTTCTGGTGACTTGTTGGCTGTTGACTTCTATTTTGGTCTGTGCCTCAAACTTTAGCCGCGCTGATCCTGGGCAGCTGTTCTCTGAGCCAGATTTGTTAAGTGGGGGCGGGGTGGCAGAACACCAGGCTCACTTGCCTGTATCTTAGAAAAATCTCCGCCTTTTAACAAAGAGCCAGATAGCATGAGGTCATTTCGCTTGCATGTGGTTGAATCAATGGTGGAGGGAAACCTAGTCTGAGTCCCGAGTGAGACGCGTGGGCACGTTCGATAGCTGTGTTAAGCTTCGGAAACACTGATTGTTTTTGCATATTATTTAGTGTCCCCTTAAGTGCTAGAGTTCAGAGGCTGGTCGGAATGAAGTTCAGTTGAATGAGGTTCAAACGACTTTAGGAGATTTTGTTTGATCTTGCTCACAGTTCACTACTGAAGCTGAAATAAAAACTTAAGAATTTCTCTCTCGTGTACAGTTTTGTCAATTACCAGGTCATTAAAACATTGATGTTGGTTATTCAAGGCTGATTCTGTCTGTTCCTAGCCTCAGGGCTGCCAGTTGTGAAAGATCTTCGTTTCTGTATATGTCTCAGGGGTCCAAATGCAAACCCCAGCTTGAACTTTTCATGAAGTTCAGTCTTACCCCTGTCATTGATGGGAAGACCTTTCCTCAACTAAAAACCACTATCTCCTGTTTTGTGCCAAAAATTCAACTTGGGAAACATTTAGGGACTTGCCCGTTGAAAGATAGTCATTCTAAGTGTGTCAGGAGCTATTAGCAGCGATTAAGATGTGGCCCCTGCCCCGAAACACATTGTGGAATTCTTTCCATAACTTCTTAGACTTCCATCTGGCCTTTGTTGATGCCATCTCCCACTGGCCGATTGTAGCCTCCCCGTCCCTGCTCTTCTAGCCTCAAAGGTGACTTTGATGGCCCTAGGACTGATGTGAGTCAGGATTCAGGAGAAGCGGGGGAAGGTGTTGACAAAGGCAGGACTGGAGGTCTTAGCTAAAACCTCCTTGTAGAGTAGAGTTGTGTTCTGTTCTCACTCCCATCACCCCTGCAGAATGTGCTTAAGAATTGTATCTTTTTTTTTTTTTTTTTAAGTAATCTCTACACCCAGTTTGGGGCTCGAACTCACGACCCCGATGTCAAGAATTGCATGCTCCACGGACCGAGCCAGCCAGGCGCCCCTCAGATAAATTTTTTAATCTCTTAGACGTATTTAGCTTCTCAATATAGTAAGTTCCTTGAGACCAAGGACTCTAGGACGTAACGTATGTCTTAGACACACCCGTGAATATACACGTGTATGTTGTATTTCTTACGGTGATCGGTATAGCGTGCCACGTTGATTTTTCTAATTCTGACGCCTGTCTTGGTTGGTTGAGTTGTTAGAAACAGGTCTGGGTCCCAGCCTACCCAGTCATAGGTTTAGTTGGTGGCTGTCAGCATATGGATGGATCAGGGTAGTAAGTAAGGCCAATGTGATAGGATGGTCAGATGCTGGGTGGGGATGGCCTGTCCCTTTCAGGACTCCTGTCCAGTCCAGGGTTCACCCTTCGTTGGGGCTAACCACTCCACCTTTCCCCCACCTAGGACCCTCAGGGGCGGCATGTGAAAACCTATGAGGTGTCTCTCCGAGAGAAGGAGTTCAATAAGGGCCCTTGGAAACAGGAAAACGTAGAAGCTGAGGCTTCCATGGTGATTGCAGGTTGGTTGGGGTTTTGGAAATGTGCCCCCGCCCCCCAGGTCTGGGTCTGTTCCCTACTCTTGCTCCTTCCTCACCTTCTCTGTGCCTTCATTTCCGGGCTCAGATGCTATTATGCACGTGCATTACTCAGCAGCCCTGACGTCTCCTGTTTTCTAAATGTGCTTTCCTTTGCTTTTCCCATTTTTGTCTTTGGGATTGTCTGTTTTTTAGTCTTCCCAGAAAGTACAGCTTTCCTTTATTTGGGGTGGCGGGGTTAAGTACTGAGATTGATTTGCAGAGTGGTGTGTAGAAATTACTCTCATTATTTCATTGCTGGGCATAACGTTGAAAAACCGAGGCGGGGTGGCCTGTGGAGCTTATCTAATCTGAGTCTTTCACAGATGGGGATGCCTGGGCCACGGGGCTTGCCCGTGCCTGTGCCTCGCTGACAAAGCCTCGGCCTGACTCCAGGCCTCTGTGCTCTTTGTCCCATATCCTGCCCTCAACATCATGTTATGTGTCTCGCTTAGGAGAGAAATTTTAGAACTCTCAAGTGAGAATTGGCTTTTCTAAATGGTGGCCCTGGTAACGGGGGAAAGTAAGCTAAGGAACGGGAAAAAGAATAACCGTTTTGAGTTCGAGAGATCAAAGTTGAGGAGAGAAAGGGGGAGGGTGCAGGTGGAAGAGCACAGAGAAGACGCCCCACCCGTAGGGGCTCGGAAACACTGGAAGAGTGACGATAAAAATACAGGGTTAGGTGATGCCAGCCTGACATTTCCCAGACAGCAGCGTCAGTTAAAGGCCGCCACGTTCCTTGGACTTGGTTGTCTTTTTAAAAATAATGATTTCCTGAAGGTTTGCCCCAGAGGTGGCTGGATCAGTGCCCTTGACGCTACAGGGCTTGGCAGGTCTGGAGTACTGAGCGTTCTAATGCTGTCCTTTCCCCTGCAGTCCCAGAGCCCTTTGGAGGGGCCATCATCATTGGACAGGAGTCGATCACGTATCACAACGGTGACAAATACCTGGCGATTGCCCCTCCTATCATCAAGGTGAGCAGCACTCTTTTACTTTTCCTTCCTTCTCTGTTTTTTTTTTTTTGCCCTCGTTCTTACCCTGCTCCTTTCTTTCTCCCCGTTTGTAAAGGGACACTTCTAGATGTCTGTCCTAGCGTTTACTATGTGCGTAAGATACTGTGTGGGGCATTGGGAATACGAAGAGAGACTGGCCTGGTTTTGCTTACGGAGAGCTTGCCCACTAGCCGAGAGAAGGAAGTAGTAATCGAAGGAGGCTTACTCTTCCCGTCTACTGGGGCGACTTTATGAAGGGAAGGATTTTGCAGATTTGATTAAATGTTCTCAGAGCTCAAGTCATGTGAGGGTAATAGAGTGATCGGTTGTACAGACTTAAAAAAATTGGTCACAAAAGTTTCAAATCTCAGTGTTTTAAGTCATAAGAATTAGAATATTAAGTTAAAGGGTAAATGACATAGTCTTTGGTAGCGTTAGCAGTGGGAGGGATTCGTAGTCGTGACGGTAAGTAACAAAATCTGTGGTAGTGTTCATAGTCCAGTGAATACTTACCGCTGCTTCCTATTTTCTATGTATTTCTATTTCCCAATAGGATAATCTGTGAAAAAACATTTCAGGTGTATTGAGTTCCTCAGAAAATCGTCTTCAGAATAAAAATGTCCCCATTTTTAATCACACACGTAGTGTTTGCTAAGTGGATTCCTTGCCTGTGAAATGGCTGGGCTTGGTAAAGGGAGTGGTTCATGAGGGTTTGCTCTCTGGTTATGGGAGACACTTAATCTCTAATGACCGTGTCTTCCCTCTTGGCAGCAAAGCACGATCGTGTGTCACAATCGTGTGGACCCCAATGGTTCCCGCTATCTGCTGGGAGACATGGAAGGACGACTCTTTATGCTGCTCTTGGAGAAGGAGGAGCAGATGGACGGCACCGTCACCCTCAAAGATCTCCGCGTGGAGCTCCTTGGAGAGGTCGGGCTGGTCCCTGCTCTGCTGTCTTCTGCTAGCGCCCTAGTGACCCCAGACGTGTGGTCTCACACTGTGACTGGGAACTGTGTTACGTACCACCTAGCGACACGTGGTCAGTCCTGCTGCGGAAGTTGGTTTTCAAATGAGTTAGATGTTGGAGAATCTCGCAGGCAGCCGTGCTCTACGTGAAGCACACAAAGGGCGAGAAATGGAAAGGATACCATTCAGAATGGAAGATTAACCTAACGCTAATACTCCGTTCCAGGGGGAGGGTCCCAAAAAAGTTAAGGAGCAGACTGGAGCCATTGGGATTAAGATGATCATTCGGAGGAGGCACCTGCAAGAGAAAGAATAGATTTTTCTGACTGTAAGGATATGATAAATGGAGTCACAAACTTCAGAGACTTAGGAACATTTGTTTAGTGGGGCCTGGGGATTTGAAATGGAGAATTGTTTCGGGACTCGTGGCTGCAGCTGTTTGTTTTCTTAGCAGACCTCTGAGAGGTGAGAGGACAGTGGTAGGACAGTGTCGGGCTCCCAGGGAGTGTCCATTCTGATGCCTTTCATGCCACTGACTTTCTTCTAGACCTCTATCGCCGAATGCTTGACATACCTCGATAATGGTGTTGTGTTCGTTGGGTCTCGCCTCGGTGACTCCCAGCTTGTGAAGGTGAGAAGATACTTTCTTCTTTCTGGCTTTTTCGCCATCTTCACTGCTTCTTTGTCACGTTTCTCCTGTGTTTGGAACCTCTGAATTTCTTCATTTCATCTGTTTCCATACTATGCAGCTGTCTCCTCGGTCGATTTCCCTTCCTACCCTGACTAGCTCTTTGTCTTTTTTTTTTTTTTTTTTTTTTTTTTTAAATTTTTTTTTTTTTCTTTTTCAATGTTTTTTATTTATTTTTGGGACAGAGAGACACAGAGCATGAACGGGGGAGGGGCAGAGAGAGAGGGAGACACAGAATTGGAAACAGGCTCCAGGCTCCGAGCTGTCAGCACAGAGCCCGACGCGGGGCTCGAACTCACAGACGCGAGATCGTGACCTGGCTGAAGTCGGCCGCTTAACCGACTGCGCCACCCAGGCGCCCCTAGCTCTTTGTCTTAAAGGTTCATTCAACAGATGTGCCAGGCAAGGTGCTGGGCACAGTGGATACAATGATGAAACGAGACCCAGCTCCTACCTTCAAAGAGGTCATAGTGTGTTGTGCCAGGTCACCTCTGGAGTATGAAAACTTTGGATTTCTCTGCAGAGAAATACATGCAAACGTTTTACATTAATTTCCAAACTGCTTCTTTGAAATCCATCCATGGGACTCACAGATTAGACATCCCTGACTGGTTCGTGGGTCTTCTAGAAGCTAACCATGTTCCTTAGTCAATAATCCCCTTCTAGAAGCATCCAGTGGAGTACAAGAAGGGCAGATCTTGTAGGATTCAGAGTTTCTCTTGGATGATAACCGTCTCTTTAGGGTGGATCTCTTAGCGGCATTCCAGGACTAACCTTGTTTTTTCTTGTTAGCTCAATGTTGACAGCAACGAACAAGGCTCCTATGTAGTGGCCATGGAAACCTTTACTAATTTGGGACCCATTGTGGACATGTGCGTGGTGGACCTGGAGAGGCAGGGGCAGGGACAGGTAAGAGGGCCATCCTAGAAATGGATGGTTGATACGTTCACTCAAACTGTGTTCTTCTAGACTTGCCTATCTGGAGTGGGGTGTGCCCACTGAAGATAAGTTTTAAGAGCCTTGCTCACTAACGAGGACGCAAGGATAACTACCATTTGTTGAGTGCGTCGCTAGGTCGGTGATACAGATCTACATTATCTGTGATCACACGAGCACCCTATTAGATAGGAATTCTTGGCTGTTTCAGAAGTGAGGAGACTTGGGACTGAGAAAGATCAAGGAACTTGTCCAAGGTCCCATAACCCCCAAATGGCAGGTGTGTCTGAGTCTAGATCCTGTGTTCTTTCTAGTACACTCTAGGTTCCAATGATGGAAGCCACCTTGCTAGGAGCAGTGGTAGTTGCTTTTTGCTTCTTGGACTAGAATGTCCTGTCTGCTTGGACAATTTGAGGGACTTGGACATCAGCCTCTGCCAAGTCTGCATCCTCAAACTTAGCTCCACTGGAAGGGTCATTGGGTTTACGTTCTGGGCATCAGTATGATGGCCCCAGGCTTGCGAGGGGGTATTTAGAAACGCTTTCTCTATTTGCAGCTGGTTACTTGCTCTGGGGCTTTCAAGGAAGGTTCCTTGCGGATCATCCGAAATGGAATTGGAATCCATGAGCATGCCAGCATTGACTTACCAGGCATCAAAGGTAACCTTTTGGTGGATGTAGGGTGCAAATCTTAGTTGAGTGACCTTGATCTTTGGTCTCATTACGAGTTGTGAAGGCACTTGGGTGGGAGCTAGAGGAAAGCAGGTCAGATGAAGTATTAAAAAAAAATGGAAAAGACAAATCAGTGGTAGAAGCTTGAACGTATTTATAAGTGCCAAAGTAAACTCGAAAATATATATTATTGACCAAAATTGGATAATGGAGTAGAGAAATGGGAAAGTTTCTAAGTTAAATTGAACGTTTCTATAAGGGAACTAATAGAATCCCTGAAAAAAGAGGAGACTGAGAACATCACATACAAGTGCATATAGTGTAAAGGGAACTTGTAGAAACAAAAGTAAAAACCTAAATTCCGGGAGAACTATAATAATCAAGATCGAAGAAAGACCATATAGTGAAAGGCTTTTATGATATATAGGCAGTAGATGTGACCCAGGGTAATATGACAGAACAGCTATAGATCTGCATGGGTGTCTGAAAAATCTGATATGTCATGTTAAGTAAATGTGAATTGGTTAAAACTCACCTATTAAAGGAGAAAGACGATCAGATTGAATCATAAAGCAAAACCAAAGATATATACATAGAGAGACACATCAGAAAAAAAGACTGTTAAATAAGAGGGTGGAAACGGATAAATAAAGAAATAGAGGTTTATGAGTTAGAAAGGAAGAGATCATAAAACTACAAAACCCAGGAGAATTGACTGGAAAACTACACAACAATTCATTAAGGTAGTAGGATATAAAATTAACGTACTAAAGTTAATAGCTTTCACGTGAAAACACAGTCCATTAGAAGGTATAGTGGAGGGAAGGAGCCAATTTACAATAGCAGTAAAAAGGCAAAATACCAAGGAATAAACTTTATAAAAAGTGTGCAAAACTTCTACAGGGAAAACATTAAAATACTCCTTAAAGGTTCAAAGGATAGCTTGGTCAGATGAAAAAAAGACATGCCAACGTGCTATAAATGAAATTGTAAAGTAGTCCTTGACCTATTTTTATATTTCATGTATCTCAATAAAATATCAGGGTTTTTTTTTTTCTTTTTTTTTTTTCTTGACCTAGATAATCCAAGGTCCAAATGGAAAAAGGGAGAAGCAAGAAAAGTCAGGAGATGGGACTAGCCCTACCAGATACTAAAATGTGCCATTAAACCTCAGTGAATAAAAGTGTGGTTTCGGTGCACTAACATGCAGGGTTCCTTGAGCAAAACTCCCGAAATTAAAAAAATTCAAACATCCAAAAATTTAAAAAAGGTCCAGAAATAGACATAGTTACATGTGGGAATTAAGTATACAATGGTGGTGTCTCAGTTCAGTGAGCTAGAGATGATTTTTTTTTTAAGTTTATTTATTTTGAGAGAGAGAGAGAGAGATCACACATGCGTTGGGGAGGGGCAAAGAGAGAGGGAGACAATCCCAAGCAGGTGCTGTGCTGTCGGCACAGAGCCTGACCAGGGGCTCAATCTCACAACCTGTAAGACCATGACCTGAGCCGAAATCAAGAGTTGGACACTCAGCCAGCTGAGGCACCCACGGGCCCCAAAGATGATTTCTTATGTTTATTTATGTTGGAGATAGCACCGGCAGGGGAGGGGCAGAGAGAGAGGAGGATGGAGGATCCTAAGTGGGCCGTGTGCTGACAGCAGTGAGCCCCACGAGCTGTGAGATCATGATCGGAGTCCATGTCGGACACTCAACCGACTGAGCCACCCAGATGCCCCAAGATGATTCTTTTATGAATGGTTTTTTTTTTTTTTTTTTTTTTAATTTTTTTTTTTTTTTTCAACGTTTTTTATTTATTTTTGGGACAGAGAGAGACAGAGCATGAACGGGGGAGGGGCAGAGACAGAGGGAGACACAGAATCGGAAACAGGCTCCAGGCTCCGAGCCATCAGCCCAGAGCCTGACGCGGGGCTCGAACTCACGGACCGCGAGATCGTGACCTGGCTGAAGTCGGACGCTTAACCGACTGCGCCACCCAGGCGCCCCTTTTTTTTTTTTTTTTTTAAATTTTTTTTTTTTCAACGTTTTTTATTTATTTTTGGGACAGAGAGAGACAGAGCATGAACGGGGGAGGGGCAGAGACAGAGGGAGACACAGAATCGGAAACATATGAATGGTTTTTAATAAATGGTGTTCGCAGTCATCAACTGGGGAAAGATGAGTTTGGATCTGTGCTGTACTTTGTATACCTTACTAGAATCCACATGGATCAGACTCCATGTAAAAAGGAGACTGTACAAAAATAAATAAACATAAAAATTTCTTTTTTGAAAAACGGCTATAGAAAAGTTAAAAGAAAAAGTTGAATTCCTTTATAATTTTATTTGTTTTATTATTTTTTTAAAATTTTTATTTGTTTTGAAAGAGAGGTAGCAAGCGGGAGACAAAATCCCAAACAGGCTCCACTCTCACTGCAGAGCTGACGTGGGGCTTGAATTCAGGAACCGTGAAATCGTGACCTGAGCCGGTCAAGGGTCAGACCCTTAACCGACTGAGCCACGTAGGTACCCCCCCTTTATAATTTAGTGGGGAAGGTCTTTTAAAATATGACTCCAGTACAGAAGCAAAGGGAATGATTGGTTAATTCAGCAACATAAAAGTAAAACACTTCTGCATGGCAGAAACCAAACTCTGTAAGGTTAAGTCATGAGAAATGGCACACCAGATAAAAACGTTTGTACTTCACCTTATAGACAAAGGCCTAACCTCCCTAATTTATCCAAACATTTCTATAAAGGGGATCACCAAAAATTCCTGTCCCCAAATTGTAGGAGAACATGCATAGACAGGTAACGGGCCTTACCTGTAATAAGGGAAGTGCAAATCCGAACTGAGTAGCAATACCATTCTTCACCAGGTGACCAGAATCTAAGAGTTTGACAACACTGTTGGTGAGGCTGTGAGGAAATAAGCATGCTTATTGGTAATATTGCCAAAACTACACATGCATTTAATGATTTATAGACAATCCTGTTTCTAGGAATCTACCCCATAGACCTTCGTATGTACGGAATGACATAAATACAAGATCATTTGTTGTGGGATTGTGTGCAAAATACTGAAAAAGTGTCCATCAGATAAGACTTAATAATAAACTGGTGTGTCTGTATATTTAAATGCTGTGCATCTGTTAAAAACAAAGTACTGTTCAGTTTTGATAAGGGCTTAATACAAAGCGGAAAAGTATGGTGCCAAACAGTGTACGATAGGCTGTTGTGTGTGTGTGTGTGTGTGTGTGTGTATACGTATATGTGTGTGTGTGTATGTATATATGTGTATATATGTGTATATGTACGTATATTTATGTGTGTATATGTATGTGTGTATATATGTACATATGTATGTATGTACATATTTCTTAAGGTTTTATTTTTAAGTAATCTCGACACCCAATATGGGGCTCGAACCCACAACCCTGAGGTCAAGAAGCTGCATGCTGCACGGACTTTGACAGCCAGACATCTCTTGTATTTGTATTTGCTTGTAAAATACTGCCAATTTCCTTATAAATTTTTTTTCTTTTTGAAGAATAAACAGGAGACTATTGATGACTTATTTGGCGGATAGGTTTCAGGGAGAGGTATAGGAATGGAACCTCTGTGTACACATTTTAAGAACAGATTTTGATTTTGAGTCCTAGAAAAATGTATTCTCCTCTTCCAAATTAAAGGAAAAACTTAAAGATATTAGGCTCAAAACAGTTTTAAAAAGAACTTCTTCAGGGTCTTAAAGCCAGGAAAGAACAGAGTGGGTATTTCAGCTTTAGGACGGACTCCACAAAGTTCCCGCTCCTTGGGGCCAGCCTGCCCTTCCTTAGATGTGGGGAGCCGAGCGTTGGGCTGTGCTCTGAGTCTTACTCCTTGATCTTTCTTCCAGGCCTGTGGCCGCTGCGGTCTGATCCTAACCGGGAGACTGATGACACTCTGGTGCTCTCTTTTGTGGGCCAGACAAGGTAAGGGTGAGTCTAATGCCAGCTCCAGGTGCTCCTGTGAAGGGTGCAAGGTGGGGAAGCCAGGCCGGCTGACCTGGGCCTTCCCTTCTGCCGCAGAGTTCTCATGTTGAACGGAGAAGAGGTGGAGGAAACCGAACTGATGGGTTTCGTGGATGATCAGCAGACTTTCTTCTGTGGCAACGTGGCTCATCAGCAACTTATCCAGGTAACTGAGAAAGGGGCAAGCGCTGTTTGCTTGAATTTGACCTACAGTGCAGTCTAGAGCACCACAGGATTTTAAGACAGTCCATTGTTATGACTCTAAAAGTAGCAGGAATCCTAGGGAAAGAAAATTAAAATTACTCGACCTACCACCCAGCGGTGGGTTAATTTTGGAGTTGTTCCTTTTAACTTTGTTTTTTTCTGAAATGTACGTGTATTGTATTTATTCACATTCTCTTTTATAGACTGGGATCGTAACATTTTTATGGTTTGGGGTGCCACATTTGGGCAAACCGCTGATTATGCTTATTTTATGAGACGTATTTTTTCCCTTGTTCTAATAGTAACACACACCTGTTTAGTCCTAATGCTCCCGTCCATATATGATTGTCAGCAACACTCTCCACGTTGTTAGAACCAGAACTTACTGTATTCTGATTTTGTTTTAAATATATACGTGACACGGGGGTCAGGTGTCCTTTTGGCGCTTGTTAGCCCCGGGAGCCTGATTTCTGAGCGCCTTCCCACGCCTTCGTTGTTTTCAGTTTGGAGTGACCCCTGGCTCTCTTCACTTTTTGCACATCCCTCTCAACCTTTTGCACTTTCCTTAGCAGTCAGTGTTTGCCGGTGTCGGGCATGGCATTTGTGTGCCTGAGGATTAATGAACTTGTCTCCATCTTTTTATCCACTTGGGTCTTCCTGTTAGTCAGCAGGCAGTGGTGGATTTGGTAAAAGCCAGAGAGAAGGTTCTGTTGGTTTCTGGACCAAGTGTGGGAGATGCCCAGATACTGATTCATTGCTTTGTCAGTGTTTTCTAACTAGTGGCCTGAAGACTGGCACCAGCTCGTGTGTCTGTTATTAAAGGGCTTTACTCTTTAAATAGGAACTCAGTTTTGATAGGTGAGATGAATCAATGACATTACACTGTCATCAACTTGCTTTTTATTTTATTTCAGTGATAAAATAGATACATTAAACTTATTTCAACATAATTTCGTAGCCTTTTGTAAAGGGTTTTATTTTTTTAACGTTTATTTATTTTGAGAGGATGGAGGAAGGGTGGAAGGAGAGAATCCTAAGCAGGCTCTGTTCTGTCAGCACAGATCCCAACGTGGGGCTCAATCTCACGAACCGTGAGAGCGTGACCAGAGCCGAAACCGAGAGTCAGATGCTTAACCAACTGAGCCATCCAGGCTCCCCTTAAGACTTTTTAAAAATTTTTTTTTTTAATGTTTATTTTTGAGAGAGAGAGAGAGAGTGCAAGTGGGGGAGGAACAGAGAAGGGGAGACACAGAATCTGAAGCAAACTCAGGCTCTGAGCTTGTCCACACAGAGCCTGATGCGGGGCACGAACTCACGAACCAGTAGTTAATGACCTGAGTCGAAGTCAAACGCTCAACCGACTGAGCCACCCAGGCACCCCTCCCCTCAAGATCTTAGTTTTAAGTAATCTCCACACCCAATATGGGGCTTGAACTCATGACCCTGAGATCAAGAGTCGCACTCTTCCACCGACCGAGCCAGCCCGGAGCCTCCAAATTTTAAAGCATTTTAATGGTTCATGTATAGTAAAGAGCTTGACTATTTTAGAAGACTGATTTTTGGTTTGAGAAAGACTCCTAGGCCGGTAGTCACGGGGTCTTCCTCTGTTGATAGTTTTCCCAAGACTTCATCAGAATGAGTCAGGTTACCTTTTTTTTCCGGTATGTCAGCTGGAAGTGGTTTTTTTTTTTTTTTTTAATTTTTTTTTTTTTTCAACGTTTTTTTTTTTTTTTTTTTGGGACAGAGAGAGACAGAGCATGAACGGGGGAGGGGCAGAGAGAGAGGGAGACACAGAATCGGAAACAGGCTCCAGGCTCTGAGCCATCAGCCCAGAGCCCGACGCGGGGCTCGAACTCACGGACCGCGAGATCGTGACCTGGCTGAAGTCGGACGCTCAACCGACTGCGCCACCCAGGCGCCCCTGGAAGTGGTTTTAAGCCAGCCTTCTTCAGGGCTTCCACGACAGATGGCATCTATCGGAACTAATCGTTCTAGGTGTTTGGGGGAGAAAAATACATGGCAGAGAGGACTTCCCTAGTTTACTTTTAGGGCTCCACCAGGGCAGCCTTTACCACCGTCCCCCTTGCGGATGGATCCCAGCAGGTGCTTGGAGACACTGCTCTTCTTTTTTCTAGATCACGTCAGCATCTGTGAGGTTGGTCTCTCAAGAGCCCAAAGCTCTGGTCAGTGAGTGGAAGGAGCCTCAGGGCAAGAACATCAGCGTGGCCTCCTGCAACAGCAGCCAGGTGGTGGTGGCCGTGGGAAGGGCCCTCTACTACCTGCAGATCCACCCTCAGGAGCTCCGGCAGATCAGGTGTGTGCCGGTTGGTCTGCTCTGCCTTTCCTCTCCCGTTCTCCGGGTCTTCGCTCGTCCTCGGAGTCCTGCCTCTGCCATCTTCCTCTTTGTTCAGCCACACAGAGATGGAACACGAAGTGGCCTGCTTGGACATCACCCCGCTGGGGGACAGCAACGGGCTGTCCCCTCTTTGTGCCATTGGCCTGTGGACAGACATCTCCGCACGTATCTTGAAGCTGCCCTCTTTTGAGCTACTGCACAAAGAGATGCTGGGTGGAGGTAGGTGTCTCCCGAGGACCCTTAGGGGTTGGGATCCAAGTCAGAATGTGGAGCAAGATCTTGACGTGCCCCTCTCCCACAGAGATCATTCCTCGTTCCATCCTGATGACCACTTTTGAGAGCAGCCACTACCTCCTTTGTGCCTTGGGAGACGGGGCACTTTTCTACTTCGGGCTCAACATTGAGACGGGTGAGCAGAACACTTTGGACGGGGAGTCTTTGAGAAATCAGGAGTGAGCAGTTAGTGGCCTTAGCCTCGGCCCACTGCTCTTGAACCTCCACGGCCCAGCTGTTTGTCCCGTGTCCTGTCCTTCTCTCTCCTGATGCCGTTCTTTCTGTAGGCCTGTTGAGCGATCGGAAGAAGGTGACTCTGGGCACCCAGCCCACGGTATTGAGGACTTTCCGTTCTCTCTCTACCACCAACGTCTTTGCTTGCTCTGACCGCCCCACTGTCATCTACAGCAGCAACCACAAATTGGTCTTCTCCAATGTCAACCTCAAGGAAGTCAACTACATGTGTCCCCTCAACTCTGATGGCTATCCTGACAGGTGAGCCTCTTTTTCTTTCTTCAACAGATGCCGTTGATGGAGGGCGTAGTGATGTTTTCCTCAAACCCTTGTCCTCTAGCCTTTTCCCAAAGTTGAATCTGTGTAAATAGCTAAGATGAGAAATGTAGAACAGAGGTTCTCAGCTCTGGCTGCCTATTAGAAATCCCTGGGATGCTTTATAAAAAGTACAGATTTCTTTTGACTCCTTTTCAGATTCTGATTCAGTAGATCTGGGATTCAGCCCTAGAATCTATATTTTCAGGAAACCTCCCTAGTGATTCAGATGGTTAGTTGGTTTCTGAACCCCTGATTTAGAAATGATTGTGTATTCTTCTAGAGCTGGGTTTCTCATAGTATGACCCTCCCCACGTGCCGCCCCCCCCCCCCCCCCCCAGCTCCAGCTCCAGCAAACTCCCCTGAATCAGAGACCCTGGGGGTGGGGCCCAGCACTCTCGCTCATTCTGATGCAAATGAGATTTTGAGGCTCCTAGTTGTAGATTCTGTAGCTACATTTTTAGCATTAAATGGAAAGCAGTTAAAAATCTCAACCCTGGGTGGGTCGGTCAGTTGAGTGGCTCAGGTCCTGATCTCACAGTTTTGTGAGTTTCATCAGGCTCTCTGCTGTCAGCACTGATCCCACTTTAGATCCTCTGTCTTCCTCTCTCTCTGCCCCTCCCTTGCTTGCACTCTGTCTCTCAAAAGTAAATAAACGTTAAAAAAAAAAAAAATCTCAGCCTAGGCCCAACCAGACTTACTAGTGAGATGGGGGGTGGCAGTGAGACCAGGGATCTGAATGTTTCAAGATCGCCCCCTTCTCCACCCCCTCATGATTTTTAGCATAGAGTCAAAGTTGAGAACCACTAACGAGTAAGCTAGTGTAATTCTGCCTTGTTTTTCTTCCCCTTACGGAGTTGCCTCGTAGAATCCTTTCCTTCCTTGGGTCTACTCAATCTAAACCCAGACCCTTCTTTCCAGCCTGGCACTGGCCAACAATAGCACCCTCACCATTGGCACCATCGACGAGATCCAGAAGCTGCACATTCGCACGGTCCCCCTCTACGAGTCCCCCAGGTGAGGGCCAGGGGAGGAGGGCCGCGGAGCTCAGCCATCTGGGCGTCGGTGTGGGCGCTTCAGACCTGTTCTGAGAGGCACTGTCCGCACCTGTTCTCCAGGAAGATCTGCTATCAGGAAGTGTCCCAGTGCTTCGGGGTCCTTTCTAGCCGGATTGAAGTCCAGGACACGAGTGGGGGCACAACGGCCCTGAGGCCCAGTGCCAGCACCCAGGTGAGGGCATGGACACAGAAAGATGGCATCACAGCAGGGCTGGCAAACTCTTCAGTAAAGGGTCACATAATGGGTGCGGCTTTGTCGGCCCTGTGGGAACGACTCCTCCAGTCGGCCGTTACGGAAGCAGCCGTCGACACAGGTAGGATAGCTGGGTTCCAGTAACACCGTGTTATAAAGACAGGCAGCGAGCTGGATTTGGCACCCTCATCAGAGGGTTGAGAAGAATTTGGGATAAGTGTGGAAGTCCGTGATTTTGCTAGTCCGTAGCCTTGCGGGATGAGTAATTCTCTTGGTTCATCAATTTGAGGGCTTCGTAGGTATGAGTAACGGGGGGCAGCGTTAGCATAACAGGTAAGAGGCGGGGTCTGGAGTCTGGCAGAACTGTCTTCAGGGTTTACTGCTAGCTGTGTGACCTTGGGCAAGCGTAAAGTTCAGATTTCTCATCTGTGAAATACGGGTGCCAGTCTGCGGCCCCGCGTGATAGACTCAGTGGCGGTGTTAGCTGACGCTTTAGTTCCGCGTGTTCTCTGCTTTTCTTGCTCCCAGACGTCTGTGCTGGAACCATCTCTCCTTAACCCAGAGCATAAGGTCTTTACACCTGTCTTTATTTCACCTGCTTCCTGCGCTTCTCATCGGCAGAGCTGGAGTCTCTCCCCTCGCTAGGTTGCCTTAGTTCTTCATTCGCTTTGTTCGAGTGACTTGCCATCACTGTCTTAATGGCTGTTAGCGACCCTCAGGCTCTTCTGTGTTGGACTGCTGTGGCAATTTTATACGGGATTTGGCTCCTTATCCTCGGTCCCCGTGTCCTCTCCGAAGCTCTCTGTTCTTCTGGCTCCCCTCGAGCTGCCAACCTTGAGATTTCCTCCTTCAGATCCGCTTCTGTCCCCTGGTCCTGGCCGACCCCCTCCCGTTCTCCTTTTGAGAGGGCGCGTGCGTTCTGTGTTCTCAGGCCCTGTCCAGCAGCGTCAGCTCCAGCAAGCTGTTCTCCAGCAGCACAGCGCCTCACGAGACCTCCTTTGGAGAAGAGGTGGAGGTGCACAACCTCCTCATCATTGACCAGCACACCTTCGAAGGTGCAGATGAGCTCTTTCTGTCCTTTGCTGCCCACGTCCTCCTCCCTCAGCTAGCCGATTCTAGGCTCTCATAGGTTCCGAAGTTGGGTAAACCTCGTGGCAGGCCATCCCAGGAGGAGGAGAAGAAAGGAGGGGTGGGACCTCTGGGTTGGCCGGGAGTGCAGGGTGCCGGGCTGCCTCCCGTCAGCACAGGCTGGTGAGGGACGGAGACAGGCTGAGGGGACAGGAGCAGCTGGAGGCGGCGTCCCGGCACCGCCCGCACCGTGCTTGGAGCCCAGCTGGGGGCCTCCCTGGAGCACAGGGGTACCTGTGTGTGGGGCTCAGCAGCCAGTCACGCCTCCCGGTCTCCTTCCAGTGCTTCATGCCCACCAGTTTCTGCAGAACGAGTATGCCCTCAGCCTGGTCTCCTGCAAGCTGGGCAAAGACCCCAACACGTACTTCATCGTGGGCACGGCCATGGTGTATCCCGAAGAGGCGGAGCCCAAGCAGGGTCGGATCGTGGTCTTTCAGTATTCCGACGGTAAGTGGGCACTGTCCCCAGCCTTTGAGAGATCTGACATCTGGGAAAGTGAGACCGTTTGGGTTCAGGGCCTTGGTGAAGCAGCAGAAGAGCCTGGATTCATTGCTGTGCCACGAGACTTTGTGTTCTGCCACTCAAGCTGCTGCTGATCTGAACCAGTCTTCACAGAGGGGGGCGGCAGACCCACAAGTAAAATCTAGCTTGCGTTTCTTCCTTTTCTACTCTTTGAAGGGAAGACGGGCGGGGGCGGGGGCGGGGGCGGTGAAGTACGGGTAAGAGAATCGAGCGGCCAGAAGGAGAGGAATCCTAGGTTTGCTTTGCACTTGGTTGCTCAGCCGTGTGGGTCCTGTTGCAGCTTTAGTGCTTCGTGTGCACATGTGTCTCTTCTCATCTCCCCTACCCAAGAGGGTTCTCAGGACTCACTATCAACCCCAAAATCTCAGCTCAGATGGCTGAGATGGAATGTGGTCTCCATCTCGGGAGTCGGAGCTGCAATTTTGGGGGCGGCAGATCTTGGACACAGCGTGGAGTCGCTGCACATTTCTGTTGGGGCTCATAGCTGTGGTGGTGGTTAACCCCAGGAGACACTGACTCTACTTCCTGCATTCAGATGCGTGGTTTGGGAGCAGGAATTAGAGCCAGAGGGGGAATCAGGATTCTTTTGATGAGTTAAAGTGTGGGCTCCTGAAGGAGACTCAGAGTCTCTTCCCTCTCCCCTCAGGAAAACTACAGACTGTGGCTGAGAAGGAAGTGAAAGGGGCCGTGTACTCCATGGTGGAATTCAACGGGAAGCTGTTAGCCAGCATCAATAGCACGGTGAGGCCGCTTGGTGTCACGCCCTGGGTTGCACCCTGTCGTCTGCAGAGCATGTCTCTTTCACGTTCCCCGAGGCTGCCTGTGTGTCAGATGCTAAGGATGACAGGGTCGGGGGGATGGAGGGCGCAGCTGGGCATCTGGGGAGCTCGGGTTGGCCCAGCTCTTGGCCTTGGTTACGGGAGCCCCCCGTGCCTATCAGATCCTGAGCGCTGTGGGTATTGAGAACAGGGTGCGGGCTGCAGTCCCTGTGCTTGCGAGTGGGCCGTGGTGGGGGACTATTCCATCTGTACGGAACAAGGTGAGCCAAGCCGTGTTATTATCCTCGGTACGTCCCGGAAGTACTGGTCCCGTGAAACAGTCCACTGTAGGTGTGAGATGTAGCAGTGGACAAAGAGCTGGTTCTGGGACCTGCGAGCAGCTAGTACACGACGATGAGAGATAAAAGTGGGGCAGGGACTGAGGAAGTGCCAGAAGCAGCATGGGGTGGGGACTGCTATTTCATCACATGGTTGGGGGTGGGGGGCGGTTCTTGCTGAGAAAGTGACATCCGGGCAGGTTCCTGAGGGACGGAGAAGCCATGCCTGTGTCTCGGAGAAGCCAAGTGCGAGGAGTGGGAGGTAGGAGCGGTCCTGCTGTCTGCGTGGGAGCGAGCTGGGGCAGGCAGGGGGGTCAGAGGGGCAGCCAGGGGCCTGATAGGCTGTTTAAGGACTTTGGGGTTTTACTGTGAGGATGATGGAGACTTCTAGAGGGTTTGAGCAAATGCTTGGATGTGGTTGGACTTCTGTCTTGGAAAGATCACTTCACATCTTAGGAAAGGCCGGAGGAGCCCAAGGGCAGCAGCGGTGAGATCTGTCAGGCGGTGGTGCTGATGCAGACAGCAGCGGCTGGTTTCTGGGAGCAGGGGCGCTGGAGAAGGGAGGGAGGGCTCCGGCACACAGGCATGATCGATCGTTAGCTGAATCTCCGGTCTCTCCCTTCCCCAGAGGATGGGGGAGGGGGCCAACAGGTCCAGGCTTCTCATCATGGGCACCGGCCCACGTCCTGAACTATCCAGGAACCACCAAGAGGCACCTCATTAGAACCAAGGACTCTTGTCACCCGGGAAATTCCGGGGGATTTAGGAGCTCAGTGTAAAATGCTGCTCTCATTTAGGAAGTTACAAGGGTTTGGGGAGCACTCTAGGTCAGGAACTGGGGGCAGAGACCAAAGGTACTTTTCTGTGTCCCAGTGAGGAAACCAGAGGTTTCCTGGTTTTGGACCTCCTGGGTTTCAGTAGTCATGTTAGCGAAGATGTCACGATGGTTGCCGGATGGGCTAGAGATGGCAGGGCAGCGGTTATGACACGGCACTTAAAGCCGGCAGTGTGTTGGGTGCACGGGTGGCTCAGTCGGTTAAGGTCCAACTTCGCTCAGGTCATGATCTTGCGGTTTGTGGGTTCAAGCCCCGTGTCGGGCTCTGTGCTGACAGCTCAGAGCCTGGAGCCTGCTTTGGATTCTGTGTCTTGCTCTCTCTGCCCCTCCCCCGCTCACGCTCTGTCTCTCTAGGTCTTAAAAATAAATGAACACTAAAATAAATAAATAAATAAGCCAGCAGTGTGGATGAGGTCACCCAAGATCATCCACATGCTGAGAGTGGGTAGAGGAGGGACCAGAAGGCCGAGCCCTGGGATCCTCCGGCCCATAAGTTGGGGTGATGGGGAAGAACGAGCCAAACGCAGAAGGGGTGAGGAATGAAGTAGGAGAGGAACCAAGAGAGAAAAGTGTTCTGGAAGCCACAGAAAGAATTTCGGGTGGGGGCGAATTGATAAATTACAGGTGCTGTCAGAAGTCAGGTAACGTAAGGGTTACGAGTTGGCCTCTGGTTTTGCCACCGTGGAAGGTATTGCTGCCCTCGGCCAGAGCAACTCCGGGTGGGCAGTGGGGTGGAAAGCTGGGAGAGGAGCGTTCGACCAGGACTGGGAGGAGAGGGCTGCTGGCGTTAGAACCGCTTTCAGGGAGTTGGTGTTGAAGGGAGAAAAGAGTAATGGGGTGACTGCAGGGGTGGCAGGACAAGAGAGTTGTTAGCTTTTCAAGCTTGGAAACACGGCTGCACGCTTCTGTGTGGACGAGAACGGTCCATTAGACACGAGGTGCCGGAGCTGTGTTTTTGAGTAGACCGATGGGAGGTGGGACGCAGTACCCCTGTGGGCCCCGGATGTCGGAAGCACCGGCCCACTTGGTTGTGTCTACCCTCCGAAGGAGCTGAGACAAAGGGTGGAAACGGAGGGAGTAGAGGGTTCAGGAGGTACGGCTCGTAGCCTCAGGACCTGGAGGGCCGCGGACCAGGAGAGTATCGGTTACTGGGAAGTAGAAGGAGCTCGCTGTCTGTGAGTGGTCTGAGAGGCAGTGAAACCAAGGACACAAGATTCTGGAATCGTGTAGTGGCAGGTTCTGAGGGTGACTGTTGGGTGGACAAGATACGTGAGGAGAGGGGGGTGAGGAGGGGAAAGGAGTCGGTATTGGGCCTTTTCTATGAATGTGAAAGTCACCAAGGATCCCAGGAAGGCTGTGTGGGGGAGAGTGGTGGGGTGGGGGTGTGCATGGCTGCTCTGGGGCTGGCAGAGTCTGAGGGGGTGGGCTTCTGGATGGCATGTCAGGGAGGAGGCAGGATGGAGGTGAGAAAGGACCGGCTGGGAGTGCTTGGAAGCCTGTCTTTCCTCCAGCCTCGGCAGTACAGGGGACGGGGGCAGGGAGAAGTTGAGAGGGCTTGGAGTCCTTGTGAAAAGAGCCACGTCTGAGAGAGAGGAGATTGGCCAGAGAGGAGGCTGCCCAGGGACTGTGCTCCAGCAAGCGGGTGCAGAGCCTGTGCGCGGGACGTGGTTAGGGAAGAGGTGGCTAGACCATTGCTGTCTAACGGAGCTCCCGTAGGAGTTGCAGGTGTAATTCTAGACTATCTTGTTGTCACGTGAGTAAAAGTGAAGGGTAGATGAAATTGACTTGAGGAATGTATTTTATTTAACCCAATAGGTACAAACTATCGTTTCAACATGTAGTCAATGCAAAAATTATTAGGGAGATATTTTGTGAGTTATTCATACAGAGACTTCAAAACCTGCTTTGTGTTTTTACTCTTAAAGCACATCTCAGTTTGGGCTAGCCACATTTGAGGTGTTTTGTAGCTACCTGTGGCTAGTGGCTGCCATATTAGATAGCAGACAGAACCTGCTGGGTTAAAGAGTGGACATCCTGGATTTTTGGTGGTGTCTGACCTTGGTTTTGACCGTCTCCAGAGTAGACAGACTGTGAATGAAGGGGGTGGGGGGTGTTGCCGGGAGCATGTTGAGTGTTTGGCCCCATTTTTACTCCACGCTTGGAGTGGGCTTACCCAAAGATGGGGGGCTCTGGGTACCCATGACCCTGCCGATGGAGGTGTGGTAGCCATTGTAATTGTCACGCGTGACTCTTGGAGGGCAGGCGCCTCTTTGGAGTCCGGTTTCTTTACACGTACCCTGAGAAATCATGGCTTAATACATTCTGTCCAGCAGTTCCTGTATGTGCCGAAGCCTTGGGCGGGACCACCTGGATCCTGGGGGTCTGCCAGGGCAGGCTTCTCCAGGGAGTGGAGTCCTCTGACTGGGTTGTGCCGAATATGTATCTGTTTGTCTGCTGGATTGTAAAGCATCTGCATTAGTTTGGAGGTGTGGTTGGAACTGAAGAAACATAGCAGTGGAGAAGAAAAAAGGGGGGAAAGATCTTTGGATGGAGGGGTGGCCACAGATCTAGTTCTTTGGGCCCTTCCTTCCTTCCTCTCTCTTCTTTCTCTCTTTCTTTCTTGAGCGCACACACTCGTGCAAGTGGAAGAGGGCGGAGAGAGGGAGAGAGAATCTTAAGCAGGCTCCACGCTCAGTGTAGAGGCCAATGCAGGGCTTGATCCCACGACCCTGGGATAAAGACCTGAGCCTTCAGTTATTTGAAAGAGTCCTTGAGTTATTCGACCATGTTTCTGTTGGACTTTCTATTCCATTTTCTCTGCTCATTGGGTTCACCTCAGAATGTTCTAAGAACATATGTTCTGAGAAGGGTTCAGAAAAGACGGTTCATTGGGAGGTGATCTTGTTCCTTTCTGATCAAGATGGATCTTCTTTCTCCAGAAATATTTCTGTAGGTCAGTTCTCAACTGTCAGTCACGAGAAGACCATCTTTTGTTGTGTCTTTAGTATTGCTTGCGTTACTGTTTACTTGGTATCTTTCTTGACACTGGACTCATTTTTTTTATGTAAAGGAAAACTTTTTATTACCAGTTTGACGTGCTCACTCTATTTTCGTATCTCGTAAGTGTGTAATACCAAAATAAAATATTCACGCAAGTTCCGCAGCAAGCCGGCTCACCTCCCATACTGCACTCCGGTAAATGGTGCTGCACATGGAGGCTTGAAGAGGGGGACAGGGGCCGTTCTGAGAGGTTTGGGGCCCCTCGGGTTGAGAGAAACGGGATGTCCTTCCCAGGTGCGGCTTTATGAGTGGACAACAGAGAAGGAGCTTCGCACCGAGTGCAATCACTACAACAACATCATGGCCCTCTACCTGAAGACCAAGGGCGACTTCATCCTGGTGGGCGACCTGATGCGCTCAGTGCTGCTGCTTGCCTACAAGCCCATGGAGGGGAACTTTGAAGAGGTAGTTGGGGTCGGGGGCAGACTTCTCACGATGTGGCCTCCGCGAGTGTTTCTGCGGTGGGGAGGGGTAATCAAGCCCAGCGGGGGCAGGTTTTTCCCGGAGCATACTTTCTGCTTTGGTTAGGTGTTTTCGGAGGACCCTCCCCTGGCACTTGAATCTCCCCATTCAGATGCAACCAGCTGGGATGCACTGGCCGGAGATGGGGGTTAGCATCTCTGTAGAGCGGCAGTCGTTAAACACAGGGCCATCTCTTCTGCGGGGCGGGCTCTTGGCCTCTGGCCAAAAGACCAGTCGGAGAACTCGCTTCTGTTACACACTGCTGATTATATTTTCTTGTTGTACCTTACTATTTGAAGATTGCTCGAGACTTCAATCCTAACTGGATGAGTGCTGTCGAAATCTTGGATGACGACAATTTCCTGGGGGCTGAAAATGCTTTTAACTTGTTTGTGTGTCAAAAGGATAGGTGAGTGACCAGCTTTGGGGACGGCGGGGCGGGGGGCAGGGCCCCCGAGTGGTGGATGAAGACGTCGGGTCCTTTTTCGGTGTCCGTGCGCCTCCTCACTGAGGTAGAGTTCTTCCACGAGGGAGTCAGAGCCACAGCAGTCGGTGTCTCCAGGCCGCCTCCTCCGCTGGGGCGTGCGTGGGCTCACCAGGGACGCGGAGCACATGGTGTCCCGTGCGTGTGGTCCGTGGCGGGGACGGGAGGTGCAGGGAGCGAGTTTCTCACGCTGTCTTTCAGCGCTGCCACTACCGACGAGGAGCGCCAGCACCTCCAGGAGGTCGGTCTCTTCCACCTGGGCGAGTTCGTCAACGTCTTCTGCCACGGCTCTCTGGTCATGCAGAACCTGGGCGAGACTTCCACGCCCACGCAGGGCTCGGTGCTCTTTGGCACAGTCAACGGCATGATTGGTAAGGCGGGCGCCTGCAGGGCGCGCTGCAGCACGGACCCCCGTTCGGAGGGACGCGGACGGCGGTGGGCCGCTGCCAAGGCGTCCGCTAGCAGAGGCCGCCGCAAGCTCGGCTCTCCTCGCGTGGCTTCCCCGGGCTGCCCTCGGAGGAGGAAGCGTGCCGCGGGCTCTGCGGCTCACGGCTCCCTTTGCTTCTCCAGGGCTGGTGACCTCGCTGTCCGAGAGCTGGTACAACCTGCTGTTGGACATGCAGAATCGACTCAATAAAGTCATCAAAAGTGTGGGCAAGATCGAGCACTCTTTATATCCTTTCCAGGGGCGTGTCCCAGCACAGGTAGACAGCTGCATTACCCTAGGCTGCTTCTGGAAACTGCTGCTGTTTAGGAACTGTCTTGACTAGCTTCCCATGGGGAATGGACTTTTGTGGGTTTGGTTTTGTTTTGTTTTGTTTTGTTTTGTTTTGTTTTTAATGTCTGTTTGTTTTGAGCGAGCAAGCATGGGGAGGGGGCAGAGAGAGAGCTGAGCAGGCTCCCCACTGTCAGCACAGAGCCTGATGCGGGGCTTGATCTCAGATATTCGTGAGAGTATGACCTGAGCCAAAATCAAGTCAGATGCTTAGCAGACTGAGCCACCCAGGCACCCCAGTGTGTGTGTGTGTGTGTGTGTGTGTGTGTGTGTGTGTGTGTGCGCTTAATATACTTCTGGAAAAATTCAAACACACGGTAGCAGAGAGAATAGCATAGTGACTCCCCATGTACTTATCACCCAGCTTACCTGGTTCATTTTAGAAATGTATTATTTGTGTCCTTGAAATATGCCTCTGGTCTTTCTGACCTTGCATGTCAAACAGGAAATTTAGATGACCACGTAGGAATGTGCTTTCAGAAATCTTGTTGGGGACAGCAGGGTCTGAGAACTCTTGTGGGAGAGGCTGGTGGGAGAAGAGGGGAAAAGTAAAGAAGCCGAAAGCTCCAGAAGCCCAGGGATCAGGCCCCTGTGACACCCAGGATCCAAGTACTGCTGGACATTTGCTTATTCCTGGAGATAGAAAGAGCCCTCCCCAGGCAGGAGGGCGGGAGGGCTCTGGGCCCATTCCAAGGCAGGACGGCCCAGCTCTTGCCTGCGATAGAGGCGATGGGCTGGTGTGTCAGCTTTTGCTACCCAGCAGGGCTTTTGGCATGCTTCTTCTCCCACTAAGCCTCAGTTTATTCATCTGTGTAGATCAAGGTTACACTTAGAAGCCTGGTTCTTCCCGGGTGTGTACATTGGACTACCTGGAGTGCTTGTGGAAAACGTCCGTATGTGGCCAGGCTCTGTGCTAAGGAGAGGGTCTGATCTGTAGTTTTCTTAAAGTATTTTTTTAATGTTCATTTATTTTGAGAGAGACAGACAGACAGAATGAGAGACAGAATCCCAAGCAGGGTCCGCACTGTCAGCACAGAGCCCGACACGGGGCTCGATCTCATGAACTGTGAGAACATGCCCTAAGCTGAAATCAAGAGTTGGATGCTTAACTGACTGAGCCACCCAGGTGCCCCTGATATGTTTTAAAAACATTTTGAAGATCACTCTACTAGAGAATATTTGGATCAGGTGATAATTTTACCTAAGGCCTTTCAGTTCCAAAACTGTCTAAAGAGCAAACATTTCTTGTTCTCATCCTGGTGATCACTTTAGATTGTGGTGTTGGGCAGAGGCAGGGATGCCTGAGAGTAAGGCTGTTTGCAGATAATTGCATGTTCCTTAACTCACCTGTCCACCTGGAGATCCTTTCATACTGAGCGAAAGACAGAACCGGCCACAGGCTTCATTGATGGAGACTTGATTGAGAGTTTCCTAGACATCAGCCGGCCCAAGATGCAGGAGGTCGTGGCAAACCTACAGGTGAGCTGTGCGGTGTTTGGACTGTGACCCAAGTCCATGGCGGGGCCAGGCGTGCTGGAGACACCAGAGTGCCGGTGTCTCCTGCCTCCACCCCCAAGTACCAGCGGCCCTTTCTAAGTAGTTTCCTACCCTTGTGGGAAGGTGGAGTCTGAAGGCAAGGGGATGTGGCTGAGGGTCACGGCACTGTACGAGGAACTTCACCTGTGTGACCTCCAGGAGTGAGGGCATATTCGGGCATGTGCAGATCTCTGGCAACCCACAGACGGGAGGCAGGGTCAGGATCCTATAGGGAAGAGACCTTGCTACAGTGCAGAGTTTTGGGGTATTGTTCACTGGAGATGGTGCCTCTGGGGGACATTCTGGAAGGGAGAGAAATGTATGCCAGGTGGTGGCCTTCGAACCAGCTTTGCTGTCAGGAGACCTTGCTGACTTGTACCTTTAAGGAAAGGTGTGGGTTTCCGATGAGACCTCCTTCCCTGCCACGGCAATACTGCCGACAGGTGCTTCTCGCTGTGACTGTCCTTTCCCCCTCCCTGGGGTGAGAGAGCACCCCAGTGGCCCTCACAGTCCTCCCCTTTCCTCATTGCAGTACGATGATGGCAGCGGAATGAAGCGAGAGGCCACCGCCGACGACCTGATCAAGGTTGTGGAGGAGCTGACGCGGATCCATTAGCCAAGGGCTGGGGTCCCCTTTCCCAGACCCTCCCTGAAGGCTTTGCTCTCCTGCCCTGCTCCCCTCCCCCACCGCTGTCTTCTCGGCCAGGGGAAACCTTCCCCTAAGCCAGCTGTCCCAGAGGCCACAGTCTACCTGTGTGGAAATGGGGATTTCTTTGAACTAAAACCAGTTCACTGGAGACCTGGGAACGGGGTGAAGGTGAAGTATTTTCTCCCTGGATGTTTACCAGTCTCAGATGATTCCAGCCATCGCTTTGGACCACCAAGCCTTGATTGGTGTTGCCGGTTGTCCTTCCAGGGAGGGATTTTGCAGCTCTTGGGCTGAAAAGAAGCTCTGTGTGTGTGTGCGTGTGTGTGTGTGTGTGTGTGTGTGTGTGTGTGTATGTGTGTGTGTATGTGTGTGTGTGTATCACACTCATGCATTGTCCTCTGCTATCTTTTTATTTAGGTTGGGGTGTGGGGAGGCTGTGGGTAGGGGGGAAGGGGGTGGGACGGGTCATTGTCTCTGAAGTGAGAGCTTCCTTTTGCTTTCTCTATTGCCTGAGAGCTTTGGGTCTGGAGGCCTGACCACCAGGCCATGAGCTGCTCTGAGTCTGAAACCTGGAGATGGTGGGTGTTACCCAAGCCACAGCCTTTTTTGTCTCTGGGGAACTGCCTTCTTCAGAGGGAAGAAGGTCGGGGGCCGTGAATTGGTTGTTAGTTTCCGAGTTTTACCAAATAAAGTAGAATCTAAGAAGAAAGATCCATTTGCTTCCGCTTTCCTTCTGGTTGCCCAGCTCCCCAGCATCAACCCGGTCACACTGCACCGGTTCAGTGTAAAGTCCTTTCCTTCCTTTACGGCAGCTGCTGTAGTCACTTGCCTTTGCTGCTGCAACAGCGGTTCCCAAGGAGGGAAACGACAGCTGCGTCATCTTTGCCATGTGATCATTTTTGGTGGGATCCCAAGGATAACGGGAGTCAGGTCTTCAAAATTCAGTGGCCTTTGATTACTCTTGACCCTGTAGTCACCATTTGATTCCCAGTCGCCTCTGTTAGTAACCTGCTGGGCCTGGGGGTTGCTCCTGGGGGCTCCCTTTCCTGGTGTCATTTTAGACACGTGTACAGCGTCCAGCCAAGCAACCCCCAGGCGCTGCTCCTTGGCCAGGGCAAGGAGCTCCTCATGCACCTCCCAGCTTCCTGTTGCCACATGCCCTTTGGAGTCTGATTTTATTTCCTCTGGTTTAATCAGGTAAACCTTTGGCGCCTTGGGTTTGAGAATACAGGAGTAGGACACGTTTGGGGTTCACCCTTCTGTCCAGCAAACAGAGCCTGTCTTCTTTTGGCTCAGTGGGTCACAGTGTCTGGGCCCACATTTCCACCAGTGATCCAGTGGGAATAAAGGCTGCTCTGTCCCAACAGTGGAGAGGAGGGTTGATCCTGGGCATATTGGCAGGCTCCTTTAAGACCAGCCTTTGATACAGTGTCAGGAAAATTGTGGTTTCAAGTTCAAACTGTGGTTTTGGGAGATTCTAGCTTAAAAGAGAAAGGGCAAGGAAGCATCTCCGCTTTGGGGGTCTTTGGGAGTAAGTCTCCTTTCCTAGGAGGCATTCCATGTGTTTCTTTACTATTCTATTCCCCTTCCTCTTCTGGGATTTCTGAGGGTGGGGAGTAAGGGTCTTAAGGGAAAAAGTAATCAGCATCTCTCAAAAAAAACCACAGTTTGAACTTGAAACTCAACACTGTGATTTGAATTCTTCAAGTCATGGTTTGAATTGAAAAGGCCTGCCCCCATGCCAGAGACCAGCTTTAATGAGGCAGGCAAGCAACGGTCTCCAGATTGTGATTATTTTAAAAATTTAATCCTAGATGGAGGATTGACTCTAAGGTGCGGAGGTGAGAAAGAGGCTGTGGTGGGAGGATTATTCCGGTCCTTTTTCGTGGTCTGACCTGCAGCCGCGGAGACCTGCTACCTTGAGTAAGAAGGTTCTTTCGTATCAGTGGCTTCAGTCTTGACTTTGGGAGCTGTGGAGTCCTTGCAGTTTTGTTTTGTTTGCTAGAATCTTGGGTATATTCACTCTGGATTGAATTCCAGCAATCCTTTGGAAACTGACGTTCTCCCGCCACACTCCCACAACCCCTCTTAAAAACGATTAATCACCTCTCGAGGGGTGAAAGGTTGCCCTTGGAGCTTTGCTACAGCCAGCTGGAGTGGCTCCTTTCCATGTAGGCGCTGATGAGCTACTCACCCCAGGCCTCTGCACGAAGGGACCTTTGGGAGAATAATAGAAACACTGACTCATCACATGACCATTTGGAAGGGTCACAAGCCAGAGGCCGCCTTTCTGCAGCCAACAACAACTTGGATCCTCCGCCCTCAGTGGAGGGTCCCTTTTGTTACGGAGAAGCCACAGGCCACAGAAGTGGGGAGGAAACACGGAGGAGCTGTGACGAAGGGGTATGCCTAAACTAGTCCTTGGAGACGAACAATATTAAATACGAGCCTCTCAGAGTCCAAACTCTGAGAAGCCTCGAGATCTAACAAACCAAAAGACAAAAGAAAGTAGCAAAACACCAAAGGAAAGAAGCGAACTGATGATAAGAGGAGCAAGGTGAATGCCCTAAGGTCCAAAAGGAACTGGGGGAAAGGAAAGAAATGCCCGGGGCTGTTGAGAAAGTGGTTTCTTTTGGAACTCACCGAGGAATGAGTAAATTTTGGAATTTACCATGTCTTAAACATCCTGGGCTCCTCCTGAGGGGAAAATGAGGATTTGCTTCAAGCACAAAGCTGCAGGTCAACTGTCCAGCTGCTCACTGACCAATATGGAGCAAACCCTGCTGTAGTTCCAGGGGTGAGCCGGTGGCGGAGGGGACAGAGAGTAGCAGAGTATAGGAAGGAGGCAGCTGAGTCGCGCTGGAGCATGGGAGAGGATGGCACGAGGTGGGACAGGTGTGTGCAAGGGAATTTTTGTCTTGTGTAAATGTGTTGAGAACTTGTGGGTAGCTCCTGAGACCAGGGAAAAGGAGCACCTGTGTGAGTGGTGGCCAAGTAGGAATGATTAAGGGCAGTGGTGTACTAGATTTGGGGGGTGGGGGGGGGGCTCAAGTGAAGGAAAGGTTTGGGTTTATTCTTACTCTTGAATAATTCAGGGCTGGGTTCTCGACTATGTGGACGCCGGAACCCTTTTTTAAAAGTAACAGGAATGCAGTATGAGGCACAGGGAGAAAGTGCACCTGTGGATGTTCTGAGGCAAAAAGGAAAGATGCCTGAGGTTCCTTGGGACTCAGAATGGGTATAAATAGGAAAGTCACACTCATCTTACGATACAGAATTTTGGTGACCTACTCGCTGAGAATTTGTTGCTTAGATTGGAAGATGGATCAAGCGTGACAAGGTGAGACAACAGGCCTATCTTTGAACACCTTTGAAAAGTCGACCTCACAGGTTCAGGGAGGGAGATTGGCTTAGTAACTTGCGTTCAATGAACAACAATAACCACATAAAAACATGACAGCCAAGAACACCTCTACTGGAAACTTAGGTTCATGTGGATGCCGGGAAAGCCAAGTCCTATTGGGCTGTGTTGACAAAAGGATGGTGTCTGGAAGGAGACAAGAGTCCAGACGGTTGTTGGCACACCATGTTCGTCTGTGGTCACGGGTGTTATTACGGGTCTCAGTGACAGCCTAAGGTGGCCCGTAGGAGGGCAGCTGTAGAGGCAGAACCAAAGGAGCTGGGATTCTTTACACTTCCTAACCAATGTAGTTCTTCAAAACTGAATTGGGCTGCCTTTTGACAGGGAGTTCCTTATCCCTGGAAGTGTTTGAGCAAAAGCTTGACTCATTGGAACGGGGCCGCTAGGGAAGATTCCTGCACAGGGCAGAGGGCACACAATCTGGTCATCCTTCCAGCTTCCTCCCAGCTGGACGATCCCGATTTTCATCCACTCCCCCTGCCTACCAGTCTCCGATTGTTGGCCTGGGGCAGCTGCAGAAATGGGCAAAGAGCAGCCTGTGGGTTCAAGACCCGCTAGTGCCCCCTGGCCGGGGCGCAGGTGGATCCACTGACCCCGCGCACCCAGGGTTCGCGTGCTGATCTGCTGGCAGGCTGGGAGCCGGCCTAGAACTGCCCAGCAGCGCAGTGACCCAGCGTCCCACCTTCTCGTGACAACACAGGCAACTCCCGCTCCACGGAGACCGGCAATGCCCCGGCGCACAGCCTCCCGCGCCAGCCTTGCTCCGGGAGTCTCTTTCCTCCCAGGGCCTCAGTCTGACGCCCACAGCCCTTCTCAGGAAGCTGACTCCCAAACCCGGGCAGGGGGTGTGGGCCGAGGCCGAAACCCCGCCCCCAGGGGTCCCTGATCTTTGCCCCCGCCCCGGGCTCCGCGCCTCCCCTAGAGGCTACCGGCCGGCCGGCGGCGCTGCCTTTTGTGCGTTTCGCTCAGAGGTGCCAGAGACCCCCACCCCCACCCCCCCACTCCCGCCACAGCCGTCCGCCGCGTCCCCTCGCGGCCCCCGGCCCCTCCTCTCGGAGTCCCCAGCCCCCCTGCTCGGCTCTGCGTGCCAGCTCGGGGCTCGCTGGTTCGCTCCCCGCGGCGCCAGGAGGAGGGGCGAGGGCCGGCAGCCCCCTCCCCCGCGCGCGGCGCCGGAGCCCAGCCGAGCCGGGGGGACCCGCCGCCGCCGGTCATGTGGGCCGGACTGCTCCTCCGGGCCGCCTGCGTCGCGCTCCTGCTGCCGGGGGCCCCGGCCCGCGGCTACACCGGGAGGAAGCCGCCCGGGCATTTCGCGGCCGAGAGGTAAGCGCCTCGAGCCCCTCCCCTGCCCCGCCGCAGGGGCGCTCCCGGCGTGGGGCAGAAGGGCGCCCCGGAGCCGCCGGCAGCCGCGCCTCGGGGCTCCCCTCCCGGGCGCTGTCCGTGCGCGGGCGCAGCCCGTGGGGGGGGGGGGGTCCGGACAAAGAGACAGCAGCCTGTGCTCCGGGCGGGAACCCGTTCTGCGCCCCTGGAGGGGCTGTCCTGACAAGAACCTGGGGGGATGGAGATCCAGGCGCTGAGTGAGCCCCTCTGAGTCTGCCCTGGCGCGCGGACCCCTGGCGAGGGCAGCCCGGGGCGTGCCACCTGGTCTCCGGAGCGGCTGGTCGTCGCTGGCGAACGGGCCTCCCGGCCGCGCCGGGGCTGGGGGCTTCCTCTGCGTCCAGGCTGCACGCACGCCCCTGGACCTTGGAACCGCCGGGCTCTCCCTGGGTCACGTTTCGGTTTCCGCCTGTGCGCGCGCGCGGGCGGGGGTGGGGTGTTTGCCCCTTTGCTCTTTCCCGGTTGATGCCACCCTCCCCTCGAGTCCCCTCCCGGCGGAGGCCGGGCCGCCGCGTGTGCGTGATGCTCCGAGCGAGGGAACACGGTGTCAGCGGGCGGCCTGGCCCGCGGCCACCGCCTCGGGGGGCGCGCAGGGGGGCGGCCCCGCCAGGCTCGCAGCTCGCACGTGTGCTCCGCAGCCACCGCCAGTTCCTGCCCAGATGGGCCGGGCCCCCGCGGCGTTTCACAGCCTTCCAGCCACCTGTCTCCCCGTCACCGCCAGCCCTAGGAGGCTCCTCGGGGCGCTCGGCCGCAGCCCACCTGAGGGCGCGGCTCCACCAGCCTCGCGAGCATCCTTCCGTCCGCCGCTCTGGTGGCACCCCAGCCCCTTTCAGAGCCCCGTCTGAGGAGCCGGAGCCGCTGGCTCCTCTTTCCCAGGCTGCTGACAAAATCGCTCTAGCAAGGGGTAGCGGGTGGGACATCACTGCCAGCACCTCCCACCCCCAGCCCCCCAGCCCCCCAGCCCCGCGCGTCTTTGCTTCTTCTGTGATAACTTCAGAGAGGGGAGAGTCTTTGAGGCTCCAGGGACCGTCTGCTGCAGATGTTTCTGGACTGCCGTGTGCCGAAAGTTCCCCTTTCCGGAGCACTTGTCGCTCTTGATAGATACTCTCAGGCGTGGAGTGAGTCTGCCTTTCCCATGTGGCCAGTGCCTGCTGCGGCACCTAGCACGTGGCGGGTGTTCTGGGTGCTCCGTAGACTGCCTGAGTGGCAGCATATTCCCAGCAGCCTCCGTAGGGCAGGGCTTTCTTGTCCCTCTCCTGCGGTGCCGGGATTCCCAGTTCTAACCAGGCTGGGCTTCATCTCGGCGCCTAGCCATCGCAGGACCAGTTCCCCTCACCACCTCCATCCCCCTCCCGGACTGTGCACCTGCTGTTCCCTCTGCCTGGAGCACCCCCCACCCCCCTCCGCTCTCACAGCCTGCCCCTACTCTACTATTTCCTGCCTCAGCCTAGATTCTGTCCTTCCAGGAAGCCTCCCCTGACCCTCCTTGGGACTCCAAAGCCTGTCCCATTGTGGCACTTGTCACACTATTTCGTTTCTGCCTGGTTGTCTGCCCAGAGCCCCTTGAAGGTGGGGAAAGTGACTTGTTCCTGGCTGTAGTGCTATGCCTCACCCAGGGTCAGGCACACGCTCCCCTTTGCTGTTTTGGGCAGCTTGCTGGCACCCCCCCCCCCCCCACCACCACATTGATGTCACCTGGGGAATGACCTCTCTCTGGCTTCTCTGGGGCTGGCCTCCTCCTTTGTCTCTTCTGCTGGCTTCCTTTCTCAACCTTTCCCTTAACTGCCATTTATTGAGCACATACTGTGTGCCCGGCGGGCATCGCTTTTGACACTGAGGTGAACAAAAAAGATGAAGCCCTGGTCCTCAGAGAATGAGAGGGGAGACACACAATGAATGAATCAACAAATTGATAAGTAACCGAATGCCCCAGAAAGTACGTGTTATGAAGAAGAATAAAGCAAGATAAGAGTGGGCAAGAAGGATCTCTCTGAGAAGGTACATGAGCCGAGAGACCTGGGTAAAGGCAGAAGAGAGTTGGGTGCGTTTCTGAGGAAGAACCTTCCTGACGGAGAGAGTTGCAGGTGCAAAGGTCCTGCGGCAGCCATGCCTGGGGCTCTTCAGCCATTGCCATCTTTCCCCGTCAGTGCTGAGGCCCCTCTCTCCCGGCCACTCTGCCTCTGTTCATGTGGCAGGTATCTGTAGGAGGCTGATGTCTGTTCTCTCACCCCTTTTTCTTTGTCCTGCCTCCGGGAGAGACTGTCTGCGTCGTTTTTCTTTGGGGACTTCCCACTGCCCCTCTGGCAGGTTTCGAGAACTATTTGTTGACTGGCCGGGAGACTTTCACGGCCTGGTAGACCAGTCCCTTGCCCGGTGCAGAAATGTGGAAAAGCATTCTCTCCTCTCTTCCAGACGCCGGCTGGGCCCCCACGTCTGCCTCTCGGGCTTCGGGAGTGGCTGCTGCCCTGGCTGGGCACCATCCATGGGCAGTGGGCACTGCACCCTTCGTAAGTGCCTGTCCCTGTGCCCCAAACATCCTCCACAGCAGGGCGCTCACTCCCTGGGCTGGCCTAAATAGGGCAGATTGGGGGCCCCAGCCCCCACTACCTCACCTGCATTTCTCCTCTCAGCCCTCTGCTCCTTTGGCTGCGGGAGGGGTATCTGCATTGCTCCCAACGTCTGCTCCTGCCAGGACGGAGAGCAAGGGGCCACCTGCCCAGGTAACGGGGTGGCATGGGGGTGGGGGTGGGACATGGCTGAGACTATGTGCCAGGCACGGGGTTTGGTCTTAGAGTATCATCTTCCGACAACCACCTAGGTGGGCGTTCTCATCCCCATTTTATAGATGAGGAAACTGAGGCACAGAAGTTAGTGGCTCACCCAGGGTTTCATGGTAAATGGCAGTGCTGGATTTACGATCGGGCCTTTCTGCCTCCCCAGCCCCTTCCCAGCAGAATTGAGGTGGGGACGGCCGGGAGTGGGGCATGGTGTGTGCTCACCCGTGTGCTGCCTGTTTCAGAAGCCCACGGACCCTGTGGAGAGTATGGCTGTGACCTTACCTGTAACCATGGCGGCTGTCAGGAGGTGGCCCGGGTGTGCCCCGTGGGCTTCACCATGACAGAGACAGCTGTCGGCATCAGGTGTACGGGTGAGAGACCTGGGAGCTGGCGGGGACGGGGCGCGAGGGGATTCTGTCTCTGCCGTCCTTCCAGAACAGTCTGCAGAGAGATGCAGGGCAAGGCTGAGCCGGGGAGAGCTCTGGTTTGAGAGTGGGCAGGGAGGTGCCAGCCCTCCAGATGCCCAAATATCCATCTGACAGATATTTGGGCAGCTCGGGGCCAGGAACTGGAGCGAGGGGCTGCGGTGACGAGTCATGGGTTGGCCCCCGCTTCGGAATCGGAGGAGGGGAGACAAGTAAGGGTAACCGCAGCCCCGTGCGATGGGACCCTAAGTGGTGAAGTGCCTGGAGCCGGACCCACAGGGGGACAGATAACCAGGACTGGAGTCAGGGCTGACCATGGAAGGCTCCCTTGGGAACGTGATGTTTGAGTCACTGAGGGAAGAAAACCTCAGTAATTACTGTGTAAAAGTGTGATTCGTTTGTGATTTCAAAAAGTTCTTTTTTTTTAATGAAAAAAAAATTTTGTTAACGTTTATTCATTTTTGAGAGACAGAAACAGAGAAAGTGGGGGAGGGGCAGAGAGAGAGAAGGGGAGACACAGAATCTGAAGCAGGCTCCAGGCTCCGAGCCGTCAGCACAGAGACTGACACGGGACTTGAATGCACAAACTGGGAGATCATGACCTGAGCCAAAGTCTGAAGTCAGACGCTTCACAGACTGAGCCACCTAGGCGCCCCTTTAAAAAAATTTTTTTTAATGTTTATTCATTTTTGAGAGACAGAAACAGAGAGTAAGTGGGGAGGGGCAGAGAGAGAAAGAGGGAGACACAGAATCCGAAGCAGGCTCCAGGCTCCGAGCTGCCAGCACAGAGCCCGGGGCGGGGCTCGAACTCATGAACCACCAGATCCTGACCTGAGCCAAAGTCCTAAGCTTACCCGACTGAGCCCCCCACACGCCCCATGTGATTTTAAAAAAGTTCTTACAGGCCAAGTCTGTTACCTTCCTCAGAGGCAGCCTCTGGGACCAGTTTCTTGCATATCTTTCCAGAGAGTTGAAAGAAAGCCTTTTTTTGAATTTGGACTTTGTAAAACTAAGGTCTCTTCCCCAAATATAAAAGTGAAAAACAACTTATTTTGGAACATTTGGAAAGTAAAAGGAGGGTAGAAGATGAAAACAAACATGTCCCCGATGTCCCTAGATATTTGTTCCTAAAATGAACTTGTTTTTTCTTCCCTTTTCCCTGGCCGTGTGTGTGTGTGTGTGTGTGTGTGTGTGTGTGTGTGTGTGCGTGATGCATATTTGTGTGTTTTATAAATTGGCATCAGTCATGCCTTATCCATAGTTTTTGCTCCTTATTTTGCTCACCTTATATGGTGAGTGGGGAACAGTCCTTACAACAGAATTTTTACCGGCCACGCCTGTGGCTGCTGTCACTGCTGTCCCTCATTTAGGTCGCCTGCAGTGTTTCGCTGTCAGTAATGCTGCAGGAAGGAGGCTTCTCGTCGGCCTCTCTCAGTATTCTCAGAAGGAAAACCATTGGGCCAAGGGTCTCACTAAGGAGTGTTGGTGCTCGGGGCCCATTGCAACATCCTCTTCAGGCAGGCTGAAGCAATTCATCCTCCCCTGAATGTTTTTCATGGGGAGTACTTCCTGCCTACACTTCTTGTTGCCCAGGGGACTGGGTCAAGGAAAAGCCAGAGAAGAGTGTCAGAGCTAGCACCGAGCAGGGCAGCACTGGCCGCCACCACGAGGGATCCCGGTGGGATGGGGTTAGTCAAGGTGGGCTTCCTAGAGGCGGCGGTTGTGGTCCCGAGGGGCCCGCTGTGGGGAGAGCAAGTAGAGAGAACGCAGGTGCCCTGCAGGCACGGGGCCAGGGGGCGGGAGACTCGGATGCAGACTGCAGTGGGCGGTTGCAGATGCTGTCGGTCCTTGAGAGCCACCATGGACCACAGTTCTTAGAGGAGGAAGGGATGCCATGAAGCGGGGGTGGGGAGTTCTGTCCCCTGGTGCCCCTCACCCTGCAGGCCTGAACTTCCCCGCCCCCCCCACCCCCCGGAGGATACTTGGATCCAGTCACCCCACCCTGGGCAGAAGCCTCAGAGCCTCATCGGCACTCTGCAGCCGAGCCTTAACCCACTGCTCCAGCCCTGTCTCCCGCTGCCCCTGTCTCTGTGCCTGGCCCCTCCTCCTGCTGCCTCCTGGTCCTCTGCCCAGTGCTCCTCCAGTGGCCGCTGGGGCCGGGCGTCACCTGGGGGGGCACGTATCACCCGGCCGTGCGCTGGCCTCACAGGCATGTGTCGTGGCTCTTAAATGTTACCAGACCGTAACCAGCCGGAGAGTCTGCGCCATGTCTTGGTCACATTTGTGTCCTCAATGGCCCCCCCTCCAGATCGGCTGTGTACAGGTGGTGCTCAATAAACATTTAGTGGACTTTAGTGAGCCTCCCCGTTCAGTCTCCTCTGCCCTGCTAGGGTCGCCCTGCGGTGGGGCCATTGAAAATCGTTCTGTCTCAGCCATGCTCTCTGTCATCTGGTCTGCATGGGTCACAGAGCAGGAGCCTGGCCTCTCGGCCTCTGCTTCCTGGAGGTTCCCTCATGGCCGATGATCTTCCTGGGGCCTGGTCTTTCTGTCTCGGGTGGGGGTTCCACCCGGCTGAAGGCGGGCTTCTTGCGCGGACAGGGTCCCTGTGGGGTAGAGTTTTTCCCTGCACGCAGCCACGTTCAGAGTCGTCCGTGCAAAGATGTTTTCTCTCTTCCCAGACATTGACGAATGCTTAAGCTCCTCCTGCGAGGGCCAGTGCGTGAACACAGAAGGCGGATTTGTGTGTGAGTGTGGGCCCGGCATGCAGCTGTCTGCCGACCGCCACAGCTGCCGAGGTGAGTGGCCCAGGGACAGGTGACCACCGCTGCTGGGCTCTGAGTTGAAGGCGCGGCCCTACCCAGCCCAACATGTGCACTTCATCCGTGCATTACTGCGTCTTACCTTCCCCGTGGTCCCCTGAGGGAGATATTGTATCACCCCCATTTTGCTGATGGGAAAACTGAGGCTCACCCAAGGCCGTTCTGTCAGTAAACACTGGAGTCCGCTTGAATCCTGGCATGTCGACCCTAGGGCCCTTGCTCTGACCCGGCACGGCAGGGTGGAGGGAGGGGGCTGGAGAGGCCTAGGGGAGAGCCAGGGGCTGGGCGGAGGAGGCCACCGAGGTGAGGGAGGGCCTCGTGGGACATGGGACGTGGGACGCCGTGCCTGCTGCAGTCATTCACCCCCTGCATTCATTAGTTCCACCTGCCCCCAGTCTGGTGGGGAGAGGCAGAACGAGGTTGGGGTGAGGAGTCAGTGCTGGGGGAGCTCCGGGGAGAGGAAGGAGTCTTTGCTCCTGAGTGGACAGGATGAGGGAGATCTTTGAACATAGTCACCCTTCCCTTTAAGATGACTTACAGAAGGAAGCATTCTCTCTTAAACGAGGCAGATGAGGGGAAAGCTGCCCCATGAACCTGCGCTATTATTTTCTATTGTTTGAAATGGTCATAAATGGGAAAATAAGTTTTAAAAGTTGCTAGTTCCAGACCTTCTCTGCCCCTCCTTCTCTCTACTCTGCCTGGGGAATAACCCTGGTGTCTTAGCCCTCTCCGGCTGCTGTAACAAAATCCCACCGCGTGGGCCGCTTTAACAACAGAAATTTGTTCTCACGGGTCTGGAGGCCGGGAAATCCGAGGTCAAGGTGCCAGCCCATTCACTTTCGGGTGAAGGCCCTTCCTGGCTTGTAGCCAGTCACTTCTTGCTGGTTCTTACAAGTAGAGGTAGCAAGCTCTAAGGGCACGATCCCGTCACGAGGGTCCCCCCCACCCCCCAGCCGCCTCAAGACCTCATCTAAACCTAATTAAGGACAAGAGACGAGCAGCAGACGGTTGCAGAACTGGATTCTGGCACCGTGCTCACACTTTGCGTGCCTTTGGCATTTCACTCCCATTTCAAACTGATCCTGTGAGGTTGGTACTGTTTACTTCCGTTTTCCGGATAGGACCCCTGAGAAATTGAAGAAGTTAAGTAACTTGCCCAAGATCATGTTAGGGCTGGGATTTGAACCCAGTCGTTCCTCTCCTTGCTTTTTCTCCTCTCAGCAACCTGTCGCGAAGGTGTCTCCACATCCGGGCAAACAAACCTGCCTTGTTCCTTTTTTTTTTTTTTTTTTTTTAATGTTTTTATTTATTTTGAAGGAGAGAGAGACAGAGCATGAGCAGGGGAGGAGCAGAGAGAGAGGGAGGCATAGAATCTGAAGCAGGCTCCAGGCTCTGAGCTGTCAGCACAGAGCCCGACGCGGGGCTCGAACCCACGAACTGTGAGATCGTGACCTGAGTTGAAGTCGGACGCTTAACTGACTGAGCCACCCAGGCGCCCCACTGCCTTGTTCTTTTTAACTGCTGCCTGCTGCTCTGCAGCACAAACACCCCCTAGTTTACCAACTCTTCTTTTATTGATGAGCATGTGGATTATTTCCAGCTTTTCGTGATTTCAAACGATGGTCTGGGGAAGCTTTGACAGAGGAGGTGCTATAGAAGCTGAGTTTTGAGGTATGAGTAGGAGTTTGCCCTAGTCAAGATGCACAGGCATGCCAGGCAGACAAAAGAACATGGGCCAAGAGGGAGGCCCCCAACAACATGGTGCATTTAGACGATGGCAGAACAAAGGTGAGGGGCAGGGAAGGAGGTAGGAAAGGCTGCCTGGGGGGTCGAGAGCTATGGTGCAGGATTTGTACCACAGTGGTGCCTGTGGGAGCAGAGAGTGGCCTGATCAGAGAGGTGCCCTTTGCACAGAACAGCCTGGAGGCCAGGTAGCAGATGGCTTAGGAGGGGCACAGGGGAGCTGCGTGAGGCCATTACGCTTCTCCAGACTAGATGCAAAGGCAGCCCAGGCTATGGTAGGGCAGTGAGGATGGAGAGAAGAGGGCTGGTCCAGGGAGAATGTCACTGATAGGCTGAATGTGGGTGGTGAGAAAGAGAGGGTTTAAGATGGTCCTTCACGGCCCTGAGGATGGAAACAGGAGAGGAAGACGGGGGAGCACACCATTCCGATACTCCGTGGGCGGGGGGTGGGGTGGGGGGAATGACCTTCAGGCTTGCTCTGGTCCCTTCCAGACACTGACGAATGCCTCGGGACCCCCTGTCAGCAGAGGTGTAGAAACAGCATCGGCAGCTACAGGTGTTCCTGTAGACCGGGTTTCCATCTCCATGGCAACCGGCACTCCTGTGTAGGTAAGGTGGGGGGACCCTGTTGTCTTCATGGTTAGGCTGCCAGCCACCGGTCACCTGGACAGGGCGAGCCCAGGGACGGGGACGGGCCAGCAGTCTGGACCTCCTGGCTGCCTGGAGCCCGTAAGCACTTGAGCGTCTGCTCAGAGCCTGCCTTTTCCTGGGGTTGGCGTGGCTCCTCACGGAAGACCCTGTCTTGGACTTTTCCTGGCCACATGCAACTTTCATCCTGTTATGTTCCTCTTCCACCCCTCTCCCAGATACACCCCAAGGATTCCTCTCTGCTCACCCATTTTCTTGACTGCCTTTGCTCCCCTTGGTAAATAAAGCGTGTTAGTCTTGGTTCCTCTGGTTTAGAAGGAGACCCCTGTTTTCTCAGCCCATTAGCAGATATTTCCAGAAAGGGATTGACATGTTTGGCTCAAGCTTGGCTCATGGGTTGAAGGTGGGATCCCGTGGGCCTGAAAACAGACCTTGTTCTGGCGGAGTTTGGTGTTTGTCCCGAAGCCTACCTTGAAGCAGTGCCGTGATTTTCGAGACTCTTTTCAGAAGGGGCTGAACCATCTCAAACCTGGCCCGTGGGATGGTGGAAGGTTTGCAGATGACATTCCCAGCAGGGCTCGTCCCCACCAGCCAGCGTGTAACCACTGCTGCGTGGTGCTGGGGGATGAGTCACCGGTGCCTCCATTAAACGCCAACTGGATGTGTGAACCTTCCAAAGGGACTAGCAGTAGATTGTGGCCCCACTCCTAGACATCTGGGTCACCTCCCACACTCTGAGGTAGGGATGGACCCTGTCAGAACATGGCTGGGAGAGTCTCCCAGTCTCTTCTGGGCTCAGGGATGGAGGAAGAAGTAGCCTCAACAAGGCGGCTGTTGGCAGCGAGGCTCTCCTGCAGATGTAAACGAGTGTCGGAGGCCTCTGGAGAGGCGAGTCTGTCACCATTCCTGCCATAACACCGTGGGCAGCTTCCTGTGCACATGCCGACCTGGTTTCAGGCTCCGAGCTGACCGCGTGTCCTGTGAAGGTGAGCGACCGTTCATACTTGCCCTCCTAGGCCCCAGCTCCGTCCCAACCTTGGGCTGGGTTTTACCAGGCCCCGCCCCCGTCCCACCCAGCCCCCCTCCCTCGTCCCACCCAGCCCCCCCTCCCTCGTCTCACCCAGCCCCCCCTCCCTCGTCCCACCCAGCCCCCCCTCCCTCGTCCCACCCAGCCCCCTCTCCCTCCAGCCCGCAGGCTCCGCCCCCTCCCACCCAGGCCACGCCCTCCAGCCCCAACCTTTGGCCGGTTTCCCCAGGCCCCGCCCTACAGCTCCAAGGCCACGCCCTCCAGCCCCAACGTTAGGCCCGTCCCCCCAGGCCCCGGTCCCGTCCCAACCGGGCCCCGCCCTCCAGCTCCATCCTTAGACCTGTTTCCCCAGGCCACGCCCCCCGTCCCACCCAAGCCACGCCCCTGCCCTGGCCCTGCCCTCCCAGCGCTGGGCCTTTTTCCTTTTCTACCCATTCTTTTTCAATTCATTTTGTTATTTCCAACTCTTCACTTTCTTTCTCACTTCTTCCTTCTACTTCTTTACCCATTCGTCCTCCCTTGTCATTTTACTGTTTCCCTAACCCTTTTGTTTTCCCCCAAATGGTAAAAGGTGGGGGGGGGGGCGGGGAGAGGAGCATGTGACAGGAGCCGCAGTAACCTGGGCTCCCAGGGACACTTTGGACGATGTGGCGTCAGTTCACTCTGCCATACTTTGACAGTGTGCCTAAAAACATGCGTTTCCGATCATCTAAATGCCGAAGATGCTCCTTCTAGCCCATGGCAAGCTTTCCCCGGGCTGTTCCTTCATCCCCAGCCTCAGCATCCCCTCTTGGGAAGCCACGTCTGGGCGGGGCAGCAGGGGACCCACTCCCAACTTGTCACTTGGGCCTGCTCCTGTAGTGCTTTCCCCTCAGCCTTGTGTGATGGTCACTGTAGCCTCCTTGGATTAGGGTGAACTGGGGTATTAGACTCTTATGCTGATGAAGAAAAACTGGCCCACAGACATTCAGTGACTGGCGGTGGGCTGCAGTCTCGCCTCCTGCCACTGCTGCTGCCTCCCTCAAGAGACCCCCGTGCTTCCGTTTCAGCTTTCCCCAAAGCCGTGCTGGCCCCCTCTGCCATCCTGCAGCCCCTGCAGCACCCGCCCAAAATGCTACTGCTGCTCCCGGAGGCGGGCCGGCCTGCCCTCTCCCCTGGACACAGCCCTCCTTCCGGAGCCCCGGGGCCCCCAGCTGGCGTCAGGACCACCAGCCTGCCGTCTCCCACCCCTGCACCACACACTTGGCCGCCAGCCACCCTGGTGGCCACTCCTGTGCCTAGTGCCTCCCTCCTGGGAACCCTGGGACCTCCCTCGCAACTACAGGAGGTGACTCCTTACTTGCCCAGGGGCCCAGAGGCCACGTGGTTGGCACCAGGGTCCTCTGCCTGTTGGCACCTGGGAGCCACTTATGAGTCTGGAAGCCGCTGGACAGAGGCCGGGTGTTCCCAGTGCCTGTGCCAGGTAGGTGGAAGGGGTCCTGGGGGCTGCTCTGGTCCAGTGTCCGGGGCCTTGTGATGGCTGGAAGTCCTGCTTCTGCTTCCAGAACGGGGAGGTGAGCTGTGAAAAGGTGATGTGTGAAGCTGCTTGTTCCCACCCGATTCCCTCCGAAGATGGAGGCTGCTGCCCGTCGTGCACAGGTGGGAGCTGGTCTGGGGGAGGCTAAGAGTCCCCCTCATGATCCTGCTTCTCTTCTTCCCCAGCCCCTCTGCAGCTGAAAGGCTGTTCTCTAACTTTGGGGTACATTAGAATCACCTGAATCACTAGAATCTGGGGGCCTCACCCCCAGAGCTTCTGATTTATTAGGCATGGGGTAGGGCCTGGGGACTTGCGTTTCCAGCAAGTTCCCAGGTGATGCTGAAGTTGCTGGTTCAAGGACCACACTTTGAGACCCACTGGTCCACGCTGTGGTATCCCTCAAGGGGAACTTTCCATCTTTTGGGGATCCTTTTTGAGCCTCGTTCATTCATTCATTCATTCATTCAGTGAGTTCCTCCACATCTCCCTTCTCCAGATGTCCCCTTCCCTGTCCCAGCTCCCCTCCCACAACCAGAGGAGGGATCCTTCATCAATCCTGTCCTCTTTCCAATTCCCTCCCATGATCTGTTTACAGTTTTTCATCGGCTTCCCGTTGCTGCAAGGATAATGACCGTGAATCTTAACGAGTCCTTCAAACAGGGCTTGGCAAAACTCACTCTGCACACGAATCCCTGGGATCTTGTTACAATGCAGCTTCTCCTTCAGTAGACCTGGGCGGATGGGGGGGCCGGAACTGCTGTGTTCTCTGAAGCTCCGGTGATGAGATGCTGAGGCCACTGCGAGTGAAATAGCAGTGAAGACATCTTCCTAAGGGTTAGAATGAGCATACACTTAGTGGTGTCTTCAGGATGTTCGTGGCCTCTTACCACGTTCCTGCTCTATACTGAGCCCTGATTGCGAATGGCTGTGGATCCGTCCAAGTCCCTGCCCACAGTGGTGTTCCCATTTTATGGTAAAGACAACTGAGTCCAGAGAGGCTAAGTGACATGTCCAAGGTCACCCGGGTTCCTGAACGGACAGGCCAGGTTTTGAACCCAGGGCTGTCTGGCTGCCTTTCCTGCCTTATGGGGAAAATATACCAGGTCCTGCATATAGTTCTAGGTTTACAGACACCAATGGAGCCCTCCTGGGCCATCTGATGTGGGTGTCTCTGGCTTACCCCTCCGGGGGGGGGGGGGGGGGTCCTAGGACTGCACAGTTCTGGGTGCCTGGATCTGCCACTCCCGGGACATCCTGGCTAGTGAGAGAATGTTCCAGGTACATTATGCCTGGAAAAGTAATGAGATCTCAAGCTTCCACCACTTTGAAGAGGTCTGATGCCTCCACTCTTGTTTGTCTTTCAAAGGCTGTTTTCACAGTGGCGTCATCCGAGCCGAAGGGGACGTGTTTTCACCTGCCAATGAGAACTGCACCGTCTGTGTCTGCATGGTGAGCCTCACAAGAGCCCTGAAGCCTCGCGGGTGTTTTCCTAACCTTTGGGGGTTTTAGAGGAAGAGGGAAAGATCGGGTGTTAAAAGTGAGCTTGTCAAATGGAAGGAGAGTTCCCAGGTTGTGGATTTTGGTTGGAATCTGTCGAATTTAAAGGCGTGGGGGTCTGTGGAGTCAGGGAGGCTTCTGCTGAGCAGGAAAGAGCCAACAGGCAAACAGGGTCCATCTGTCTAGGAAGGGGAGGGGATGAAACTCCGTCGGAAACTTCCCACCAGGGAGGCTGTTTTTCTCTCCAGGCAAAATATTTGCCAGCACAATAAAGGTATCCACATCTGGGAGGGAGGAGGCTTATTACCAGACGCAGCTTGTTAAGAGTATTATTTCGCTTTAGGCAAATTCACTTCTGTAAGAATGGTTATGAAGCACCTACTGTGTTCCTACTGTGACGCCAGGTGCCGTCACACAGATTTGATTATGAGCACGCAGTGTGCACCAGGCACGGGGCTCGGGGCCTTTCATCTGTTGCCTTACCCGAGGCTCCTGGCAGCTCGTCTGGGTCGGCTTTACTGTCCCTGTTCCACAGATGAAAAGACCGAGGCCGGGAGGTGCCAAGAGGTCTGTCTGTATCCAAGGCCCGGGCTCTGATCGCCAACCCTCACTACCAGCCTCTAACCATCACTGGCCTGGAGGTGACCGCAGAGGCTACAGTGTGAGATGGGGGGCGAGGCAGGTAGACAGCCACCTCCACGCTTTACTGGGCTCTTCCTGTGCGCCACACACACGCAGTGGCCAAGCACCTTCGTGGATCACGTCATTGTGTGTATCCTCAGCGATCCCTGACAGAGCCACCTCTTCTACCCCATCTCACGGATAGGGAGACTGAGGCTAAGTGAGGTGATGGACATTGTCCAGAGTCACACGACTCGTTCGTGGAGGAGCAAACGCTGCAACTCACCTCTTGCTGCTCCAGAGGTGGGGGGGGGGGGGGGGGAGGGTTATTTTTTTATTTGTTTATTTTTTTGAGGCGGGGGATTTTTATTTTTTATTTTTTTGCCTTAACTTCAAATTTAAAATTAAGTCTTAACGGGCACCCCGGTGGCTCAGTCCGTTAAGCATCTGACTCTTGGTTCAGGTCCTGATCTCACGGTTCGTGGGTTCGAGCCCCACGTCGGGCTCTGTGCTGACAGTGCAGAGCCTGCTTGGGATTCTGTCTCGCCCTCCCTCTCTCTCTCATCCTCCCCTGCTCACACACACACACACACACACACACACACTCCCTCTCTCTCTCTCTCTCTCAAAATAAATAAATGTTAAAAATATTTTTTAATAAAAAAGTAAGTTTTAAATTTAATTCTTTGAATAGCCAATAGAGTCACATGGTTCAAAACTCAGATGTACAGGAAGGTGTCTTTGATGGAGGAACCTCTGTTTGCCTCTTCCCGGCATCCTTCCAGAAGCTTTTATGTGCCGTGGGAGGATGTTCTCACCACACCGTAGCAAATGCCAGGAACTAAGTCCCTGCACACTGTCCTTGTTGTCACCATGGTGGCATTCAAAAGGTTTGGGATGGCTTCCTTTTGGAGGCTTTGGTCTTGGACAGGAAGCTTGAGGGGTGGTGTGAGATAGGGAATGAGCTTGAGGGGCCTTGGGGCCTGGTTCCCCTCCTCCCCTCTGCCCCCACCCACCACCATCTCTCCCCTCCTCAGGCCGGAAATGTGTCCTGCATGTCCCCTGAGTGTCCTCCCGGCCCCTGTCAGACCCCCCTGAAGTCAGATTGTTGTACTTGTATTCCAGGTAAGTGAGTCTTTGGGGTTCCGGGTGGGGGACTTGGCTTTTGTGTGTGTTTTTGGGAGCAGGGTGAACAGAGCAGGGGAAGGAGATTGAGTTTTGCTTCAGAAACTCCAATCAAGTGAAGCATTTCAAAGTGCCAGCTTAACTGAGCGCCTACTATGTGCATAGTGCTTTAGATGCTAGATTGGGCTCATAGCCCAGTCTGCCCCTGCTCTAGGAGGCGCCTTCAGCACGGCCAGGAAGGGGTGTGAGTCCATCCTTGGCATGGCTCTGTCTTGAGACTAGAAGGGCGTCTCCCCTTCCCCACTAATGAGTTGGTCCTTTGTTGAAAATGTGGTTCTCTTTTCCTGGGATGACCTCATCATCATCACAAATGTTCCCCGACGGCTCTGTGCTGCTGCCTGCCAGCCCTTGATCTCATTGAATCCATGTGGCACAGCCTTGAGGGAGTACGATTCAGAGGCCCATTTCATAGATGATGAAACTGAGGCTCACGGAAGTCATTGCTGCCCAGAGACATAACGACCAGTTAATATCAGAACAGAACTGGAAATCAAGGCTGCCTGATTTCAAAGCTGGTGTTCTTTAAAAAAATTCTTTTTTTTTTTTTTTAATTTTTAAATTTGTTTAACGTTTTAAAAAATATTTATTTATTTGAGAGAGAGAAAGACTGAGTGCGAGTGGGGGAGGGGCAGAGAGAGAGAGAAAGAGAGAGAGAGAGAGACAGAATCCCAAGCAGGCTCCAGGCTCTGTGCTGACACCACAGAGCCAGACGTGGGGCTCACACCCACGAACTGTGAAATCATGACCTGAGCCGAAGTCGAATGCCTAACCAACTGAGCCACCCAGGCGCCCCTAAAAAATTATTTTCTTAACTTTTAAGTATTATTTTTAGCTAAGACATTTCTGAATAGGTAATATACTGCCTATGAAGTAGGAGCCTTTGTCAGCTCTTATCAACCCCATTCTACAGATGAAAAGATTGTGGCTTAGACAAATTAAGTATGTCCCCTTGAATCCCTCCCTAGTGGGTTGCGTAGCTGGGATTTGAACCGAAGGCGGTCTGACTAAGCCAGGGGGACCTGGGCCAATTTTTAGGCTGTTTTTTAAAAAAAAAAAAAAAAAACAACTTTTTTTTAACGTTTATTTATTATTGAGAGACAGAGAGAGACAGAGCATGAGCATGGGAGGGGCAGAGAGAGGAGACATAGAATTCAAAGCAGGCTCCAGGCTCTGAGCTGTCAGCACAGAGCCCGACGCGGGGCTTGAACTCACAAACCACGAGATCATGACCTGAGTCAAAGTCAGAGGGGAGGCTTAACCGACTGAGCCACCCAGGCGCCCCTAGGCTGTTTTTATCTGTAGGGGGGCAGTCTTCAGAGGAGAGGCTCTCACTGACTCCTCCCTACCTCCAGGGGATGTCATTTGTCCCAGACCTTGTCTTGGGTGTCTGGGCCAGTCTCTTTTCATTTCTTCTTTTTTTTTTTTTTTCTTACTCTTTAGTTACTCCGGGATTCCCTCCCTTTTTGGTTAAGGACCTTAGTTTGCACATGACTCACTCTCCATCAGTTTTTAAGCAACAGCTTATTTTTTTTTGTCAAGGGTTTGGAGGGGAGCGGTTGGCTCCCTGAGTGTGGGGTATGCTGGAGGGCATGGTGGGAGTGTTAGCTTCCCGAGGGCCCCTCCCCTCCCCACTGTTCCCCTTTCTCTTTAGCTGCCTCTCCCTTTCTCCTCTGCAGTGAGATGCTATTTCCACGGCCGGTGGTACGCAGACGGGGCTGTGTTCAGTGTGGGAGGTGATGAGTGTACCACCTGTGTCTGCCAGGTAGGTGGGTGGGGGAGGGGAGCAGGGCGCAGGACTTTCCCAGCATGCCTCGACCAGGAGACTAGGAGCTGCCACACAGCAGAAGGGAAACTGAGGCAGCAGGGGCATTACTCGCGTTCACCAAGGCCTGCCCACAGTCTCCTTGGAGTTCACCGTTCAGCAGAGCTATTTATAGAGTACCTACTGTGTGCCCAGAGCAATGCCAAATGCTGGGGACACAGCTAAGCACAAGACAGCCCCAGTCCCCTCTTTCAGGGAGCCCACAGCCTAGGTGGGCTGTGGGCTGATGACCGGGGCTCCTCACCGGAAGGGAAGGCTTCTTGGAGGAGGGATGTTAAGTTGACACCTGAGGGGTGAGGGAGAGGAGCCTGAGGCAGGTGTGCCCGGCAGAAGCGAGAACGCACAGCCCGTTCTAAGGCCTGAACGTGTCCCTGCTGCCTGGGGCACAGAGTGCAAGAGACTAGGCCAGAGAGGCAGCTGTGCGTAGGGAGGGTCCTTGAGTTGGGGTCTGAGAAGCAGGGCCTGGGGCAGGATTCTCGTGTAAGTCATCTTCGGAATGGCAGCCAAGGGCAGAGGAAGGAGCCAGGTGAAGACGGGGTCTCAGGCTGACTCCACAGGGAGCTCTGGAAGGAGTTGCACGGCAGAGACGGGTGTGTGCAGAGATCAGGGAGCTCGCATCAGTTGTATGCACTCCCTCTGCTCTCCGGGAAATGGGGGTGAAGGAACCATCCAGGCACCTGAAGGACTCGGCGGCTGTCAACCAAAGGCAGTCCTTAGAGGAAGGGGTCGCGGGGAGGAGGGGGCCTCACAGCCTCTCCCACAGACTCAGGAAGGGCTTTTCTGGCCAGGCTGAGGGCTCTGGACTTGGCAGACCTGATGACCGGTTTTAATTGGTGGAGCCGTGCGATCATATTGGTGCACGAGAACGTTCTGTGGCTGCAGAGTGAGGGTGCACTGGGGTGAGAGCAGAAGGCTGTTGCACAAGTGAAGGGAAGAGGTGCTGGGGCTATGGCCCGGGCAGGCGGAGACCCCCAGCCCAACAGCTGGGACGTCCCAGAACGTGCTCCTGGCCTCCCCCCGGCCACCCCCACCCCCATCCCTGGAGATTCTTTGTCACTTTGAGGAGAATGACAGCAGCAGCCTGGCAGCCTCCTCTTCAGCTTTCAGATGGCCCAGGTCCGGGAGCTGCCCTCACTGGCCCGTGTACCTGGTTCTCTTCCAGAACGGGGAGGTGGAATGTTCCTTCACACCATGTCCGGAACTGGATTGTCCCCGAGAGGAGTGGTGGCTGGGCCCTGGACAGTGCTGCTTCACCTGCCGGGAGCCCACACCCATGACAGGTGAGGGCCCCCAGCCTTGCACCCCAGGGCGATGCCCTCCAGCCCATGGCAATGCCCTCCAGGAGGGAGGCTGAGCTTTGCGTGCAAAGACTTAGGGTGTGTGTTTCTGTAAGCGTGTATGTCTCTGTGAGTGTGTGTGTGCGTGTGTGTGTGTATGTGTTTGCAGTATTTGTGCGAGTGTGCCCATGTGTGTGTGAATGGGTTTGTAGGTTTATGTGTGTTTATGGGTTTGTAGGTTAAGTGTATGTCTGTGCGAGGTGCCTGTGTGAACTGGGCACACGTTTGGAGGGAAGAGTCACTAACTGAGGGAGCCCACAGACAGCTGCGGGCAGCCCCTGGGTCCAGCAGGTGGCGGGACAGACACCTGGGGAGCTGCCTGGGCAGTGTGAGCGAGCAGAGGCGGCTGTCCTTGGTGGGGTGTTGCTGTAGGTCCGGCGGGCGCTCAGCACCTCCTCGGCGCTCGCGCCCACCCGAGCTTTCTCCCTCACTGTCCCCCGGCCAGGCTGCTCTCTCGACGACAACGGGGTTGAGTTTCCTATTGGACAGATCTGGTCTCCCGGTGACCCCTGTGAGTTATGCATCTGCCAGGTGAATGACAGCGTGCACGCCTTCAGCTGCTTCCCCCGGCGGTCCCTGCCTCGCCCCAAGCAAGCCCTTCTGCCCTGCGCGGGCCCTCCGGGCCGGGCACCCCCTGCTCCAGAAGCCGGGCCGCCTCAGCCCGCCCCTCGTCTCCCTCCCATGCTGGCAGGTTCCATGTTTACAGGAGGGGCTGGGACCCAGTTTCTTCTGTCCTCGGTAGCTCTTTTGGAACAGCGGAGCTTGGCAGCCTGCCTAAATGGGGTGCCACACGCTGCTTGCGAGGACTCGGGTCCCAAGAGCAGGTTTCCCCGGGCACAGGTAACTGAAGGGGCGTAACAGCCCGCGGCTCAGTAGTGCAGGCCTTTCCTGCGAAGCTGCAGTGTTTCCTTCGGGAATGTGAATCTGTGACCTCAGTTCATCAGAAATGGATAAGGAGGGGGTGCTCGAGCTTTAGAGTCCGGTTGACCCCGATATGCCAACATAGCCACTTACCAAGAAACACTATTGTTTCGGCTCGTTAAGTACGCACGTCGGCTTTTGTTTCGAGTTCTTGATTCATGCCTCGGAGCTTAGAGCTTTATTTCTCAAAATGAGGTCCCTGCACCGGCGGTGTCCTCGGCATCACCTGGAGCCTGTTGGACACGCACAATCTCCAGGCTGCTCAGACCTCCGGGCTCAGAATCTGCATTTTAATCCCTGGTGACCCATGTGCACACCGGCTTTTGAGAGGCACAGCCCCCAAGTACCTTGGATGCGCCATTTGTTAAAAAGCCTTAGACCCTTGCAGAACTTGGGAACGTTTCCTTGGGATTACAGTCGGGAGGAGGGTACCTCCGCTGCCTTTCCCCTTTGTGACTGACCCAGGGCACTCGTAGTCTAAGAAAGCTTTGTCAACGTTCAGATTCTCGGAGGGAAGAAAAGAAACCGTATGTGGTGCTTTTGTCTTCTGAAATAGACATTTCCGGTGGAATAGTTTTCTATAAAAATAGGATTTTATTGTACTCTATAGGTTTGGGGTGAGCCAGGGTTCCAGGGAAAAGCTGAGAGAATTTGGATGGGGTGGTGGTGAGCTTTGGCTGTTGCCAGAGAAGGACAGGAAGCCGAGGAGACCAAAACCCTGCTCTGACCTTCCTTGTCCTTAGATAGGGAAGCCTTCCCGGAAGGCTCACACCCCCTTTCCCAAGGAGCCGGTCCTCTGTGTGGGGGTACCTGCCACGTCCTAGCTGCATCATGGCGCCCTCCAGGCAAGCCTTGGCCAGTCTGAGGCATTGCCCTCTCTGGTGGGGGGGAGGGTGGGGTCGGGCAAGGAGGCCGGGCCCGGTGTGTCAGGTGGGGTCTGGGTGAAGTTCTTCCTTCCTTCAGGCAGATGGCTCAGTGAGCTGCAAGAGGACAGACTGCGTGGACTCCTGCCCTCACCCAATTCGGATCCCTGGACAGTGCTGTCCGGACTGTTCAGCAGGTAATTCCCTGCTTGTGGGGCTACACAGCACCCCTTCCCCCCCACATCTGGGCTCACCCTGCCCCAGGTTCCTCCAGACAGGACCACACAGGCTTTATCTCCGGTCATCCTCACAACAGCCCCATGGGAGAAACCCATTTTACAGATGAGGAAAGTGAGGGGGGTGGTTCGTAAAGCAGTTTGCCCAAGGCAGGCCCGGTCTGGGTGCTAGAAGCAGAGAGAAAGATGCTGAGTTTGTAGCCTAGGTGGGGTGACAAAGGTTCATACCTGTGAAACAGGGAACAGTGAGAGAATATAAAAATGATACTTTTTGGGGGTGCCTGGGTGGCTCAGTCACTTGAGTGTCTGACTCTTGATTTCAAGTCATGATCTTATAGTTTGTGGGATTGAGCCCCTCATCAGGCTCTGCGCTGACAGTGTGGAGCCTGCTTGGGATTCTCTCTCTGTCTCTCTCTCTCTCTCTGCCTGTTTGCATGAGTGTTCTCTCTCTCTCTCTCTCAAAATAAGTAAACCTTAAAAAATGATACTTTTTTCCATTTTTAAAAATTTTATTTTTACATAATGTCTACACCCAATATGGGACATGAACTTATAACCCCAAATTCAACAGTCACACGTTCTTGCAACTGAGCCAGCCAGGCTCCCTGATACTTATTTTTTTTATATTAATTTTCACCTGATCTATTATTTCAAAAGTATTGAAGAACATACAGAGAGCAAAAATAAAAACAATTTAAAAGGCCCCTTATCATCTTTAGCCTCATGGTTTTGTTTTTTTCATCTCTTTTCAAGACATAAGTATCTTTATATAACATATCTATAACATGTATCTGTAAGTAACAAATAATGTATCTAACATATATACATGAAAAAAGAGTTACCTGTTGTCCTGTCACCTCCTTTTATACTTACTCGAATGTGATAAATGGCATCGAGGTGGCAGCCCTCAGATCTGGCCTCTGCGGGCTTGGGGAAGCGGAGGGAGGCAGTGTGGGGGAATGTTCTGGAAGGTGGGGGGGTCGATGGGGGAGCAGAGAGGATGGCTGTGGTGCCGGGCTCTCAGGTTGTGTCTCCCAGTCCCCCCGGCTTGATCTTGCCCGGTGAGGGGCAGGGGAGGAAATGCTTCCCTCCCTGGAAGAAGAGCCACTCTGACCCCTCTGCTAAGTCCAGTGCCAAAAAAAAAAAAAAAAAAAAAAAAAGTCCGCGCCCAATCCAGACCTGTGTTTTGTCTCTTCTCCAAACCCCTCGCTGACTGCCTGGGGCTGGCCTGACCTTTGCTCCCAGAAAACTCTTGGACCTTCATCCTTGGCAGGCACCTGGTCACCAGCCACCTTCCTGGCTGGCGCTCACCCCCTGCTTTCTCTGGCAGGCTGCACCTACACAGGTAGAATCTTCTACAACAACCAGACCTTCCCATCCGTGCTGGACCCGTGTCTGAGCTGCATCTGCCTGGTAAGGACCACCCAGACCTGACCCCCATCTGTGGAAACTCCACAGACACTGACCCCTGCTCATGAACCTTGGAGGCAAAATCCAGAACCTTCCAAGAGAAAAGTCATCCTGGGTCACGGTGAAAGTTGGCTCCCTCCGGCCCTACCGAGGGTGAATCTTTACTCGGGGCCAGAGAAATATTTTTTAAGCCTGCCCAGCGAAAGCCCTCCGCTTCTGGGTGATCAGGGGGAGTCCTGGGGGCTCCCAGTAGTAAACATGTGCGTGCTCGCTGAGGGTGCAGGTGAAGGCCTCAAGCCCAGGACTCTGAGCTGGAATCTGTGATATACTCCCATTATCGAGTTCTTGCTGTGTGCCGATCCAGCTCTCGGCCCTCTCTCTGCATGAGCTCAGTTAATCTTCGGGGGAATCCTCTGAGGTAGGTGCCAGGGTCATGTCCATCTGCTAGGTGAGGAAACTGAGGCACAGAGAGACGAAGTCCTTCCCTCAAGATTCTCACGCTGGTCCACTCAAGTGCCAAGAATCGAATCCTAGTATTCTGAGTCTGCGCTCCAGGAGGTGAACCTTTGCCCCTAAGCCAGGCTGCCTCTCAGTCTGAAAAAGCATGCGAGATAGTTAACATCATTTAGTGTTTGGAAAATGGGGGAAAAAGTCCTATTCCTTGTCACGCTGGAAACGTCCGAGGCCAGTCGAGTGAGCACGCCGAGTGGAAAGGGACAAGATCTACAGAAACAGAGAAACTCAGGGTGAACGTCTCGGGCCTCTGAGTGGCCCTATTTGTTCACGTGCTTCCGGGAGCTTCAGGCTTCTGGGTCCTTCTGTCTCCTCGGTTTCTGGTGCTCACCTTTTCCTGGGTATTTTGTGGATTTGATCGGCAGGGACCTGTTGAAAGATGAGCGGCACGGTCAAGGCCAGGCCCTTGGCTCTGTGGGGCTTGCGTTCTGTCGAGAAGACAGACTGAGTGAATGAACCTCTCCCCCAACCGTGGTGGCTCCGATGGTCGCTCCGTGGTTATGCGGCTGTCCTTCCCGAGTGTCCCATCAGCTGCTCGGAGCAAAAGGCCTTGTGTGTTTTCTGTGTCCCGCAGCTGGGCTCGGTGGCCTGCTCCCCGGTGGACTGCCCCATCACCTGCACCTACCCTTTCCACCCCGACGGGGAATGCTGCCCGGTCTGCAGAGGTGAGTGGGACCAGCACCCCTATGTCCGAGGCTCCCAGCTGGGCCTTGGCCCTCATGGCCCTGTCCCCTCTGCCCCTGCAGATTGCAACTACGAGGGAAGGAAGGTGGTGAACGGCCAGGTGTTCACCTTGGACGATGAGCCTTGTACCCAGTGCACGTGCCAGGTAAGCTGGGCCTGGGGACGCAGGGGCTGCCCGGCCAGGGACTGCATCTGGCCTGTTGTCCCTTTGCAAAACTGTAAGTCCCCTCAGCCAACATAAGCCCGCCTTCCTCCTGCCTTCCCAGCTTTAATTGCCGGCCAGCATGCCTCCAGATTTGATGGTATCCTCCCTCTTTGTGGTCTCCTTAAAGCGGCCCTGCTGTTCAGCCTCTGTCCCAGGAGCTTTCTGTGGGCGTAAGAGGCGTGTGGGGTGCCGTCCTGCGACGGGATGGGGCTTCCTCACTTGTGTCCCTGTGCTTCCCCAGCTGGGAGAGGTGAGCTGCGAGAAGGTGCCCTGCCAGCGGGCCTGCTCGGACCCCTCCATGCCCCCTGGGGACTGCTGTCCCTCCTGTCCAGGTGAGCGGGCCTCTGGGCCCTGGGGCTTCTCCACTGTCTTCCTGCACTTTGCTCTTGCCAGAAACGGAGAACTTGTAAAGGGCTGGGTGTGAGACACCCAGGCTCAGCGGGGGAACGCGTCTGGCTCGAGGCCACACCGCCAGCACGCGGTGAAGACAAGCCTGGGCTTGCTCATCCTCATCCAGCGTCCCTTGTGCCACATCCGTGACACCTGTGTCCCTTTTCCTTCATTACCTCCTCCCTTAATCTCTTTTTCTCCTCTTTCTCCCTTTTCCAACAACAACAACAGCAACAACAACAAAAACACCCCACTATTTAGGAACTGAATCAACTTGGCAGGGGAGTAACCAACAGTATGTCCTGAATACTAGGTGTGACCATCTCCAATTTCCTGGTGAGGAAACAGAGGCGCAGAGGGGTGGAGGGGCACGCTCAAGGTCACGTAACTGACGGGCAGGAGAGCCAGGATTTGAGCCCAGAGTTGATGCTTTGTAGCTCCTGCGTTGTCCTGACTGCTGAACACGATTTTCATTTTTTTGTCCACTCCATCATGAGGGTCCACCCGTGTGGCTCTTTCTGCAGAGGTACAGATAGGACCCAGACAAAGTGATGTAACACATGGCTTTAAAGTACCGACGTAGCCCAGAGCTGGCCGTTGTAAAAAGCCCCCAGATACTCCGGTTTGCTCACCCTCTGACTTTTAAGCTGACGTTTGGACAGTTTCTCGATTCTTCTTCTTTTTCTGTCTATCCATAATGGACCTGCTGTGAAAAATCTTGGGTCCGACAACTTTGTTCTTTTCACACTTTGTGAGTTGTGTCGGGGCCCTGTGGTTAGCAGGTGGAATCCTGGGCCATGGGGCACTAGGGGGGGCGGGTGTGGCGCGGAGACCCCAGCAGCATGACAGCGCGTCACCAGACGGGGCCCCTCGACCAAGCGGCAACTTGCCGTGGGGTAGCCGGCTCCCCACACGTCCTCCAGCTCTATACCATGTGCCTTGAATTTAATTTTTCCAATTTAACACGCCCGTAAAGTACCTTACGTGTGGCTATTGTATGTTGTTTTTTTTTAATGTTTATTTATTTTGAGAGAGAGAGAGAGCACGTGCGCTACTGAGGGAGGGGCAGAGAGAGGGAGAGAATCCCAAGCAGGCTCCGCGCTTGGGGCGCACGGGGCTCGAACCCACAAACCTCAAGATCACCACTCAAGCTCTAGCTGCTGGTGTTGGGCTCAAGCCGGGGTCTCTCCGATTCCTTGCCCCGTGCTGTCTTGCCTTCACAAGGGGAAACAGAGGCCCAAGGAGGTAAGGTGCAGAGCCTGGCCGCTTCTCCCGGGACACTCCACCTTTGGCTCCATTCGCCATGTGCCTCTTCCTAACAATAGCTCCTTTTAGGGAGAAGCCACTTTTTGCTGAAATAGAATATGAATTGTTTCCTTTTGCTACTTAATAAACATAACAGTTTTCTTGAGATGTAATTCATGCGCCACTTAATTCACACACTCAAAGCATATAGTTCCGTGCCTTCGGGTATATTCAGACTTGTGTGTCCGTCTTTCAGATGATTTTTAAAATCATTCCAGGGGCACCTGGAATGAAGTCGGTTAAATGTCCGACTTTCGCTCAGGTCACGATCTCACGGCTCGTGAGTTCGAGCCCAGCGTGGGGCTCTGTGCTGACAGATCGGAGCCTGGAGCCTGCTTCGGATTCTGCGTCTCCCGCTCTCTCTGTCCCTCCCCTGCTTGCATTCTATCCCCCACCTCAAAAATAAATAAGAAAACATTACAAAAATTCTAAAAAGTAGGGGCGCCTGGGTGGCTCAGTCGGTTAAGTGTCCGACTTCGGCTCAGGTCATGATCTCAGTCTGTGAGTTCGAGCCCCGCATCAGGCTCTGTGCTGACAGCTCAGAGCCTGGAACTGCTTCAGATTCTGTGTCTCCCTCTCTCTGTGCCCCTCCCCTGTTCATGCTCTGTCTCTCTCTGTCTCAAAAATAAATAAACGTTCAAAAAATTTTTTTAAAAATTCTAAAAAGTAAAATGTAATCATTCCAGGTTTTATGGATTTGACAGCATCTGTCTCCTTCTGATCATACCTTTCTCCAATACTCTCCCTTCTTTTTTAATTTTTTTAACGTTTATTAATTTTTGAGACAGAGACAGAGCATGAACAGGGGAGGGGCAGAGAGAGAGGGAGACACAGAATCCGAAACAGGCTCCAGGCTCCGAGCTGTCAGCACAGAGCCCGATGCGGGGCTCGAACTCACGGACCGTGAGATCATGACCTGAGCCGAAGTCAGACGCTCAACCGACCAAGCCATCCAGGCGCCCCTCCAATATTCTCCCTTCTTATGCGTCTTCACTCCTCGCTCTCTCGGCTTAAGCCTCTTCCTTTGCTTGTTCTCTGCCCGTGTGCCAAGCCCTTATGACGTGCCAGGCTCCAGGCTGAGACTCCAAAAAGTTTTTTTTTTTTTCAATAGACTTTATTTTTCTAGAGCAGTTTTAGGTTCACGGAAAAATGAGCAGACGGTACAGCCTCCCCTGTCACGAACATCCTGTACCAGATGGTCCGTTTGCCACAATCCACGAACCTCCACGGACACATGGTTATCACCCAACGTCCGTCCGTCCTTAACATCCGGGTTTAGGCTGAGATTTCCCATGCACCGTTCATTCAGTCCTCAGAGTGACTCTGTACGTTGTGATGATGCCCATTTTACAGATGAGGACACCGAGGCCCAAGGGAGCTATGTGCCTTATACAACGTCACCGAGCCAATGCCTGGCAGAGTGACTTTGGGGGATTGCCCCCCTCTATTCAAGGTTCCCTTTTGGTCTCTCCCTGGAGGCAGGGGCCAGCTGGTCCTTACCAGGTGTGAGCGGCCTCCGTCCCCAGGGCAACTCATCCCAGAGCCGCCTCGGCTGTCCGGAGAACCCATGTGCATCTTGATTCCTCCTCTTTTCTCTAGATTCCCTGGAAAGAAGAGCCGTGGAGTCTGGCAAGGCAGCTCGGAGCCCCCGTGGGGACACTGAGGGCCCGGTGAACTGTAGCTCGTGCCCAGGCCCCCCAGCAGCGTTGCCTGAGAGACCAGTGCCCCATGTTCTCCAGCTCCTCCTCAGAACGAACGTGACCACCACGCAGACTCTACCCACGAGCCCCTCAGGAGACCAGGCCTCACCCTCACCCCATCCGGGGCCTGGGGGCACATTCCCAGGGGAGCCGGGGGCCTCCCAGCCCTCCCCGGGGCCTTTGATCCTTCCAAGAGCCTCCACTCTACCTCTAGCCGCTCCTGGAGCTCCTGGGCCTCCTCCTGTAACCCCAGAGCCTGAATCCTCATCTGGAGCCCAGACAGCGACCAGACAACCCTCTCCGCCTGCCATCGTCCTGACTGAACCGTCAGCCCGTTCCACGACGGCCCCCAGCCCCTCAGAGACCCCCGCCACCCTCCTCCGGCCTCGCAGACTCTCTCCCGCCGCCTCCAGACTGTCTGCAGCCCTGGCAGTCATGGCCAGCCCCAGCCCCCCGCGCACGGGGACCTCAGAGGGGGAGGAATCCACCGGGTAAGCCGGCCTCGGCTTCAGGGCCCTGCCTGGGAGACTTCGGACACAGAAAACTGCCAGGGGCCCTGGGCGCTGGCAGGGAGGCTCTGGGGCGACCGAGGCTGGCGACGCCAGAGGCTCACTGCTGCGGGGCTCCTGGGGGGAAACGTCCCCGGGGTCCAATGCAGCCTTGTCCCCAAGAAGCATTTGGAATGTGCCGTGAGAGGAGGCAAACGGCATTCTCCACGGTCGCATCCTCCTCGGACACCACGGCGGCCTGTCTTGGAAGGAAGGCTGGGGCTGCTGAGCTCCCTGCTCTGGAGGAGAAGAGTCAGAGGGCCTGGGAGTCCCCTGGGATTGTGCCTCCAGCCGTCCCTCGTCCCTCCCTGAGGTTTCCCTATTAAAGGCTGTCTCCGTCTTCCCCGCTCCGCCGCCGGCTGCCCTACTCCTTCACTTCTCGCCTTTGGAAAGGTGGGGAAATGTCACTCCGAGCCCACCGGTGGGAAAGTAACACCCCACCTCCACCCCACCCCACGCCCCGGCTTGGGAAAAAAAAAACCTGAGCTGAACCGGGGGGCGGGGGGGGGGGGTGTACTCGTGTAAGCACCTGCTGACTTCGATACTGGGAGGACTCCTACACTGGAAAGGGAAAAGACGGACGGAGGAGGAGCCTTTGTAGGTTGGTTTCCCTGGGTGGGAGACTCTGGAATTAAACAGGAGCAGGGGTTGGTTTCCCTAGGGCACCCTCTCAGCAATGGCACCTGAGGGGCGGGAGGCAGGGAGGGCAGCCAGGAGGGGGAAGCCCCGAGGCCTCAGCCAACCCCCTCTGAGGCTAGGATGGCCCTTCAGAGTTGTCCTGAATTGGGGCCCAGGGCCAGGGCTTTGTGGCCCCCGTGTTGACCCAGGAAAGGGGCGCGACCTTGGCCAGGCAGCTCCCTTCAGCCCGGGGAGGGCTGATGGCCGAGTGCTATTAGCCAACAACCTTCCCGGCAGCCCGCAGCTGGGAGAATAAATCTTCAGTCCCGAAGGGGAGGATTTGGGCGGGTGCAGCCCAGTGTGTGCGACAGATGGAGAGGACCAAGTCACCAGCTTGCCACCACTGAAACCTGTTTATTCTGCAGCCCCCATCACATTTGCCCAGCCCTCACCCCCACCCCCAGCTGCCCTCTGACCTGCTGCCCAGCACACTTCCCGGGGTGGGGCAGGGCGGGGGGGAGCATCCGTCTGGGGTACCCACCCAGACATGAATGTATCAGTGAGGTCCTAATCCCAGTGTGGTGGCAGGAATCGCAAATTTCTAGCTGGGAGCGTGGAAACCCGAGACTCAGAGATGCAAAGGATTTAGAGACCATTTTATCCAGTAAGACATAGGCGTGTGGTGAGGAGTGAGGTCTGGGATGCCCTGCTCGGCTGTGACTAGCCCAGGGACCTTAGGTCCGGCTCCTGGGTCTGTCTAATGGGGAATCGTAACACTCCCGCCGCTCGGAGCTGTGACAATGGCAGGCTCAGGCCTCTGTGGTTTGCACTTGTGACTTGGTGCGGCCCACCCACTTTACGAAGCACCCCCGCCCCCGCCCCCCAGGATCTAATTTCAGGATGAAAGTGTCGAAGGCTGGCTGCCTCCACACTGCCCCTTCTCGAACAACCCGGCTATCGACACGGTAATGGCTAGAAGTCAGTGCCAAGTTTCTCGTGGCTATTCAATAAAGTGTGCAACTTGAGTGTTAATCCCAGTTTCCCCCTCCACAGAGCTCAAGTAAATTGTATTTATTTTGAATGTTTAAAAAAAAAAAAAACAAAAGCAAAGGGCGGGAGGATAGCTGTAAACGTCCTCCCCGAGGTGGTCCAAGTATAAATAATGCTTATCTGGGCCCCCGCTCCCCATTCACAGCTGGGACCACAGAGGCCCGGAGAAGTGTCCTAAGGTTGTGCAAGAGTATGAGGTCTGAGCTGGGAGGAGAGCCCCGTTTCTCTGACTCCCAGTCTGGGTTTTGTCCCTTCACATCACACTTGGTTGGATTCTTCCATTGTAGTTTTAGAGACAGTATATGGTAGGGTGCTGTGATTACCCTGTTTTGGTTTGGGTTCCCCAAGAGCAGACGTAGAGATAAATATCTGGGGGAGAGTCACTGACCTGGGGAGTGATCCCGGGGAGCATGGCAAGGGAAGGGGGCGGTGAGACAGAGACGGGAAGAAAACCAATCGCGGTGCATTACAGGGTGGGTCGCGGCTATGGGCATCTGGTACCTGGCCCTTCTGCAGGCCCTCTGGGAGACCGTGTAGCACAGGCCTCGGAACCGTCCTCCTGTGGACAAAGGCATCCTCGTGCCTCTCTTGTCCCCCTCTTGCTCCCAGGCTGTTGGCTCTCCAGCATGTCCGACTGGCCAGGGCCAAGGATGGAGCTTGCCTCCTTTATACGGTCTCCCGGGCACAAGCAGGCGCTTGGAGAAGAGGTAGGGGACTGTCTGCAGAGGGCCTCCCGGCTGGCCGGGACTGCTGTTACCTCACACTGTGGTCAGCACCGTCCCTTCCCAGGACCCCTGGGGGGCCCAGGGCTGTCCTCCTTCAAGCAGTGCTGATGTGACATGTTGGGAGGCCCCAGTGGAATCCAACTTGGTAAGACCGTGTTCTGCCCGAAATAAGCCCCAGGATGCATGGGCCCCTGTCCAGGGCTGGCTGGCTCCAGCAGTCTGGATGGCTGCCTTCAGGACCCCAGATGGGTGAGAGCTGCTTTTAATGAATGGGATGAGCCGGTCTGAATTCTCAGCAGCTGGTCTGAATTCTCTGACTCCAACATGCAGGGGCGGGGGTGGGGGGTTGTTCTTGGGTGTCTCCCCAGGCGCCCTGCAGTGTCCTGTACCTGGGACTCTGTGCTTAGGAGGGGTCTGAGGAGCAGTAGAGGATGCTGGAAGCCTGGTCCGCGGTGTCAGTTTCCCCGGACCTGGGGAGTTCCCAAAGGGCCACATTAGGAGACCCTGTTCAAAAGACCTGGGTTTGGAGGTTTTGTTTTGCTTTAGTTTATTTATTTTTGAGAGAGAGAGAATCCAAAGCAGGCTCCAGGCTCCGAGCTGTCAGCACAGAGCCTGACACGGGGCTCGAACCCACGAACCCTGAGATCATGACCTGAGCCAAAGTCGGATGCTTCACCGACTGAGCCACGCAGGTGCCCTGTGGGTTTGGAGGTTTTTAGATGAACAGGCTTGAGAACAAACCACAGTAGGCTTCGAATTAGGATAAACTCAGATTTAAGAGTACCTTCCCTGAATTTTAGTGTGCAGTGCGTTCACATCATTAGAAATACAAACACGTAAAACTGTATTCAGTGAGACATCTCCCCCATCCCCCTTCTACCTGGCTTCCCCTCTTCTTCCTTTTCTGGTTTCTGATTCTGGGTGTCCTTTCTCAGGTCCGATAGGTATGTAAGTGCAAGGAAATCATAGTTTCTTCCTTTGTAATCCAAAGACAGCATAACACAGGCCTGTTGTCACCTTTGCAAGTGTGTTTTCACCTAACCGTCTCTTCTCAAGATCTTTCCCCGCACCTAGGAGAGCATGCTCATTGTAAACCTTGCTGGCCCGCACACCAAGTTGTTTAAAACCAGCCCCCCAGCGGGTGGACATTTAGGTCATTTCAAATCTTGCTCTTACAAAAGATGCTACAAAGAATAACCTTGTACTTACATCATTTTGCACGTGTGCAAGTGTATCTTTAAGAGAAATTCCCAGAAGTGACGTTACTGGGCCAGAAGGTATACGCATTTCTAATGTGGATAGATATTGCCAAATGGCGTTCCTTGGGGGCTGTACCAGTTTCCGTCCTTACCAGCAGAGTGCGTCCGGCGACGCTGTGGGTTCCACAGACCAGTGGAGCAGAGACCTAGGAGATGAAAATACAGCCCTGGACAAGCGTGAAGGGGGAGCTGCGCTCAGACCCCCAAGGCCTGCGGGGAGTGGGGAAAGACGAAGAAGCCCGAGACTGTACAAAAGGAATGTGAATCCGTCTTATCTCGTGGGGCGAAATGGGAAGAGTCAGATCAGATACGTCAGCTCAGGGTTTCTCAGTCCAAATGGTCTGTTTAAAGGGGAGCCTTTTTAGATTCTGTCGGGATCCAGGAATCCCAGGGTGAGGAAACGGAAGAGGGGCTGGGAGGGAGGGGCTGGGCTGCAGCTGCCGGGGGCCGGGAGCAGAGTGGGAAGGGTCCAGGAAGCCGGGCCTGCATCCCCAGAGCCGAGCACACCGCCTGGCTCGTGGGAGGTGCTCCGGAAATGCCAGAAACGGAAACACAGCAGAGGAGACAGGACAGTGTGAAATTCCTCCCCAGAAACCCAAGAAGTCCACCTGTTTGTCTCGGGACCACGTACGACTGGAACAGAACGCTGGTGGGGGTGGGAGCGGACCCATCTGGGTCTTACGCGTGCCCTCGGTGAAGTCAGATCCACTTCCTTGCTATTTCCTTCCAAAAAGTCATCTTGAATTCATTGCTCAGTCAACACATATTTATTGAGCACCTACAGTGTGCCGGGCCCTGCTCTTGACGCTGAGGCTTCAGCCGTCCCTGCCCCGGTAGATCGAAAACAGGCTGTCCCATAAATGCACGATGGCAGGTTGTGCTGAATGCCCTCACGGATGGGAGAGCCAGGCTCCGAGCCGAGCGACGGTAGTCAGGGAGGGCTTCGCAGGGAAGCGCTATTTAAGCTGAGGTCTGCAGGACGCTTGGTGTTAGCAGGTCAGGAGAAAAGGAGCAGCAAGCCAGGTAAAAGGGACGGGGTGTGCAGAGGTCCGGAGGTAGGGAAGACGTTTGGGCATCTGTGGAGGTGGCAAAGGGCCAGGGTGGCAGGAGCTCAGGGTGAGAGGGGTCAAAGTGAGGCAGGGAAGGTAGCTGGGGACCAGAGCATGCAAGGCTTGGAGGGCTTATTGTCTTATTCAACTGTGCAATTCCAGGGCATTAATTAAAGGTCTTCACGGGGGTTCCTGGGGGGCTCAGTTGACAGAGGGTCTGATTTGGCTCAGGTCGTGATCTCGAGGTTCGTGAGTTCGAGCCCCACATTTTGGGCTCGCTGCTGTCAGCGTGGAACGTGCCTCGGATCCTCTGTCCCTCTCTCTCTGCCCCTACCCTGCTGGCAAGCGTGCTCTCTCTCTGTCTCTCAAAAATAAACATTTAAAAAAAAAAAAAGAAGGCTTTAAGCAAGGGAGCGATGTGATCAGATTTTTTTTTTTGTAGTTTTATGGTTTTATTAACACAAATATGATGTGCACATAAACTGTCTATTCATTCTCTTCGCTGCGCAGTCTGGCATTGGGATTCGTGACTCTGATGGCCAGCTGGGCTGCTCTTTCCACAATGGCTTTACGGTTCTTGGAGGAGACATTGTGAGCAATCTCTGCACAGTAAGATTTGTTGCACATCAGCAGCACCTCAAGCTCCTTGACATTGTGGACTAGGAACTTCCGGAAGCCACTGGGCAGCATGTGCTTTGTTTTCTTGTTGCTCCCGTAACCAATGTTGGGCATCAAAATCTGGCCCTTGAATCTTCTGCGCACCCTATTGTCAATGCCTCTGGGTTTCCGCCAGTTGCGCTTAATTTTGACATATCTGTCTGACTGGTGCCAGATGAACTTCTTGGTCCTCTTTTTAACGATCTTGGGCTTCACCAGAGGTCTGAGGGCAGCCATGATGCCGAGTTACAGATGGCTGCCACCTCCGCAGGCAGCGCCGAGGAAGAGAGTCTCAGATTTATGTTTCAAAAAGATCTTTTGGCTGTGGAAGATGGGGTAGGGAAGGTATTAGTGACAGTAGGGAGACCGGGACATCCTAGAGCCCCACATCTTATATTTGCATGGGTGACAAATGACAAATCGGGGGAGGATGGCAACAAGAGAGTTTCCAAAGCCATGTTGTCCTGCGGACCCCAAAGTCACTCCCTCTCTGCAGGGAGGCCTAGTGCCGGCCCTCAGCCTGGAATCCAGCGGCCCGCCCCGGCTGTGGGGGTTTTTCCCACGGTGCAGCTGAGACGCTGGGGTCTGCAGTGGGTTCCCCAGCGAGAGAGGAACCCGGGAGGAAGCGGCATCACGCTGAGCTGAGTCAAGGTGAAAGAGATCACTTTGCGGGAGCACTTCGCCAAGCCTTTGGGAAACATGCCTTGGGCACCTCCAGGAAGCACCACCTAGAACTCTACGTGTTGTCTGCTTCTTTTGTAACTTTGTTCCTCATTGGACATTGTGCTTCCAAACCCATGGGCAGAAATGCTCTAAGGATTTCCTGTTTGCAGGGCTAGGGCGGTATCTGCTAATGAGCCTGCTCACTTCCTTCTCACACCCTCTGCTCAGGGGCCTGGAACACCGTCCTCTTTAAATGACTGACAGGGCAGGGCGCCTGGGTGACTCAGTCGGTTAAGCGTCTGGCTTCGGTTCAGGTCATGATCCCACGGTCCGTGAGTTTGAGCCCCGCGTCGGGCTCTGTGCTGACAGCTTGGAGCCTGGAGTCTCCTTCAGATTCTGCGGCTCCCTCTCTCTCTCACTCTGCCCCTCCCCTACTCACGCTCTGCCTCTCCCTCTTCCAAAAATAAATAAGCATTAAAAAAATAAATAAAAAATAAGTTTAACTCATTGATGGGAAAATGGACCCGTTCAGTTATCTGTACCCAGAGTGAGAGGCTCGAGGGGTTTTCAGGCGTTGGTCTGGATCAAGCAGTTGACCAATAGAGAGCAGCCCAGTAGATTCGGGGGTGTCAGCTTTGGTCACCCCTCCGACCCTTGCCTGGCCTGGCCTGCTTAGGAATGTCGGTGGAAAGCTACCTGCCCTCGATCTCTTTCTTTTTCTATCTCTTACTGCCTTTGGGAGAAAGAAGTTGACTCCCTCACCAAGAACTTTGGTGCCCTGTTCCACGAGGAGGCAACAGGCCTGGCATTTGTGGTGCCTGTCTTTACACAACGCTCCCAGCCAAAACCGCGGAGGGCTGTTCATCTTCCTGACTCGATTATGGGGTGTGAACCACTGTCACTGCTTGGTGCGGTCCAAGCGGATGTGGTCATCTTGTCCCCCTGGCCTGGCGTTCTAACCCCGATGGTGCGGCGAGAAATACAAAGAGAAGAGACTGCACAGAGCGTGTTTCAGGAGGTGGGGTTTTTATTCTACGTTATTGGTATGATAGGGAACAGGGCCAAGATTCCGCCTCCATGATCCCATAGGAAGAACAATCAGGAGAATTATATACATCTAGAGTGGACAACAAAGGCTGGATCTTCCTGGGGACGTGGCGGGAAAGACGCAGGCTTAGGCCACGGGGGCCAGGCCGACCTGGTTGTTTGCCCTGTCGAAGACGGCAAAGTACTGGCGGATGAAGACGTCACCCAGGATCCAGAGCTCTCCGGAGGCGGTGGGGAGGTTCATGCCCTGGAGGCCGCTGATACAGCCCTGCTGGCTCTGGAGAAGAGGAGAAGGAAGCTGGAGATGGGACACAGGCTCGGCAGTGACAAGGCACTGGGGACTAAGCCGCAGGCAGCGCGGACCGCCGCAAGGCACGCGCAAGGAGCAGCGTCCTGGCTGGCGTCCGGGGACGTGGCTCTTCTCGGCCGGGGGTCGGCCTGTATAAACTGCTCATTCTACTATTGGTTTCCAGGGATTACTAGACATTATCCAGTGTTTCTGGCAGCTGTACAGACCCTGACATCAACATCGGGGCTGAGGGGTTTAGGGAAAACTCAGCCGCCGTGAAGGATTTTGGAAGCTGGGGTGACACAGCCTTTTCTCATTATTCTGACCCCCTCCAGTGGCAAAGGGGATCGGCTGTTAGTCCTTTTCATTTACTGGGGCACCGGGCCACAACCTTGGCTGCACGCTAGAATCACCTGGGGGGCTTAGGAAAACCCCACTGTTTAGGCCCCGCCCCTACTAATGAATCAGCATGCCTGGGGGACCGGCCCCCGGACCTCAGCACGTCTTGCTGAATAGCCTCGAGTCACTGGGCAAAACTAGTTTTCCCCCTGGCTTCCTAACAGGCCGTGCGTCGCCCCCCCCCCCCACCTCCGCCCCGTGGCTTGTAATCTACCAAGTAAAGATTTGTTACTTCACAAGCCCCCGCCCTGCGGAAGGTGTGATTTCCATTTGCTCAACCCTTTTCGCGCCTTTGATGTGGTCGCTCCGACCTGATCACCCTCACCACCCTCGGAGGATGGGGGAAGCTGGCGTCTCTAGTTTTTAGACCAGGAAACTGAGGCCGGGAGCGGCTGCCGCTTGCTCAGACTCCGCGAGCCGGTAATTGGCACCCAACTTGGACTCAGGTGTGCAGCTAGAAACCCTCTCTTCCTGCCACGGGCCTTTGCCTCACTTTTGCCCTGTTGGGGGAGGGGCGCTGCACCCACAGTTTCATGCCTGCAGCTGTTTACAATGTATCCTATTTTCCCTGGAGGCTGTCCAGAGCAGCCTTCAGCTTCCTCTTGTGGAAGCGCCCTTTCCCTTGTGCAAAAGCCGGGGGCGGGGTGTGGGGCGCGGTGTGGTAGCTGGCCGCGTTCCCTGCAGGCACACCTAGGTGGCTGGCCCAGAGCCCCCTTACCTGCAGGATGTAGGCACTGGGAGGCAGTGGGTACTCATTGCCGTTGATGGTGAAGACGATGTCGGGCAGGTTGTTGATGGCTGAGCAGCTGATCCCCATCTGGAAAGAGTTGAGGGTTAGGAGGACTTGGGTTTCTTCTGCGTGGCGGACAGACCCACCACTTGGGTCCAGAGCAGGGCAGTCAGGGCCGGACTCACCTGGCCGTATGAGTTCTGGCTGGCTCCAATGTCGCTCTGGATGTTGGCAATGGCGTTGCTTGGGCCGGTCAGCAGAGAGGTGCCTGTGTCAACGATGGCCTGGCAGCCCCCGTTACAAGCGATGGACTGTCCGTTCATGGTGATGCTACACATGGATGAGATACAAGGAAGGGTCCCCTGAGTCCCCAGGGGGTAGATCTCCCCAAGGAGGAGCCAGGTGGCCCCAGAGGGTCCCCTCCTTCCTTCCACAGGCCAACACATAAAATTCCAGCTTCTCCATCGTGCATTCAGTTACTCAACAAATATTGACCGAGTGCCTGCCCTGTGCTAGGCATGGGGGATGCAAAACCGGACAGCCACTCGGTTCCAGGCTGCGGGGAGCTCACGGTCGAGGAGGAGCAGGACACGTGGCAGGGGAACAGAAGCATGATCCAGGGGGCAAAGGGGGTGGTGCCGAGCAATCAGGGAGGGCTTCTCAGGGAAGCGGACACCCAGCGGTTGCTAGGGAGGTACAGAGCGGGAGGAGGACATCACAGGCGGGGAGTGACAGAGATACGGAGCAGGGGCAGGAGGTAGAGGAAGTGAGGGACTGTTAGCCATGGCTGCGGCAGGTGCAAGGTAACCCTACGTGCCCGCTTGCCCAGGACAGTCCCGGTTTTAGTACTGCAAGTCTGGCGTCCCAGGGAAATGCTCATTCTTGGGCAAACCTGTGTAGGTGGTCACCCTAAGAGGCCAGCGGGGTGACAAACAGCTGGGGAATGAGGCTGCTTGGGGGAGGGGCAGGCTCCAAAGGGGGCAGTGGCGGGGTGGGGGGGGAATGAATGCCCTGCAATGAGCCCCCTCGCCCTAGGGTGGGAGGAGTGACTGCCAGTTCAGGGTCTCCTCAGTGCTGGGGTGTGTGGACAAGGATGCTGGTAGATTGTCCTGTCTGTTCGACGGGAAGGAAAGTGGCTATGTCATCCTTGCAGAACATCTTGAGGCGGGTGGGGAGGGTCCCCAATAGCTCGCCTCCTCCAGTGAGGCGTCTTTCTTGGGATCTCTCTGGTTCGGCCAACTTCTCCTTTCTCCCGCTGGGGTACCTCTCCCTGGGCCGGCTGTTTGGCTGTTCCAGGGGGATTCTAGAAAGCTCAGTTAACTAGGAATCTATATGCAATGGAGATCCAGGGCCCCTGCCAGGATGTTGCCCCGTCCAGTGTTTGTTCTCACCTGTCCACGGAGATCTGCCAATAACCCTCGACGGAAACAGGGATCCAGTTCAGATTGCCAGTGTAGTAAGAAGAATCGATGCCACCGAACATCACCACGCTGCCACTCTGGTCATTGCTGGGGGGGGGGGGGGGGGCGGAGATAGGGATTCATCCATTCATTCATTGACCTGAACATCTGCCATTTGTGTCCTAAGAGCCATGCCCGCGATTGAGCTCTTGCCAGTCCCAGGAGCCGTGATCCTTACACCAAGGCCCCTGAGTGGTCGCTACTGTTATCTCCGCTTCACAGCGAGGAAACCGAGGCTCAAAGAAGCGAGGCAACTTGCCCAAGGCCACACAGCCAGCGAGTGCCCCAACCGAGACCAAGACCGGAGCCCAGGTCTTTCTGGTTCCAACGGGTGTGGTTTCTGCCGCATATTCGCCCTCACTGCCGTGCATGCAGGGGCGCCTGGGCGGCTCAGTGGGTTAAGCGTCCAGACTCTCGGTTTTGGCTCGGGTCACGACCTCACGGTGTGTGAGATCGAGCCCCGTATTGGGCTCTGTGCCAGCAGTGCGGGGCCTGCTTGGGGGGGTCTGTCTCTCCCTCTCTCTCTGTGCCTCTCGCGCTCTCTGTCTTGCTCCCAAAATAAATAAATAAGCTTAAGAAATTAAAAAAAAAAAAAAAAAGAAAGAAAAGAAGCAGATGTGTGTCTGCTCGTAAGGATTTAACAGTGTAGTTCACAGGTTCTCAGACAGGGGCGGTTTCTAATTTGCTCATGTCTGGGATGCCCAGTGGCCGTAAGGGGGTGCCACTGAGAGCTAGTAGATAGAGGCCAGGGAAGCCACTAAACATCTTATAATGCCCAGGAGAGCCCCAACAGAAGGAGTTATCGGGTCTAAAATGTCCATAGTGCTGTGATTGAGAAACCCTGACCTCTCTTATGGGTAGCACCCATAAAGGCAGGCTGTGTTTAAGAGCCGACTTGAATATTAAGGGTCCCAGAGGAAAAACAGATGAACGGTTCCTCCTGTTGTAAATTGCAGGGGTCCTTGTGACCGGGACATTCTCTTTCTAAATCTCTGCAGTTTCAGGTTAGATAGGGAAGCGAAGGTGGGTGACTCCAAGAAATTAACCACGAAAGAACTGGCCCCAGATATAATGGTCCCCACTCACCTAACCCCGCCCCAGCTCCCTGCAAACCTCTGACCGTGCAATGCAACGCAGGGAGGTTATAGGGGGACAGTTAACAGCTCAAGAAAAACATCGACCACGACCAATCGCTTCGAAAGAGAAGGATGTGTCACAAGAAAGCCAAGTGTCTCAGGAAAATTGATGACACCCTCTGATATTCTTGCATAAACCTCTGCTCAATCGAACCAACCCTTGGTGTATTCTGTATTCATTCTTGGAATTAACTCATAGCCACAACCGGAACCTAGATTTGGTTAACTAACAGAGGAAACTTGCTTTCATCATTTAAAAGTTCCCTCGTTGAAGACACAAGCCCTATTTTCCAGCCTTGGACAGCCCCCTGTGGGGCCAGGGGGCTGTGACCCCCCCCCCCCAACCCCTGCCCAACTTACCCGCTCAGGTAGACTGAGAAGAGATCCTGTGAAACCAGCCCCTCATTCCACATGTTGTCAAAGACGGGTGTGGCCCCGGAGGCGGAGATCTGGGGGTAGGCCAGGCCCAGGATGCCATCGAAGGGAGCGTAGTACAGGAAGGAGCCGGGCTCAGTCTCACTCAGGCCGAAGATCTGGTTGGTGTCTGAGATGCCTCCGACCTGGATCGGAGGAAACCACGATGTTTGCAGTCAGCGCGGGTTGGCTGAGCACTGTGGGGACCAGCCCTGGGCCCAGAGGGTCCCTGGCTCATTTTGAGTAGGAATTGGCTTCCAGGGTGGCAGGCGGGAAGGAAGGGAGGAGGGCTGTCCCCGGGAAGGCTTGTTATTCCTGTGGAAGTAACCATTGCGACTGATCTCCAGATGGCCACAGTCTGTGGAGTGAGAATTTGCTGCAGAGCAGATGGCCACCGTGTGTGTGTGTGTGTGTGTGTGTGTGTGCGCGCGCGCACGAGTGCGTGCACGCTCTAGCTTCTGATGATTGGATGCAAAGGAGACCGCAGGCAAGTCACAGCCCCGGACCCCTGCTGCACCTGCAGGGGCTGGGGTGGGGTGGGGTGCTTGTGAAGCTCTCGTGACTCAGGGGGGCTGCAGGTGGAGCGTGAGGAGGGGAAGGAGGTGCTGAAAGAGAACTGAGCCTTTGTGCCTTCCGCTCTTGGCCCCTACCCACCATTCAACTTGGGGGTGCTTGAGGTTGGCCTGTGGCTCTGGGAATCCACTCCCTTACCCGCTACTACCCACCCCCCTAGAAATGTCTGTGACATCTCTGCCACTTTCCCCCCCTGCATCCCCTCTCAGGTTACTTTTGTGATCACTGAGCCCTCCGTCGCTTGAATAAGCTGGCTCTGGGGGAGGGGGTACACCGTGGTCCCCAGGGTCCTCGGAAGATGGCTCCAGGGCTGGGCAGGGTGAGGCGGCCGGCCAGCAGGTGCTCACCTGGACGGTGTCGTATCCCAGGATGCCTGTCATGCTGCCGGTGCCATAGGCGATGGAGACTGGCTGGTTGGTGGCCTGGTAGGTGGAGGACTCCTGAGGGTTGAAGCGCTTGTGGTTGGCTGCCGGGGCAAGAAGTCACAATGTCAAGTTCAAAAAGCTGAGCGAGGGTCACGGGCTGAGAGTGTGTTCCTTGGGGGCAGGGGGTGCCTTGGTTCTGGGTGGGGCTTTGGAGGAGAAATGTAACCCTCGCCCCAGGTTTTGGAGCCTAAGCATGCCCAGGTTCCACTTGTGTCTGGTTGGGCCAGTAGGGACCCTGTCACTGAGGGCAGGTCCCCAGCAGACCTCACGGTCTTCCCAAGGTCGCCCAGGCTAACACGAAACAGAGCAGGCTCATGGCTGTCCGCGGGGCCTAGCCCTTTCAAGTTCTCTCTGCCGGTGGACCGGGCTCCGTGAGGGCAGGGACCGCGTGTGATTCACGCCGTTCTCCCTGGGCCCCCGAGTCCAGTGCTTGGCGCCTAGTAGCTGCTCAGGAAATGCCTGCCGAGTGAATCCCTGAGTGACTCCCCCCAGGCTTCAACCCTAGTGGAAGCCCCTGGGTGTTCAGGGCTCCAGGTCAGTTGGTCCCCGAGAACCCGGGCAAGGCAGGGCCAGGCACTCACTGCAGGCAGGACTCTTGCAGTAGACAGAAGGCACCCACAGGTTGGAGGAGCCGGTGTCGAAGATGACGGTGAACTGCTGAGGGGGGGTGCCGATGCCGATGGTGCCAAAGTACTCCATCTGCCAGGGTGGGACAGCACAGCTCAGTGACCGCTCCCCAGCCTGTCCTCCCCGGGGACTATATCGGGGTGGGCTCTTCAGCCCACCTCCCACCTTTCCCTTCACCGTCCTCCCGGCCTTTCTCTCCCTGTCCAATGCATCCATCCTTCAAGGCCCAGCCTGGCCTCCCCCTCCGCCTGGAAGTCTTCCCTGATTGCTCCTCTGTTACCCTCTGATTGTTCTCTTCTAAGCACCATGAACACCTGATGATTATCGGCTGTCCCCTCTTCATTCAGCTCTTGTCTGGTATATCTTAGTCTCATAGTCCTAGAGGACGTTTGCACGTTCTTGGACAAGGGGTAGAAACTTACAGCACCCATCAGAGTCTAGGCTGAACTGCTTTGCATTTAAACTGCTGACGGGGAGGTAAATAAATCCCCTCACGATGGGGCACCCCTCGAGGCGTCTGATTCCTAAATCTCGGTGTGTGTAGCAGGTTCAAGAAAGCACAGAGTCAGGATTGTTATTCTCAGTGGCAGCGCCTTCTCCCTTCCCAGCTCTGTTCCAGCCCCGTGAAGCTTGCCGTTCTTTGATGATGATGATGTCAAGCTCATTCCCCTCCCAGAGCCTTTGCACTTGCTATTTCTTATGCCGGGCAAATGTTTATTCTAGATCTTTCCTCGGCTGGCTCCCTCTCACCACTCATTCAGTGCTCCAGTCGACTGTCACCTCTGCCAGGAGGCCCTCCCTGACCACTTTATCTAAATATGCCCTTACCTCATGGTTCTCCTTCCCCTGACTCTAATTAGTTCTTCTTTGTGACCCCGGTCATTACTTGAAATTATCTTAGATACTTGTCTCTTACTTGCCTTTCCCTCTAGAACACAAGCTCTAGGAACTTTGTGTATCCACCATTGTTTCCTTAGCTCCTCGCGCCGAGCCTCTGGCACATAGTAGGTGCTTCGTAAATATTTGTGAAGTGAATAGGTGGGCTAATTTTACCAAGCTCTTGCCAAAGGCCAGGCCCTGTGCTAAGCACTCCAAAACCCCACGAGAAACAAAAAACAAAAACAAAAACAAACCCCCTTCCCCCCCAAAAAGCAGACAAAACCAAAGAACATTACTGCATTAATTACTTACAGCAACCTCCCCGAAGGTAGATATTAGTGGTTCTGTTTTACAGACAAGGACACTCGAGGCTCACTCAGAATTTAAATGACTCGCCCAAGGTCACACGGCCCCTCAGCCCTACGGCCTAACTTTCACCAGGTCTGGCAGATTTCACAGGCTACGCTCTTAACGACCGGCAAGCTTGCTTCATAGCCGTGGCCCAGTGCCACGTACACTGGGGACACGGCATCTCCTAAGGGGCAGGGTGTTGCCATTGGGTCCCAGATGGAAGAGTCAGAGTGATCTTCCTGAAACTCCAGTCCGAACGTGTCAACCTTCCCGGTGAAGACAACTGAGTGGCGGTTGAGGAAACAGACTCTGATTTGGCTACGCTCACCGACCCCTCAGTCCTCCATCGTGCCTCTCTCTCTAGCTCTCTACTCTCCCTGAACACCGGCCTCCTTTCCTCGCATGCGCTCTGTCCCCCGCTGTCCCGAGGTCTGGCACACGCCGTCAGCCCTCTGGGACGCTCTCCTGTCCCCTGGAAACCCCCGCTGTTCCTTCCCTGCTTGTCCCGGCCACCCCCTCACAGTGTGAGACCGTCACTGAGCCGGGGTTGTGAGGCTCACTGGGGACCATCTGTGTGTCCCTCCTAAGACTGTGAGCTCCTTGAGCGCAGGGGCTGTGCCCCTGGGCCCAGCACGGTCCCTGACACGTAGAGAGGTGCCCTGTATGCATAAACACCGGAGGAAAGAGTGAATGAATGGCAACAGCTCTGACGGTGACTTCCTGCCCTCCCTGGGCCTCTGGGATCCCGGACGTAGACCCCGCAGTCACTGCCTGGGGGTCCGGAGCACTGGCCCATCCTCCGAGCTGCCCGGTTGCCGGCCCGTGCACTCACATCCATGTAGTTTTCCAGGGGCTGGGCGGCTATCAAGGTGGAGGACTCATCGTGGAAGTACTTGTTGGCTGGGTTGAAGCTGTACTTCTTCAGGAAGTCATCCAGGAGGCCATGCTCGATCAGGTTCTCCCTCAAGGTCTTCTTCTTGGTGAGGGGAACCCTGTGGCAGAGCAGTTGCAAAGGGGGGGGGGTTGGCAGGAGGAAGAGGAATCGGGCGAGGAGTCGGCCCGTGCGGTGCCGCGGAAGCCTCGGAAGGCCGAGGAAGCTGGCCCGGGAGAGGATGAAGAAGGGAGGCCGAGGCGGGGGTGGGAGACGCTTCTCTTTTTGGCACGCTAAGGCAAAGAGGTTAAGCGGTTGCCCGAAGTCGCCGGGCACCCAGCCGTGGCCAGGCTGGAGCCCCACGTCGGCAGGGCTGCGTCCCCAAGAAGGCAGAGAGAGAGACAAGAAGGGAGACTGGAGCCAGTGGAACAGAGTGGAGTCGGATGGGGGGAGAGGGGAGGAAGGAAATCGTGAGGCGGGGAGGAAGACAGCAGGAGGAGATGGCTGTTCCTCGGGCAGCGCGGCCCCGGACTCACTTGATGATGACACACTCAGAGAGTGCCACCAAGCTGAGCAGCAGCAGCCACTTCATGGTTCTCGTCAGTCCCGATCTCCGGAGAAGGGTAGATGGGTGGAAAGTGTACCGCAGTCCACGGGAGCTGCTGCTTATATACAGCCCAGGTCCTTGGGGATCAGCCTTATCGGCCTCCCAATGTCACCCCTTATCATAACCCCAAACAGAAAAGTTCCCGATAAGACGGTCCCCGCCCCCGAGCTCTGTTCTGAGAAGTTTCCGATGAAGTAGATTTCCATTGTAACCATAGCCCGCAGTTGGGATGGACCTGGGGGGGGGGGGGGAGCGGCAAGCTATGGAGGGGTGGCTTATTTCTTACATGGAATCCATTAAAATGTGACAACTTGAATATTTTGACAGAATGGGTCTAAAGTGCACTTAACCTGGAACGGATGCGGAGGAAGCTCGTCACCCCCCACTTTGCCCCTGTGGCACAGGGGCTGGGGTTCTCAGGGGATGGTTCCCCACCCGGTGATGGGCCACGTTCCTGTAGCTGCTAGCCCAAAACACATTCCTAGGTTGGTGGCTTGGGACTCAGGACACATTTCTTTCTTTTTATTTTATTTTTTTAATGTTTATTTAGTTTTTGAGAGAGAGAGAGAGAGAGAGACAGAGCGTGAGTGGGGAGGGGCAGAGAGAGAGAGGGAGACCCAGAATCCGAAGCAGGCTCCAGGCTCCGAGCTGTCAGCCCAGAGCCCGACGCAGGGCTCGAACCCACAAGCCGTGAGATCATGACCTGAGCGGAAGTCAGACGCTTAACTGACTGAGCCAGCCGGGCGCCCCTCAGGACACATTTCTGCCCAGAAATGTCCTCATAAGGGTTTGTCGGGCTTCGAACTAGCCTCCAGGCCCTCTTACGTTCTTGTTTTTCATGCAGCGGAGAGGAAGAGGAGGGAGCGGAGCACGTGGAAGAACAAGGCCTGTCTTTCCTGGAGGAAGCAAACTTGAAACAGGCTGGGTTTGTCACGGGAGTCTGTGCCCTTCGCTTTCCGCATTCCTTCTCTCCCTACTGCTCCTCTCTGACCCTCTCAGGTTGCTGGAAGCCTCCGCCTTGGAGATCCCACCGGGGCCTGACGCTCCCAGGTGCTTCATGCGTAAAACGTGGCCAGATCAGCTACAGTAGAGCAAAGCTATCGGGGGAAATTCATACTAGCATGTGAATGGCTTCAAAGAGAATTCTCTTCTTAGAAGATGCCTAGTGGGACGCCTGGGTGGCTCAGTTGGTTAAGCGACCGGCTCTTGATTTTGGCTCGGGTCATGATCCCAGGGTCGTGGGATCAAGCCTCACATTGGGCTCTGGGCTGAGTGTGTAGCCTGCTTAAGATTCTGTCTGTCCGTCTGTCTGTCTCTTTCTCTCCCTCAGCCCCTCCCCACTCTCACTCCCTCTCTCTAAAGTAAAAAAAAATTAAAAAAGAAAGAAAGAAAGAACAGGATTACCAGCCCACCGGATTCTCTACCTTGTAGAGGGTGTTCAGGGGCCACAGTGGAGTGAAAACTTTGATTCAGAAATTGTCGGGGAGGGATATAAGTGAGAGAGAGATTGCCAGCCCTGTCTGTGGGTCTTGATTTGAAATCAGATCCCCTGGGCCACCCCTGGTTTTTCCAGCATTAGGAGACACAGATTCTATGAAAGCTCCAAGTTCCCCCCCAGTGCCTCTGGGTGACTGTGGAGGGGTGGGCGGTGTGGATCAAGGTTGGGACCGGTGGTGGTTAAATACAAAGCACACTTGCGTTTCACACTTAACCCGTGAAGACCCGTGAAGACATCTTGGTGGCCCAAACGTGGATCGTTGCCCGGTATTTTCCACGGTCCCATCTTTTGGTACCTGCTTCCTCTCCTCTCTCTTTAATTCCCCTCCAGCTTTTCTCACTCTCACCTTTGGGATGATCTCAGCACATCTACGGGGGAGCTGATGGTCCTCCGGATGGTTGTCTAAGTTCTGGGAGCACCAGAACCCCTGGCTCAAAGCTGCCATTGGGCAGGGGGGAGGGGGAGTGTGCAGGGGTGGGGGTGCTCATCATTATTCTTTCTACTTTATGTATATGTTATGTGTATCTGAAACCGTTCATAAATAGTTTCTGAAAAAAGAAGGAAACAAGGGGCACCTGGGTGGCTCGGTGGGTTGAGTGTCCGACTTTGGCTCAGGTCACAATCTCATGGCTTGTGAGTTCGAGCCCTGCGTCGGGCTCTGTGCTGACTGCTTGGAGCCTGGAGCCTGCTGTGGATTCTGGGTCTCCCTCTCTCTCTGCCCCTTCCCCGCTCACGCTCTGTCTCTCTCTCTCTCTCTCTCAAAAATAAATATTCAAAAATTAAAAATAAAAAAAATTAAAAAGAAAGAAACAAGGACCGACTCTTTTTTTTTTCTTCTTTTTAAAGAACCGAATCATTTGCGCCTACTTTTCAAGTTGGAAATGTGGGTGGGTGGGTCGTAGCGGGGAGAGTCAGGGAACCCTCGGGATTGAGATGTGGGGAGCGGACCATAAAGATCATGATGTGTGTTTTATTCATCTTTCACTTTTCTCAATGAATTATATGGTGCACAGAAGTGTTCAAGACGGTGTCCTGACTGACCCCAAGCAAGCTGGCCTTGGTTAAGAGCAGCTCGGGGATGCGGCTCAGAGCAGGGGCACGATTCCATAATTAGCCGTTTTTGCCATTGCCTGCTCATTCTGGTGACTTGCCCGGAGTGGGATCATCCCAAGTGTTTCTCTCCCTTGGCCATTAGAGGAGATGGGAGCTTAGGTCTATCGACCTCTTACCCTTAGCTCACTCTGTTAAGTAATATTATCAGCCCCATTTTATGGATGAGGAAACCGAGGCTCAGAGGAGTTGTGCCGCTTGCCTGAGGGACACAGTGAGAGAGCAGGGGTTTGAACCCAGGCCTCTCTCTCTTGTTCCCTCTGCCTTCGGCCCCCATCGCCTGACTGGGGTTTACTGCAGGCCGTGGAGGAATCTTCTGAAGACTCCTGGGTCCAGCGTCTGGGTTTGAATCCCAGCCCTGCCTCTGAACGTCTGTGAGACCCGGGGCTAGTGATCGGGTCTCTCTGAGACTCAGTTTCCTCATCTGTAAAATGGGGATAATGGTACTGCCGCTTCCAGGGGACTGTAGTGACGACTGAATGCAGGGTGCTAACCAGCCACACCCTTCCAGGGGCTAAGGCGAAAGCCACGGTCAACCCCCAGTGCTTGGCCCCCCTTGCAGGTGGCTACGCAAAATGTATGGCCCCTTTGGAAAATGGCTCAGCAGTTCCGTATAGAGTAAACACGCACTTACCATTTGACCCAGCAATCCCCCTCCTGGGTATTTACTGAAAAGAAATGAGAACCATGTGTCCTCACAAAGACCTGCACACAGATGTTTATAACAGCTTTTTTTCGTAACTGTCGAAAACTGGCAACGACTCAGAAGTCCCTCAGCTGGGCGCTGGATGCGCGAACGGTGGTGTAGCCACACGATGGGAGAGCGTTCAGCAAGAGAAACAAACGAGCTGCCGGACAAATCTTACAAGCAAGCATTAGGCCGAGTGAAGGAGGCCAGACTCAAAAGGCCACATCCGTACGATTCTATGTATACGATGTTCTGGAAAAGGCAAAATAATGGGAACAGGAAACAGGGCAGAGGCCAGGGAAGAGGTTGACTTGGGGGAGATGGAAATACCCTCTCTCTAGATGGTACACTTGAAAAGGTACGTTTCTCTCCACGGCCACAGACGTAATGCACCTGACCTTACAGCAGGTGGCGTGTGAAGCCAGTGACAGCCACACGAGGGAGGGGGGGTGAAGGGAAATTGGGTGCCTAGGTTCTGCCCACGTGGGCCCTGGAAGGGGGGCGACACATGGCATTCATTTCAAATAAGATGTCGTAAGGGGCGCCTGGGTGGCTCAGTCGGTGAAGCGTCCAACTTCGGCTCCGGTCACGATCTCGCGGTTCCCGAGTTCGAGCCCCGCGCCGGGCTCTGTGCTGACAGCTCGGAGCCCGGAGCCTGCTTCGGATGCTGGGTCTCCCTCTCTCTCTCAAGAATAAATAAAGATTAAACAAATTTAAAAACAAAATAGATTCTATTTAAAAAAATAAGATATCGGAATACTATTAAAGGAAATGCAAAAGAGAAGAATGACCCCTTCCTCATCCCTACTTTCAGTTTGGTCCTTTGGCACCATGAGTAAAATCTGTCACAATTTGCTTTTCTCCTCCACATCGAATGGTGGCAGCGACAAAGCTGGGCCGCTGTGGCAAAGCTTTGAGGAGCGCCGAGTGAGGACCCACAAACATTCCTCAGAGCCCCTGGCTGGCAGGCTCTTTCACGCCATCCTGGGGGTGAGGGTGGGGTGGCCAGGGTCCATCTAGGAGGGGTAGACAGTGTTCAGGCTCTCCCCCCGTGGGCATATGAGAGGGTTGTAGGGTTTAGAGTCTGAGGATGGGCAACAATTTGGGGGGCACAGCTGGACTGGGGGCCCCCCGCATGGGAACTTCAGACAGAGGAGAAATGTGTTTGCGAAGCAGAAGGAAGCCTCTTTAGGAGGGAACCTGAAGGAGCCATTTACGTATTCATTCAGCTCATTTTTATTATGCACCTGCTACATGCTGGGTTGCCATGTTCCAGCGGCTGGGGGTACATCTGTGCACAAAATGGAAACATGCCAAGCCTTCAACGGGTTTGTGGTCAAGTCAAGAGAGGCCAGGGATCCAGGAGGGCTGCTCTCCGTTTCCTACCTGGATAGGTCTTTGGATTGCACTAATGGGAAGCTGGTGGATTGGTGAAGATAATCGAGTCTTTCTTTCCTTCTTTTTAAAAAATGTGTATTTATTTTTGAGAGAAAGAGACACAGAGCATGAGCAGGGGAGAGGCAGAGAGAGAGAGGGAGACACAGAATCTGAAGGAGGCTCTGGGCTCCGAGCTGTCAGCACAGAGCCCGACGCGGGGCTCGAACTCACAAACCTTGAGATCATGACCTGAGCTGAAGTCGGACGCTTAACCGACTGAGCCACCCAGGTGCCCTTGAGTCTTCCTATATTAGAGATTTTAACACCCCGGGAGAGGCTGAAATGGATGGCACCAATTCCCAGCTAATGGCAGAGTCTATGATGACCCCCAGGTTATCCTTGCCCTCTGGTATCCGTGCCCCTCGTAAACCCCTTCCTTGAATGTGTGCAGGACCTGTGACTTGATTCTAGTCTGATCATCGGCCAGGGCCGCTCTGTGTCTGCCGGGGGTGGTGGGGAGAAGCCAGGATATGGCAAAGCAGATGGATTGTCACTTGTATGATGACATTAGGTGAGATCATCATTCTGTCTTTCCAGTAGATTCTTTGTATAGACTTTCTCCCTTGCTCACTCTGATGAGGCGAGCTGCCCTGCAGAGAAGCCCAAACATTGAAGAACAGGGGGTGGTCTCCAGTCATTAGCCAGCAAGGAACAGAGCCCCCCCCCCCGTCCCCCCCCCCCCCCCACAGTGTGACAACCCCCAAGGAACTGAATCCTGCCAACAACCATGTGAGCTGGGAAGCGGACCCTTCTCCGGTCGAAACTTAGATGAGACCACGTCCCTGGCTGACACCCTGGCTGCAGCTTTGTGAGAGACCCTGAACTGGAGGAAGTTGACTACCTACAAACCTCCATCCATGCAATAAGGCCTGTGTTTCCAAGGTTCTCCATGCTTTTCTCAGTGCTTTGAGATACACGAGCTTTTAAAAATTATTATCCTCCCTTGCATTGTCCCTACTGACACAGTTCTGAAGGTCTAAGTGGTCAACACAGGTTCATGTAACCGAATAGTGACACTATTTAGAGCCCGGGACCTGAGTCACAGAAGGCTCTTGTCTTGGGAGACCGTTGCTCTGGGTCGGGCTCTGTGCACACACACACACACACACACACACGCACGTGGTTCCTGCCCATTGGTTAGAGCGTAAGGTGGACATTCTGTGATGGCCACAGCCTCCAATCCCCGGGGTACTCAGAAAAGCCAGTCTGCCCAGTCCCCACGGGAACTCCCTGGAGGGAAAGTGGACCCCCCCCGACTCCAGAACCTTGTGTTCTCCATGAGGTCTGATCATCTGCCAGGGCCCCTCCGTGGCTGCCAGGGGGGAAGTTGGGTAATCTCAGCGTGCCAGATTGGCCTGGCAGAAAGATTAGACAATGCTGTTTACTTTGCCATTAGCCCGGCCTGGCACTTGGCTTTGAGGGCCACCGGGAAATCCATCGCCAACGCGGGGCAGCCCCTGCCAAGGGCACAGGTGTTCACAAATGTTCTGCGAACGTATCAAATCAAGCAATGGAACGAAATCTAAAGAACCCAATCACGGCAAGACTGAAACAGAGCACTTAAGCGTGATAAGTGTTATCGAGCTGTTGTGATAGGCTTTGGGACGGCTGGTCCCCTAGGGGCTTTCAATCTTCCGACAACACTGACCACACACTGCCACTCCCCAGTCCCAGGCCTGTGGAGTTTCTCCAAGGGAAGGGCTCAGGTTTTAAAATTAAATCCATAATCCCATTTTCTTTTGGCCCAAGTGTACGAATTAATGCGTGTCCCTTGCAGGTTACTTAGAGGTAAGCAAAAACTTCCAAGTGATTCAACCCCACCCAGAATTGTCCACCATTAATGTTGCAAATGCATTCATTTCTTTCCTACAAAATATGCTGTAGGGGGCCATAAGGTACAGCACACTGCGTTGTGACCTGCTTTTAAAAGGAAAACTAAACGTTCGTGTGTCTGCCAGGGGCTTCCTTGTGAGTTTACACCATCATCTTAGAAACTTTTCTGGAAGCATCAGGTGCCCACGGAAAGGTGTGTGTCCCAGGGAAGGGCTTGATAAAACGCCACAAACCAAACAAATCCGTGTAACCATGACCCGGAGCCGAGAAACAGAACATTACAAACGCCTACAGAGTTCCCTCAGGCTCCCTTCCAGATGCAAACCCGCCCCCAAAACCGAGGGTAATCACTGCCCTGACTTCAAACGGCAAAGATTAATTGGGCCGGTTTTTGTACTTCAGGGAAACAGCACCGTGTAACAGGCAGCCTCTGTGCCTAGTCCCTTTGCTCAACATTTTGTTTGTGAGATTCACCCCAGTATTGTGTGCAGGTGCAAATCAGCTATTTTCTTAAAAAAAAATTTTTTTTTTAATGTTTAATTTTTGAGAGAGAGAGAGAGAGAGAGAGAGAGAGAGAGAAAGAGAGTGTGAGTGGGGGAGAGGCAGAGAGAGAGGGAGACACAGCATCCGAAGCGGGCTCCAGGCTCTGAGCTGTCAGCACACAGCCCGACGTGGGGCTCGAACCCGCAACACTGAGAGATCGCGACCAGAGCCAAAGTCGGATGCTTAACTGACTGAGCCACCCAGGCGCCCCACAAATCGGCTATTTTCACCGCTGCGTGCCATTTCGCTGTGTGAATACACGTTTTATTGACCTCTTCTCCAGTGGATGGGCATTTGGGGTAGCTTCCCCAGTGGGGTGCTTGGGAACAGTGGTGGTATTAACATCCCAGTACGTGCCTTTTGGTGAATAGACGTGTGCGTTTCTGTTGGGTGGAGACCCAGGATTGGACGCGGTGGATCGTAGGGTAGACATATGTTCAGCTTTCATAGAAGCTGCCAAACAGTTTTCCAAGTGGTTGTACGTTTTTGCGTTCCCACCAACAGCGGGTGGGAGTTCTAGCCGCTCCGTGACTTGCTCGACCCTTGGTACGTCTGTCATTGAATCCTAGCCGCTCTGGTGGGTGTAAGGAGGTAGCTTCTTGTGGTTTCAATTTGCATTTCCTGATGAATAGTCTCGTTGAGCACCTTTTCGTGTGCTTATGGGCCATTTGTGTGTCTTCTTTTAGCAAGTGCCTACTCAAGTTTTTTGCTCATTAAAAAAAAATTTAGGTGGGGGGGCGCCTGGGTGGCTCAGTTGGTTGAGCGGCCGACGGATGGCTCGGGTCATGATCTCACAGTTCGTGGGTTCGAGCCCCGCATCGGGCTCTGTGCTGACAGCTCGGAGCCTGGAGCCTGCTTTGGATTCTGTGCCTCCTCTCTCTGCCCCTCTGCCATGCCTGCTCTCTCTCTCTCTCTCTCAAAATTAAATAAACCTTAAAAATTAAAAACACAATTTAGGTTGGGGGGTCTGGGTGGCTCAGTCGGTTTAGCGACTCACTCGCAGAGCCCGCTTGGGATTCTCTCTCTCTCTCTCTCTCTCTCTCCCTCTCTCTCTGCCCCTTCCCCACTCACACGCACTCTCTCTCAAAATAAGTAAACTTTAAAAAGTTAACTTGTTTGTCCTTTTTACAATTTGTGGGAGTTTTACATCAGTAATTTAATTTTCTAGGAACGAAATCCCTTTGTACAATCTTACGCGCGTGCGATGCCATTAGAGGAAAAGGGGAACAGCTGAGTCACTTGGCAGCCGGGGGATGAAACCCCCGTCACCCTAAAAGACATTTCTATGGAACCCCTGGGAATTGAAGGAACACAGTTTGAAAAACCCTTGAAATAGATGCTGTTCTCACCCTTACCTCTAAGGTGTCTATCTCATTTGCAGGTTTGGAGTTTGGGAGGGCAGAGGTGTGAGACTAGAAACCTCCCTTAGGAAATCTCTCCCCTACAGCTGTCCCCACCCAAATTAGTAAAAGCAATTGCCTGTAGATGTCAAGGACTTTCCTGTGTCGTGCCAGGTACCCAGGTACCCTTGTGGTCTCCTCCTGTGAGATAGATCCAGGACTGTATGGCCCCATTTCACAGATTTATAGCTGGTAAACTGAGGCTCAGAGAGGTCCAGCAGCCTGCCTACAGTGCAGAGTCGTGGAGGCAGAGCTGGTGACCTTGACCCCTCTACTCACCTCTGATGCCCACTGTGCCTGTCCTGCTGGGCCTGAGACTCTTGGGATAATATGCGTGCAAATTCTCTTTTATTTTTTCCTTTTTTTAAAAAAAATTTTTTTTTAACGTTTATTTATTTCTGAGACAGAGAGAGACAGAGCATGAATGGGGGAGGGGCAGAGAGAGAGGGAGACACAGAATCTGAAACAGGCTCCAGGCTCTGAGCTGTCAGCACAGAGCCCAACGCGGGGCTCAAACCCACGGACCATGAGATCATGACCTGAGCCGAAGTCGGACGCTTAACCGACCAAGCCACCCAGGCGCCCCTGCGTGCAAATTCTCTTGAATGGAGACCGAGGAGAAGCTTTTCGGGGCTGGCGTGTTCTATTTCTCGGCCTATGTGGGGTTTACTCAAGCGTTTTATGATAATGTGTTAAATCATATATTTATGCTTTTTAAAATTTTTTTAAAAAAATATTTATTTATTTTTGAGAGAGGGAGAGAGAGCATGAGTGGGGGAAGGGCAGAGAGAGAGGAGACACAGAATCTGAGGCAGGCTCCAGGCTCCAAGCTCTCAGCACAGAGCCCGGCTCGGGGCTTGAACTCACAGAACGTGAGGATCGTGACCTGAGCTGAAGTCGGACACTTAACCGACGGAGCCACCCAGGCGCCCCAAAACATATATTTGTGCTTTAAGCCTATTTACATGTTGGTTATGCTTCACAATAAAAATAAAAAATGAGGGGCGCCTGGGTGTCTCCGTCGGTTAAGTATCCGGCTCTTGACTTTGGCTCAGGTCATGATCTCACGGTCGTGGGATCGAGCTCTGCGTCGGGCTTCGTACTGAGTGTCGAGCCTGCTTGGGATTCTCTCTCTTCCCCCCCCTCTGCCCTTCCTCCTTTTGTGCTCTCTTTCTCTCTCTCTCTCTGTGTCTCTCTCAAAATACATAAATAAACATTTAAAAAAATGAAAATGAGAAAGCAGATAGTCCCTTCATTCTGGTTCTGGATCCTCCTTATCCACTAAGGAAAGTGAATTACTCATTGGGTTTGTTTTCCAGACCTCCGAGGGTTCAGTAACTTGTTCAAGGTTACACAGGTCACTCAGCAGGTGGAGGGGGGAAGAGCTGGGCTTCAAACCCGGGCTGCCTGGATCCGGAGCCCACGCCAGTGAGCATTGACGACCACTTTCCCAGGAAGACGCACACAACAGGCACACACCCAACTTCAGAGCTCCCGAGGTTCATCCCTGGGGCCCAGACAGCGGGGGAGTTTCTGCTCAGGCACGTGGAGCTGTTGACCATGGATGAGGCAACATACAGGTAGTGAGCTCTCCTCCACAGGAGGTATGCAAGCAGAAGCTGGGATGCCCCCGGCAGCTGGTGCAGAATAGGCATTCCCTACAGATTAATGAGGTGAATGAATACGTGAATGAGGGAGGGAGTTGCCCCAGGACAGCAGGAGCCCGCTGGCCTTCTGAGGGCAGGAGCATGGGGACCCTGACAGCCCCAACTTTGTGGTCTTTGAGCAGCAAGGGCCCTGGACACCGTGGTCCAAGCTTTCGAGGACAGTCAGGAGGCAGGAAGGAGGCAGTGGCCCCTGGGGGGGTTAGGGACGCCATGCAGAGTCCTGGGAAGGAAGAAGCGCCGTCTGGAGTTTCCACCCCAGCTTTGGGTAAAATGCAAGGGAAGGGCTTGGGGGAGGCAGACATTCAGAGCTGGGCAGAGCTAGGGTTAACTGGAAGCCGACAAGGAAATGTTTGGAACCTGGGGAGTGGGCTGGCAGGGGATGGAGATATTAACCAGGGTATGGAAAATTCTCGGGAACTGGAGCATGACCAAGGAGTTGGCCTGAAGTCCCTCAGCAGAGGTGAAGGGAGTCTCAGAAAGCCCCCTACCCCTTCACGGCCCCTCCTCCTCCGCAGCCACCTTCCCCTGAGCTGGGCCTGCCAGGGGGCAGCGGAGACCCACAGGAGCTGCTGGCCTGGGGCGAACTCCTGCTGGGAACACAGGTCAAGGTCGCTGATAATGAGTCCGGCCCCACAGGGCCCCAGCTCCTTTATCCTCAGATGCCACATTACTCCCTGGTGGACCCGCCTCTGGACCTGATCCTTGGAGTCTTTTGTGACCTGATTGAGGCCCTGTTCCTTCTGGCGGTGACCTGGGTCCTGGCTTCTGACCTGTGACTTTATCATGTTTGGTTACAGGGGCGGGAGCTGGGGAAACAGCCGGAGGGTATTTAAAACCCTTGCCCTGGGCCTCTCGGGCTCCAGATGAAAAAAGCCATTCTTGAAGCATCAGGGGGACAGCGGGGGGCCGCAGGCACTGCAGGGGTCCTGCCTTGGGGGTGGGGGTGCGCGGTGAGACCACGAATCCAATCTTTCTACAGCCTCTTACGGCTTTGCGACACCCACCTTGGCCTGCTCCCTGAGCACCCAGATTCCCCGGGAGTCCTTTGCCTGGCTCATCTCTTCGTTCACGCCTTCGTTCCACGTGCCCGGCGGTAGGCCTGCGAGAGACAAGTTAGCCGTGAATTTTGTCCTCACTGGATTCACATCTGAGCGGGAGGAATAAGATCCATACTTAAATCGCTATAACAAGGGCAGAAAATGATCGTAATAGTTAACTAGAGCAGGATGCTGAAAAGGGACAAGGGGCTATAGGTCATTTAGAACAAGGGGCTGTCACAGGGAACATCTGGGAGGTTGTCATGGAGGAGGTGGCATTTAAGCTGTCTTTTTTTTTTTTTTAATGTTTATTTAGTTTTGAGAGAGAAGAGAGAGCATGAGTGGGGAAGGTACAGAGAAAGAAGGAGACACAGAATCCGAGGCAGACTCCAGGCTCTGAGCTGTCAGCACAGAGCCCGATGCAGGGCTCGAACCCACGAACCATGAATTCATGACCTGAGTCAAAGTCGGACACTCAACCGACTGAGCCACTCAGGCGCCCCGGCATTTGAGCTGTCTTAATGAGAGTAGCCTAAGGTCTGTTTCCCCTTCCCAGGAAGAATCAACTTTTTTTTTTTTTTATGTTTATTTATATATTTTTGAGAGAGAGAAGGAGAGAGAGAGGCGGAGGGAGGGGGGGAGACAAGTCCAAACAGGTTCTGTGTTGTCAGCACAGAGCCCGATGCTGGGCTCGATCCCACGAACCTTGAGATCATGACCTGAGCTGAAATCAGGAGTTGGACATTTAACCGACTGAGCCCCGCCCTCCCGCCCCCGCAGGCGCCCAGGGGGAATCAGCTTTTTACAGGGATTTGAATCCAGCACAGAGTCGATGTGGGGTGAGTGGTTCAGAGCCCTGACAGACCCTCTGGAACGAGCTTTAGATCGCTAGGATAGGAGGAGGCGTCCTCGGAGCCGGCTGGGGGCTGGGAAGTGCGCCCCCAGAACCAGTAGCCCCTCTCAGCCGGAGGCGGAGGCGTGCCTGTGTGACAGGCACTGGAGCCCCGGGCTCTTCTGCCTGTCCTGTGCCGGCTCAGGTAAGGCACCATCCCTCCCCCTGCCGTCCTGCGGCTCTCTTGTCCCCGGCACCAAGCACGAAACCCTTTTTAAATTTTGAAACTTTGTCTTTGGAAAAGATTTCAGAGGTACAGAAAAATTGCCAGACTAGTGCCACAAGCTTCCGTATATGCTTCACCCAGGTACGCCCTTTACTGACATCTTGCCATATTTATCTCCCCTCTCTCCCTACACACACGTGCACGCACACACACACACACACACGCACACACAGTATTACGGTGTTGAACAATTTGAGTCAGCTGCAGGCGTCACGAGCCTTTACTCCTAAATCTTTAGTGTGTATCTCCAAAGAGGAAAGACATTTTCTTAGGTAACCACAGTACAATGATCATATTCAGGCAACTTGACATTGACACGCTGTGCCATTGAATACACAGCACGTATTCAAACTTCACCAGCTGTCCGAAGATTGTCCCTTTCAGTGATTTTTTTTTTTTTTCCTGACCCAGGAATCAATCCAGGATCATGCCTTAGTTTTGGCTGCCTGGTCTCTTCCCTCTCCTTCAGTCTGGAACAGCTCCTTAGCCGGACTTTTGTTGTTCGTGACTTTGACGGTTTTGACGAGTACCGGCTGCTTTTGCAGAATGTACCTGGATTTGGGTTTATCTGATGTATCCTGACTTTGAGATTCAGGTTATGGGTTTTTTCTTTGTTGTTGTTGTTGTTGTTCATTTGTTTTGTTTTTGTTTTGTTTTTTAGCAGGAATGTCACAGGAGGTACTGGGTGTTGATCTGTCCCATAATGTGCATTGCTGACCTTGGTTACTTTGTTAACCTGTTAATCTGTGGGGCACCGGTGGGGCTCAATCGGTTAAGTGTCCGACTCATGGTTTCGGCTCAGGTCATGACCTCACAGTTCGTGGGTTCGGGCCCCACATCGGGCTCCACACTGGCAGGGCAGACCGTGCTTGGGATTCTCTCTCTCTCTCTCTCTCTCTCTCTCTTCTTCTCTCTCTGACCATTCCCCCCTCCCCAAAAATAAATAAATAAATGGAAAAAACAACAAAAAAAGGGGGCATCCGCTGTCCAGATTCTCCATTGCGATTCCCAAGTCGGGATTACTAAGGTATTCTGCGGGGAGGTGCTTTGAGACTGTGTTCATAAGCTGTTCTCCATGAGACCTTCACCCGGGTTGAAGCCTCCCATGAGGATTTATGTCCGAATCAATTATTAAAGCGAGGGCTGCAGAGTGGTAATTTTCTTTTGCATTTTTCAATTGGCAGTCTATGGTGAGGAAAAGCCATTCCTTTCACCCTACGTATTTATTTACCTGTATTTATTGATCGCTATGGACTCATAGATCCTCGTTTTAGTCGGTGAGTTATAATCTGTTATTATTATTCTTACGTTTCATGCCTCGCTGGTCCTGGGTTTGGCCACTGGGAACCCCTTTCGGCTGAGACCTGTATTCTTTTGACACATCCCAGCATTTTTTGGTGTGTTTATCTATGTAACGGGCTGAACTAGCTCCCCCTCCTCCCCTTTTCATATGTTGAAGTCCTAACCCCCAGAATTTCCGAATGGAACTCTTTGGAGACAGGGTCCTTAGACATATGATTAAGATAAAATGAGGTCATATGGGTGGCTCTAATCCAATCTGACTGGCGTCCTTATAAGAAGAGACTAGGACACAGACACACACAGAGGAAAGACCATGTGAAGACACCAGAAGAAGGCGGCCGCCTACGAGCCACAGACAGAGGCATCAGAACAAACCACCCCGAGGACACCTTGAGCTGAGACTCCCAGCCTCCAGAACAGGGAGAAAATGAATTTCCATTGTATAAGCTGGTTCAGTCCAGGAACTTGTTACGGCAGCCCAAGGAAACTGATCACAGCTGGCAACATCCACACTTTGGGCGTTTGCAGAATTGTATGCCGCGTGAGCCCCTGATGCGGTGTTTTCTTAACACTGGCTTCACATAACATTCATCCCCAGAATACTTATGGAGCATCTATCACGTCCCAGGCCCTAACTTAGACACTGGGGAATCTATCAAAGAATAAGACAGTGCCTTGAACAAATCGCTTCCTCACAAATTTCCTCTGCAGGAAAGGGGAGGGACAATCCCAGGAGAAATAGACAAATTGTATAGTGTGTGAAATGGTCACAGTGGGGGGAAGAGGGAAGTGAAAACAAGGAAGGGACAAGGGGACAGAGAGTGTTGGTGAGGGTTGATAGTTTATTATTATTTTTTTAAATGTTTATTTATTTTTGCAAAAGTGAGCAGGGGAGGGGCGGAGAGAGAGGGAGAGAGAGGATCCAAAGCAGGCTCTGTGCTGTCAGAGCCCGATGTGGGGATCAAACTCATGAACCATGAGATCATGACCTGAGCCAAAGTCTGACACTCAACCCACTGGGCCCCTCAGGCACCCTGAGGGTTGACATTTTAGAGGGAGGTGCCAGTGAAGGCCTCAGAGGAGGGGCCCTTGGTGCACACACTTGAAGGTGATCAGGGAGGAAGTGAGCGTACTCGTGACCCACGATTCCTGCTGCACCTCTCTTTATGCGCCAGTTTCGAACTTTTATTAATATAACTTCCCTGGGAAAATATTTACAGCTAATAATTTTTAGCTAAATACATATAGTTGGAATCTATTTATCAAAGTCATGGCAGGTCTAAAGGGGGGAGAGTTCACGTGACAGTGGTCTCATGTTGCCAAATGGCCATTCAAGTAGATGGAACCCAGCTGCAGGTGGCGGGGAAGACGACGCGGAGCGCGTGTGCAATACCTCCCTCGGCCACTAGGTGTCAGCGCGTCACAGTCTGTTCCCGGTTGGCTTTTTTTCTGCGGGGAATGGATTTGTGCCCGTGTGCAACCCCAGCACAGGTCTCATCCCTCTGTTGGAAGCCTTTCTCTTCCATAGAATCATGCTTAGCTTTCCTCCCAATCTTAGTTTAAGGACAAAGCTCTAAAAAGATGGTATCAGTTGACCCTCTTACAAGAAGTGTTCGAATACTAGCTTTTCCCTTTTCCTCTATAATATTCTCTCTCACCAAAGCCTATGCGTCCCTTACCGCGTGCAGTCTGCAGAGGCTAAAAGTGGAGGGCTGTGGGGGTGGGTGGGTAGGGGGGAGGATTTTTGTTTTGAAGATCAGGATTTATGCCCGTGTTGGTGGCACAGGCTCCACATACAGAGGCTCCAGGAAAGTTTGGTTCATTAAAAGACACCAGCTCCAGCCTTGAGCTTAGACTCAGGGGAGCAAAGGCCGTTTACGGTTGATGTGAAGGCAGTGAGCCCACGCTGGCCACTGAGGCCGCACATGTCCCCCACCGTGGAGGCAGCAGTGGGCACTCGTGGGGAGCACTTGCTAATTCAACTCTCCATTTCATCAGCGTGTATTTCTTGAGGGCCTACTATGTGCCTGTCGCCGGGAGCTGGAGCCAGAAGCTCAGAGACCCCCCCCCCTTTTCTGTACATTCCCTGCCTTGCAGGGGGTCATGGGGAGACGGCGAGACAGCATATTCTTGCTCTTAATGGTGGTTTCTGACCCACCGAGAAGTTGCCTCCGGTTCCAGGAAGACTCACGTGGAAAACGAGTTTTACAAACTGTTCACTTGAGTCTCCATTAAGCCCAGTTCTGGATTTTTGTGTGTTTAAAAAAATTTTTTTAATGTCTTTATTTTTGAAGGAGAGAGAGACAGAGCGTGAGCAGGGGAGGAGAAGAGAGAGAAGGAGACGCAGAATCTGAAGCAGGCTCCAGGCTCTGAGCTATCAGCACAGAGGCCGACGTGGGGCTGGAACTTACACTCTGCCAGATCATGACCTGAGCCGAAGTCGAAGGCTTAACTGACTGAGCCACCCAGGCGCCCCCCCTAATCCAGCCCTTTAAAAAAAAAAACTTTATTTATTTGAGAGAGAGAGAGAGAGAGAGAGAGAGAGAGAGAGAGAGCATGTGCGTGTGCACTCACGAGAGCGGGGTGGGGGGCAGCGAGGGAGAGAGAGAATCCCAAGCAGGCTTTGCGCTTATATCGCAGAGCCCGGGGCGGGGCTCGATCTCATGAACCCTGAGATCATGACCTGAGTGGAAATCAAGAGTCGGACATTTAACCGACCGACCAGACCACCCAGGTGCCCTGCTAATCCAGTCTTCTATCCCAGGGGCCCATCATAGTGCCTGGCACATCGTAGGTGCTCAGTAAATGCACAGCAAAGGAAAGGATGCCAAAGGAAGAAATGTCATGTCCCCCACTGTTTGTCCCCTGGGAGTGATGGCCGCACCATGCATAGGGATAGGATGGCGTTTTCCACTTTTTTACTCCTTCTTCCGTCTGGGCCTCCCTCCCTCTGCCTTTTGACTCTCGCTGCCCCATCCTGGGCCTCTGCCTGGGATCTCCAGGTGGGGAGAAGTGATGCCCCCATCCCACACTTCCCAAACCAAGGCAGCTCAAACCAAATGGTGTCCTAGCTGCACCCCTGGAGGAGGCTCAGAATAGCAAGCTCTAGAAGGCTGGGGGCCTTGTGCACCCTGGGTCCCCTTTTACGTGAGCGTCTATCTCCCCGAGAAAGTCTTAGAGGCCAAGGGCGGGGCCCTGTTGGGCTTCTGAGGGGTGGGGAGGGCTCAGGCATCCACATGGGTCTGCCACTTGGGAAGCAGGACTGGAGAAGACACTGTAGGTGGCAGGAGTTGGTGGCTGTCCTTTGCCCGCTTGGCTACGGGGGGCCAGGGTGGAACCACCTGAGCTTAAAGGGCCTCGTTCAGGAGAAGGTCACTGCCAGCTGGTCCTTTGCAATGGAAGGACAGAATCTATTTTTATCATCCTTTATCATCCCTCTGAGCGAGGAGGGGGCGGATCTTGGTGGCAGAGTCACCAATTTCCCATCTGTCTACAACACACCTCTGCCGCCTCTTCCGGGGGCCGCTCCCCCCGAGCCGTGTGGTCCCGTGAGATACCGTCAATCGCACCCACAGCCCAGATGAGGCCACGTGACCAAGTAGAGCCAATCATGCGGGGCCACAACGGTCGGGCCAGGGCTGGACACATGACCCGAGGTGGTCCAATCAGAGCCTTCCCTGGTACCCGGCTCTCGCGGAAGGTTTCCTCGTTTCCGTTTGGATTCCTTACGGCTGGGAGGTCGTGAGGCCGGCAGCCCCCCCGGTCCTTCAGCCCAGGCAGAAGACCGAGGGAAAGAAAACTTGTCAGGCCAAGAGAATCAAAGATGAGAGAAAGGAAACAGGGAGGGAGAGAGAGAATGAGCTGATGGCGTTTGATTCCTTGGGTCCCCGAGACCTCTGGACCTGCTTTGGTTCCTGCGTCCTGGGGTCCCCAGTACCCTTCCAGCTGGAGTTGGGCCCCTCTCACTGGCGGTCCAGGCTGGATTCTGGAGTCCTGCCTGATTCGGATGCACCGCCCCGACCCAAAGAGAGGCACTCATTGATATTAGCACCGTGGAAAATGAGGTCTTTTATTCTCTACTGGGAGAAGGGCTTTGCAGAGCCGAAGACACAGTTCAAGCCGGCCCCTGGGCAGGAATGCCCTGACTGCGGGGTGTGTGTGTGTGTATGTGTGCACACACGCGCAGGTTTGGGGTGGGCACGGTTGCTTCCTGGAGCTGGCCCCAGTGTTTACACTGCCAGAGCCAGGCCAATCCTGTTGTTTTCTCGATCGAAGACGGTGAAATACAACCTCAGGAAGACATCGCCCAGGATCCAGGAGTCTGAGACCAATAAGCTGTCTCCGCTCTCATCAAAGCCGCTGTAGCAGGTGCCCTGAGGACCCTGGAGGAGACAGAAACACTTACCAGTCAGCAGCGGCGGAAGTGGGGTGCCCATGCAGGAACCAGAACTGTCTGCAGCTCTCACGGTCCGCCGGGTCTTTCCTTCTGACTCGCGCCGGCCGTTCCCTCTGCAAAGTATGCCTTCCCTTCTCCCCTCACCCCTACCGGCTCCTTCCGACTGAGCTCAGCCCCTGCAGAGAGCCTTCCCCGGGGACCCACCCCGGCCTTCCCTGGCCACTCAGCGGCATCTGCAGTGACGGGGCTTGGCCTCCGGGGGGGGGGCGGGGGGCTCTTCCTCCCGGCTGCTCCCCAGCCTTCCTGCAAGTCCCGGATCTGAGGACCGGCCCCGGGGTTGTGGGCTCCTCACCTCCTGGATGTAGGCACTGGCTGGCACCGGGTAGTCGATGCCGTTGATGGTGAAGACGATGTCGGGCAGAGTGTTGGCGGCATCACAGTCAACTACGTACTGTCAGAGAAAGCGAGGGAGAGGAGGTTGGCCCAGCCGACCCTTCTACGTGTGGGGAGCCCTAGGGCGACCCTGCCGCGTGACCCTTCACCTCGCCGCTGTAGGACCGGTTGGCGCCGATGATCATCTGGATGTTGAAGACAACGTGAGATGGGCCAATCAGCAGCGAGGTTCCTGTATCAATGATGGCCTGGCAGCCACCATCACAAGCAATGACCTCCCCGTTCATGGAGATGCTGGGAGGCAGGGGGACAAAGCAGGCCGGAGGATGACTCTGTGGGCTCCCTTCGCTACCCCCCTCTCCCCGGCTTCTCCTGCACCCCCCGCTCAGCTCAGGCCCGCCGGCTGTTTCCCTGTGTTCTGACCCTGCTGACCTTCTGTGACTTCCTTCAGGTCTGCAACTGGACCGAACTCTCTTGGGCCTCAGGGCCTTTGCATACGCTGCCGCCCCTTTCTGGAACCACCCCAACCCCCTTGGGCTAATTTCTCCTCATCCTCCAGCTTCCAGCTTCAGGCAAGTCTTACGCCCACACTCGGTCAGGTCTCCTCTCTGGGTCACCTTGGCATACTTTTCCTCGTTTCTGGCATGCATCAAAGGGGGTAATTCCTTATTTGTGTGACTTGTTTCCTGTACACCTGCCCTGTGAGATGGTGAGCTCTGGAAGAGCAAGTTCTATTCTCAGGGCCTCCCTCGAGAGACCAGGACTCAGCAGCCGTTCAACATGTTTGTTGAATGAACGAACGAACGAACGAATGAAGAGGAAGCGAGCGAGGGACAATGAGAGACCCGTATTTGGTGCGTGGCTCATGATGGGGCCCCCACAGCGAAAATGGAGGTTCCCCTTGGCGGACGTCTCTCTGATCCCCTTTCCGTCTCAGCCTCCCCCCCAGCAGGCGGGCACAGACCTGCAGCCGCTGCTTCTTCCCCGAGAGAGTTCAGCTCCCCACGTCGGCGGGCCTCCCTCGCCCCTCGCCTCACACTCCAAGATCCGGGCCTGGGCCCTCTTCCCTGGTCAGGACCTCGCCAGGAGGCGTGGGGCTGTGAGGACCCGTGGGCAGCGGGTGTCCGGGCACGTCTGGGCGCGTGTGCCCGCGTGGGCATCACTCGGGGCGGCGCTCCGAGGGCCGGGCCTACCTGTCCATGGATAACTGCCAGTACAGCCGTTTGGACACAGGGACCCAGTTGAGGTCTCCGCTGTAGTAGGAATGGTCCACACCGCCGAACATCACCACACTGCCCTTCTCGTCCTTTCTGAGGTGGGAGGGAGAAGGAAGGGCTCATCGTGAGTGGAAGATAACCGGGCCGGGGGGTGGGAGGGGATGCTTTTCTCAAGCTCAGCAGCACTGTCTGAGGGCTGTGTTTATCGTGGCTCACTTGTCCACACATCCTCTGCGCTCCGTTTTACAGACAGGGAGGTTGAGGCACGGAGAGGTTGAAGCCTGGCTGATGAAATGGTGAAGCCGGGTTCGAAGCCGGACAGTCCGGCTTCAGGGCTGGCTCTGACCATCCCCTGGGCGGACCCCCTCGAGCGATTGGAGCGCTCAGATAGGCGGTCGGAGGACGCGTCGGCCAGAGAGGTCTGGCCTGCCATCTTTCAGAAAATTCGAGCGCTCAGGCTCACCCGGGGTGTGGGCTACGGGCCCCGTGCTCGGCGAGGCCCCACATCTCCGCCATCCCTGTCTGGAAGTTCCCAATGCTTGTGAAACACGGGCCCTCATGTTTTCGTTTTGCACTGTTCCTTCCTGCAAATTATGCAGCGGGGCCTGGGAGCACGCAAACAGTATTAGTGAGGGAGGAAACTGCTCTGCCGACCCCTCTCCTTCCTTCCATAACAAGTCTATGGGCACATCTTGCTGCCTCTTCCGCCAACGTATACCCTGACTCGTGCTCTGTTCCCGCCCCCCCCCCCCCCCCCGCCTCCACCTCCCTGGACCAAGCCGCCACCCTCTCTCTCCTAAAGAGGCTGCTGTATGTAGCCTCTTCCCTGGCCTCCCTGCCTCCGCTCCACGGCATCATTCTCCGGGGCACCCCCAGGGTGAGCTTCCAAAATTGTAAATTGGATCATGTCTCTTCCTTGCCTAACCCCTGCCAGAGGCCTCCGCTCCCCTTTAGAGCAAAACCCCAGGGGAGCCATGGGGCGCCTGGGGGGCTCAGTCGGTTAAACGTCCGACTTCGGCTCAGAGCATGATCTCTCGGTTGGGGGGTTCGAGCCCCACGTCGGGCTCTGTGCTCACAGCTCGGAGCCTGGAGCCTGCTTCAGAGTCTGCGTCTCCCTCTCTCTCTGCCCTTCCCCCACTTGTGCTCTGTCTCTCTCCCCCCCCCCAAAAAAAAAACCCAACCCAGGGGAGCCTTGTCCCTGCCTCTCTGCCAGACTTCCTTCCCACCTCCTTCCTCCCCCAGGGCTCCGGCCGCACCGGCTCCCTTGCTGGTGCTCGGGTGGTGCTCAGGTGCTCCTCTGCCTGGAACTTTGTCTCCCCGGCCCGGCTCTCTCCCATCACAGAGGTCTCAGCTCAGAGAGGCCTTTGCCGTAGGCTGTCTGCAACCTCGCCCATTGCCGTCTGTTCTGTCACCTTGTTTTGTTGCTGCCGCAGAACCAGTTACCATCCGGAGGTACCTTTTCCCTTTCTTTATGTACTTATTTCTTGGCTGCCTCCTTCGCCAGCCCATAGTAGGTGCTCAATCAATACATGTTGAATGAATCTTCTCCTTCGACTGGCTCTTGTACTCCTGAGGCTCAGAGGGGTCCAGCAGCTCTGGGGTTTGAACTCAGGCCCCCCTAGAACCCACAGCCTCCACCATACCCTCTGTCCCCTACACACATCTGTGGGTCAAACTCAGCCTTGGGTGGAGAAGACACAGTCTGTCAACAGGGTCCTTCACGAGTCTGGGCTTCTCCCCTGCCCAGACCCTCCCAGACCCTCCCGGACCCCTCCCAGACCCTCAACCGGTCAGGGGACTTCAGTTTTTCCCGCTGCTGAGCCCGGAGACCGGAGCCTGGAGATCTGACTTGACCACACACCATGGGGGAGAATCCTACAGGCTGAGATTGAGTCCTGCCGTCCGCAAGTACCTGCCTGGGCAACCTTGTGCAAAGCTCCTCTCTGAGCCTTGGTTTCCCCATCTGTCAGATGAGGGACTTAGACTGCGGGGGTCAGCAAAGTTCTCCCGTCAAGGGCCAGAGCGTCATTATTTGAGGCTTCGCAGGCCGCACAGTATCTATTGCGATTGCTTGGTGTTGCCGTAGCAGAGCAATGGCAGCCACGGGCGGGATGGAAACAAACGAGCCTGGTTGTGTTCCAATAAAACTTCATTTACAAAAAGCAGATGGTGGGCCACCTACGGCCCCCAGGCCATTGTGTGCTGACCCCCGGACTAGGCTCTCTCTCAAGAAACGTTAGGGTCAAATAGTCTACCATTTTTTGACAAAGGGCCGGTCCAGCCCAGACTTACTTGCTTAAGTAGAAGGCAAAGAGCTCCTGAGAAATGAGACCCTGCTTCCATAGGTTGTCGAAGACAGGGACGGTCCCTCTGAGGCTGAGGCTGGGGTAGGCCAGGCCCAGGATGCCGTCGAAAACTGCGTATTCCATGAACTTGCCGGGCTCCCTCAGGCTCAGGCCAAACGCCTGGGCCACGTCAACGAGGCCCCCGAACTGCGGGAGAAGAGGGTGTTACCGGGGACGGATTTGAACGTGGGGCTGGGCTGGGCGGACGTGGGCAGGGAGATACGACTAACACCGCAGAGAGAGACCGAGGCGTGGCCGTGCCCTGGGTGGACCTCAGGTGGCCGCGACACGCCGGAACAGACACACACGTTCTGTCTGCGTGGCGCTGGGGATTTTAACGCACACCTGCTCCCCCGTGACGCCATGCCTTTGTCACAGGCGGGGAAACCGAGACTGGAAGTGGGACCAAACTGTTCCCACCTGAGGACAAAAGGAACCGAGAGGAGGGTGGCCGTCTTATTGGCATTGCTATGACGTGGTGACAGAAATGGCGTGCGTCCCTCGCAATTCATTGTGGATCCTGTGTCCGCCCAAGGGGTGCGTGTGTGTTCAGGTGCTTTGGAGGAGGCAGTCCAAGGCTTTTATTAGATTCTCAAAGGCCCCCGAGGGTAAGGACCCATTTATCAGGCCACTCCCACTCCTGTGGCCCCTGCTTTTTTGCCTGGGAGCCCGGACCCCGCCCCCCGTATCAGTTCCGCCCCCACCTCCCAAACACCCCCCACCTGTGTGAGCCCTGCGCTGCCTCCCAGTGGGAAAGGGACTCCCTTTCGTCTAGAATACCTCCCTAGGGACGCAGCCCCACAGGGCAGGCGGCCAGCTGCCGGGGGACTTTGGGAAAGACAGGTGCTCCCACCTGACCCCACATCTAGTCCTCTAAGCAGTCATCGCTCCCACGGCCGGCCTGCCGCAGCCTCCGGTTTCCACGTTACCCGAACGGTGTCGTAGGCCAGAAATCCTGACATCGTCCCGGAGCCGTACTGGAGGTGGATGGGCCGGCCCGAGATCCGGAAGGTGGAGGACCGCAGAGGGTTGAAGACGTTGTGATTAGCTGCAGACACAGGAGGTGAGCGTCCGCCAGTCTGCCGAGGACCGGGGACGGGGTGGTGGGGGCCCGCGTCGGAAGGCTGCACTCACCGCAGGCAGGGCTAGAGCAGTAGATGGAGGGCACCCACAAGTCAGACGAGCCGGTGTCAAAGATGACCTTGAACTCCTGCGGGGGCGTTCCAATGCTGATGGTGCCAACGTAGGCCAGCTGCAGGGGCCGGGAAGGGGTGGTTACGGCAGGCCCGGTGGCCCTGGTCCTCCCTGACTCCCAGGGTGCCTGCCTCCACTGGGTGTCCCGGGTCTCCTGAAATCATCCACCTTACAGCCTCTGCTCAGGCCAGTGCCTCTGTTTGAAAAGCTCCTCAGTGTCCCCTGCAGCTCACTAAATCCTTTCCAGCCTTTCAAGGCCCAGCTTGAGTGCTTCCTCCTCCAGGCAGCCCGCCTAGGCCAGCCCAGGCCACTTCCTCTAAACTCAAGATGTATATCAACACCATGCGGCTGGCCCTTTTACTGGACCTTCATTTACTTTTTGTCTGTCTTCCAGGCTGGGCTATGCCTCCCTGGAGAAGAGACAGTAACTCTCTGTCAACAATAACAGTAACCTCACACACTGGTAGGCGCTCAATAATTTTTTTCCTGGTGTCACTCTTGGGGCCGTAGAGGCTGAACTTCCTCTGCCTGGGGTGTCGGGCTGGGTTCACAGTGGGCTTTGTCGTTTGATCAGATAGGGCTCGCCCTTCAAGTATAACTCAGTGCTTTGCTTAGTTCAGAACGAACAAAATCCCGCAAGCCAAGCACCGTGGTTCACAGGTGCCCAACGATGTATCGTTGGCACTGAAATGGATGTTTATCTGCCCCCTTGTCACTGCTGGACCCGGTCACCACGGGCCAAGTGCTGAGGTTAGGAGTGCCTTCTCCCCTGGGAATGGGGTCCCCGCTCCCCAGCATTTCTGCCTGCAGGAGCCCCAGCCCCAGCCCCCCTGCGCACACCTCCAGATGAACCCCAACGCTTGGCCGGAGCCCTAGTGTGCTCTGTAGAGTCATTCTCCTCCCCCCCCTCCCCCCCCCCCCCCCCACCGCACTCACATCCAGGTAGTTTCTCATCGGTTCAAAATATATCCCCAGGTCCAGATTTACAGAGTCAACAAACTTGTAGGCCAGGTTGTAAGGATGGTTCTCCAGGAAATCCTTCAGCCTGTCTTTCTCCCTGAGGTTTTCTCGCATGGACTTGACCCTCGTCAGAGGGATTCTGGACGCCAGCATTGGGAAAGAGACACAAATGAGAGACAGCAACGGCCTGCCCTGTGTTACCCTGCACCTGCCAGATCTTCTGCTGCCTGTCACGCTATCGGGGGTTTTCCCAACATTTTTACAATGTCCTCTTACTATCAGGACAGGCCCCCCCCCGCCAAACACGATGGAAAGACCGAGGCGATAAACTTAGGTTTGGATACAGGTTCTGTTGTGTAATCTGGGGTAAGCCATACGGCTGTTCTGTGCCTCGCCTTCCCACCTGCAAAAAGGTGGAATGACAATAACCCCCCCCCCCCCCTCCCCGTAGCGTGCTTGGGCGTTAAGCAAAAGGATGGCTGGGATGCACCTGACTGGTACGAGGCCTCGACAGTGGCAGCCATCACTGTTGCTACTGTCACTACTGTCACCTTACTGTGTCTTTGTCAAAGAAGCCCCGGGAGGGAGGTGGAGCAGAAATCGTCGTCATCGTTTTACAGGGAGTGTGCGACTTGCCTGTGGTCGCACTGCTTGTTAGAGGCAAACCTGGGCCTACAAGTAGCCCCCTTGATCTCTTTCCGGGGCTCAGCCAGAAGACAGGGGTTACAGAGGAAGTGAGGAGGTGGGGAATAAATTAGGGAAATGAAGAGGGTAGAGAAACAAGAAGGACTCAAAATGGAAAACATACAGTATTTTGCATTCACAGAGACGTCCAAAGAGACAGAGACGAATAAGAGAGACATAGACATGTGGAAATGGAGAGAGAGCAGAGAAGAGACCCAGAAACAAATGCAGGAGAAATGCTGTTCCTAGACAGAACCATGCCTGCAGTTGCACAGGTTGTGCACTGAGCAATTCCAAGGAGCATCTTTTCACATAGCTCATATGACTGGCACCCCTGGAGCGGTACAACCCTGCAGGCCTGCCCCAAGACACCTGGGGCCCCAAAGTGCACATGGTAAGCTACTGATCAATAAAGGGAGACTTGAACTTTAAGACAGTCTGGGAATGATTAGATTCTCTTCTCTACCCATGGATGGGCAGGAGAATAAGAGGGCAAGAAAGAGCCCAGAAAGAGAGCTGATGCCACCTGCAGTCCCTGTACTTACGTGACTAAGCACTCTGAGAGGGCCACCAGCCCAAGGACCCAAAACCACTTCATGCTTTCTCCTCGGGTTCTGAGCATGCAGTGGCCGACAAAAGTTGTTTGCTATATGTGCTCTGACCTGTCCTAGTTGTCCCCTTGAGGGCTGCTAAGTGGACCTGATAAGAAAAACAAACCTCCCCGATAAGATCTTTAGCCCATCAGTGTTTGTGAAGAGGGGATTTAGAAAATTCACAGAATACAGAGATTTCTGGTGTAAACTCTTCCTTGGGGCTTGGCTGGAAAAACAAAAAACAAAAAACAAAAAGCCCAAACCACAAGATCTAGAAGAGCGGGGACTTTTGCTGTCTTGGAGATAAAGGTGCTGCTAATAATGTGATAAAAACAAGTGCCAGGTGTTATGCTTGACTTTTCTGATTTCTGCAGTTCCCCCAAGGGTCCTGGAGGTACATGCACTGGGAGCCTCATTTGGAGAGGAGATTGCTAGGGGGTCAAATGTCACAGTGAAGACACTGAGGGACAGCACACTGCATACAAGTGACTTGAGGTGATGGGATGGCACAGACCAAGGGCACTTAGGATGTCTTTCTGTTCCAGAGATTAGGCCAGAGCAATAGTATGATTGCACCATTAAAAAAAAAAAATTAATGTTTATTTTCGAGAGAGAGAGAGAGAGAGAGAGAGAGAGAGAGACAGAGCATGAGTGGGGGAGAGGCAGAGAGAGTGGGAGACACAGAATCCGAAGGAGGCTCCAGGCTCTGAGCTGTGAGCCTAGAGCCTGACTCGGGGCTTGAACTCAGGAACCGCGAGATCATGACCTGAGCCGAAGTCAGACGCTCAACCGACTGAGCCACCCAGGCGCCCTGCACCATTTTAATATTAGGAGAAATGTGATGTGTGCATCCAAAAGAGCTCTTACTCATAAACAAACATTTCTTGGGGGCCCACCGTGTGCTGGGGTCTGGGCTGGATGCTAGAAAGTCAGAGTCAAATAAGACACAAGTGGTCCTTGGGTTCAGGAAGCTTGCCATGTAGGGCAGGGCTCACACGCTCAAGATCCGGGAGGTGAGGGAAACGAATGGAAGGGCTGGACAGGGCACCCCCTGCCCCACCACAAGGGGGCAGCCTCTACCCCGTTCCAACCAGCAGCTGCCACGTCTGGCTGATGATGCCAGCCTGGCCAAGTTTTCAAGAGAGGTCAGAAGCCTGGATATTTATGTGAAATCCTTATTTTCAAATGTGAGCAACTATTTTCTTAAAAACAAACCGACCCACAAACACAGTGTGAACCAAACCTCAAGCAACTGTGGGCTGTAGGCTGTACAGGTTTTTATTTCTAGCCAAGCGGTGGGAGTAGAGCACAGACTGAAGGGGTGTTCAGTTCACGTTGGTTGAACGAATAAGAGACTGAATACATCCTCACCATATTAGTTTTCTTTGCCTTTTCAAAAATTGATGTTAGTTAAAATTCAAGTTAGTTAACATATCGTGTAGTATCGGTTTCAGGAGCAGAACCCAGGGATTCATCACTTCCATGCACCCAGTGCTCATCCCAACAGGGGCCCTCCTTAGTGCCCATCACCCATTTAGCCCACCCCCCACCCACCGCCCCTCCAGCAACCCTCAGTTGGTTCTCTGTCTTTAAGAGTCTCTTATGGTTGGCCTCCCTCTCTGTTTTTATCTAATTTTCTTCCCTTCCCTTGTGTTTATCTGTTGAGTTTCTTAAATTCCACATATGGGTGAAATCATATGACATCTGTCTTTCTCTGACTTAATTCACTTAGTATAATACAGTCCGGTTCCATCCATGTTGTTGCAAATGGCAAGATTTCATTCTTTTTGATCGCTGAGTAGTATTCCATTGTATCATATCTTTTAATCCCTTCATCAGTCAACGGACACTTGGGCTCTTTCTACACCTTGGATATTGTTGATAGAGCGGCTATAAACATTGGGGTGCGTGCGTGCCTCCCAATCAGCATTTTTATATCTTTTGGAATACCTAGCATTTGTAAAGAAGGACCACCAGGGTCAGAGATGAGCCAACAAACTTACCGGTAACCTCTGTTTGCTGAGCACCTGACTTAATTTCCCAAGAGGATTCATGCCTTGAAACATTTTGTCTGCCAAGCCAACACACAAAGGAATAATTAAGTTTTAAGTTTGTCAATCAAAGAAAGCAAAAAAAAGCTTCTGCTTAGCCTGAGATGAACAGGGCTGCCCAATTAAACTGGTGTTATTCCAGCCAAAGAGAAGGGAATGGAATTTTCCAGCTCCTGTAGGACTGCCAGGACACTGGTGTTGGTTCCTCTGTGAGATCTGTCCAGGACTGACCCTTGAGTAGAACAGTGGGATGCTGGTCTGGTCCCCAGGCTTGGGTAGTAGATGGAGCGGGGGCCCCTTTTTAATTTTTAAATTTGTTTAAATGTTTATTTAATTTTGAGAGAGAGAGAGGGAGACAGAGTGCGAGCGGGGGAGGAGGGCAGAGAGAGAGAGGGAGACGCAGAATCCGAAGCAGGCTCCAGGCTCCGGCTGTCAGCACAGAGCCCGACGCGGGGCTCGAACCGACGAACCGTGAGATCGTGACCTGAGCTGAAGTGGGACGCTTTACCTACTGAGCCCCCCAGGCGCCCTGACACATGCCCCTTTTTAATGTAGCGATTCCACTTCTAGGACTCTCACCCAAAGATACATTGGCAAAAAGCCTTTTACAGGCTTTTTCAACTTGTTAATTCAACTGAGTAAAATTTAAATATCTAATTGGCTATACAATTCATGGATGGGGCAGCATCCTGTCTAAGCAAAGAGACGGGAGCCCCTGAGGAGCTGTATGAAATGGAGACTTTTCCTACAAGTCAGGTGGGGCGAGAAAATTACCAGCAAAAGAAAAAGATTGTGCTAGGCAAGCCTGCTTTCCCTCGAGGGGAAACTAAGGGGTCTTATCATGAAGATCACCTTACCTTCCTTTAGGGGATCTAGAGGGCCCATCAGAGAATTCCTGACTGACCGGTTAAGACCACATTTCTGGGGGAGGTTGAAACTGCAGTGAGATTATGCATTAAGCCTCCACTGGGGACTTGGCCTACGTGATGCCCTCGGGGCCCGTGATTTTGTTTTTTTAAGGATGATGTACTCATAAGCTACATGCACTATTTGCAAAAGCAAAAAATTAGCAGCACTCCCAAAGTGACGGTCAAGGGGAGCGTGGATACGAGCTGCACTGTGGCCGCACAATGGGGTATAATGCAGATGGAAAAAAGAAAGGGATGGGTGAAATCTCAAGGGTATATTGTTTGTTTAAAAAAAAAAAAAGACAGGGTAGAACAGAACACAGAACAGTATTTGTAGCTTGCTGCTTTTATATACACATATATGCCTACTTTTACTAAGAATCCGTGGAAGAAGAAACTCAAAACTAACGAGCACCGTTACTAATAGGGAAAGGCAGGGTCAGAAGCGACATTTTTTCTTGTTCTCTTGTGTGGCTTTGCAACCATGTATATGTTCCACAGAATCCCTCACCCGAAAAGACGTCCCCCCACATTGAGGATAAACTGTGGCAAATGAACACAACGGTCCTCAAGTTGGTGACAGCTTGAATTGGAAGTCTCAGTTGGTACCAATTAATTATTTTTCTTTCTCTAACTAAATATGTACAGTGGACCTGTGAATAATGTGGGGTTTAGGGGCGCTGACCCCCTCTCCCCAGGCTGTCGAAAACCCACATGTAACTTCTGACTCCCCTAAAACTTCACTACGAATAGCCTACTGTTGACCAGAAGCCTCACTGGGAACATAAACAGCCGATTCACGCATGTTTTGTACGTTATACGTATTATATCCTGTATTCTTAGGATACAGTAAGCTCCAGAAAAGAATGTGTTACTAAGAAGATCATAAGGGAGAGAAAATACACTTTCAGTCCTGCACTGTATGTATTGGAAAGACTCCAGTGGAGTTTAAGTGGACCGGTGTGGTTCAAATCCGTGTTGTTCAAGGATCAACTGTATTTCCCGGCTCTGGCAGGTGAAAAGCCTGGGAGCAGTGATAACCCGATAGCGGAGACTGCCCTGGGGCCCAGCCTGTGGCCTCCAGATACCATTTACTACTTATTAGAGGATCAGGGATTCTTGAAGAGATGGCCGATTCCAGGTCTGGGCCAAGAAATGCACGGGGTGAGCCTAGGATTGTCTCGAAGGTCCAGAAGGTTGGGAGCCTCCAAAGATCACTGAAATCCTGTCCAAAGGTTCAGGAATCAATAGGAAGAGGCTTCCGCTGGCCAAAAGTGGGACGCTTTATGCATCGCCTCAACTTGATCGAAACAAATCAAATATACAAAAAGTCATGAGTTCCGTGGGATATTATACGGCATCTAATTTGTCACCACGGGGCATTGCTAGGGCACCGACTCGTTAGTCTGATCATTGATGGAGAAAGGGAAATAATCATCGATATTTACGCTATTTTTGTCTGAGTGAAGTATATTTCAGGTAACTACAAGTAATTGGCAAAGGCGAGTTCTTCTTTACTGAAGCATCCTAGAAATTAAATTCAGAAGCAATGGTAGAGTGAAGAAATCGCTGCTTTGCAGCCCCTGATAAAACAATGGATCTGGGGGAAGCATACCAAGGGGAGACACTATTATTTATTCGGAGTCTTAAGAGACAACAACCAAATGCAATGCATGTGTACGTCCTTTCTATCCTGATCCCGAATTCAAATCAGTAAACCGTTGAAAGGCATTGTGAGAGGGGCGCCTGGGTGGCTCAGTCAGTCAAGCGTTCAACTCTTGATTTTGACTCAGGTCGTGATCTCACAGTTTATGAGTTCAAGTCCCACATCCGGCTCTGTGCTGACAACACGGAGCCTGCTTGGGATGCTCTTTCTCCCTCGCTCTCCGCCCCTCCCTCACTCAAGCTTGTGGGCTCTCTCTCAAAATGAATAAGCTTTAAAAAAATTGTTGAAAAAAGGCATTTTGAGAGGACGAGGGAAATTTGAGCATGGACTGGACATTAGACGATATGAAAGTTATTGGTACTTTGGTTTGGGATAAAACAGCATTGTGGTTATATATATTTAAAAAATCTTGGGGCGCCTGGGTGGCTCAGTCGGTTAAGCATCTGACTTTGGCTCAGGTTGTGATCTTGCGGTCCGTGAGTTCGAGCCCCGCGTCAGGCTCTGTGCTGACAGCTCAGAGCCTGGAGCCTGTTTCAGATTCTGTGTCTCCCTCTCTCTGCCCCTCCCCCGTTCATGCTCTGTCTCTCTCTGTCTCAAAAATAAATAAACGTTAAAAAAAAAAATCCTTACCTCTTAGAGATGTACAATAGTCTTAAAGTGAAATGGTAATCTGTACCTTAAAATACACCAGCAAAAATGAATGAATAACCAAAAACTTTAAAACGAGGGTCTAGATAAAACAAAGATGTGTGTAACTGCCATGGGCTGAATTGTGTCCCCCTCCCTGTCCCTCAAATTCCCATGTTGGAGCCTAATGCCCAACATGATGGTATTTGGAGGTGGGCTGGTGGGGAGGGAGGGAGGTTTTTTTTTTAATTTTATTTTTTGCAAACAATGTTTTTAAAGGTTACTTTTATTTGAGAGAGAGATAGAGAGCAAGCAGGGGAGGGACGGAGAGAGGGGGACAGAATCCCAAGCAGGGTCCGCTCAGTCAGCTAAGCATCTGACTCTTGATTTTGGCTCAGGTCATGCTCTCACGGTTTGTGAGTTGGAGCCCTGTGGCGGGCTCTATGCTGACCGTCTGGAGCCTGCTGGGGACTCTCTCTCTCTCCCCCTCTCTCTCCTGCTCCCTGGCTCACGCTCTCTCCAAATAAATTAATTAATTAAAAAAAAATTAAAAAACAACCAACCCCCCCACACAACCCTTACATTTTGAGGTTTCTGCCTTTAGTGTTACCCCGATGGACCCAAGAAGAGCAGACTTGAGCCGGCCCCCTCTGACTGGGTCACTGGGAGCTGCTTCTCCTTTAGCTCTTCCCCTGGGAACTGCCCACCCCCACCCCCACCCCCACCCCGGGGCTGCCTGACCATCCAGCTGGAGATTCTGAGGAGCCACGGCAAGGCCCAGATGTGGATGAGCGCATTTTTAGAAAAAACCAACCGGGCATCCCCCTCCCTGGACTCATCTTCAGTGCCGTCTGCAAGGTGAGGGACAGGCGTGGGTAGGGCGGGAGCCAAGGAGTGAGGCCGAGGGTGAGGGGGTGTGGAGCTTTGGAAGAGGAGGGAGGGCAGCTTGGGCAAGGCCCGGGAGGGACGGGGGTGTGGAAGAAGCCCCAGGGAAGGAATGGGACCTGCCCCTGGTCCAGCCCCAGCGGGTCTCCCCGTAAACACGCGGGAGGTGGCATCCTATCTGCCAGAATTCCGGCTCCAGATGTGGAGGTGACACAGAGCCATCCTCGCTGCTAGTGAGCCACGGGAAAGAGGCACAGCCCCAGCCAGCGGCCCCTCGATTGCTCCCTCGCTGGCGGCATCATCTCAAGCCGGGCTGCAAAAGGGCAGGCCATGGAAAGCATTTAAAATATTATCTGATGGAGCTCTCCTTCCTGGCAGGTCTTGCACCCAGAGTCCTTTTATCGGTATTTATTCCTTTAGGAGAGATGATTCATCAGCCTAAGCTGGAGTTTCTGTTGAAGAAGCCGCAAGCTTCCCCGTCGGTAACATCTGTGTTTTAACCACCTGATCTCAGCCCACAGATTCCGAGCAGCAGAATGTCCTGCCGGGCAGGGCCCAAAGGTCCTCCGGCTCAGGGGTGGCAGTTACATCATGGCACCTGGTCTGCCCCTGCCCACCTGGAGTCCAGGGCAGACCCCGCCGGGCAGTCCTGGGCAACACGCATCCCTCAGCCACTTGTCACGCTAACCGGCACTGGCGTGCAGTCTGGACCGTCTGCTGTCCTTGAAAAAGTCCAATCCTTTCATCCTCGAGATGAAGAAACTGGGTCCTGGGGAGTGTGACTCACCAAAGAAAAGCTAGCGAAGCGTTGGGACTCCAGACGTCTGGTCCTCAGGCTGGGAGGGCGCAGAGCGGGGACAGCTCAGAGAACGCTCAATGGCATCCACTGCCGTGGCCTCCGTGGGTGACTCTCGGAGGTCCTCGGCTGCCGGGGCCGAAGTCCTTCCCCCTTCTTCTCAAGTCTGGCCTGCTTCCATCACCAGACCTGCCTCTGGGGGCAGCAGGAGGACGATGTTGGGAGCTGGCTCTCCCAGGTGCCGGGCACAGCGGGCACGGCCCCAGCTGGAGTGGCACCAGACGGCAGTCACACAGACAGCGTCTGACTCAGGCCGAGCCCCATGGCTCCCCTTCCTCGTTCATGCAATCCCAGGATTGCCTGGCACTGGCCTGAATTTAGAGCACTGAGCCTCCTCTGCTCAGCCTTTGGCAACTTAGAGCTGATGTCTTATTCATTCTTTAGGGAACGCCTAGCCAAGTCAGGAGGCTCAGACAAGCCTGCATTCAAGGGGCTTGTCTATGCTCAAGAAAGACTTTGGGGGCGCCTGGGTGGCTCAGTCGGTTGAGCGTCCAACTTTGGCTCAGGTCATGATCTTACGGTTCGTGGGTTTGAGCCCCGCATCGGGATCTGTGCTGATGGCTTGGAGCGCGGAGCCTGCTTCAGATTCTGGGTCTCCCTCTATCTCTGCCCCTCCCCTGCTCGTGCTCTGTCTCTCTCTCTGTCTCAAAAATAAATAAACATTTAAAAAAAAAAAAAAAAGACAGACAGACCTTGGAGCTTTGAAGGCCCTGATGGGGGATGAAACCACTCGCACTCTCTGGGGACTTTGCTGTGTGGATCCGGATGGAGGAAAAGGGCAGACCCATAAGGACAGGCTGGGCATTACCTGGATCTCAACTGCTTGCGGGTTGAGTTCCAGCGCCCGGGCCTCAGGGTCAGGAGCTGATGCCGATGCCCCATGGCCATCTTTGGAGAAGGAATGGAGGGACCAGATCGGCCGAGAGCACAGCCCCCTTGGGCGGCCCCGTGATCACACAGGGGAAGATCAGACCAGAGCGTTTTCTTTCCTCTTGGCCCTATCGGTGTGCTGGAGGTTCTGCCCAGGAGGACAAGCAAACCGAGAGAGCCAGAGTCGGTGGTGGTAGCAGTGACATCCGCTGTGTCCCTGGAGATAAACAGCTTATCCACACTGCCCGAGGCCTGCAGCAAACTTCGCACTATCTCCCTGATCGTCCTGCCTCAGGACACACGCAGCCTCTGAGGTGCTGGGGAGGAGGGTGACCGCTCATTGCTGGTAACTTGCAAGTGAGGTAGGTGATGAGGTCACGCTGGGAGACCTGTGGCCGAGGTGTCCCCTGCAGTGTGGAAGGAAGACCGGAGCTGGAAAAGCAGCCATTTATTGAATTTGGTTACCTTGGGCCTTTGCGATCGCGGTTCCGTTGTTTGGAATGTTCTTCTCCCAGGCCTTTGCATGGCTGTCTCCTTCTCCACGTTCAGCCACCACCTCAACCGTCCCTTCCTCGGCGAGACCTTCCCTGGCCGCTCTGGTTTCCCAGGCACAGAGCCTGACTCATTCAAGGGGCCCCAGAGACACCGGATACGTTTTGCCACGTGCTTTTCATGGATGCCCTGTGAGGCCGAGATTGTCCCCAGTTTACAAATGAGGAAACTGAGGCTCAGAAGAGTCAGGTAATCCCTTCAGGAGATATGGCTGGTGAGTAGGAGAGCCAAGATTTGAACCCAGATCCACCGGACTGCAAGTTCCATCTAGGACCTAAAGAGATCCTTATCACCAGGGATGGGACATTCAGCTCCAAGAAGACTATATATAATAAACAACCCTTGTTCATTTCTTCCTAATTTACTACCCCGGCTCAAATTCCGTTTAGGATTCCTAACTGAAGCTCCCCAGGTTAAGTTTTCTTTGTCCTGTTCATTCCTCACAGATTTATGGCCTCTTTGTCTAAAAGGTGTGAAAACTTGCCTTGAGATTTCTTTGGATCTCAATTTCATTATTGGGTTTCTGCATGCTTGTAATAAAGCTTTTGGTTTTTTTCTCCTGTTAATCTGCCTCATGTCAATTGAGTTCTTAGTCGGGCTCGAAGACCTTGAGGGTAGAGGAGAGTTTTTTCTTCCCTTCAGTGGCCTTGGGTGGAAAGTGAGGAAGGCTTCCTGGTGGGGGAACTGCATGGAGGGTGAATGGATGAGAAGATGGGCATAGGGAGCAGAGAACATCAAAGAAGGCATCACCAGCCTCCCAGTGAGCTCAAGGGATTGTCAGTCACCTGGCGAGGTGGAATTGCGAGGGTCATAGGCCCGAGTGACACATGCTATCAGTCAGAATAGACAGCAACAGGGGCACCTGGGCGGCTCAGTCGGTTACGAGTCTAACTTCAGGTCAGGTCACGATCTCAGAGTCCGTGAGTTCGAGCCCCGTGTCGGGCTCTGTGCAGACAGCTTGGAGCCTGGAACCTGCTTCGGATTCTGTGTCTCCCTCTCTCTCTGCCCCTCCCCCGCTCACCCTCTGTCTCGCTCTCAAAAATAAATAAACGTTGAAAACATTTGTTTTAAATATTAAAAAAAAAAAAAAAAAAAAAGAATGGACAGCCAGAAGCAACGGCCACCTGAAAAATCATGTGTCTTTCTTGCTCTTCCTGTCTGTCCATTACAGGCCCTGTGACCGGAGATGTCACCCCTCTGGGACGCAGATGGTTAGAAACTTCGCCATCTGCAGTGCCACTGGTTGTCATGGTGAGGACAGGTGTCGGCTCGCACGGTGGCCGTCACAATGTTTGCCGGGAGTGACGTGTGCCACTACTGCTCAAATTTCATTGGTCTGAACAAGTCATGTGGCCGCCCTGAATTTAAGGGACCACGGTGGAAGTGTAATCCAGCATGCGTGTAGAATGAAGATTCGAAAAATCTGGAGGACAGCCCTAATAACACATGGGCTGATGTGGGAAAGAGCAAAGACCAGGTCACGGGTGGGCCTTGAATGCCGTGTTCAGGAGCGTGGAATTTTTATCCTGTGCACAATGGGCAGCGCTGAGTAGGTGAGTCGATGTTGTTAGGCCGTGGTAAGCAAAGGAGTAAAAAGGAACGGGAGGCTGGAACACGAAGAGGCTGCAAGAGAGGGAAGAGGGGGGCTGTGGAAATGGGTGGGGGCGGGCGTGTGGACAGGTCACTGGGGAGGGGCGTAGTGGGGGGTGATGGGAAAGAGGGAGAGGCCACAGACATCCTGGGGGGCTGTTTACCCTGGAGAATCCAGACTCCCGTGAGGCGGAAGGACCAACCTCAAATCTAAAAGGTTTTCTCAGAACCAAGCGACTAGGCCTCCTCTGTGGCGAATTTTCACAGCAGAACAGGACAAAGTTTAAACTGTGGGGAAGGCAGATTTCGCTTGAGTTTTAGAACCACTTCTGTTATCAACTTCTCGTTGTCACTTAAGCTATTTGCCAAGCACTTTGCACGGAAAGGAGCTGGCGTAATATTTGGAAATGTGAATTTCCTTCCTGTTCTCGCGGCGGTAGGACAGGAGCTCTGCCCCGAAAGAACTCCCACCGCAGCCAAGTGTTTGGAAGTTAAATGAGAGCACCCGGCGGTGTGGGGGGCAGCGTGGACAGAGGAGCAAGTCCCAGGATGGAAAGGAGGAGGCAGTCATCTCTGGGGGGGGGACACGGGGGTGTCCCCCGGGGGGGCTGGTTCTCCTCCCGCTCAGCTCTGCGGGAAGGGGGCAGAATTTCTGATGGAAGGTAGGGGGGTGCCGAGGTCTGATTGCTGCGCATGTGGCCTTGAGAGGAGCTGGCGGGACCCCGTGGGACTGGCCCTCGTCCGGGGCAGGGGGGGCCCTGTGTGACCTGCCCAGAGACAGAGGGCGAGCTGTGTTTCTGGACCCCACCCCCACTTTTTTCTGACACCACACAGGTGTGCGGATCTCACTGGGTTCCACGGAGGGGGAGGAAGCGTGGCCTGGAAGGGAGAGAAGACCTAACTTGAGAAATCGAAGGATGTGTGAGACACTGTTTTACAAAATGAGGGGGAGCAGAGCACGGTGCCTGAGAACCAATGCTGGAGCCAGAGGGACTCGGCTCACATCCGAGCGTGGCCTTGACGAGCTGTGGACCTCGGACAAGTTATTTCCTCTTCCTGTGCGTCACGTTCACCATCCTTCATCGCCAATGTGATGGGTTCATCACCAATCCTAACAGAGCCACGTGCATGAATACGCGTAGGTGCTTAGGCCGTTGCCAGGCGCTGCGCATTACATAAAGTCGGTTATGTTCTTTGGATGCGGATCCATGCCGGTTACACTGCCATATGTGGGGAGCCTGTCTGGGACTCGGGGGTTAAGAAGGAGCTGTCTCTCAGCGGAACGTCATGACTGAGGGGCCATCTGGTTCCATCCCTGGCTTTGCAGGGGCAGGAATCAAGGCCCAGAGAACAGAAAGGCCTTGGCCCAGGTCAGCCCAGACTGAAGTCACTGAGCGACAAAATGAATTGGAACTCAGAGGCGTTGTGAGGCCCACGCCTGAGGCCGGAATCAGACTCTCACTAGCTGTGTGATGCTGGCTCTGGGGCGGCCGTCCGTCCTGCCTGGGAGGATTAGGCTGCTTTGTGGGCCTCTGGGCCCAAGGCTGCCTGACCCCCTCTCTGGTGGGGTCTGCCTGGGGTCTGCTGCCTGGAGAAAAGGCTGTCCTTTTTTTTTTTTTTTTTTTTTTTTAAGTTCATGTATTCATTTTGAGAGGGGGTGGGCAGAGAGAGAGGGAGAGAGGGAGAGAGAGAATCCCAAGCAGGCTCCTCACCGTCAGTGCGGAGCCCGATGTGAGGCCTGAACTCCTGACTCGTGAGATCACGACCTGGGCCCAAATCAAGAGCCAGATGCTTAACCGACTGAGCCACCCAGGTGCCCCAAGAGGCTGTCCTTTTGTTCTGTCACCAGCCGGTCCCGGTCCCGGGGCCCGGGGAGCCGTGTTTGACTTCCTGGGGCCTCATCGTGGCCCATCGGGTGGCCAGTGAGGATGGAAGTATGAGCAGCTGTGACGGGACCCGAGGCTCACGGTTCTTGGGGGTCCCAAGCTGGAGACAGAGCCCGGCCCGTCTCACTGAGCACTTCCTCAGTGGCCATTCCCATTCCCCGCTTCCTGCTCTTCAAAAACCGGCGTGCGTGCGTGTGTGTGGGTGTGTGAGGAACAGAATGTGTAAATGAGTATGTCCGTGTGTATGAATGTGCGTATGGGGGAAGGTGGGGATTTAAATGCTGAGGTGATACACACTCCAGCTGATGGCTCCTCCCTGCTTCCCCAGAATGGCTCGCTCTAGAGTCTAGAAGGGGCTCTTCCCCTCGGTGGGATTCTTTTTTTATTCTTTTTTATTTTTTTTCCTGTTTATTTTGTTTATGCATTTATTTTTGAGAGAGAGGGAGAGAGAGCGTGTGAGTGAGTGCACAAGCCGGGGAGGGGCAGAGGGGGAGGGGAGACACAGAATCCCAAGCAGGCTCCAGGCTCCGAGATGTCAGCGCAGAGCCCGATGGGGGGCTCCGACCCACAAACTGTGAGATCACGACCCGAGCCCAAGTTGGACGCTCAGCCGACCGAGTCACCCAGGCGTCCCCACCCCCCCTTGGTGGGATTCTTGATCTGATGCTGGCGAGAGCGGAGGGGGTGTAGAGCACGTGGACGTTGTCTGAGGTGGCATCCTCCCTGGCTTTGGTGTGCTTTTGTTTCTAGTGACATCTGCGACTTGGCTTTGGAGGATCTATTACAGCGGCTCCGCGGGCACAGGGTGGCCCTCAGACGGCTGCGGGGAGCTCCCCTGCCTCGGGTTGGGCATTTTCTTTTTTCTTAAAAAAAAACCTTTTTTTTAATGTTTATTTAATTTTGAGAGAGAGAGAGAAAGAGAAAGAGCACGAGTGGGGGAGAGGGGCAGAGAGAGAGGGAGACACAGAATCTGAAGCACGCTCCAGGCTCCGAGCTGTCAGCACAGAGCTGGACGTGGGGCTCAAACTCACAAACCGTGAGGTCATGACCTGAGCCGAAGTCAGATGCTCAACTGAGCCACCCAGGCACCCCTGGGTTGGGCATTTTCTTTCTTTTTTTTTTTTTTAATTAAAAAAAAAATTTTTTTTTTGAACGTTTATTTATTATTGAGAGACAGAGAGAGACAGAGCCTGAGCATGGGAGGGGCAGAGAGAGGAGGAGACACAGAATCTGAAGCAGGCTCCAGGCTCTGAGCCGTCAGCACAGAGCCCGACGCGGGCCTCGAACTCACAAACTGCGAGATCATGACCTGACCCGAAGTCGGACGCTCAACCAACTGAGCCACCCAGGTGCCCCTGGGTTGGGCATTTTCGAGGTGAGACTTAACCTTTCAGAGTTCCCCGTGGGAACAGGCTTGTCCCTTCCCTGTCCTGCCCTCCCCTGGTCCCTCACTGGTTTCTCTGAGAGCAACTTTGAAAGAAATTCCTTACACGTGACACCTCATTTTTGGGGCTACTTCTGGGGAGGCTGACCTAAGACGATCTTCTTCAGGCAACCCACCAGGACCTTGACTTATTTAAGTTTCCCTCCTATGTGTTCCTAGGGCGCCCTGAAGTTTTCTCTGCCATGTGGCTTTGCCCTTGCTTGAATTTCTGATATCCCTGCTAGACCACATGTTCTGGAGGGCAGGGATCTCACATGTTCATAAGTCCATGGAAAGAGATATGGTTTCTATTCTTCACACTCTGTTGTCCAAGTAAGGCTAACACAGGGGTTGGGTACTAGGTTACAGGCTCAACTTCCATAACCCAGGCCCGCATAACCAAGGCTTAAATAAAATACAATTTCATTTCTCTCCGGTACGGTGCTCCAGGTGGCTCCCCAGTGATGGGGACTCAAATTCTTTCTTGCTGCCATGCCACCTTCAACACGTGATATTTAACTCTTGGTCTAATGTGGCTGCTCCAGCGCCTGTCATTACATTTGCATCCTGGCTAGCAGGAAGTAGACAAGGGGAAGCAGGACATGCCCTGTTCCTTAAAGGACACAGCCAGAAGTTGTAAATATTATTTCCACTCGTATCTCACTGGCGAAATGAAGTCACAGGAGTCCTTTTAGGTGAAAGACAGGTTAGGAAATGTATGTCCTCTTTAGTCTTTTCGTCTAGGTGGCCCTAGACTCGGGGTTTGATCATTAAAGGAAGAAGGAGGGGCGCCTGGGTGGCTCAGTCGGTTGGGCGTCCGACTTCAGCTCAGGTCACGATCTCGCGGTCCGTGAGTTCGAGCCCCGCGTCGGGCTCTGGGCTGATGGCTCAGAGCCTGGAGCCTGCTTCTGATTCTGTGTTTCCCTCTCTCTCTGCCCCTCCCCCGTTCATGCTCTGTCTCTCTCTGTCTCAAAAATAAATAAACGTTAAAAAAAAAAAATTGTTTTTTTTAATAAAGGAAGAAGGAGACAACATCCCTGTTAAGCCCTCCTGTTTCAGTGCAGATAAGCTGTTACACTGTGAAGACATACAACCCCCAGATCTCAGCGGGTCAATACAACTAAGATTTATCGTGCACTCAGATGTGTCACGGGTTAGCAGGGGACCTTGCTCATCACAGTCACGCCCTCTTGATGCAAGGGAAGGGGATGCGTGGCAAACAGGACCCTGCTTCGCGAAGGCTTCTACCTGGAAGTGACATATTGTGCACACCGCGGTGGCCAAAGAAAATTCCATAGTCATGGCAAACCTGGGGTGGGGGCTGGAGGTGGGGGGGTAATGTGACCTGGCTAGAATATTTATGATGAGCAATAATGGTCACCACCCTTCATTCACGTGCCTATACTTTACTCTTTTTTAGCTCTCCCCACCCTGCCCCTCAGCCTCTTTTGGCCAGTAGATACAGATTTGGATGAGATCGTACGAAAGGATATACGCTAGGCTGTTAATAAGTCAGGAAACCAAGAGCAAAAAAAAAATGAAAAGAAAAAAAATCCCAAAGCTATACCTTTAAGAAGGCATGTTTCTAATCACAATTTTGCATTGGCACAAGGGTGCATCAGTATATATATTCGTATATATATGGTTTCTGCATAAATGGAACAGGATCATAAAGAAACTTGTAAAATATAAATTCATTTACCAAACCCCACAGAATACTAATGAAGGTGTACTGTATTAATGATTACCAGATCAGGTTTAAGTTTGGGTACACGTTGCAAGAAACCTAAAATAACTGTAAGAAGATAAAACTTGATTTTTTTCCCCCTCCCACTCAAACCAGTCTGGAGGTAGGCCATCCAGAGTTTGAATGGTTTCCATTTTCTAGGACACCTCATGGTCCAACACAGCTAGAAGAATTCTAGCCATCACATATGAAATCAAGGCAGCAGTTAAGAAGGTGGGAAGGCAAAAGGACTCACCTCCCAGCTGACTCCGCTCCTTTAAAGCAGCCTTCCAAGTAATTCCTCGCAATCCTTCTGCTTATTACACAAAGTCACCATCATAACTGGCAGCAAAGGCTGTTGGGAAATGCAGGGGTTTTTGTTGGTTGGTTTGTCCTTTTAGCTACTGGACACATTGCTGTACAATAAAATATACTCTATTCTATTTTAGACGCTTTTTTTTTAAGTGTACTTATTTATTTTGAGAGAGAGAGAGAGAGCAGTAAGGGCAGAGAGAGAGGGAGAGAGAGAGAATCCCAAACAGGCTCCATGCTGTCAGCACGGAGCCTGACGCGGGGCTCGAACTCACAAACCGCGAGATCATGACCTGAGCCAAAACCAAGAGTCGGTTGGACCCTTTACCGACTGGGCCGTCCGGGCGCCCCTACTGTATTTTTAAAGGAAAACGAGAGACGGGGTAATGCTGTAGGCAGCTACCAGCCCCTGCCTTGGAGACACGACTCCTTTCTGGGGGGGTACAGCCGGAACTGCTGAGCACTGAGTGGGCGCCAGGAGGAAGGAGCCCGAGTGAGAAACCAGCCAGACCAATCTGACTTGCAAGTCCAGGGAAAAAAAAAAAAAAAAAAAAAAAAAGACGGAGTCTTCACCGAAGATCTCCTGAAGCCCGAATTGGGGATTATGCGTGCCAGGCAGCAAAGTTTCCTTCAAAAATTGCTTTTCCAACCGGGTCCTGAATCCTCGCCCCCACTATACCTCGGCCTCTCAAACACCTTCTTCGTCTGACCTCAAACTCGGACCTGCCTGTTCCGCTTTCCTCACTTCTGCTCACATCACTTCTCCATCCAGTCAACCAGCATAACGAGATCCAAGTGGAGGAGTCCAACCAACCCACCCACCCTCGGTAGAAGGGGGTAGAGAGGGAACACAAGGAATATCTGGACTTGAATATTTTTTTGTGCTAGATGAAGATCATCTGAAGGATGGAGATATCTTGGGGAAGAGAGATCTCCTGGGCCTCTCAAATTCCCACCAAAAATGTAACTTCTCCGAGACACAGAATTCAAAGCAGGCTCTGGGCTCCGAGCTGTCAGCACAGGGTCCAACGTGGGGCTCGAACTTGCGAACCGTGAGATCGTGACCTGAGCCGAAGTCGGACGCTTAACCGACTGAGCCACCCAGACCCCCCTGTGTCTGCAGTTCTTAGCAGTGAATGTATGTGGAATGACAGAACGGGAGAAGAATACGGAGCTGTCTTCTCTTGCTCTCGCGCACTCCCTCTCTCTCTCCCTCTCTTTTGCATGTATCAGGCTCACTCTGAAATATGAATGAAATTGGATGTAACTGAGGCACGGTATAAGGGACATATGTGCCAGCGATAGGACACCAGGACCGAACGGGGTGGGCTTGAGCCTGGGGAAGCTGAAAAGAGCCAGAAGTGGAAAACAGGAGGAAACGAGGTAGGAAGAGCACCCTCTTCCGGGGCCACCTGCCTCAGACGACTCGCCACGTTTTCCTCCCTCCCTCCCTTTCTCCCTCCCTCCTTTGCTCTAATTCTCTATCTTTGCTAATTCAGCCGTCCCCCCCCCCCCAAACCTGGATGACTTGGCAATGACCTACTTGATGGGGAAAGTATAGAGCAGTTTGTCATTTCCCCTGGATAGAATCATTGTGTCTGTCACATTCACAGGTTATTACTGTCATTGCTTCAGGAGTTTCTAGCATTCGCAGAAGATGATGTATAAAACAGTTCCTGCCCATCCTTACAGAAATTACTCTCCGGAGGGAGCGAATGGTCCATTACAGAAAAATGTAGCAAATGCTGAGACAGGAAAGGGTGTGGGGTGTTTGAAGAACGTACAAGGGGGCACTTACCCAGCCTTGGGGGTACAGGAGGGACTTTCCAGAAGTGGAGTCTAAAACCTGAAGGGCACGAGTGACAGCAAACCCGAAACGAGAGTGGCTTACCCAGGGTGGTCTATTTCCCTCTCCTGTGGAAGTCCAGACGTGAGTATCCAGCAGTGTCTCGACGCTCCATGGCGTCAGGGCTCAGGGTCCTTCTGCTTTGTTGTGCCTCCAAGTATGGCCTCCATTCCCCGGTCACCTCACAGCTCAAGATGGCTACTCTAGCTCCTGGCGTCACGTCTGGATTTCACCTGCCAACACAGTACCAGTGGGTGAAAGGCTTGCTAAATATAAACTCAAGCTAATCCATCCTAGTGTTTTCTAATTTTTTACCACCAAAGTAATATATGCACAAGATTAAAAACTATATAGCACAAAAGTCTTACAACACAAAGCTAAGGTCATCTGCCTCGGTCCTCCCGACCCCTCGGAAAACAGTGTCACCCCAGCTATCTGACGGCGCTGTAAAGGGGAGCCACTCTGACATTGTGTTCAAAGTGAGATGTTTGCAAAAACCAACTTACTCACGCAAGTCAGTAGCTGAGACTGTCTTCCTCACCGTCCCTTCTGCCCTCTAGAAGCGATCACTGCGTGGTCACCTGGCCCAAGGGTCCTTAATCCATCTGCTACCTGGCAGCCTAGGAGGTGGCAAGAAAGAGGAAGGAGGCTCTGCCCAATAGGGACAATGGCGATTACCATAGCCAATCAGATCCATTCTCTCTATAATTTGAAATCGAAGTTTTGAGACTCTCTGCTGAAAGGAATTTTGATATCCCAAAAGAAAGAACAGAGTCAAGTAAGGATGGGACCTTGAATACTGCTGTGCCTGGTGCTATCGAGCTCCTGGACTTTATAGTTATGTGACCCAATAATTCCCATTTTGCAGATGGTGGCCTAGAGTTGGATTTCTACCACTAGCAACGATGGTCTTAATTCCACACCTAATATGGTGGCCAATTTTGGGTGGTACGGTTTCCTTGGTCTAAGAAGCTCTCCTCCTGGGATCCCTTTTTTTACAAAGCTTCAATCATGGACCCCGCTGAGAAGCCAAACAGGAAATGAGGTTCACCCCCAGGTCTGGTCGTTTAGTACACGGTGCCCAGGGAAGAGAGCACCAGCTAGCATCAGGGTTTTTCTTCCCAGGTCATCGGTCTGGGGATTCTGGGCAAGTGAGGTTGTATAAGGACGTCTGTCAAGCGCTACGCACACAGAATGGGCTACAAGTGCAATCTCGGACCTTGGGAAACAGGTTACTTGGGAAACTACTCAAAAGTTGTTTTGAAAAACCCGCCAGTCAGTTCCAGACTGACAGGCACTGCTCTCTGCCAGGGACACAGGTCTGTGGTCACTCCCGGCCTGGAGCTGACTGGTGTCACGGCCGTCGGCGTGTGGTTGGCTTGGGGGCCCCTTAGTCCGAGCTCAGACCACCTAAGTCGTTCCCTAGGTGCTGGGGTTCCACTCCTTTCTTCTCGGGCCCCTTTCGGCCGCTTAGAGCAGCCTGCCCAAGGCCAAGCCCGGTAAAACAGAAGAGCCCTGGTCTCGGCCACTAGAGGAACCGCGGGAAACCCGCGCAGGCGCACTCGCCCTGGGCGGCCGGGTCTCCGCCCAATGGGCGGTCCCCTTCCAGGGGCGGGGCGGAGGCCTGCGGGGGGCGGGGCCGGGCGTCCGCCGCTCGCGGGAGGGGTCTCGCGAGGACGCACGTGGGTGTGGCCCGGGGTGGCTGAGCGTGTGTGTGTGCTGGGGAGGGGGGCGGGGTGGGGCGCTACCGTGGTGACTCGGGCCCGCGGGTCTCCCAGCGTGGTGCGGGACAGCGGCGTGGACCCCGCTCCCAGCCCCGGACGTTGGAAGGGTGTCACATCCGGCGGGAGGGGGCGGGCCTGCGGGCCCCGGAAGTGTGGGCGCGGGCCGTGGTTTAACCCGCGGCGGCTGTGGCGGCGGCGGCGGCGGCGGCGGTGGCCGGGGCAGGTGAGCGGGACCTGGGGAGGGGCGAGGACGGGGAAAGGGGTGGCGCTGGCAGTGGTTCCCGGCGCGCCCCCGCCTGTCCGCCTCGTCCTGGCAGACGCCGGTGATTGGGCGCGAAGGGCGCGTGACTACCGCCGGCGCCCCTGCCCCTCGCAGCGGAAGGGAGGGAGGCCGGCGCCCCTGCCCCTTGCGCCCTCCCCTCCCTTCCCCCTGCAGGTGGAGCGTCTGGCCCCGCCCCACCCCACCCCCTCACCGCCACCCTCCACCCCCCACCCCCATTCCATATTTGAGCATCTTGTTGGTCATAGTTCTAGTGACGTTGGAGTCCGTTTGCCCATTATACAGATGGGAAAGCAGGCCTCAGAGTGGGATCTGACTTGCCAGAGGTCGAATGGGAGGCCGGTGGCAGAGTAGGGTCGCAGTGATCCTGGTCTGTGACTCCCCGCCTGTGCCCTTTCCCCAGCGCAGGGAAAGAACCAGAGCTTTCAGCCTTTAGTCTGTTCTTACCTTTTTTCCAGCGTCCCTGACCAAACCCTACCCCTGGACCTGCTGGGTAGAAAGGCATTGGTGCGTGTGTGTGCGTGCGTGTGTGTGTGTGTGTGTATTTTATACGTGTACGTACATTATTTATATATCTCTATATATCTGTCTAACTTTCTCCAGTACGTGTCTGGTTCTTGGGTACAGATGGCAGTGGTATGCGTGTGTCTGTGTATCTCCAGTATGTGCCTGATTCCTCCTTTCGTTCCGGCAGCCAATGAGGTGCTTATTTTCCCACTTTATGGATGGGAGAAGGAGTAACCCGGGGCTATGTTGTGAGTTCCTGGCAGAGCTGACCCTACACCTTGGCGTTTCAGCCCCTGAGACCGTCAGGACTTTCTTAGTACAGGGTCTGGGCTCATCCACCCTAGGAACGTCCACCTTTAGCTCTGGAAAGTTCACAGACTTACTTCCCTTCGCTTCAGCAGTGTCTCAGTGATCCTCTTGCTGACTCAGCCCTTTTCCACTCCCTTCGTTGGCTCCTTGCCTCTTTTCCAGGAGTCATTGCACCCAAGATGCTGCCACCTGACTCTCAGGACTGTCAGTCTTGGAGCTGGAGGTGGCGGTGACAGAGGGACTTGGGAAGGAATGACTTTCCTGGGCTCTTGTGCAGAGCTGCGGCCCTGCCCAGGCCTGGACTTTGTGGTTCTGGGTGGGAGGAAGGGCTTGGGTGAAATATCGGGCGCTGAAGTGAGATGAGAGTCTTTGTTCTTGGTGGTCCTAGTGTCCAGAAAGGCTTTTTTCCTCGATTATCTTGGAAACTGGCTTGGTGCCTTTGTAGTTTCCATTAGGTGGAACATTTCATTTTAGACTTGTTCATTTAGATAAGCAGTTGGTCTGATTTCTTGACTGCCATGTGCTCTTGGCACTGTTCTAGGGGCTTTGTGAGCATACTGAATTCTGAGAATACTTCAAGGTAGGTGGTGATCCCATTTTACAGATGAAAAGTGCGTTGTAGAGGTGTTACATAATTTGGTCACACAGCCAGTAAGTGGCCGAATTGGGATTTTTTAACCCGGTAGTCTCATTTCAAAGCTCGTGTGTTTGCTGGACCTTAAGAGTAACCTGTGATGCAGGGCACCTGGGTGCCTCAGTCGGTTAAGTATCGGACTCTTGATCTCAGCCCAGGTCTTGATTTCAGGGTCGTGAGTTCAAGCCCCGTGTTGGGCTCCACGCTGGGCGTGAAGCCTACTTCAACAACAACATTAAAAAAAAAAATCATCTGTGATGCTTGTTAAAAATACAGAGTCAAACCTCTGGAGATTTGTCTGGAGGGGTCCCAGGAATCTGTATTTTTAACACATGCATTGAGTAATTCTTACTGTAAGTCAGATTTGTGAAGCACCACCTTTTTTTTCATTAAAAACTTTTAAATGTTTATTTATTTTTGAGAGAGAGAGGGAGGGGCAAAGAAAGAGGGAGACACAGAATCTGAAACAGGCTCCATGCTCTGAGCTGTCAGCACAGAGGCCGACGCGAGGCTTGAACTCATGAACTGTGAGATCATGACCTGAGCCTAAGTTGGTTGCTTAACCGACTGAGTGGGAAGCACCACTTTCAGGGGCTTGTAGATTTTTGTTCTTGGAATTGAGATTATTTCTAAGGATTCTCGTTTTCTTTTTACTTACTGCTGTGCAATTTGCTACTCCGACATAGATCTGCTGTTGAGAGGGCATCAGGCTAACTAGCCATGCGGATCATTTCCCGATACTTTTGGCCAGGACCAGTAGGGTTTTTCCAGGCTGACATAATTAGGTCATTGAAGACCTTGCTTTAATCCCACTGGATCTCTGTTGTTCCAAAATTCTATTAGTTTCTGCTCAGAGTTTGGAGTTTTCATAAGGTTCCGGTTTGTTCCTGGATAGTTGCCCTGTAACAGAGATCTCCGTCGTGGCGATGTCTCTGAGGATTCGGGAGCTTTAAAAGTCATGTTACTTCGCAGGTGCTCCCTCCACTGCGTTTCTCTTTCCCTTCGCTGGTTTCTGTGAAAGACTTGAGCAAATACCAAACAGGTTTGTCGTGATTTAGGTGGTGCCCCTGGGGCTTAGGATGGGCTGGAGAGTGGAGAGAAGGAGAGACTCAACCATGAATACGTTATCAAACAGATAGCCCAGGTCAGGTATGCCTAGCGTTGAAGACACGGCAGTACTTTTAGTCCCACTGCTAATTCATGTGATTCCTCCTCAGCAGGATTACAAATAGTGGAAGACACAAAGTCAGCCATATCTTCTTACTTTACTCTCTTTCTGTCCAATAAATGCTGCTTTCTAACTTAATGTCTTTGTAAACAGTGGATGTAGCTTGTGTGACTTGAAACGTTTTAAAGTACTGAGGCGTGTTTTGTGGCGCAGGATATGATCTTCCCTGGTAAGTGTTCTGTGACTGCTTGGGAAAAAGGTGTTTCCTGCTTTGCTGTCTGGCGTGTGGTATAAATGTCCTCTGAGTTGGCTGGTAGTGCTGTTCAGGTCTTAACTGCTTAGTGCTTTTCTGTTTACTTGTTCTGTCCGTTATTGAAAAAGGGGGTCATTGAAACTTACAACTGTAATTGTTGGTCTGTTCATTTCTCCTTGTAGTTTTATCAGTTTTTGCTTCATGCAATTTGAAGCTCTGCTATTAAGTGCATAAACATTTGGAGTGTTTTTGTTGGATGAATTGACCCTTTCAGTCCCTGGTAATATTCTTTGCTCTGAAATCTACATGGTCTCATATTAATGTAGGCAGTCCAGCTTTCAAAAAATTGTTGGATTGATATCCAGAATGTATACAGAACTACAACTCAAAATAGAAAACAGAAGCAAATGATATGACTAAAATAGGCAAAGGACTTGAATAGACATTTCTCCGAAGATACACAAATGACCAATTAAGCACATGAAGATACTCAACGACACTAGTCATTAGGGAAATGCGAATCAAAATGACAAAAAACCCAGAAGTGGTGGCAACAGGATGTGGAGAAATTGGAACCCTTATTGCTGGTCAGAAAGTCGAGGGCACGGCTACTGCGGAAAACAGTATGGCAACTCCTCCAAAAATTAAATACACAATCACCATATGACCCAGCCATTCCAATTATGTATATGCCCAAAAAAAGTAGAAGCAGAGACTCAAACAATATGTTTGTACACCAATGTTCACGGTAGCATTATTCACAATAGCCAAAACGTGGAAGCAACCCAAGTGTCCATCGACAGATGAATGGATAAACAAAATGTGATACATACATAGAAATTATCTCGCTTTAAACAGGAAGGAAACTTTGACACATAGTACCACCTGGACGAAACTTGAAGAAATAATGCTAAATGAAACAAGCCAGTCACAAAAGGACAAATACTGCACGATTTCTCTTACGTAAGGTTCCGAGAGTAGTTAAATTCATAGAGACAGACAGAATAGTGGTTGCCAGGGGCTGAGGAGGACGAATGGGGAATTAATGTTTAACGGGTATAGAGTTTCGTTTTGGGATGATAAACTTCTGGAGGTGGGTGGTGGTGATGGTAATATAACCGTGTGAATGTCCTTAATGCCACAAAAGTGTGCACTTAAAAGAGGTTAAAATGGGGGCTCCTGGGTGGCTCAGTCGGTTGAGCATCTGACTTCGGCTCAGGTCACGATCCCGTAGTTCGTGAGTTCGAGTCCCACATCGGGCTCTGTGCCGACAGCTCGGAGCCTGGCGCCTGCTTCGGATTCTGTGTCTCCCTCTCTCTCTCTGCCCCTCCCCTGCTCACGTTCTGTCTCTCTCTCTCAAAAATAAATAAACATTAACAAAAAATTTAAAAAAAGGTTAAAATGGTAAATTTCATGTTGTATATGTTTTACCACAATTTAAAAATAGAGAGTGTTCAAAAAATTAGTGTTTACTTGGTGTATTTCTTTATATTCTTTTACTTTTAAATTATTTGTGCCTTCGTATTTAAAGTGGGTTCTTGTAAGCAACGTATAGGTAGGTTTTGCATTTTGTAAAATTCAATTTTGTAATCTCTGCCTTTTAATTGGGATATTTAGAATATTTATACTTAATACGATTGTTAGTATAGTTGGGCTTAACTGTTATCTTGCTATTTGTTTTCAGTTTGCCCAATATTCTTTGTTCCCATTTCCTTTTTCCTCTGGTCTCTTTGGGGTTGAGTAATTTTTTTGGTTTCATTTTGTTCCCTTTGCCTCGTTTATTTGCTATAACTCTTTTTTGTTTGTTTTTTAGCAGTTGCCTTAAGCTTCATAGTATGAGTCTTTAACCTGGCACAGTCTATCATCAAATGGTATTATACCACTTTACATATAGTATAAGAACCTCACAATAGTATACATTTATTACTTTCCTCCTGGACTTTGTATTGTTACCACACATTTCACTTGTACGTGTGTTATAAATCCCATAATACATCGTTATTATTATTTTTTAAAATTGTTTATTTTTGAGAGAGAGAGAGAGAACTCATGTGCATGAGCAGAAGAGGAGCAGAGAGAGAGGGAGACAGAGGATCCGAAGTGGGCTCTGTGCTGACAGCAGGGAGCCTGGTGTGGGGCTTGAACTCAAGAGCTGTGAGATCATGACCTGAGCCAAAGTTGGGCGCTTAGCCAACTGAGCCACTCAGGTGCCCCACATTGTGATGATTTTTGCTGTAAACAGCCAATTATTTTGTAAAGAGATCAAAAAGAAAAAAATATATATTTACTTACATGTTTATCATTTCTGGTGTTTTTCATCCCTCTGTGTAAATCCATTTTGTTTCAGAGTCTTTCTCATTTTACTATTTCTTGCAGTGCTGGTCTGCAGGTGATGAATTCTTTCAGCTTTTGGATGCCTAAGAGAGTCTTTATTTTGCCTTTGGTATTGAAAGGCATTTTCCCTGGGTATAGGATTCTTAATTGACTCGTACTTTCAGCATTTTTAAAGATGTGGTTCCAGTGTCTTCCGGCTTGCATTATTTCAAATGAATAATCTGTCGTGTCTCTGATTTTCGGGCTTCCATTCCTGATGTGCCCTTTTTCCTTCTGGCAGCTTTTCTTCTATTGCTGGTTTTGAACAATTTAATTATGATATGCCTTGGTGTGCTTTTCTTCAGGTTTATTGTTCTCGGGTCAGCTGAGTTTTTGGGATCTGTGGGTTTGTATAGATTTTGTCAAATTTGGAGAGTCGAGTTAATTCTTCAGACACTTTCTGTGTTCTCCTTTCTCTCCCTCCTTTGGGGACTCCAGTTACAAGTATTTAGGATGCCTGAAGTTGTTGCACAGCTCTCTGATGCTTCCTTCATTTTCTTCCCCGGTCTTTTTATTTTTCTCTTTGTGGTGGTTTTGGATAGTTCGTATTGTCGCTTCTTCCGGTTTTTTTTTTTTTTTTTTTTTTTTTTTAATTTATTTTTGGGACAGAGAGAGACAGAGCATGAACGGGGGAGGGGCAGAGAGAGAGGGAGACACAGAATCGGAAACAGGCTCCAGGCTCCGAGCCATCAGCCCAGAGCCTGACGCGGGGCTCGAACTCACGGACCGCGAGATCGTGACCTGGCTGAAGTCGGACGCTTAACCGACTGCGCCACCCAGGCGCCCCACTTCTTCAGGTTTATCAAGCTTTTGTCATTTGCCTCATCTGTTGCTACGTTTGCTCCGTATACTTTTTATCTCAGACATCATAGTTTCCATCTCTGCAACTCAGTTTTTTCCTTTAGCTTCCTGAATATATGGAACATGGTTATAGTGGCCATTTTAATGTCATTTTCTGCTAATTTTGTTATCTGTATATATATTTTTAAGTTTCTTTATTTTGAGAGAGAGTGAGAGAGAATGCAAACGAGTGGGGGAGGGGCAGAGAGAGAGAGAGAGAGAGAGAATCCCACACGAGCTCTGTGCTGTCAGCTTGAAACATGATGCGGGGCTCAGTCCCACAAACCATGAGATCATGACCTGAGCCAAAATAAAGGGTCGGACGCTCAACTGACTGAGCCACCCAGGCGTCCCTGTTATCTGTATTTCTGAGTGTTTCTGTTAATGGAAAAGCATTCTTGCTTCTTTGTATGGTAATTTTTGATCGATGTCAGATGTTGAGAATTTTCTGGATGCTGGATATTTCTGTATTTCTATAAATGTTCTTGGCATTGTTTGGTACTTTCTCCCTGCATCGTGGCCTGAAACCCCTTTCTGGGCAGTGAGCTAGGGCAGTTGTTCCTCCCTCTCAGAAATCACTTTCCCGAAATGCCTCATGCCCATTGTCTGAAAAATCATGGTTTTATTTATTTTGTCTGGCTCTTTGGTTGGTTGAGGCAGGAGAGAAATCTAGTCCCTGTTCCCATGTGTCGGCCAAGAGCAGGTGCCCTTTGCGGTCAGCTCTCATCGAGCGCCTTGTGTGTGCTAGGCACTGACCCAGTGCTGGGTTGCAGACCTGACTGACACACGGGCTGTGTGGGCTGTGCCCTTGGGGAGCTCACAGTCTGGCTGAGCCCTGTATCCTAAACGCTGGGCGGTACTTCCAGAACACTATGGGAGGGTGGGAGAAGGAGCTGGCATTTGAAGGCCGGACAGGCATCTTCAAGCTGGAGGAGGCAGAGGACAGAGTATTCCAGGCAGAAGAGCAGGAGGAGCAAAGGCTGGATGGCAGGGCTGGGAACACCTTGGGGGCAGAGTCCCCGTCCCACTCATCTTTATACAGGTGCACAGTGTGTGTCAAGTGATTGGAAGCCTGTTGCCTGTCCTGGGGCCAGTGGGTAGAACAGAGAGTTGGGGCAGGGTGAGCAGCCCGTGAGGGAGTGGAGGGCGATCTAGATGAAAAGGGAGGTTTGGGATCAGTTGATCTAGGACCGTGCCTGTCAAGCCAAGGAGCACAAGATTTTGAATATAATACCAAAGCACTGGGGAGCTATGGAAGGTTTAAGCAGGGATGTGAGTGCCCTGACCGGCTGTGTCCTTTAGAGATTACTGGGGTATGTGGGAGAGGGCTGGCGAGGTTGAAGTCTGTTGGAACCAGGTGGGCAGCTGCTGGAGAGGCTGGCTCGGAGTGGGCATTCTGCCAGAGGATGAAAATGAGTGCAGAGCCCAGGGCAGCTGCTGATAAGGCGTTGCCTATTTGGTAGTGGCCTTTGCTTGTTTGATAATGACCTTCGAGGAGCCCTGCCTGAGTCGAGAGCAGATATGAGGAGGCTCTGGCCTAGTTTCTCTTTTCCTGTGGCTACCCTGTTGCCCTCGGCACACCTGCCCGCCTTGGGGTGCGTGGGGGGGGGGCACCGAGAAGTTCATAGTGTCAGACGTCATCGGCAGAGGTAGGGTCTACAGGTGTCTCGCCTTCTACCAGCCTAGGATGGCCCCAAACCGGTAAGAACACCGAGTTTCATTGCCTTGGACTTTGAATAGACAAACCTCGAGGGGCCTCATACAGACTCCTGGATATGTGTCCTGAGTGTGCCTTTGCCTTGACCTCAATCCTGACCCTTCCTAAACGGATGATTGAAGCTGCCAGCTCAGCTTGCTCCGTGCAGATTAGCCAGTGTCGGGTGTGGGGAGGCCAACAGCTGCAGGCTGAGCACCTTCCTGAATCACCTGAACAGTGGGGGCAGAGGAAGAAGGAAATGGCAGGTGGGTGTGGACGGTTTTCTTTTCACTGAGCCGTGGGCCAGAGAAGGAAGAGGCTTTGCAGAGTGTCTGGGTTGGGTTTCACTGTTGGGAAATTTCCAGAATGGGCTACTTGTCAAGTAACCTGTTTCTTGGCCACCATACTGACTGAAGCGGAACGTTATTGATCTGAGTCACATCCAGCCATTGGATTTATGTTGTGCCGTTGATTGATGGCGTCTCTGGAGGAATCTTCAGTTCCCCCTCCTCAGTGTCCAGGCGGGCAACGGGCCATGTGGGAGCTCAGCCCTGGTGATGAAGATCCTGACCGCTCATTGAGCCTGGCCTGAGAGCCGGGCATTAGACTTCCCGGGCAGTGATTCATTTCATCCTCGTCAAAACCCTGTCTTCTAGAAGAAACTGAGGTATAGAGAGGTGAAGTAGCCTGCCCAAGGTCTCTAGCCAGTAGTGACCGAGGGCTCAGGGCTGTGTGTCTTCCAGAGCCGTTAGCCACTGGGCTTTCCCTGCAGGGCCGAGGCCCGAAGGAGGTAGTGTTCCCAGTGCTATCGGGAGAGACCAGGCCCTGTTCTTTAGAAGTCGAATCGAAAGGCATCAGTAATAACGATCACTTAGTAAGTTTGCATCAGTAATAACGATCACTTAGTAAGTTTGTCCCCGGGGCCGGGCACTGCGTTCCAGGGACATGCGCTTGACCGAGAGGCGGTGGAGTGCGGCGGTGGGGGGGACGGGCCGTAAAGCCAGACCCCTTCAGTGACACTCAGGCTCTAGCATTTCCTCGTTGTGAGACTGATCAGGCACGAGACTCCTTCGACGCAGGTGTCTTGTCTGTAAAGCGAGAAAAGCCGAGGGGGACACAGCTGTGAAGGTGCATTGTGAGGATCATACGAGCTGCTGCGCGCAGAGCGCCTAGAACACTGCCCTGTACCTCGCAAGTGCTCTGCACGCCATCTGTGGGGACTGTCCTCCTTCCTCTTGTGCTGGTGGGACGGTGAGGCTTGGGGAGGGGCACTGAGCAAAGCCTGGTTCCGCCCCTGCCCCCAAGGAGTTCCCAGCTGAATGACCCTGGCTTTGCCCTTGCCTTCCCCGTGCCTTCCCCATCCTGCCAATGCCTGCCTGTCCTTCAGATGTCAGCTCTCCTCTGGGAAGCATTTCTTGCTCTTTCTCCCAAAGTGTTCATCCTGCTCTCTTCCTCCCTCCCTCTGCCCTGCTGCTGAGATATCACAGCTGCAACAGAGTGGAGGAGGGGGGCTTGGGCATAGGTGAGGGATGAGGTCAGGGCTTTTCAAAATGTGCTCTGGGAAGGTGCTCTGAGGGCCCCCTTGAGGCTTTGGGGGAGACCAGCTGGGAGAGCAGGGCTCTCCCCCTCCCCCTTCCGGGAGGAGCATGGCTTCCGGGATCTGTTCTGTGCCCTGGGGGCTTGGGGGAATGTTTTAAAGGAGAACAACTTTGGAAATTTGGAAAACTAGCAAAGCAACAGGGTGCACCGGGCAAGTGGGAAAAGAGGATGGAAGTGGAGGTCCTGACAGCTGGAGGGATGGGGACCAGGGAGGGAGGGGATGGCTGGCTTTCAGGGAAGCTGGAGGGCGGAGGGCGCTGGAAGCAGTGCTTCCAAAAATTAATCCAAAGGTGTCCGGATCAAAACACTCTGGAGCAATGACCAGATACAACCTGGTGATTGGACATCACAGGTGTCTCGGGTGGCCTGGAAGATCGGGAGCGAGGGCGCGAAGCTGAGGGCATGATGGAAATGGGGGTCAGGCAGAGAGCGTGGTTTGGGGAGGGAAAAAGGTGACGGTTGAGGTAGTCACTGCTGGAATGCCGTCGAGGAATGCTGTTGAGGGGAATGTGCCCCGCAGGCATGGGAAGGGTCCCTTTAGGGGACAGGCTGGGTCATCCAGGGACTTTACGTAACCAGGCGCTCCACATCCTGCTGTCTGGCTCAGGCTCCATAGGTTGTCCCCTGCTGATGGACAGCCCCCCTACCCCGCTGGCCACTTAGCCCGTAGAGGCAGTTCGCAGAAGTCTTGGGCCACTCTGGAGTGCCCCCTGTGTCTGGCACAGTAAATGGGCTCATCATTTCCTGGATCTTCTCACTTAGGGGCCTGCCTCTGGGAAAAGGGGGTCAGATAGAGTTATTCAGTAGACCTGAGGAGCATGTGGTTGTTACATAAATACTATGTAAAGATGACAATTGCCTTCCGAAAGCCTCGTCCTGAGAGGTTGTATATCCCTCCGTCGATGTACAGGTGCACTTATATTTGAGGATCTTTGTTCAGGTTGGTTTGGAGCCTGTTTCCGAAAGCCACATCCTTAGCTTTCCTGGGGACCTGCCCTCCCTCCTGAGCCTAGCTGGGTATCTGGCCAGGTTGTCAGGCAGCGTTTTCCAAAAGCAAGGTGTGAGCGTGTGAATTAATGCTACCGAACGCCTGCCTGGTGGTTTTTCTGGCACCTCTAGCAGTGATCTCGCTGAATTCTCTTTAAGTCCTTACAACAGCTCATGATGTTGGTAGCGTTAGCCCCATTTCACCAGTGAGAAACAGTAAGAAAGGCGGAATAATTTGCCCAAGGTCATACAGCTAGTAAAAGGTCAAGCTGGGACTTCAGTCCAGGAATATTTGGTTCTTAAGCCCGGAACTCTTTCCACTTCCCTTCCTGCTGTCGTAACTATTTAGCACTGGGGGGTGGGGAGGAGTTCCCAACCCCAGAAATTCCTTAGAAAGAGAGAAGACTTAAGAAGGCTCCCTTCTGGTGCTTACGTACCAACTTTTCAAATTGAAGGAGAGGTCAGTTCGATGGTGCTTTGGGCCAGGTGAGCGGTGCCTGATGGTTTGATCTGTTTTTATTAAGTCCTGTGGGAAGTCAAGTGACTGAACGGTTTGATACTTGGGTGAGCGGCTAGAATCATTCTAGGAAAAGAAAACTAGATCAGGTCAACAAATATATCCTCATTAAGCTGCAGGAATAGGAAGCTTTCTAAGGCAACCGCAGGTGTTTTTGCCACGAGGGGTGGGATGGGGCCAGGCCTCTCTAACTCAGGCATAGGGAACTGCACAGGTTGCTATGGTAACTACTTGCTACTTGTGGGAAATGTACAAGAAGCCCACGGCCTTTACAACGCTCCCTGCAGGGTGATTTTGGGCTTGAAGTAGCTTGCAAGTCAGTGTGGTGTGGGAGCGGTGGGGGAGGGGAGCGACTGGAACCTGTGCTTTATCTCCAGCCAGGAGCCGGGAAATCCAGAGGCACCCTGCCCAGTCACAGTCTGGGCCCCGATTCAGTTACGGCAGTCATTTTGCTTGACTCGACATTGAGCTCCAGGGGCGTCAGGAGGCGCCCCGAATCATCGGATTACCCCCAAGAGGCAGAATAATTAACATTTGTTCAGTGCTCTGGAGCTTGCAAAGCCATCTCGGGGCCGTGTGCTCATCTGAGGCACAAAACCCCTACGGTAGGATTATCGTCACACAGAGCCCATTTTCCAGGTAAGGAAACTGAGGTGAAGAGACTTGATCAGGGTCACACAGCTCCAGGGTTGTGGAGCCAAAGCGCAGACCCTGGGCATCAGTCCACATTCCGTGCTTTTCTCTGCATCCTGTTGGGGGAAAGCTGCCATTAACTGTTCAGACAGAGACAAGGGGCGGAAGAGGCACCAGGCAGCTCCAAGGCTGGCATACCTTGTTCTGATCTGAGCTCAGAAAATGCTGCATTTTGCTTTACTTTTTTTTTTTTTTTTTTTTTTAGTTCATTTATTTTTGAGAGAGGGGGTAGGGGCAGAGAGTGACAGGGAGAGAGAGAATCCCAAGCAGGCTGGGCACTGACAGCACAGGGCTCGAACTCACAAAGATCGTGAGATGGTGACCAGAGCTGAAACCAAGAGTCGGATGCTTAACTGACTGAGCCACCCAGGTGCCCCTCTACTTTCTTTTTTTTTTTTTTTAAGTTTATTTATTTCGAGAGAAAGAGCGAGCGAGAGCGCCCGTGTGAGTGCATACGTGCACAGGTGAGCGGCGGAGGGGCAGAGAGAGAGAATCCCAAGCAGGCTCTAGGCTGACAGCGTGGAGCCTGACATGGGGCTCGAACTCCCGAACTGTGAGGCCATGACCACAGCCGGAATCAAGAATCAGGATGCCCAACCGACTTTTTCAAGGCAACCTTACTTTTTTTTTTTTTTTTTTTTTTTTAGCGTTTACCCTTGTAAAGGATCTGATATCAGTTGCAACTATTTGTTTTTGAGCTGAACAGTCCTGGCAAAGATGGAGATTGAGCAAGAGCCACCAGCGCGTTGTCCCCCTCTCTCCCCCATCAAGGACAGATCTGGAAGGCGGCCCTGAATTTGAACCCTTCCCGGCACCCTTCTCCCTCGAGACATCCTCAGCCCCCTCCACCCCACCCCAGGGAGCAGCGGGAAAGGGCACTTCCTCTGGCCTCCACCCCCCGGGGTGTCATGTAGTCACCTTTGGGCCTCGCTATCCTCGCTAGATCGTGTTCCTCTTGTTCCGGACGTGTGAGATCAATGTAGCCAAGATATCAAGTGATGGAGAGAAGGCGACACCGAGAGATGCAGGGCCAGGGGCTGGAGACTTCGTTTCCCCTCCTGGTTGCGTGCGTACTACCCGGGCCCCGGGGCCACACCTGCGGCCCCGTCCCCTTGCTTCTGGTGGCTGCTCCAGCCTCGTCGGCCCCCATTCTCAGCGCTTGGTGGCAAAAGGTGGGCCCAGGGTGCCCGTGCAGTGCCCTTGTCATCTCATCCCCCTGTCCTCCCTGCTTTTCTGTGGCATCTGTCCTCCGGGCACGTGTCTCTCGTGGAGGGACCCACCCGGTGTTTCGTCGTTTTACAACTTTTGTGTTGGCTACTGGAATTTTAAAAAGGGAGAGGTGTCCCCTGCATCTGCATTCCTGGCTTCCCCGGGAGACCTGGCGGCTCTGGGCCGCCCTCCTTCCTGCAGGAGGTGCCTGCGCTGGGTTGGCCCCTGACGCCAGTGCCTGCCTGGCCCTGGGTGGGTGCCCGAGTTCATGAGCTCGGGTGTAGGTGAGAGCTGCGGAGGAGACAAAACAGAACAAAACAAAAAGTTTTTCTTCCTTTTTATTAGCAAGGAAACAGTGACTTTTTCTCCTTGCGGAGGGAACGCAGATTAGCACATGCCTTGCCTTTCCCACTTTGTTCCCAGTCTGATTCCCTTTGAGTCGATGGTGTCATCCCCCAAACAGAGGTGTTATCTCGCTGTACTTGTGAATGCTGTAGAGCCACCTGCCTGTGCCTCCAGCCTTCTCCTCTCCTCTCTCCGCTGTGTGGGTCTACAGCGGCTCCTTACAAGGGCCCTGCTGTCACCTGCCCTTGGCCCTCTGGCTCCTGTCCAAACACCAGCTGCCCCCCTTCAGTGAGGACTTGTAGGCCTCTGACACCCCCACCCCTCAGAGCCGTCCACCTTTCCCCTCCTCACTCCACTGGTCCCCACCTGTGCTACGGCCCCTCGTCCCTGCATTCACCGTGATGGGTTCTCAAGGTTTTTGCTTTTTAAAACTGAATCGAGGGGCGCCTGGGTGGCTCAGTCGGTTAAGCGTCGACTCTTGGTTTCGGCTCAGGTCATGATCTCACGGTTTCGTGAGTTCCAGCCCCGCATCAGGCTCTGTGCTGGCAGCGCTGAGCCTGCTTAGGATTCTCTCTGCCCTTCCCCTGCCCACGCTGTCTCTGTCTCTCTCAAAAATAAATAAATAAATAAAAACTGAATTGCGTCGAGGGGAGTTGGCCTCAGATTTTTTTTTTTTTTATGTTTATTTATTTTTGAGACAGAAACAGAGCATGAACAGGGGAGGGGCAGAGAGAGAGGGAGACACAGAATCCGAAACAGGCTCCAGGCTCCGAGCTGTCAGCACAGAGCCCGACACGGGGTTCGAACCCACGAACTGTGAGTTCATGACCTGAGCCGAAGTCGGACGCTTAACTGACTGAGCCACCCAGGTGCCCCTGGCCTCAGTTTTATATGTTGGGGTTGTGCCTGGTGCATAGTAAAAACTCAGAGTTTATTTGCACCCCTCTGCCCCCAATCATCCTTCCTCCTTTTAGTTGGGGTCTTGTGCAGCTCTTGGCGGGTAGTAACTGCTCCGTAAACATTTGCTAAGTGAAGGCATAGAGAGATGAAGGAAGGCGTGGTAAAGGGAAGTAGTCCTGTTCTCGAATCTCCACATCTTGCATATGACTGTCTGCCAGCTGACTGACCTGTCCTCTCCCTCCCTGCCGTGGTCTGTTTTTTCTGGAAGCCCTGCTGTGAGCTATCAGTGGGCCAGGGTCTGTGCCAGGCACTGGGGAGACACAGGTGAACAAGACCATCCCCCTGCCTTCAAGGGGGCCCGTGTCTTTTCCCCTGTCCCCTCCTGCAGACCCCACCTGAGAAGTACCCAGCATCCTCCTGGGCAACTTGGCCAGCAGAAGGGGGTCTGAGTCAGGGCCTGGGGTGCTGAGGGGCGTGGTGATTGCACTTGTCAGGCTCGAGAAGCAAAGCCCGTGGACCGGGGGTCCCCAGATGACTTCTCCATAATGTCCCGGTTGTCTGCGTTGTAACATCCCTGATCACAGCTGCTTTGAGGAGTGCCGGTTTGGATTTTCCTGGCGGTGGGTGCCCAGGCTTCAGGGGCACCTGCTTTGCGGGCCTTGGGCAGAATGTCCTGTTCGCCCCTCCTTTTCCACATTCTGAACCCAGAGAAGTGCTTGCTGTGTTCAGCCTCACCGGGTGGCCCTGAGAATCAGGGGGTGGCTCTGTGACTTCTGAAAGGCCTCGGGAGCTTCCAAGGGCAGGGGAAGCCACGATAAATCCCTACAAGATTACACTTGCCAGCCCAGGCCTGAGCTGTTGTCGGAGGGCGGGGTCGTGAGCCACCTCTGTCCCGGAGGTGGGGACCCAGGATGGGCCTGGATAATTGGCGTGCTCTCGTGGGATTGTAATCTCTGCATCTCGGGCAGCCTTATAACTAAAGCATCTTCGTGGCTCTCCTGCGAAGGGCAGGGCAGGTGGGGCAGAGGTGCTTGTGATGTTACAGCAGCAGGGGTGGAAGGAGACTTGGGCCTCCCGTGGTGTGACCCCGACAGCTTATAGGACCTTGGGTAATACCCTGTTTGTTTCTGGGCTTCCTTTCATCTCTGAAATAGGGATAATTAAGCCTCATGTTTGCTTTAGTTACTGGAGTGATTGTATAAACTAATGGCAGAGTTGGCTAAGGGGCCTGTTCTGAAGCCCGCAGTGAAATGGCATCGACACAGGAGAGTGGTCTTTTGCAACCACGGGGCTGAGATGTTTCTTTTTCTGGATATGGGGGCGGTCATCTTTCCCGGTAGGGGAGCGGCCGGGATAGTCATCACAGACAGGAGCCAGAACACTCTCCCGTCCCTTTGATCTTCTGAGTTCAAGAAGGTGCACGCGAAGGTGCCTACCTGGGAGGGAAGTGGGGGCAACCTTGGCACCTAGGAGGGGGGGATGGGGCGTCCCAGGCAGGGACAGTGCCGGGAGAGCGTGGTCTCTGAAGAGATCTGTGCTTCATTCATGGCCCACTTTGGGGAGAATTCCCGCTGTCTGCAAGACGGCGATTTTTCGGGTCACCAGCTAGATGTTACGGGGATTTGTGTCGCAGGGATTTCAAGGCCATCAAAGAGCCAGGTGTGGGGCTTTCGATGGCAGAGAAAGATTGTCACGTGGAGCAGCCACACACTTCCATGCACCGCAGCTAATTTTATTTCTTGATTGGCCACCATTCTTAACACAGCAGAGTCCCCTTTCTTGCTAAGTGTCTACAGTAGCTTCCCGCCAAACTTTGATGACCGGTGACATCCTTGGTGCCGTGGCCGTCCCCGTCCCTGGTGAAAGCAGCAGTGGCCTCGTGCAGGTTGTAGCAACATCAGGCCCCTCTTTGTGCGACCCGGGGAGGGGACTGGGCCACTCTGCTTTCACGGACGTCCATCGAACGCCCACGCTCACTGCCGGTTCAAGGATGGACACTAGATACACGGAGGTATCGAGAGCTCTGTGTCAGCCCCAGCGGGAAAACAGTTCAGAAGGTTATAAAATACTGGAATGTTTGACAAAGGTTTTGTTTTGGTGGCTTTTCTCTAATCAAATCATTTCCCTTTTTGTGTGTGTGGGGGGGGAACAGGAAAAGTGGTCGGTGAAGGCAAGCCCATCGAGGAAGCCAGTCTCCTGGGGTGGCTGTAGGGTGGCTTCTGTGTCAGTGCCTTCCAGTCAGGCCGGCTCCCAGTGCTTTCTGGGCCTCCAGCCCAGCGCAGACCCTCCCCCTCGACTTACCCCCCCCCACTTGGCCTCTGCGTCTTGTGGGTCTCCTGGCCTCTGGAAGCCTGACAGTGCAGCAGGCATGTGCTGTATGAATCTCCCCGTGGACGTGGCCTCGCCTGGACTCTTCTGGAGAGCGTTAGCCTCCTTGTTCTGCTGGTTGGTCTTGAGACCGTGGTGGCTGCTTCTGATGCTGCCTCACTGGGCCCACGGCCACGGGGCTGCAAACCTGGAGCCTCAGTCCCCGGGCTGAAGACCCCTGTCTCCTGCCTGGCCCCACCGTGCCTATATGAGGCAAGCCCTAGGCGTCCGAGGGAGGTGCGTTTCGGGTCCTGGCAGAGGTCCCTCCGTAGAAACAACACAGGAGATTGAGCCCTGCGTTCTCATCGTGCCTCCGCGTGGACCGGTTGACAAATCCCTTCCTCTCCAGGGTCTTTGCTTTTCCTCTGTCAGGTGAGGCTGGGCCCGCCTGAGTTCCCTCAGAGGGAGGGGAAAGCAAGGCAACAGGTGCCAAACTGGTTTGACCCTGGGTAGCTCAGTTAAAATGAAAACTCCGTTAAAATTCATTTAAGAGCCCTGGAGAGTTCTGGGTCTGGGAGAAGACTTGGAACTCAGGCGATTGTGAGGCACGTGGTGTGAAGTCCCGGACTGGGGAGGGCACTGCCCCAGTCACTCACCCAGCTGTGTGACCTCGGGTGAGTTACTTCTCCTCTCCGAGCCTCCTCTGTGAGGTCGGGTGACAGTGGTACTCACTGTGGTCAGGGTCCTTGTAACGGCAGGCATTTGTGGAGTGTGCACTGAGTGCCAGGCATGGACGGAGAAACTAAGGCACCGAGAGGTTAAATGAGCCGGCTCCTAAGTAGCAGGGAAGGAATCACACCCAGGCAGCCTGACTGCAGAATCCGTTCTCCTAACCGCTAGGCCAGTGGCTCTCCAAGTGTGTTTCCAGGGCCTCTGGGGGTCTTTGAGACCCTTGTAGGCTGCCTGTGAGATCAGGATGATTCTCATGAGCTAAGACATTTTCCTTTTTACTGTGTTTCTCGTGTGAGTATACAGTGGGGTTTTCGGAGGGTACATGGCACGTGATCACATGATTGTTCTAGTGGCTAATGGAATACGGGGGCTTGCATATTTTTTTTTTTTTTTTTAATATTTATCTTTGGGAGAGCACAAGCAGGGGAGAGGTAGAGAAAGGGGGACAAAGGATCCGAAGCAGGCTCTGTGCTGACAGGCTGACAGCAGCGAGCCTGATGCGGGGCTCCAACTCACAAACTGCGAGATCGTGACCTGAGCCGAAGTCGGGCGCTCAACCGACTGAGCCACCCAGGGGGCCCTGCGTCTTCTTGTATTTGAAAAATGTCTCTCCCTGGCCACCATGAACAGGTGTTTCCGTCTAGACAACCTTCTCATCTTAAGAAGGTTATAAAACCCCTATGTTATGTAAGCAGCATGTTTACAGAAATGACTCTTCACCCAGAAGAATCCCCTTGAGATCCGTTCACGTTGTATACGTCAATTCGCTCCTTTTTACTGGAGAGTAGCACATAACTAGTACAGCCGTACCACAGATCGTCTGATCGTTTACTAATTGGGTTGTTTCCAAGCCCAGGCTGTTCCACTTAAAGCTTCTAGGAACATTAAAAAAAATAAATAAATGTGGGGCGCCTGGGCGGCGCAGTCGGTTAAGCGTCCGACTTCAGCCAGGTCACGATCTCGCGGTCCGTGAGTTCGAGCCCCGCGTCGGGCTCTGGGCTGATGGCTCGGAGCCTGGAGCCTGTTTCCGATTCTGTGTCTCCCTCTCTCTCTGCCCCTCCCCCGTTCATGCTCTGTCTCTCTCTGTCCCAAAAATAAATAAAAAACGTTGAAAAAAAAAATTTTTAAAAAAAAATAAAAAAAAAAAAATAAATGAAAAAAATGGCTCGCTTTTAATACCTAATATGGTCAGTACTGACACCTAAACTCCACACAAGGGAACCTTCTTCGGGTTCCTCCATAATGTTCGGGGTGGGAGGTGTCCTGAGACCAAGAGCTGTACGCGACCTGTTGCTCGAGGCCACATTGCCTTGTGTGGGACACGGAGCGCGACACCCGCCGAGTGAAGTGGTTGGGGGAGGGTTACTCTGCTCGGGGCTCCCCCGGTGGGTGCACGGGATCCCCCTGTGTGGAGGAATGAAGCCTGCACCCGCTGGGGCCTCCGCACACGCCCTGCCGACCTTGCCGGAGGTGTGTGGTCCGCCAGCTGCCCCCCACCCCCCACCCCCCCCACCCCGGAGCTTCCCTTGGCCCCTGGCTCTTTGCGCTCAGCCCCGACCGCAGGAGCGGGCAGACACCCTGTTCTGTGCTTGGACCCCGGCTGGGCGCTGCTGCTGTTGTGGGTGCGAAGGCCCGGCAAGTTCTCAGCCGGATCTGGGCCACGCCGGAGGCCTAATAAGTAATTTCTGTGGTGTTGGAGCCTCGGGCCGGCATTTGCGCTAAGCCAGACCTTGCGCTAAGCTAGTGCTTTGCCTGCCCTCCCTCTCTGAGCCTCACACCGGCCCATTCTGCTGATGAAGGCCCGGAGGCTCAGGGAGGTTCCCGTTTGTCCTGCGGGTCCCGTCGATGGCCGACCCCCTCGGTTGGCCGCGTGGTTGGCCGCATGGTAGCAGCGTGCCTCTGGAGTTCTTCCCGGGGCCTGTTCTAGCTGCCATTCTCCTGCTCCAGCTTTTAGACCAAGGCTTTTTGGAGCAGCAGGGTGAGACTTGGACCAGAAGGGTGTTGAATTTTGAGGCTGCCGTTTCCTGATCTTTCTGGTCCCCACCCGGAAGGAGCCAACTGCCTGCCCCCGGGGCAGGATCAGGAGGGACCACACATGCAAAAGGCATGCGCTCCGGTGCCCAGTAACCTGTGGCCTCCGCGGTCACCCGACTAGCCGGGAGCTGTCGCCTTTCTTGGAACCTGGCCCTGGATCAGCCGGATCAGCATCCCCAAGGGAGATTCTGGATTTCTGGGCCCGCCCAGGCCTAGTGACACAGAACTCTACCTTTGGGACTGGGGCGCCTGCGTTTTCAGAGGGCTTCCCCCTGGGGTTCAGGCACGTACCTGCATTTGGCATTCCTTGCCTCAGAGGTTCGGGACCACCCTGAACCCTCAGGAGATAAGACACGGTGGTGGTGCCTCTGTTTGGCTAGCTCTTTCTCAGGAGGGTGACGCTGTATTTTGTTGTCGAAACTAGGGCACTTTTGAGCATCAGAAGGGAGTACCGTTAACAGCTGTGCTGGCACATGAGGAGTAAGCCGGTGCTTTGCTGGTGAATGGGGTGGGTGTCCCTGTTGATCCGTTTCTCCTTTCATCTTTCTGATGACCTGGGAGATGTCAGCCCCTTCCATTGCAGACGGGGAAACTAAGACCTGGACAGGGCCGCTTCTGACCACACGGGCGTAACCTTGGTCCTTGATTGCAAAGCACCTCCTTGGATTAACCATCACTGTCGGCTCGCGCTAGCTGAGCACAGTACCCAGGAGGATTGGGGGCTTCCAGGTCTCGCTATCTTTCGAACCTGGAATCTTTTGAAAACTAACATCACTTTCGTAATGAGAAAAATCTACATCGAAGCTATAAAATGTGCTTCTGGGGGCGCCTGGGTGGCTCAGTCGGTTAAGCGTCCGACTTCAGCTCAGGTCACGATCTCGCGGTCTGTGAGTTCGAGCCCCGCATCGGGCTCTGGGCCGACGGCTCAGAGCCTGGAGCCTGTTTCGGATTCTGTGTCTCCCTCTCTCTGCCCCTCCCCCGTTCATGCTCTGTCTCTCTCTGTCTCAAAAATAAATAAACGTTAAAAAAAAAATTAAAAACGTGCTTCTGGAAAAGATAGCAGGGGAATCCTGTCAGCAGAAAGGAAGAGTGTGCTGGGGGTGTCTGTGCTGCCTTCTCCAGGTCCCTGGGGCTCCCTCTCGGGGCTTGGCTGTGACCCCTCTGTCACACAGACAATCGATGTCCCTCTGGGCAGAGTGACAGAGGGGGAGGGTTGCTAAAACCAGCTCTCCCGTCCAAGCAGATGTTCTTTGTGGGTCAGTCAGCGTCCTTTGCCTTCCCGTTGCCCTAGGGGCCAATTTGATTATTTTTTGTGGTCGTTCTTCTCCAAGGAGACCTGCATGTGACGGTCCGTTTCTGTGGCACGTGGAGGGGACTGCAGTTGCAGAGAACACTTGAGGGAAGCCCAAGGTTGTCGGTGCGCTAGATAAAACTAGCTGCGATGCCCTTGAGCCCGTGATGCTGAGGCCGCAGAGCCCCCGTGTGTGAAGGTTTGGGTGTATTTCTGGTTCAGACAGAAATAGACACTTAGCGGAGGTCATGCTGGCATCGGGGCTCACGGGCGGCCTGGGGCCAACGTAGTCTCTGTCCCTGGCCGCCTGTCCTGCCCTGTCCCGTGTGCACCTTGGGTAGTTTCATCCCACACCGTAAGGAATCCCAGTTTTGCCTCTGGCTGCCCAGTGCTTTCACATACCTGTTGCCCATGGTTTGGGAGGAGGAGTGGCTTCCTGGTGTCCCCGGGACAGGGGATGGCAGGGTGGCCGGAATGAGCTGGAAGCATCGTCGGAAAACCGTGGCGTGTCTCTCGCTTCGCTCTGTGTTCACAGGGAGGATGGAGACACTAAAAGGCAAGACCTTGGAGGAGCTGGAGGAAATGCAGAACGACCCGGAGGCCATTGACCGGCTGGCCCTGGAGTCCCCTGAGGTAGAGCAAGGCTGTCCTGGGGCCCCAGGAAGAAGGAAGGCCAGCAGGTGGGACCGAGGCCCTGCTTCAGGACGCCGGCCTGGTGGGAGTCGGGGCCACATTCTCCTCCCTTTTCTGTGGCCTTCACCCTGGTTTGGATCAAGCCGGAGGAGCCCCCGAGATCGGGATCCAGTTCCCGGGCCCTCTGGGAGTTCTAGGGGGCGGTGCTAGGGCGTCCAGGGCCCCCATGTGAACTCGGGGGGACCCACCTGCCCCGGGAGTCCCCACGTTGTTGTTCCAGCCTGAATCTGGAGGTTTCTAAAGGTACTGCTACTGTTCTGTAGCCGCCTTTCCCCAGGGGCCTTGTGTGGCCCTGCGTCTCCGGAGGAGCCCTTCTTGGGCTCATCTCCTGTGCAGTCCTGTTTCCTCCACCAAAGGGCGCCTAACCAGCTCCGCTCTCCGCAGTCCCCCTGGGAATAAAATCACCCTTGCAGACGTGTAGAGCTTCACACTTTATAAAGGCTTTCCTGCCCTCCTGTGTCCTCAACCGTGACTCCCCCTGTGAGGTCAGGAGACTGGACGTGGCCGAGAGCTGGGTATACTGCGGTCCTGCCCTGAGCGGCGCCAGCCTGCCCACTGTTCTGGAAGCCCCTTCCGCTGCCCCTAACGCTGGGCGGAGACCTGAGCACAAGCGATGCCGAGCTCGTCTGAGCGGTGCTTGGAATATATTTTTATTTTATGAACAGGCCTGGTGTGTCTTTTCTGGGGGTTCACGACCTGTTCCCGACAGAAGGGAAGCCACCCCGCCTAGCTTCTTCCTGCTTTCTGTAGGGGCACGTAGCGAGGCTGTATTCCCTTGCCCTTCCTCGCCTGTGCTCTCGCTGCCCGCCCCGCGACCTGCCCCTCTACCCAGATGAGCAATCTTTGCTGGGGGGTAGGGATCGAAGTGGGGGCAGGGACGCAGTAGGGGGCAGGGTCTGAAGAGAGGTGGGGGCGCTCCGTGGCATATCCTGGTGCCTTGAGCCCGCTCCGCGAGGACAGAAAGCAAAGCCTGTGTCGGTTAAGCTGCAGGCCTGCCTCTGTGGTCGGTTAGGCCGTGACTGCCGGGGTCTGCCTCAGCTGGCATAGTGCTGGGCATAGAGCAGGGTTTTTTGTTTGTTTGTTTTTTTAATTTTAGAGACACAGAGTGTGTTCGAGCAGGGGAGGGGCAGAGAGAGAGAGAAAGAGAGAGAGAGAAAGTGAGTCCTAAGCAGGCTCTGTGCTCAGTGAGGATCCCGATGTGGGGCTCCCATCCCACGACCCCGGGATCATGACCTGAGCCACAGTCAGGAGTCAGATGCTCAACCGACTGAGCCACCCAGGCGCCCCGGGCACCAAGTGCTTCTTGACTCTGCCGTGAGCACAGGTTATAGGAATCCCAAGGCCAGCTCTGAATGGCACGTGCAACTTGGCAGAAGCGAGCCTTCACAGAAGTATCACTACTTGACTTCCAAGCTGAGCAGGCCGATAGAATCTACGTCGAAGTACAGAAAATGGCCGCACAACCTCTTGGGCTGCAGGCAATGCGAATTTTGTGGCGTGCCGCCAGCCTGACCGATCGATTTGAATCCTCAGCGGGGAAAGCTTTCTGGGATCAAGGGAAAGTAAAGCAGGGCAGGCTCCTCAGGCTTGCAAAAAGCCCTTGGACGAGGTTTCCACCACGGTCCGTATAAAACACAATTTTACACGTCCTCGTCGCCGTGTGGCTGTGCAGAGAGAGAGGGGCTGGTTCACTTGGGGATGTGGACGCTGCTTGGAGAAAAGAGAGCTAGGTAGCAGGGGGCCTGTGTCCACACAGGGCAGTGAATGGTGGGGTCGCGGCAGGCTGGTGAACTCTCTTGACGGGGGTTCCGGAACTGTGGTATCGACCTCTTCTAAGTGACAGCTGGCGGGCTTCATAGTGACCCCCCCCAGTGGAGAAAGATTTGGGGGAGGCTGTGGGAGAGGGGGCAGAAATGCATAGGGCAAGGCGTAGGGCAGAATGACACAGCTTAGATATATTTGTTGGTCAAGACCCAGGGAAAAGGCAGTGGACACATGAGGGCCAGACGTTCTATGTAAGGGGCAGCTGAGCAGAGGGCTTCAGGCCTCCTGCTCTGGAGCTTGCCCAGTGACTCAAAAGAGTGTTAGTGGCAGCAAATACAGACAGCCCAGATGTGGAGGCAGCTTGCTGTCATAGGGAGACCAGAGAGACCATGGCCAGGCCCGTGATCCCTGGGCCCCAGTGGCTGCACCGTGGAGGGGAGGCGGATGTGACGTCCCTCTTCCCCGTCTGGAACATGAAAAGCAGGCTCCAGTCCTGCCCCTGAGCTCAGATCTCAGGGCCCTGTGGCTGGGGATCAGCAGGAGGGCAGGCTTCCCGGAAGCCCCCTCTTCCCGGGTCCCCATGGCCTGGTGGAGGACGAGCCGGCCCATCACGTGCTGACCAGGGTGGCCCCTACATGGAAGCCGCCCTTTGCCGAGCTGTGCCCTGAGCCCTCTGCTGGGTGCTGAACGCTCTCTTTGGTGCCACGTGTCACTGTCTCAGGGGTGATGGGTCCGAGCCTCCGCCCTCCTCTCGGTAAAGGGGACTCCCTGGCACGTGGAGGGAGCTTTGGGTCAGAGCAGGTCCGGGAAGGGTTCCTGTGGCTGCCGCCTCAGCCGCTAGTGGCAGCAAGGGACCTGGCTGAGGGCCAGAGCGCTGCTTGGCTTGGGGAGGTGCTCTCAGGGGGCAATGTCCGGGGGCAAAGGCTGGCTTCAGGTGGCCACAGGTCGCCCGTGTCGGTGGGAGCCTTTTGCTGGCTGTGAGACTCCACTCCAGTTCTTGGGGGCCCCCTCTGCCCGCTCATCTGCACAGCTTCTCTGCAGGGCATGCCTGTGGCCTCGGAGGCGAGGACAAGTTTCTCCTGAGTCAGCGTCACGGTCTGGCCCTGCCTTTCTCATCCCTCAGGGTGACTGTTTTGGGGCCTCATGCACGTCCGGCCTGTGGTCTGGCTTTGGCCACCTTAGCGCACCTCACGGTGGGCTTCTTGCCTCCGAAGCTTGGGGAGAAGTGGCTTGGGAGTTTGGTCCCTTCCCTCCTAGAAAGCCTCTGACTTGTTCCTATTAATTGGTCCCCCTGCTTCCTGGAGGCGTCCGCGGCCCTTGGTGGGCCTTGTTCCTGCTCCCCCGTGGCCGTGGGCAAAGCTGCCGACCGTCAGTGCGTTTTCCGCATGGATCCGCCACAGAGGGTGTGGGATGAGGTGCCTGGGTCACAGTGCTTTGCTCGGGGTCCGAACCTGGGTCTATCAGACTCCAGTCGGGGGCATCGCCCACTTCTGCCGCGGTGGGTGATGCGTCCCAGAAGCCCCCGGTCCAGCCTGCCGCGGTGGTGAGTGGTGGTGGTGGGGAGGGTTCTCCCGGTCCACATCCTGTTCCCTTAGGTCCAGGACCTGCAGCTGGAACGAGAGATGGCTCTGGCCACCAACCGCAGCCTGGCTGAGCGGAACCTGGAGTTTCAAGGTCCCCTGGAGATCAGCCGCTCAAACCTCTCGGACAAGTACCAGGAGCTGCGGAAGCTCGTGGAGCGGTGCCAGGAGCAGAAGGCGAAGCTGGGTAGGGGCGGCCTGGGAACTGCTCGAATAGGTCCCCGTCCTTGCCCCCGGACAGGAAAGGGCCAGCAGTGAGGACGACCGTGTCCCCAGCCCCTGTGCTAAGTGCTTTCTGTACGTTTTCTCACAACAGCCTATAAGTGGAGGTACCACTGTTCTTGTTGCAAACATGAGAAGAATGAGGCTCAGAGAGAGTCAGGGACATGGCCAGGGTTACGTGGCCAGATTTGGGCTGGATCCAGATAGCCTGCATTCCGTGCTGTTGCTCACAACGCCACCAGCCCAGCTTCCGGTTTCTAGGGCTGCCCCGGGCTCTCCGCGTCCCAGGATCTGCCATCTGCGAGGTGGGAGGGGCTGTCCTGGTCTGGACAGTGAAGAAGCCGGATGCTCAGAGAGTGAGGCCGAGCAGGCTTGGGGCTCGCCGGTGCATCTTTGCTTCCTGCTGGCATCGGGTGGCACTGGGGAGGCCGGCTAGCCAAGGTCTGGGCTGGGCTCGGTGGATAGAGCTCCTCTCTGCTTAGGAAGGCGACCTCAGGGAACTGGGCCACCTGGGGCTCCACAGCAGACCCCAGGGCAGCGGCCGGACCTCGGAACACACAGGGGTCACTCCGAAGGTCTTCGCCCAAACCTTAGCCTCCAGCACCGAATCAAGAGGCGCTTTCAGAATGTTGATCTTTCTGCCCTCCCTTCCAGAGAAGTTTGCTTCAGCACTGAAGCCAGAGACCTTGTTAGACCTTCTGCAGATCGAAGGCATGAAGATTGAAGAAGAGTCTGAGGTAAGATGGCCATCGTCACCCCCTCTTCTGGCGGTAGCGTCGGCCCCTGGAGCAGGAGCCCTCGGAACGAGCACTGGGTGCCTGTAGAGTCGGGACAGGGGGCTTCAGATGGTGGCACAGATGAGTGACGCCATCGGTCCCAGTGGATGGGGTGAACAGGAGCCTGGTCCCGCTGGCGGGAGCCGGAAGGGCAGCTGCCGGCCCGGCCACAGGGCAGCTGGCAGACCTGGGTACGAGGTGGTGCAGCAGGAGGCCCCGAGGACTGAAGCCAGGCCCCCGGCCCCTCCCTGGCGGCCTGGCCTCTCTGTTCTGCTTCCCTCTGGCCGTCTCTTCCGTCTGCGGGCGGACTGGCTCCCTCCAGTTCTCCGTGCTCTGGGTGCCGGAAGCTACCAGGTCCTCCCAGTCCGGGGCCCGCCTGCAGTAGGAACCGAGTAGCTAGTGTCCATGCATTTATTTATCACATACGGACAGCAGCCGCTGCGAGCCCGGCACAGCGCCAGGGGCGGGGGACAGCAATGGCCACAGTAGTCCCTGCCCTCCAGGGGCTGACACCCTGGCGAGGGAGACGGAATACACCAGCGAGCGCAGGTAGCCTGTGTCGGCAGTGATGAGGGCCGCGAGGAGAAATTCCCAAACGGAGGCCAGAGAAGATAGGGGGTGGCTGCAGTGCGCTGAGGTGGGGGGGCCGCAGCTGGGGAACACGGGTGGCCTTGATCCCAGGCAGGCCCGTCGTCACCAGACCTTATCTCTTCTAGGCCATGGCCGAGAAGTTCCTGGAGGGCGAGGTGCCCTTGGAAACGTTTCTGGAGAACTTCTCCTCCATGAGGATGCTGTCTCACCTGCGCAGGGTGCGCGTGGAGAAGCTTCAGGATGTGATGAGGAAGCCCAGAGTTTCCCAGGAGCCGGCTGGTGACGCCCCTCCTCCGCGCCCCCCGCCCCCCGCCTCGCCCGGCCCCCCCGGCGACACCCCCTGTGGCCGAAGAGCCGCCCCCGCCACCGGCGGCCGTGCCTCCCTACCCTTTGCCCTACAGCCCGTCTCCTGGCATGCCTGTGGGCCCCACCGCCCAAGGCGCGCTCCAGCCGGCCCCCTTCCCCGTGGTGTCCCAGCCCTCCTTTTCCTACAGTGGGCCTCTGGGCCCCCCTTACCCGTCAGCCCAGCCGGGACCCCGGGCTGCCGCGGGCTACCCCTGGTCCCCACAAAGGAGCACGCCCCCCCGGCCAGGCTATCCCGCGGCCCCCACTGCTGCCTCTGGCCCCGGATACCCCTTGGCGGGGAGCCGGGCCCCCAGCCCTGGCTATCCTCAACAGGCCCCTTACCTCTCGACTGGAGGAAAACCTCCTTACCCAACACAGCCCCAGCTCCCCATCTTCCCAGGCCAGCCCCAGCCCTCAGGCGTCCCCCAGCCGCCCTACCCTCCCGGGCCTGCCCCTCCCTATGGGTTTCCAGCACCTCAGGGGCCCTCCTGGCCCGGGTATTAGACACAGTCCCGGCCCTCGGCCCTTCCCTACTTCTCCTTGTACCGCAACCTTTGGCCCGCCCACCACTGAGATTCGAGGTTAAATTGCAGGTGGACTTGGGTCCTCC